>NW_028288810.1:0-600000 GCF_059628265.1 Tinamus guttatus | reverse complement strand
TGTTTGGTTGCCTTTTATCATCTTACTCCTGGTTTCCTCGGATATAAGTAAGACAGTTTGAAACAGTGAATTCACCCGGATAACCAAATTAAGAAGCTTTCTTTGAAGATAAGAGTTAATATTAATTTAATAAGGAGAGAAAGAAAACATTTCCTGTGTATCCTATTCTGTGTCCCTCAAAGTATTTTGTTATTGAGGAATACTTTCATAAGTTATCACTGATTTAATAAATTCAACATTTTGACACTGACAGATTAAATGCCAATGAATGATGAAAGCTTTGGAATGATTCCGCCATGTGTTCTCCCAGTCTAGAAAGACAAATTCTGTAAAGTATTCTATAAGCATATTCTATTTCTCCAGCATCATCTCTTGAAAAAGAGCCTATATGCAAATTTCTTCCTTTCTATTATTGATAATTTAGACCAAGCTTAGAGAACTTTACTCCATATTTTATTCCATGAAGTCTTCCTGGAAGCTATGGGGAACTACTATTATTTGAGTGTGGTAAAAGATTTCAAATAGCTAAAGTCTGTTTTCAGGTTTCTAGGTGTCACTTTAAAGTTTATGTTTGTATCACCAACATAAACTTAGAACTGTCACCTAGACCATCTTTACCTCTGTTTTAAGATTGATAATTTAAATGGAGCTGGCCTTTACCAGCTACCTAAATTTCTTTTCCGAAATGTTTATATAAGTCTTTCCCCCCCCCCTAAAAAGTTAAGTTTTCCAGGAAAAGACAGAAAAATACTTCTTAGTTACAGTTCAGAAACATGTGGTTTATTTTGACACACTGATTTTCTCATTTGCAACCTGTGAGGAATTCCCTTGACAAAAATATTTTATAAGGGCATAGTTTGAAAAGGTGAACATCCAGATTTTACAGAGTGTATAGTTGCTTCTGGAGTAAACCTGTGTCCTGATGAGGGAGAAAAAGGAGAGTTTGGTCCAAACAGATGAGTATTTTAGTGTGAACTGTTTTCTGAACTTTTTATATGAAACTTCCCAGTCTTACAAATGAGCAAATTTCAGTGTGTTATTGACCATACTGGTCCAAAGAGTGGCACAGCTGTGCTGACATGTTGTTGACAGGCAATTTGGGAGCCAACCTGGGGATAATGTGACATGTGTGTGGCAGGCACAATCAAAGAATTCAGTCACCTGCAGACAGCGGTATATTGGCACTACAGGGGTACCACAATAGATTTTCAAATATAGCTCCATTTTAATGATGATTGTCCTCCCACACAGACATATTTATGAAATTACCTACTGCAAAGAATATGCAGTTGTTCCTGTCTGTCTCAGCAATAAAGCTTGATTAGATATTGCATAGAACTGATAGCATCACAAAATGTATGTAATCAACAGTGATTAAAAGGAGGAAATGAGTAAAGCTTGCTGTGTGGACAGAGAATTTGATTATTTATGAAAATAGGAAAAAAAAATAAGACCAAGGATGACTCTGTACATCTACTATGCTTTCTGAACCAGAACATAATGGTAATCAGCTTTAAAGGAATTAACAAACTCTCTCCTAACTTAGCTAATAATCTCAGCCTTTACGTGGCACACTAGTCTGGATAATTTATATCAATGAAGCAGTCCCTGGGGTAGCTTGTCTTATGAATGGTTCTGCCTATTTATTATAATTGTTTTTGGAATGGGATTTCATAATCACTTGCATCAGAGACTGGGCAGGCCAACAACTGCGGCACTGTGGTGGGTGTTTACTGCAAGCCACCTGACCTGAAAAGCAAGTGGATGAGGCTTTCTCCTGGCAGCTGCAAGAAGCCTCATGATCACAGGTGGTAGATAAGACAACAAGGAGAGGGGCACTGCTAGACCTGATACTAACAAACAGAGGTGGTCTAGTTGGAAATGTGAAAGTTGAGGGCAGCCTTGGCTGCAGTGACCATGAGATCTTGGAACTCACAACCCTGTGAGAAGGAAGCTGGGCAAGAAGTAGGATTGCAACTCTGGACTTCGGAAGAGCTAAGCTTAACCTCTTTGGGGAGCTCCTTGTAGGAATCCCCTGGGCAAGGGTCCTAGAAGGAAATGAGATCGAGGAGAGTTGGCTAATATTCAAGCATCACTTTCTCCAAGCATTGGTGCATTCTCACAAGAAAGAAGTTGACCAAGTACCTTTTTGGATGGGCAATGAGCTCTTGGAAAAACTTAAAGAGAAAAGGATGGAAATGTGGAAATGTGGAAAAAAGGCCAGGCCACTTGGGAGGAATATAGGAACATTGTCAGAGAATGCAGGGATGCAATGAGGAAGGCCAAGGCCTGTTTGGAATTAGAGTTAGCAAGAGATCTTAGGGGCAAGAGGAAGAGCTTCTACAAATATACCAAGAGTGAGAGGAAGGCTAGGGAAAATGTGGGGCCACTGATGAATGGGTTGGGTGCCTTGGTGACAGAGGATACAGAGAAGGCAGAGAATACAGAGAAGGCAGAGAGTTACTAAATGCCTTCTTTGCTTCTGTCCACTAACCACTAAGGTTAATCCCCATGACGAAGAGCCCGTACAGAAGAGGAAAACATGGGAGAGAGGAAGGCTTTCTGCTGCTCGACAAGGATTGAGTTATAGATTACTTAAGCACACTTGCACACACAAATCTATGGGCCTGGATGAGATGCACCCAAGAGTGCTGAGGTTTCTTGCGGGGCCTATTGCTCAGGTGTTCTCCATCATCTTCAAGAGGTTGTGACGAGTGGGGGAGGTGCTGAAGGGCTGGAAGAAAGCCAACATCAAAAGGGAGGGATGAGGGAGAATCCAGGAAACTACAGGTTGGTCAGCCTCACCACCGTCCCTGGAAAGGTAGTGGAGCAGCTCATCCTAGAGATCGTCTCTAGGCATGTGAAGGAAAAGAAAGTGATCAGGTATAGTCAGCATGGATTCACCAACAGGAAGTCATGTTTGACTAACCTAATAGCCTTCTACAATGGGATGACTGGCTGACTGGACAACGGGAGAGCCGTGGATGTAGTCTACCTTGATTTTAGCAAGGCTTTGGCCACTGTCTCCCATAACATTCTCATGGGGAAGCTCAGGAAGTGTGCATTAGATCAGTGGAGAGTGAGGTGAACTGAGAACTAGCTGCATAGCAGAGGTCAGAGGGTCCTGATTAAGGGGGCTGAGTCTAGTTGGAGGCCTGTGCCCAGCAGTGTCCTGCAAGGGTCAGTACTGGGCCCAGTGCTGTTCAACTTGTTCATCAATGACTTGGATGAGGTAACAGAGTGCACCCTGAACAAGTCTGCAGATGATACCAAACTGGGAGGAGTGGATGATACTTCATAGGGCTGTGCTGCCCTTCAGAGGGACGTAGACAGGATTTAGAGTAGGGCATAGAGGAACCTCGTTAGGTTCACCAAGGGCAAGTGCAGAGTCCTGTGGCTGGGGACGAAAAACCCTGGACACCAGTACAGATTAAGTGTTTACTTGCAGGAAAGCAGCTCCGTGGAGGCAGATTGGAGACTTCTGGTTGACAAGAAGTCAACCCTGAGGCAGCAGTGTGCCCTTGTGACCAAGAAGTCCAGTGGGGTCGTGGCTTGCATTAGAAAGAGTGTTCGCAGCAGGTCGAGAGAGGTGACCCTCCTCTCCTCAGCCCTGCTGGGGCTGCACTTGGGAGTACTGTGTGCAGTTCTGGGTTCCCCAGTACAAGAGGGATGTGGAACTTCTAGGGAGTGTCCAGCATAAAGCAACAAAGTTGATCAAGCAACTCAAACATCTATCATATGAGGATAGACTAAGCGAGCTGGGCTTGTTTAGCTTGGAAAAGAGAAGATTGAAAGAGAATATGATCAATATGTATAAATATCTGAGGAGAGAATGTAAAGAGGATGGGGCTAAACTGTTCTTGGTGGTGGCCAGTGATAGGACAAGGGGTAATGGATATAAATTTAAACATAGGAAGTTCCATCTGCCTCTGAGGAAAATTCCTTTACTGTGAGGGTGACAGAGCCCTGGAACAGGCTGCCAGAGAGGCTGTGGAGTCTTCTTCTCTGAAGATCTTCAAAACTAGCCTGACTACAACCCTGTGTCACATGCTCTAGTTGTCCCTCCTTGAGCAGGGGGGTTGGGCTAGATGATCTTTAGAGGTCCCTTCCAAACTCAACCGTTCTGCGATTCTGTGATTCTGTGGTAGATGAATGACTTGTGTCTGAAGAAAGCAGGGAAGGAAGCAAGGAAGGAAGGAAGGAAAGCAGTCACTATGTTTTGAATTAGCTTTTCAGATAATGTGAAGTTCAGTTTCAGAGCACATTGCCAAAAGGTCTGGAAATGTAAGTTATGTTAGTAGTCTGAACAGGCTAAATATCAGGAAATTATTCTATGGACTCTAAACAGAGAAAATTAACAATTCTCTAAGAAAAACCCTGTCTTTCAGGCAGCAATCTAAATGCAAATTTAACTGGAATGTAGTAGATCCATTATTGGGAGCTGAGATTACGAGTGTGATAACCTTTTTTACTAAAAACAGTCAATAGTAACTTGTCAGTGTCTTGGGAAAAATTTAATCAGATATAGTGAATCAAAATAGTGAATATTGCTTAACTTTTAGAAAGCATTTTGAAACAGTGGATTGGTTCCTAATCACAAGAAGGTTATACGGGTTTCAGATACTCTGAAGGGGGGCACATTTCTCTTAAGAAAAATATTAAATGTTCTGGCTGCTTTTGTTCAGAAAATATTTTGCCGCCATGTAGGCAGTTGTCTGAATGAGAAGAGATAACTGTCTCTTCTCCTCCAGGAGCTTTCTTCTCCTGATTTGAAATATTTTTATGTGGGAGGGTTTGCACTAACCAAAGTAGACTTAATGCCTGTTCATGTAATTCCAGAGCCTTTTTAATTCCTGTGGATATGGGCTGTCAGGACACATGAACATTTGATGAACATTTCTCATGGAGATTTTACACTGGGCCTTAGTTTTCTTGTTTCAGTTCATCTGAAACTACATTTATTCTACTTTTAATAGACTGTATAGGAAAGTATTTCATGAGCTAAGTGCAAACCTAACATCTTGCTCTGTAAAGTTGAGAAAGAAATATCTCTCTCAGTGCATCAATATTTTGCAAGGATTTGTACTTTTGTGCTATTTTGTGGGGAATGTCACCATCTTCCTTAGAAGAAAAGTATTTGGAAAGAATAATACTCATGTAGATCAAGTTTGCAGTGTATTTAGGTGTAGACTTTGGAAAGGAAAGCCCTGTTTTCCTGTTGGATTTACTTAACTTTTTGTAGTGTTAATTGGCATATTCTCTTGTGCAATTCCACAAGTATACAACAATAATAGCTGAGCAGATCTGAACTTAGCATGCATTTCTAACACTTCGCATGAGGTCCTACCTGAACTGAGGAAAGAGCGAAACCGTTTGAATAAATAACTGAATTGCCAGCATGAGGCAGAAAATTGCAAAAACTTAAAGAAGTCACCTCAAAGAGATCAGACAGCAATTTAACCAACAGATGAGTCATGCTGTACATGTGAGTACACACATGTAGTCAGGTGTCACAGAGCGTAGTCATGTTAGTACAACACAAACAAAACAATTTTGATGTGATATGCCAAATTACTCTGATACAATGATATGTAAGAACAGATGCAATATCGATCATGTAAATACAGAATGAAAATTGAAAACATGAATAAAAAGATAGGCAAGTATGTCAATCAAAGAACATATAATTTCAAGGAAATACCTACTAGATATTCAAAGTACACAATTACGAAGAAGTTTGCAAGCGCCTCCTACTAAAGCATTCAGGGTCCGAAGAAACCAGTCAGGGTGCTGGATACCTCTTTTATTATCTTAATTTACAGGATAATAATCAATTAGGAAATAAAATAGATAAAAAATATTACATGTAACAGAATCTATTTAAATATTCTTGTGTGTGGTGATTTGGTATCATCATGTGTTTCTATTTCTAGCTAACTAAAAATTAATACTGGTTCCTGGGAAACTGACATTTCAATAGTTTCTTTTCTTTCTTTTTTTTCTATATGGAAAGCTCCATCTCTTATATCATTTTCTTGTATTACTTCATATATTTATTATATTAAATGGTATAATTAAACCTCCCAAGAGACTTAATGTATCTCCCAGGAGATTTATACTTAAGTACTAGCTCTATAAAAGGCATCTTTAATGTTATCAATGCCAACTGATGTGTGATGGTCATTTATACTTCTTGATGCATCTTTCGAAAGACCTATTAAAATGAGAAACAGAAGGAGAATGAAATCAAGAATGCGTAGTTCTGAAAATGTGTAATTCTTTCTTCCTACTTTCTTTACTGCCCAAATTATAATAATACTTTTTTTTTGCTGATGTTGATTATAATAACATTTTTTTGGAGTGATCCAGCTGTTAAGATGTTAGCACAGAATTTAATTTCATTCTTTATCACACAATGTGTTTGTGACCTTGAGCATGTTTTTCTGTATTTTGCATAATAGAAGCTGGATAAGTAACATAAATATATATATATATATATATATAAAAACTCAGGGAGAGTGTTAATGATGCTTGAGGATTCTTTAATCTCACAGCTAAAAGTGAAATGAGATCTGGTAGCTAGAAGATGTTCAAACTAGAAACGAGATGTGGAGTTTTATTGATTTTTTTTTTTTTGACTGTGATGGGCATGATTAATGATCCAAAAAAGTTTGCATGGGTTGTTTTTACTTATTTGTTTCAAGGAAGAAAATAAGGAATGTAGTTTTTGTCATCAAAATTACCATTTATTTAGCTATTTTAGTGAAATAATCCTTTTAATGTTAAAAGTCCATGTTTTTAGCCAGTAGAAAGTGGTAACTTTAGAGCATTGCTTCAGACTTATTTGTATGCAATTTCCAGGTTCGAAAAGTTAGGAAGGGGGACTACGGAAAAAGGCCCTTGTTAAGGCAAAGGAGAATTAATCTTTACTCTTAAAAGAAAAAAGAATAAAGCTGCTATTTTTGTTAATTAAAATAAAAGAGTATAAATTGTTTGCTTATTTTAGCACATACAGAGTCATTCAAAAACACCTGGCACAATACTTAGTGGAACTAAATAGGATTACTAAATAAAAATAGATTTATCACACTTGCTAAACTAATTAGTTTGGATCGTTTAATCACAGACAGAGAAAAAAAGGCTATATTTGCAAGTATTTGCCATTATTAATAAATACAGGGTCATGCTGCTCTTTCCACTCTTTTCATACAGCAAAATATAGAAAAAATATAGATGAGAGTGGATTGTGGAAATATATACACTGTCTTGAGCTTCACCACTTGACTTGATGAATGAAGTAAGAGAAGAGAAAATAAATATTTTGCATATTAAATATTTAGTGTTTATGATGTAGGTTATTTTTGCTTTCTTTTTTTTCAGGAAATTAATATAGATTTTGATTGAGTAGAATAGATTAAGTACTTCTGTCATCCAGAAGATGTTAGCTTTTATCTTTACTAAATAAAATAAAACACCCACAAAGAATGAGGTCAACATGACAGCCTGGAATGCAGCTTATGGCAGATGCATTCAAAGTACACAAAAGGAGTGCACCTGCATGTCTCCCCCCCCCGCTTTCTGTGCCTGGAAATCAGCAAAAGAGTTTACTAGGGCTTCAAGCAGCTCTGAGGAACTGCAAGGCATTGAGATAGTGGTTCTCAAAGAATCTGCAAGGTCAACTTGATGTGCAAAATGTGCACAGGAACATCAAAATAGACACTTGTTTTATGCCCAAAACATCCAGTTGAGCACATCCCAATTTGACTTGGTTATAAGACATGCCCATAGGGGCTTCTGAGTTTTGGAGCCAAGTTCTCCTTGGAAGCAGTGGACATGCAGTTGAGAACTCTCACCTTGGGCTCACTCACCTTGGAGGAAGCAACTCAAGTCTGAGAGGACTCTGCTTTTGAGTGAGTGATTTACACATATAGACTTTGGGATACGCATATAGCCTTTTGATTTGAGATTTAGCTTCAGAAACCACACAAGATAGTGGTTTCTTCTCATATTGATATCTGAACATATTAAATGATTTTTCGCATTACCTACCTGTTTCCATAAAGCATATTCTAAATCGTCTATGAGAGTGAGGCCTCTGCATATCAGACCGATGAGTAATAAACCATTGCTCAAGTCTGGGACTAACACTGGATGCAGCCACACCTAGGGTCTTCTCCAAGGTAGTTTAGAAAGCAAGGGGTTCCTTTCTGAACCTTGTGTTACTCGATGAGAGATTATTGTTGGGGAGATTCTGTTAGGCAACTCCTTAGTTATAAACCACTGTCCAGGTCTGGGACTAAGGTCAATATCTGACCTGAACCCCATGAGCCAACAGAAAAGCTTCCTACCATCCACTCAATTGTTTCAATTGACAGAGGTGATACCGTAATATTTAATTGGTGTAGTCGGCAGGATGTCCATAAGAGAATTGCTGTGAAGGCACAGATGTGATTCTTCAGCACCAAGGGAGGAATGGGCCAGAGAAAATTGATTCAACTTCTGTAAGACTTTGAATAGCACTGAGTAATGTTGTGGTAGAGTAATTCATGGGAAAGAGATTATTTTGCATATCCTGAGCGCCTGTTCAAGATCAGGATAAAAAGTATGAACAGATCAATTAAGGTAACCTTCTAAGAATGCTGAGATGAAATGGTTAAAAGCAGAGTTAGAAAAGTACGAGGGGTAGGAAGTGAGGCACATTGTCATGGAAGTCTCCTATGGGTCTTTGAGCACCCATGACTTGCATGCAGGCAGCCTGGTTTGTCCCAGCAGCATGACAAGAGTTAGAGGGAACCAGGGTCATCCTCAGAGCAGCTGATGGAATTGTTTCCCAAGCTCTGGATGGAAAAAGCAGAGTTGGTGGTACAAAAGGCAGCAGGAGATCCAGGGTGGATCTTCCTGACTGAGTTACACACACAGGACAGGTCACACAATGTCTACAGCCTGGACACATCATCAGAGAAAAGGGCAGTTGGAAAGCAAAACTGCTAATTAGCAAAAATTAGCAAACCTGATAATGAGGCTTAACAAATACTGCAGGAGGTTGCAACTGCAGCTGCAAATCAAAACAAGAAGATGTCCCATGTTTTGGTTGCCTGCATAGGGAGCTGCCAGTGGTGACAGAGGTGGCTAGCTGTGACAGGTCCATCCCCTGGCTGTGTAGCCACTGGTTCAAAAAAAGGAAACCTGAGATGGAGACATCCCAGACTTTGACAAGACTCTCCTGCTCTGAGTCAGATATAGAGTGAGAGGGGAATAACTGGTAGTAGAGCAGCAGCTTTCTGAACTAAATGCAACCAGTTTGTAAGTAGTCACAACTACTTTTAAAGTAGTTTTTGTGGTTTTAAAGTCTCAGAGTGGCAGGATACACTCAGTGTAATACTTTGTCAGGGTGGATGGGAGCAGTGAGCAAAAGGACAATTATCTCTGCTTTACATCAAAAATAAAAAAAATGTTCTCTTGAAACATAAGCAGGCTGGCAAGGGAGAACAATCCTAACAGTCAAACTAAAGTTTTCAGCTTGTTTGAGGGAACTTAATAATACTTTCCCTTAGTGCAGAACTTTGCTCGTTGCTCACGAGAAGGAACTTTGCTAAAGTCCACTCTCGTAGTTTCAATCTCAATGTCATGTTTTATTGTTCTGCAGCATCCTCTTCCACTGCCCTTTGTACTTAAATTAGTGTGCTGCTGTTAATGTGCATAGGGCTATTTTTCCATAGGTTGAGCTTATATCTCAGAGACATATTGAGAAAAGGGGTTGCAGACTTTAAAGTGTCATATTCTGCGGCCGAACTAGCTTTGTTGAAAGGACTCCAATCCAAGCATTATTATGAGTTTTGGGGGGGACCTGATTCTCATTTTTACTTTAATCATTCCACCAGGCTAGAAGAGATTTCAAGGAAACACAAGTAGTTTATGCTGAATTTGAAACTTTAAACTCAGCAGAAGCTTTTTGAAATTATAATTGTATAATTGTAGAATTTGTCCTTTGGTATATAACAGCTAATTATCTGTGCTTTAATTGGTGATGAAAGCAAACCAATCTGCACTTTCTATCTGTAAGAAGTCATGAATATCCAGCGAGAAGGATCTAGAAGTGTTTAGCACTGATTATTCTGTACAAACATAGCTTAGCTATTCTGCACAAAATAGTTTACCTTGCATCATGCTCTGTGCAAAACAGCAACAACAGTAACAACAACAAAATAAACATACCCCAGAGCTGCTGAGGATTGCCAATTATATAAAACTCAAAGGTAAGGCTCCCAGAGTACTGTGATGCACTTGAGGGGGACATGGAAAGGATGAAGATATAGGCAGAGGGGACCCTCCCCAAGGTCATCAAGGGGAAATTCAGGGTCCTGCACCCAGGGGTGCCAAGAAGGCCAATGGTATCATGGGTTGCATTAAGGAGTATGTTGCCAGCAGGTCAAGACAGGTGATCCTCCCACTCCCTGATGAAGCCGCATCTTGAGTACTGTGTCTAATTCTGAGCTTCCCAGGACAAAAGAGACATGAGCTACTGGAGAGAGTCCAGTGTAGTGCTACAAAGATGAGGAAAACACTGGAGCATCTCTCATATGAAGAAAGGCTGAGAGAATAAGCATAAGACTGAGCGTAGAAGTAACTGAGGGGAGAATGTCAAGAAGATGGGGTCAGACTTGTTTCAGTGATGCCAAGTGCTTGAATGAGAGGCAAGGGGCACAAACAGAAACACAGGAAGTTCTGTCTGAAGATGACGAAAAACTTCTTTCCTATGAGAGTAACTGAGAACATGTTGTCCAGAGATGCCATGGACTCCTTCCTTAGTCTAAAAACACCTGGACACAAACCTGGGCAACGTGCTCTACATGATCCTATTTGAGCAGGGGAGTTTGACTAGATGACCTAGAGAGGTCTCTTCCAACCTCAACCATCATGTGGTACTTTGATTCCGTTTGTCACTTCCAAAGATGGCATTATCTACAGTCCTTCTTATTGAACTTGAGCTTGCTGTAATATGAGTACTAGAATATGTGAGAGCCAATGATTATCATACAGGTTTATTTGCAGTTGATTCATCTTATAAAAATAATAGGAGGAATAAATACTATAGATATAAGGCTCTCCTTTGAAAAGTACATTTTCAAAACAGTTTTTGGTGCTAGAAAATTTGCAATCATAGAGTAATTTAACAATAATATAACAAATTAATTATGACTGCTCTATTTTTGTTTGCCCAGCCGTCGGAAAGCTAGATTCTCCCTATGCTGAATTAGACAATAATGAAGAATTACATTACAAAATAAAAATTCAAAAAACCTTTTCTCTTCATATAACTCCTTGACAGATAGACATACACCAAACATCTGTCTTAAGTTTTTATACTCCTCAGTCAGTACTGTATAAGGCTGCTAATGTTGTGTGGCTGGTAAAATGCTCAGTGTTCTCCTGAACTCTTTCCAAATTCTGTGTTATGCTGTGAACTTTTTTCACTCCTTAATAATATAACATTTGTGCATGGTAAATTAACTTTTTAAAACAAAACTATTTATATTCTTTCAACAAATTTCCAATTTTAATTCTGCGTTTTGTATAATATTGTCTACACAGATTACTATACATTTTCTCTGTGAGAAAAGGCAGACAAAGATAAGCCACCTTTCTGGAATAGTTTTGTTTTTGTTTGTTTAGTTCTGTTTTCAAAGCTCTATGAGGAAGAAAGAAAAAAAGACTCTGAAAAGCAATTGTATTTTTTAACTACTTTATATATATTTTAGCATTGTTTTCTCCCTGTCTACCTATAACTGCAAAATGTATAAAGCATATTCCAGGCAATTAAGCTATCTATTTTCTTTTATTGTGCTTCATATATTATGTCAGAAACATTGAAATAAATTTCTGAGTTTCACAAAGCTATTGAAGAACAGTGGAAAACATTCTATAGACCACACTAATATTGTAGTCTACTCCTATCCCAGTCAAATCATTTAAATTGGTGTGCTGGTGTGATCTTTGTAAAGCTAGTTAGTATTTCCATTCTCTGAGCTGATAGATCTTGAATAATTACTCTGAAGAATTCTCTCTTATGCATTTGTAAAATTTAGTGGAAATTAGAATATATTTCATATACATATTGCATTTAAAAATCTTATACTACTACTATACTACTACTCAAAGTAGTGTATTTTAATTTAGAATTTAGAGCTGTGTGAGTATTTATATCTTTCCTTAAAAAACCCAAAGTATTTAGGGTAAAATTTTAAATAAACATTTTTTCAATAAATTTTCAATTATGTTTTCAATTAGGTTTAAATTGAATTTGAAATAAAACAATGTTTTCTTCCTTTTTTTAATTCCATAGAAACAAGTGAAACATTAGTTCAATATTAAAAACAAACATCCCAGCTTAAATAAACAAATAAATTTGTGTCAATTAGAAGTTCTCCAAAGCTGTGTTAATTCAACTAGAGTTTGTCAGAGTTTGTGAAGTATTCCTCTCATCTGGCATTCAATTTTTTCCTTCTTAACTTAATATTTTAGTTCAGATCTTTCAATCTTATGCAGTTAAGTACGCTAGGGTTGAAATGTGACTTTCTTTTGACTAATAATGTTAATACTGTATTATGAATATGAATAACAAGGAGTTTGCTTGTTTGCTTACTTAAGCCAGAAATACAAAGAATATACTACACATCCTACATATATATAGCAGTAGGTATGAAATTAGTTTTCATAATTACGATCTCGTATCTGTCTGGTTAAGCTCCTAGCAATATCATCCTGGGCTGGAGCAAAGTAAAACAAACACTTAAGAATAAATATTAATAAAATCCTTGGGGTGCCATGTGTGGGTAGAAATTTGAATCTTCATATTGCCAGTCTCAGAGCTGTGTTTGAGTTTCACTGTCTTTCACTGCGTGTCACCACAAATGCCATTTCCTGAGGTTTCTGTTTATCAGCATTGACAGAAAATATGCGCTTTGACAAGTCAATTAAAGCAAAGTCTTTTTAGAACTCTTACTCACAAAAAAGGAATAACTGGTTGAAATGTTTAAACTCACAGGCAGCCTTTGCTACAGCAAACATGAAAATGAAGAGTTTGAGAACCTGAATACATTAAAAAAAATAAATAGCCCAATTGTAGCCCTGGACTTCTCCTCATTCAGAGGTATACTTAGCAGGGCCTTAGGGAATGTTGCCTTAGAGAGAACATCCTAGGCCCTAGGAAACTCTCTAAGGCAAAGTCATAAGAGAAAGACTGTGTGGGAACAAAGCATTTTCCACAGCAGAGAAAGATTTAGTAAGGGAATGCTTAAGCCAATTGGAGATAACACAAGACCAAAAGAAAATACAGAATACGTTCAAGGATGATAAAGGATCTGGACAGTGTCACAGTGAACCCACTCTCTATCATCTTTGAAAAGACATGGTGATAGTGGGAAATTTCTAAGGACTGGAAAAAAGTCAAACATCACACTCATCTTTAACAGGGCAAGAGAAGAACCTGGGGAACTACACACTGCTCATTGTCATCTCGGTCCCCAGGAATTGAATGGAGCGAACACTCAACAAAACTATTTTCACATGAAAATATGACATGGAGATGGCTTGGAACAACCAGCATGGATTCAGCAAGCTCAAACCTCTCCTAGCCGAACCAGCTCCCATGTACATTGAGATGAATAGTTGTGTGAGAAAAATATAGTGAACTTTTTTAGGTTCCGTGAGTACCTTCAGATACATAGTCATGGTCTCTCATAGAAGCCTTATAGAAAACGATTATTGACAGATAGTGTGCTAAGGGATCAAAAATAAGACAAATACTGCCATTGTCTGTTCAGTTACTTGGACAACAGCAACAGAGTGTACTCAGTGCACTCTCAAAAAGTTTATGCACTCCCACCAATATGAGGGGAGTGGTTAACATGCTGTAGGACAAGCCTGATATTCAGAGAGACTTGGAGAGGCTGGAGAGAGGAGCTGATGAGATTCTGAGGAAATTCACCAAAGGCCATCACATAGTCTAGTCCTTGAATGGATGCCCCAGGATGGTCCATGGCTGACCAGCTGGGCAGCAGCTCAACATGGAAGTACCTGGGGTGTTCTGGAGGGCAACAATTCAGCCATCAGACAGCAATATGCCTAGGCAGTGGAGAAGGACCTGTTCAGATTGGGCTGCATTTGCACAGGTGCAGCCAGCTGTTCCAGGAAAGTGATCTTGCCCTGCTTCTCAAGACAATACCTTGAGCACAGAATCTGTGTTTGGACTCCCAAGCATAGCATGGCCATGGATGCACTGGGATAAGCCCACTCCATATTCACTGAGATGGTCAGGCTGGGAACACAGCATATATGTGGAGTGGTGGAGAGATCTGGACTTGTTTAACTTGGAGAAGGGAAGACTTTATTGCTGCCTGCAGCTACATAGCAGGACATTACAAAGATGATGATTGAAAGAAAATAGATAGGAAACAATATAAAACAAGGGAAATTTGGATTAGCTATGAAGAAAAATACTTTCATCATGAGCATAGTCAAACACTGTAGCTGGTTGTGCAGAGAGACTGTGAAATGTCCATCCATGGAGATATACAAATGCACAAGTTCTAAGCAAACTTTCCTGCCTCAAAGAGGTCAAATTCCAGAATCATTGCCATGAACATCCTATTCCTAGTGTGACTGTTGTATACCACTGCATGTCACCATCACAATGCTTGCTAGATCACTACAATACTACATTTCATTGCAAACTAGAAATTTCTGAAAAACATAGTAAATCCATGATGTTATTTACTTCAATTACACTGTTGCCACGCTAAGAGATCCCATTTGAAATAAGGGTTGTCAGTATGCTCATCACTGGCTACAGACTTTACTTGTGTTCTAAACAGTTCAGTCAAAGAAAGGGGAAAATGCTTCTTTGTACAGAAAGAAAATTTTGATTTGGAGAGCTTCGAAGGTGTGAGTTAGTCTCTAGTATAATGCTTGTTTGAGATCTTGTCTGAAACTGTGCTGTATATCTCTTGCTATTGGCAGATTGTGATATATCATCAGGTACAGTCACCAGCCTCATCTCACTTCTGTCCTATTGCTTTTAAGGCAGATGATGACCTTGAAAGCAGTTAGAGGGCTGAAAAATAAAGAAAAAAGCATATTCAAAAAATCCTATGTAAGAAACCTACACAAATATGAACATAATATTTTTAATATCAGGAAACCCTCTATGCATTTTTTCCTTCTCATAGTGTTCTGATTAACAATAAAATGCAATTATAATGAATACAAGACTGTTGTTCTCTTGCTGTTATTAAAAACATGCTAGTACTATCTCTCTGTGTATTTTTTATGTCCTCATTACAGAAAATTAGAATAATTACAGTAAAAATTATATGAACCTTATGATTCCCAATGGCATTTATGCTGCCATTTGGTATGATAATGCATGTTAATGTAAATCACTGATAATTTTTTACTATCCTTAAGTCTTTATAGCTAAGTCTCTCTTTCTTAATTTTACTTTAGATAACAGTCTGTACCTTTGGTATTAAGAAAAATATAATCTAATATTTCAGCAGATAAAAGAATGTTAATTAAGCTTTTGGTGAACCATACTGAAGAAAAAAACTAGCAATGGGCCATTTCCTGATAATAGGTATCTATGCTAAAAAAAAAAAAAAGGCTCCTGTTCAACCTCTCAATTGCTTAAGTATATAACTTCCTATTTGTACAAAAATGAAATGAAATGAAATGAAATGAAATGAAATGAAATGAAATGAAATGAAATGAAATAAATGAAATGAAATGGAGTATTCTCAAAAGGTAATGACCATACAAAGGACCCATGATTTTTTATTGTAACAATATCTGATTTTGTTCCCCTTCAATTTAATTTTTTTTTCTTCTGTTTAGTTGAATGCATACATAAAATATCACACAACTTTGTAATAGTTCTTACCCAGATTCTGACTGGATCACTAGTGTAACTGAAGGCCATGCAGAGTTAGGTAATGTGATTAACAGTCTGTCACCTGAGATTAATTTTCTCTCTTCTCCCTGAAGCCGATTATTTGTGTTTGTAACATTGTCATATTTGGAAGGGCTCCCCTCGCCTTTTCTCTACTAATGCACACATTTGTCTGCACATTCATATTACATGTTGTGTTATTAATGTGCCTTTTACTTCTGAAGGAGCTCATGGAAGTTCGTGTGTTAATTGCTACTGCTATTTTTATATGACATTGAAAGAAATAGTGTGCCTGTTGGTGTGGTCTTTTATTCCTGACTAAGAGCAAGCTGTAAAAGTCCCCTGGCACTGTAATATAATCACTTTTATACTCAAGAAAGAAACTGCTGATATAACAAAATATGTATAGAGGACTGTAAAAGCTGCTTAGAAACGATTAACGAAGAAGAAAGAAATCTGCCAAGGACCTTCTGGAGGGCAGTTCTGCAGAGAAAGACCTGGGTGTCATGGTAGACAACAAGTCGACCATGAGGCAGCAATGTGCCCTTATGGCCAAGAAAGCCAATGGGATCCTGGGGTGCATTAATAAGAGCTTTTCCAGCAGGTCGAGGGAAGTGATCCTGCCCCTCTACTCAGCCCTGGTGACGCCACATCTGGACTTCTGGGCTCCACAGTATAAGAGGGATGTGGAGCTGCTGGAGAGAGTCCAGGACAGGGCTACAAGGATGATCAGGGGCCTGGAATATCTGCCCTTTGAGGAAAGGCTGAGGGAGCTGGGCCTGTTCAGCCTGGAGAAGAGAAGGCTGAGAGGGGATCTAATCAATGTACATAAGTACCTCAAGGGAGGCAGTGAGGAGGATGGTGCTGGCCTCTTTTCACTGGTGGCCACTGACCGAACTAGAGGTAATGGCCGCAAACTGAAACACCAAAAGTTCCACATGAAATTAAGGAAAAATTTATTGACAGTGAGGGTGACAGAGCACTGGAACAGGCTGCCCAGAGAGGTTGTGGAGTCTCCTTCTCTGGAGATCTTCAAAGCCCGCCTGGATGCCACCGTGTGCCACGTGCTCTAGGTAACCCTGCGTGTGCAGGGGGGTTAAACTAGATGACCTCTAGAGGTCCCTACCAACCTCAAGAATTCTATGATTCTATGATTCTGTTTGGGCAGTGATTCTGTGAAACCACAGAAATGCATTGGTGGGGGTGGTGGGGAAGTCCATGAACCAACTGAGTCTAGAGACTCAGTCTTCTCAAGCCTCTCCTTTAGACACAGTAAAGATCAATATCTATATCAGGACAGTACTCATTTTCTTGTATGTTAGCAATTCAATTAAAGCATTAAGTTCCAATAAAAATAGCTTAGACATTCTCTAACATTCCCAAAAATAATTATAGTCATATGAGAAGATATTGCAAAGAAGAGAATTTACTTCAGAAAAACTGGATGGAGGTATGTTGCTTGTAATATATCAAAAGTTTTCCTATCTATCCTTTCTCATGACACAACATAAAGAACATACAGAAAGATATCCAAGGAAGTATGTTTAAATCTAATTGCATGAAGCATATTAACCTCTGGAACTCTTCTGTATTTTGTCTACCAGCTTATCACAGATGGATTCCAAAAAAGAAGTAAGCTGTTATGTGATGATGAGAACAGTGGCTGTAAAACAAACAAATAAATAAATAAAGGGGAAGAATATAAGCTAAACTTATCTGGAAAATAAACCTGTCACTAAATGCATGGGCTTAACAGAAAATGATGTTTGTATTATTGACATTATATGGAGGGACCGGCACTATCCTTTCAAACATCTGATATTTGCAGAAAAAAAATATGTAAGTGAATCTCTAATATATTTTCTATGTGGATGAACAAGGAGCTGCTAGCAAAGCTCATACAGAAGAAGGAAATATACAGAAGCTGCAGGCAGTGACAGTCCACATGGGAGCATTGTGGGAATGTTGTCCAAGGATGCAGGGATAGATTAAGGAAGGTTGAGGCCCATTTGGAATTGAATCTGGAAAGGCATATCAAGGACAGCAAGAGGCTTCTCTAACATCAGTAACTGAAGGAAGGCTAGGGAGAATGTAGGCCCACTACTGAGCAGAGCAGGGACTCTTGGTGAGGAATGATGCAGAGAAGACCACCATACTGAATGTCTTTTTTGCTTCAGTCTTTACTTCCAGCCCCCAGGAATCCTTGTCCTTGCAGACCACAGAGGAAGCCTGAAGAAAGGGATATTCTTTGGCTGAGGAGATTCAGTCAGAGATCATTTAGGCAAATCTGACATCCACAAGTCCATGGGTCTTGAGAAAATATACCCATGAACGCAAGGGCACAGGTGGAAGTCTTTCCTAGGGCTTCAAATATCTTTTGATAGGTCCTAGGTCATGATCATCAGGAGGGGTGTCTGAGGACTGGAAGAAAGCAAATAATACTCCAGTCTTCAA
This sequence comes from Tinamus guttatus, assembly GCF_059628265.1. Lineage (NCBI taxonomy): Eukaryota > Metazoa > Chordata > Aves > Tinamiformes > Tinamidae > Tinamus > Tinamus guttatus. The sequence goes on along the minus strand of NW_028288810.1, from coordinate 581,600 downwards.
AATGGGAAGAGGAAGGTCACACAGTCTGCAGGCCAGTCAGCTTCACCTCCATCCCTGGAAAAGTGATGGCGAAGCTCATTTTGGATACCATTTGTTGGCACATAAAGGACAAGAGGATGACCAGGAGGAGTGAGCGTGGATTCACCAAGGAGAATAGACTTCTATGATGGGATGACTGGCTGGGTAACTGAGGGGAGAGCTTCCATTAACTTTTGAAAGGCTTTTGGCACTGTCTCCTATAACTTCCTCACAACCATTGGCTACATGAGTGAATAGTGAAGTAGGTTGAGAATTATTTGAATGGTAGAGCTTACTGGGTTGTGTACTAGCTCGAAGTGGAAGTGGAGACCTTATGCTAATTGTATGCCCTTGGAACCGCTCTGGTGAGTGCAGCAGAGGATTGCTAAGATAATGGACTGGAGTATCTCTCATATAATGAAAGGCTGAGAGAGCTGAAGGCTGCTCAGCCAGGAAAAGAGAATATTGAGGCACTGTGTATGAGTAGCAGAAGGGAGGATGTCAAGAGGATGGGACCAGACTCTTCTCAGCAGTTGTGTCCAGCCCTGGGACAAGAGGCAACAGACACAAACTGAAACACAGGAAGCTCTATCTGAACAAGAGGAAAAATATCTTTTCTCTGAAAATCATAGAGAACAGGAGCATATCACCCAGGCAGGCTGTGGAGTGTCCTTCCTTGGAGATAGTTAAAAGCTGCTTGAACACAAACCAGGGCAACATGCTGTAGGTGACCCTGCTTGAGCAGGGGGCTTGTTCTAGATGACCTTTAGTGAACTCTTCCAGCCTCAGCCCTTCTATGATTTCTAAGTTTTGTGTTTTGTATACATCAAAAAACAGAGTCAGCAGGAGCACATAGAAGTCAGACAGCAGAGTCACATAGAAGAATACAAATTTTATGAAGACATAAATCATTTTTGGCATATTACTTACTTGGACATTAGTTATGCGCAGAAATATAAGAAATATAAGTCCACAGGATTATTTAAAGCTTCTAGAGGTGCTTAACCGTTGCCTGGTAATTTCTTCGTGGTTATGTATTTCAAAACTACTTTCTCCCCAGATTCCAAAGACATTTCAGGAACATTAGCACAGAGTTAGCAGCAGAAAGTATGGAGAAAATTTTACTATAAATCTTCAATTATATTTTTGCCTATTTTCTAGAATCCCTGAAATGAATTATGCTGTCCTGAAACCTTAAACACAGTGAATCTGATCAGCATTCTGCCTAATAATTAAAATGGTAAATTAGCAGCTCACTAGAAGTTGCTAATAATATTCTACTAGAAGCATACCTCACTTTTTTATTTAAAAGGTTCCTAATTGTAATGGTGATAATATTACAATTTTTGTATCAAATTTATTCAGAATATTTACATTTTTAAATTCTCATACTTAAACTCACTTATTTCAAAATGAATTTAAAGTATTAAAAAGATTAACTTCAATTTGGGGAACAAGTATGAGGTTTCACCTCCTCATCCTACTGCAGTCCAAATGTATGTTGTTTCCTGATTGTCTTTCAAGACAGCCTCCGCTCTCCAAAGTTGGATTCATGGTCTGAATCTTGATTACTGAGTGTTCCTGCAAGCAGTTATTAACACACTATCCAAATTCTTCACCAATATTAATGATTTTAAGAATTATTTATACATTACCCTGAGGTGTCCTGTGGTTAAAAGCAAATGCATCTCTGTGTTGTGATAAAAGGACAAATATAGCCCTGCAGCAGACTGAGAGCAGGCTGAGAGCCTTTTGAAGCTTTAATTCTTTCTAATTCTGGGAAGAGAGGCATAAAACTGAGTTATACTGTCTCTATACTTCTACTAAGTGGTAAAAGAGTCTCGTGAGGCCAACAAAAGCTGGGAGAGGTGGTTAAAGCATACATACAGAATCAGGGTAAATGGATCAAGGGGGTAAGAAAGTGCCACCAGAAGGATGTTAAATTTTCGTTTGTACGTTTGGTAATTTTGTACTTCAGGTTATGTTTTTTCCTCAAGTATAACTGACAGGGAGGGCAGAATTTCTCATGAAAAGATCTGTGCATTCCAATCCCATAGGGTTTTTTTTTTTTTTTTTTTCAACTTTATACTGGAAGCAAGCAAAAATCTTCTAAACTTTTTGGTTTTATTTTTTTCCTATTTTAATCTCTAGTGATCTTAAACTAGGGAGATAGGAAGACCAGGACAAATGCACTATCACTCAGCAAAGGACATCCAGATGCTGGTTTCTACTTTTCTCTTAAATTGCATCTTTGTGTCTCGTGCTAGTGACTTGCTTGTTCTAACTTCATTCTCAAATTCCATTCTATGCTGAACACCTGATCCTTACAGAGGTTAATCAAAAAGTGATCAACATTTTATGTAACTTTTTATGAATAGAATTTTAAAATGTCTTATTACAATGTATGCCTTAAAGTCTCATTAACCATACTTTTTTTTTTTTTTTTTCTGGCCAGTAAACTTCCAAACTGGGACTGCAAAAATACTAAGAAGGTGCAATGTATGTGTCTCATCTGACAAAGGAAAACACTGTAGGTACGGCCTTTATTTCTGGTGAAACCATGGTGATGAAATTTTATGAAAAAAATATGGTTTTATGTTACATATAAAGTATAATTGCTTATGTTGTCACTGCCGTTTTGCAGTCACTAAACATATTCTTCTCTGATTAGCTTAGATTCCCACTGAAAAGTACATTTTTTGTGCCAGAAAAATAATCAATATGCAAGGAGGATCCTCATTCTGAGGCAAAGGTTTTTTTTTTTTTTTTTTCCTCCAAAAATGTATGTACTTGCCAAACTGATACAAATTCCCTGAGCCTTTCCTCAAAGTCTAAAACTTCTAAAAATTAGATTTCTTCCTGAGAAGTGACAAAAACTGCTATTAATAACTCATGGCATATACTTTTATTTTTCCAATAGCTCAGGCTTTCATTTAACATGCAAAAGGTGTATATTATTGTCCGAAAAAGCAAGAAAACATTAGAGAGAAATATAATGTCATTCTCTACAATAGTTCTTCTTTTAAGTAGTGTAATTACAAGTGCTATTACATCTTATGTTTTTGATATTTTATATTACTGTTATCTGAGCTCATTTTCCTTTCCTGTCGGTTGCAGTGTATTATGGTGGATATAGTAAATATTTTGGTAAGGGCAGCATTTTATAAGCAGATGGAAGAACAGTGCTGGTTTTCTCTACAGCATAATGGGAATTCTCATGAATGCCTGAGTGGTCATTACAGTTCTTCTGAAAAGTGCACCTTTAGGGGGCACCTTGGGAAACTATGTGGTAATTAAAGCGCAAGTGGAAGCTGCCTATTTTCATACTCAGGCCTTCCTCTGATAAGGGGTCTGGAAAGACCATGGGACTGACTCCTCATCTGTTCTTATCCTCTCTAAGATGGCCTTGCCCGATATGTGTCAATGAAGCACAAGGCTGTCCCAGATAGAATGGATTTTGGCCCTTCATAGATGGATTAGCAGCCTGAGATAGAATATCCCTTTCCATCTGTTCCTGCAGTTCCAGAGTAGGAATTGATAAACGAATTGAATCCAGGCCAGAAATAAGAACAGAAACTGCTGTTTAAGAAAATGCTGCTGAGAACTAAGGTGGCCTCACCAAAGTCAAAGAAACAATACCTTTTCCTACAAACATGATATCTCATGCCATGTCAGGTATCTGCATTTCTTCCCAGAAACACCTGGCGGCAACAAAAAAAAAAAAAAAAAAAAAAAAAAAAAAAAGGAAGTTTAAATGTGCAGCTTTCAGAAAATAAGATTATATGGCAGATCTGAGAAAAGATCAGCAAATTCTTTCAGTCCAGTGTTTCCAGGAAAGCTATTCTTACCCTTAGTTACATTAAAATAAAACTACTAAATCAGGTTTCTACTGCTCCTTATTTGTAGGCTTTTCCAGGAGCCACCAAATTGTCTATAAATATATGTAGAATAACGTTCTTCTACTACTTTTTTTTTTTTTTTCACTTCTTGTCTTAAATGCCTCAGGTCAGAAGCAGTACCTTTGTTCTAATCTCTGTTTAATCTCTGAATATGAGTGAGTGGAAGCCCTGAGGGTATCTAAAAGTGCATTATGCCTTCCTAAAGTATAAAAGAAGGAAAACATTTATGCAAACTCTTTCCTGCCCTTCTTCCATATGACTTTTCTTCTGGGGAGCAAAATTTCTATTCATGTTCTTGGGTTTCATTGAAACACCTCTCTAGACTGGAATTTGCAGATATGGGAGTCAGAATCAATAAGTACTAGATAAATGTTTTAACTGAGTGGAGTGGAATATGATAGATCTCCACTGCATAGGAACCAGCTGGAGAAGAAAGAAATGTAAGTTCAGGTGGCTGTGATCCCTGGATAATCAGAGAACTCCCTGTGGAGAATATATGACATTATGTTATACAGGAGGATCACTGAAATCGTTAGGCTAGGTCTTCATTCAATTAAATCACCAAAGTTACATTTTCACTTTGAATCTCATTTTTATCATAAGTCTTATTTGAGAAGTTTATCAGGTAGTCCCTTTAGGAATAGCAGAATGCAATGTGTGCTTGCACACAATAACATTACTGAAACATTTTCCTGTGTGTACACTTTGGCATGTTAACACTGCCCCTTGTTTGCTTTGTTTCATGTCAGACTTAATAACTCTATGCAACTGAATAAGGATCTATGATGAATTACAGTGCAACTTTCTCCTTTCCTGCCTACTTTATATTGAGCATATTCACCTCTGGAAAAAAATCTAGCCCATTTTCTCCATCTGTGTGAAAGTAGTAGAAGATATAATTAGGTTGGTGAGACTTCCTGAGCTCATATTATATGAAATGACACCTTTGTGCTTTCACTTACTGAGATAAAGTATCAAAATCTTTTTTGTAGTTCTTGCAAAATGGATTGTGTTTACCGTTACTAAATGGGAAACAAAAAAGAAATTGTTTTGCTCACTACAGAGGGAATTGCTACAGAGAAGTTTCTTGTAACATCTTTTATTCTGGACAGCAGATCTTGTAGACAACCAGTATTGCTAGCGCCTGTTAGCTGGAGCAGTTTTGTGTTTGTGCTGCTTTCATTCCTTAGTAAGATCTTTATATTGCCTATTTCTTTATTAGCAGTACACTTAACTTGTCTGTGACCACATATGGGTCAGATATCAGTGAAGAGAGATATTCAAAATTTGTATGGTGCTAAACAAAATGAGTTTAATAAAGTATTTACACTCCAAACTCACTAGTGAAGTGACTGGAAACTCTATAGATAATCCATTACCTCCTGCGTACCCTTACCCTCCTCTCTCATGAGCACCATCTTTACCTCCTCAGTCAGGCATAAGTACCACCTAATGTTTGTGAAGGCAAGACCAAGTATACGTTTTTAAAAAAGTTGTCCTAGTCTTAAAATAAAGACTCTTTGCCTTGAGCTAAATACATAAAATGATCCATTTGGGGAAAAAAAAAAAAAAAAGATGTCATAAAAGGTAACAAACAAACTAAACCTCAGTCTTTTCCTCAGCCACCATATTGCAGTATTTCTGTCAGGATCAGATCCTGCATTATTCCAGCGACTCTCGTAGCAACTGTTGTAATATAATGGTTACTCTGTGGTTACTCTCATAACAGTGAATAGAGAGGTGATTTCAGCTGGTGGGAATTGAAGTGGTTCTCTTCACTTTACCTGGCCTCTGTTTGTTCTTGTTAGCCAGGAAATATTCTACTGTGTTTTCACATATTAATGTTCCTCACTGTCTCAGTTTCAAACAAATAAGTATTAGTTTTAATGCTTTTAATTAATACACCTTTACAGCTAAATTCCAGTGACTTACAACTTAAAATGTCTGAAGAGAAGGGAGGATAGAACAAGGAAGGAGAAGAGAGGTTTAAGAGATTTGTCTCAACAAGTCGTGTTGTCTCAACAAGTTGCTTTTGCAAGCTGGCTGGATATGAATTCCTACCTCCTAGATGTTCATGAATTTATAGAGTTAGGAGCCCTAACTTGCTGCCTTTAAAACGTTCCTTGAATACTGCTTACACTGAAATGAATAAGAAACTTCATATACAAAATTATTTGAACACTTTTTCTCTTGACTTCTGAATTTCTTTTGTGTTATGCATGCAGTTAGAAAAAGAACACACTTGGCAAGTAATTTTGTCAATACACTAGACTATCAAAATCTCAGCATGCAAAGATAGTTATTATTTAAGGCTGTGATATCTCACAGGGGTATTTGTTATTATTAGGATGAAAATAAATTCTAAATTGTGCAGCAACATTTTTATACATCAATGCAATTACAAAATCATGTATGACATATGTTCTATAACACTGTAAAACTAAATAGTGCCCTTGACTCTTGCTTGTCCAAAAGGCAGTAAACTTTGCCTTCAAGAACTGAACCTTCCTTCATACTTTATCTTAGCCAAAATACACATGATGCTGGCCAGTCTTTCTGCTTGCAATCAGTGAAATACTCTGCAAGACTTGACTTTGATCAACTATCAGCCTTAGGTAGCTTCTCTGTAGTGGTTCTAGCTATATAAAAGAGAATATGTTCCTTTCACTGAATGTGAATGTTTGAAAAAGTCACATTACCTTCTATAAGCTTCCCATTACTTTTGGATGGATTCATTTTAGAACAACCTTACCACACAGAAGTATTCAGAGCAAAAAGCTAACACCAGGTTAAATAGGAGCTCTGAAGTAGATGTTGGGCTGTTCATTGGGATACAGCAGAGCTGCATCAATATTCACACCAACCTCAAGCACAATTTGTAGGCCAAGCAAATTTCCATGCAGACTTTGCATAGTTAAGAACAATATACTATTTCATATTCTGAATAGTCTCACAGAATCATTGAGGTTGGAAGGGAGTTCTGGAGATCATCTAGTTCAACCTCCCTGCTCAAGCAGCATCACCTATATCACATTGCCCAGGTTTGTGTCCAAGCAGCCTTTGACTATCTTCTCGTGAGACACTCCATATGTTTCTGGACAACCTGTTCCTGTGCTCAGTCACCCTGACAGGAAAGAATTTTTGCTTCATGTTCAGAGAGAACTTTCTGGGTTTTGGATTGTGTCCATTGCCTCTCATCCTACCTCTGGACACCACCTTCCTTTTATTTTTCACTCACATTTCTACTCATTTTTCAGCTTCAGAGGTTTTATTCCTTTATTTTTTATTACTTTCTCATTGATGAGGTAGAGCTGTTAGAATCCACTCCTTTTCACCTTCAGTTCAAGGGAGACTGATTTTATCTCTAGCTGGGTTCTTCCAGATAGCAAAACAGCTCTTGAGAACCCCTGCTGAGCAAACAGTCACTGCTGTACATCAGGAGTGGACCCCTCTGCTGCTCTTAAGAAAAAGGTTGAATTGCATTTATCATTTCCTCCTCTTTTTTTTTTTTCTTTTGTCTGCTCCGTCCTTGATACTAGTGTTATGAAATCCCTGTACAGGAGTTACTGAGTAGTGCTGAAATAAACAAAGTTTTGCTACTTTATGCTAGCTAGCATTTTGTCCTGCAACTACATGCAGCTAAAGAGGTATGTTTCAATGAATTCCTAGCTGAATCATATCAATCAGTTCCTTGTCTACCCAAACAAAATGGAAATTTTAGTGAGGGAAAGGTGAGGAAAAGAAAAGTAATGAACTGCAGAAAAGAAGGGAGGGTGGATAAACTCCCTTATGATATGAAGAGCAGAAGAATAAAACTCCAAGTCTACCTAGTTCAGAGAAGAATGTCAAATCTTTATCTTCTCTGACCCAGCAGAGTGTGTTAATTATGTCACTGCTCCCTCCTCTCCTCCAGTGAGAGTGGATTTATGGCTATGGAAGGATCAATGGCCAAGCCTGTTTTTCTACATCTAAGCCATTTGGAAGAAACAGAGACCTGAAATTCCCATATCAGTTGTGACTATCATAACTATTCCATGGAGTACTGACTGCTCAGATCCTTATCCTTGGCTGTGCTGCCATCCAGAGGGACCTGGGAAACCCTATGAAATTCAACAAGGGCAAGAGGAAGGTCCTGCACCTGAGGAGGAATAGCTCCTGACACCAGTACAGGCTGGGGAAAGACCTTCTGGAGAGAAAGACCTGGGTGTCATGGTGGACAACAAGTTGACCATGAGGCAGCAGTGTGCCCTGTGGTCAAGAAGGCCAATGGGATCCTGGGGTGCATTGAGAAGAGCGTCCCCAGCAGGTTGAGGGAAGTGATCCTACCCCCGTATTCAGCCCCGGTGAGTCCACATGTGGAGTATTGTGTCCAGTTCTGGGCTCCACAGTACAAGAGGGATCTGGAACTACTGGAGAGAGTCCAGGACAGGGCTACAAGGATGATCAGGGGCTTGGAATATCTGCCCTTTGAGGAAAGGCTGAGTGAGCTGGGCCTGTTCAGCCTGGAGAAGAGAAGTCTGAGAGGGGACCTGATCAGTGTCTATAAATACCTTAAGGGAGGGACTGAAGAGGATGAGACTGGCCTCTTTTCAGTGGTTGCCAGTGACAGGACAAGAGGAAAGAGCCGCAAATCAAAGCACTGAAGTTCCACAGAAACTTAAGGAAAAATTTCTTGATAGTGAGGGTGGTAGAACACTGGAACAGGTTGCCAAGAGAGGTTGTGCAATTTCCTTCTCTGGATACATTCAAAAACCACTTGGACACAAAATGTGCCGCATGCTCTGGCTGGCTCTGCATGTTCAAGAGAGTTGGAATAGATGATCTCTAAAGGTCTCTTTCACCTTAATGATTCTATGATGCTATAATTATCATCCAAGCCAAAAAATGCCTGTAGTTAATCCTTTAAAGGGCTACTTACTGCATTATTCAACAGTTATTCTTCCCCATAAATACCTCATTTCTCCATTGATTTAAAGCACTCTGGCTGAACAGATTAGACTAACTCATAACCCTTAGAAACATCCAGCTTGTTTCATTTGGATGCAGTTTCTCAAGAAGGTAACTAATGTTGAATATAAGCAGCATTTAACTTGATAAACCTTTACACAAACCATCATATCATGGACCATCTGTTAGTTTAGAAAATCCAGAGAATATTATTCCCTCCAGGGTTTTCAGCCAAGTGTGATGGCTGGCCCAGTTCCCTAGAGAAATACTGCCACGATATGCACCAACGTGTTCATCTTTGTGTCTTAATCACCCTGAAAAGAACATATTCCAGATATTTCTGCTTTTTGGATCCCTTTCTTGCTTATTGCTCCAGGTTGTCCCCATCATACTTCAGCAGAGATGCTGAACTTCATTGGACTGTACTGAATTCAAAGATGGAGCATGAAAATGGAAGAGAACAAACCTTAACCCTAGAAAAGAGCAATGAGTCAGTCTTTGCTTCCTGTGACAGATGTGTCCACTTATGTTGCCATTAAGTTAGGATTTTCAAGGTGAGGTTGTGAGATGCTTGTGACCTGGCCCAAAGCTCTTGCCATGTGCTGTCTCCTCTGGCACGACTTTGTGTTCCAGCTAAACGTTAAAGATATTTATCCAAGCATCAGTTCCTTATAAAATAATAAAAAGGGGAAGCAGGCTGTTTTGTAAAGCTGGGATTTTTTTTTCTTTATCTTAATAGAAAAATCTTGTGCTGTTATCACTTTTAATTTTGGTCTCTTACAAGGCTGTCCAAGCAGATTTTCAGGAAAATAAAACCAGGCCATGAAATTGATTTGTGAATAAGTGTGTTTGTGTATTACTATATTACTATGAAATAAAGAGTTGATTGTTTTCTCTTTTTTTTCTTTTTCTTTTTCATCATTGCCCCAGCTGGGATCCTATGCTTCATTGTAGCATATAAAACAAAAAAGAAGAGACAGAACAGTATTTCCTTACAAAAAGATGTGAATATTAATCATATCTACATATCTCTTTATCTATCTATCTATCTACCTGCCTACCAACCTACCTATATTACATATAATAGTGCATTTATACTTTTTGTCCTAGTAGGTAAGTCCTACCTCATCTTCCTTCAAAATCTATGGTGTTCTGTTTCCTTCAGCAGGGCACATGCTAACATGATTACAGAATAAGTAAAGTGAATGCTATCAGGTTTGTGAAACCTTGCTTTTCTATTTCAAAGACTCTGGAAATTAAAAAAAAAAAAAAAAGTAAATCAACTGTAACCATATGTGGCATATATGGGACTGTGTATTAAACCAGTATTAAACCTTATCTTAAATATTCTTATTTAAAATATTTTGTGCTATTTTTCTACTATATTCTAATAAATAGCTCAGCCTCCCAATTTCAGGAGGAAAATAAAACTCCTCATAGATTCACATACTCACACGACCCTGTCAGATTCAAATTAAGAACACAAGAAAAGATAATTAAACCAAAACATCTCATGTAGCAAGTCAATACAGAGTGAGAAAAAAATTATCCTGGGTTCCAATTCACCTACAATTTGTGCCTTATTTTAAGATATGAGTGTATGAAAAGTGTACTGTTGATTAGAAATGCTTTTATAGGTGTTCTTTAAGTATTTATTGCTTTTGAAAGGAGGCAAAAGAATTTCCTGGGTATCCTTACATAAGCGAGCAACAGATTTTGAGGTAGATGTGCAGTAATGTTAAAATCTGTTATTCTGGTAAAAGTAGTAACAGATTATGAAACCATTAATGTTCTATAGGGATAGCACATTGTCCCATATTGTTTGAGACCTATCTCTCTCTGGTACTGGCCATTTATTTGGTCTCTCTAAATTTAGTTAAATTTAGTTAACCTCAATTATATTTTATTACTCCTGTCAGTGTTGAAAAGAAGAGCAGCACTGATCAATATACTTCAGTAGCTAACAAGTCACTGGTAGGTGCTTTAGAGAATGGAAAGATTTTAGGAACTGGAAGTTAACCTAGAGATTTTACCCTTGAGATACATGTATGCAGTTCCTTGCAGTGTTGTAGCTTCTTGCAAAGACTGAGAAAAAGATATTTAATATTTCTTTGCTGCAGTTCTTGATTTATAACATTTCTACATTAATAATGCTCTACTTGAAAAGGATTTACCAGATGTTTATTTGTCATCCAGCTCATTGTAATACTCTTTGTGAGTATTTCTTTTTATCTAATGAGAATTTTCCAAGAGCAGAGGAAAAGTACATGTATGGGTATCATACACATAAAAAGAACAAAGAACATAAATTGTCAGGTCTATCTACAGTCTGCTCAGATATCCATGCTCTTGACAAGATAGGATAAGATTATTTTGCATTGGTTTTTGTTTACTATTTTCTCTGCATAATGACTACATTTAGAGATAATACAAGCTGTATGGAAGCTGGAGGTAATTCTTCCTCTTATAATGATCTAATCTGGGCCCAGAGCTAAAAAGTAGGGCAGGTTTCAGTCAAATAATTCACTTCTCTTTCGGTATCATTCTCTTATAAAAAAGTAGAAATACACAAAACTTTGCTGTAGATATATATTAGTGGTTTTATGCTCACTGCAGTTTACGCTGTGTGGCAATGCTGTATTCATTTCTAAAGTATATCCTAATCATATCAGACTTTGCTAAAAGTTATAAAAGATCTGAGTCATTTAACTGTTGAATTGCTAAAATTTTGCCATTGATATTTTTTAACTAATTGATACCATATCAGACCTTTAGCTAATGGTTTTATGTGATTTTTTGGAGGAGGTGGGATTTGTATGTGTGTTAGCGTTACACCAGCAAAATTTTAGGTTTTGCTAGACAGGAGAGCCAGGCTGAGAATGACTGTCAAAACAAACTGGATACAAGCTGATGTATCAATTTCTTAACAACTTTGCAAGACTGGGAGAAATTTCTCGTTTGCACTTTTCCTTCTATAGTTACTGAATGCCTACGGAAAGATTTTGCAGTCGATTCCAAGTTCATTCTTGTCTATGGAAGGAAAGTTGATATGACATCTCCTGAAAGGCCTTTCAAAGTAAAGTCAAAGAGATAAAAATTTGATCTTGATGGAGAGGTCCTTTCTTGAGTGAGAGGCTTTGCTACGTTACATGAATTGATTCTTCTATATTTTCTGCATTTTTCTCTCATATCTAGCATATATGCAAACTGTTTACATTCGTATAATAATTAAAATATTTAACTTTGGAAACTTTCTGTCATCAGTATATTTGATTTCTGAAAAGCAGATTTTTGAAATGCTATCAAATGCCTTTTGGAAGTCACTGAGCCTGAGGATATGAATAGTGCTGTCTTCTGCAGTTCCATGGCACTCTTCAGTGTGAAAAACTGGTCTGTATGTGATTTCTGTGTCCACACTCCAGTCTGCTCCTGTTCAGCAACTGGTGCTAGAGAAGACTTTTCTTTACAAGAGTTGTTGCAGTAATTCTAAGGCCCTTCTTGTATTATTGTGAGATTGATTCCAAGCTAATACCAGTTAGGAAGGCTTTCTTTTCCTTAACCTCCTGAACAACTATGTCAGGTGAGTAAGGTGGTGCTGCCACTACTTTTTGCTATATCAAGTGTTGTCTTGTTGTGTGTCTTATTGCTTTTCTGTTTCATTTGTTCATTTTCAGTTTGTACTCCTGATTTCTTTCCCAATATATGTTCTAATTAAGTTAATTACAGTGGCAGTCTCTCACTTCCTTCGAGTCTTATACTGAGTTTTATTTGTTGATGTCTCTAAGATTGTCTGTATAGTCTATCTTTTTAATGAGATAAGAATTGATATTTTGGTTGCATCTGCTGTGAACATTTTTCCTTCACTAATTTCTATTCATCCATTTCTTTTTTTTTTTTTTTTGCAATTTCCACATTCAGTGCCAATCTTTCCACAACACAGTGCTTTCCTGTTAGAACAGTGTCAGCTTCAATTTCTGTTTCCAAGGTATCTTAATTTATCCCTTCTTCCACCAATTCTTTGAATTTGCTGGTTGTTATACTCCTCTTCTTCTTTGTCTGATATGTGTCTGATCTTAGCATGACCATTTTACCTATCACCACATTTTCTTCACAGTAAGGTCTCTTGTTGAATTTAGTTCTTTGTCTCTGTTAGTATCCAGTGGTGACTGCTGCAGTCACAATGCCTCTAAATATTCTCCATTTTTCTTCAGTTTCCCTCTGTGTGTTATAGCCCTCTGCGCTTTACAGTCTTCTGCTCTAGTGGCATCTTGAATGTATTTTTCTTTTGAAGTCATAAACCTGTGATAATTCTTCTGTTTTGAATTTTGGATTGCTGGGTTTTTATTATTTTTATAATTAGTTTCATATATAGTCTTCATATATAGTGTGTCTAATGTTTCCTTACATTTTGGAGAGATGACCAGATTGGGGAATTAATACAAGCATGGTTCTTATGACTGTGTATTTTGGTATGTAAAGAATTCAACTATCTTCTGCCTCTTTGTCAGAGAACAGAGTACTTTCAGGTTTACAGCTTATGTATGAAACAAAAATCAACACTTCTTAAAATTCTGTAATTAATAATTTTTACCTGCTGTTCTTTGTTATGCCTTTATTTGCTGTATTGTACTTTAGCATGAGATTAACTTATGAGGGCACACTGCTGCTTCATGGTCAACTTGTCATCCTCCATGACACTCAGGTCCCTCTCTGCAGAGCTGCTTTCCAGAAGGTCAGTCCCCAGCCTGACCTGGTGTCTGGGGTTATTCCTCCCCAGGTGCAGGACCTTGCACTTGGCCTTGTTGAATTGCATGAGGTTTTTCACCGCCCAGTTGTCCAGTCTGTCCAGGTCCCTCTGGATGGCAGCGCAGCCCTCTGGAGTATGAGGTACTCCTCCCAGTTTGGTATAATCAGCAAACTTGCTGAGGGAGCACTCTGTGCCTTCATCCAGGTCATTGATGAATAAATTGAACAGGATTGGACCGAGGACTCACCCCTGGGAGATACCGCTAGCTACAGGCCTCCAACTAGACTCTGCACCGCTAATCACCACCCTCTGAACTTTGCCATACAGTCAGTTCCTAATCCACCTCATTGTCCACTCATCTATCCCATACTTCCGGAGATTGCCCAGGAGGATGTTGTGAGGGACGATGTCAAAAGCCTTGGTGAAGTCAAGATAGACATCATCCACTGCTCTCCCCTCATCTATCTAGTTGGTCATTCCATCACAGAAGGTTATCAGGTTAGTCAGGCAAGATTTTCCCTTGGTGAATCCATGCTGACTACTCTTGAGCACCTTCTTGTCCTCCATGTGCCTGGAGACAATGGTCAGTATGAGCCGTTTCATTACTTTTCCGGGGACGGAGGTGAGACTCACTGGCCTGTAGTTGCCTGGGTCCTCCTTCTTGCCTTTTTTGAAGACTGGCATGACATTGGCTTCCTTCCAGTCCTCCAGCATCTCCCTTGTTCTCCAGGATCTTTCCAAGATGATGGAGAACGGCTTAGCTATGACATCTGCAGCTCATGTAGAACTCTGGGGTGCATCCCATCAGGGCCCATGGATTTCTGGGTATTGAGCTTCCTTAGGTGCTCTCTGACCCAATCTTCCTCTACCCAGAGCAAGTCTTCCTCTCTCCAGGTTTCTCCTCTTGTCCCTAGGGCCTGGGACTCTAAAGGGCTGCCTTGGTAAATGCCGAAGCAAAGAAGGCATTCAGCCACTCTGCTTTTTCTGTGTTATTCACAACCAAGGTGCCCACCCCATTCACCAGTGGACACACCTTCTCCCTGATCTTCCTTTTGCTGTTAATATATTTGAAGAAGTTTTTCTTGTTATTTTTAAAATCCCTTGCCAGATTATGTTCCAGAAGTGCCTTAGCTTTCCTTGTTGCATCTCTGCATTCCCTGACTACGTTCCTGTATTTCTCCCAGGGGGCCTGTCCTTTTTTCTACATTCTGTATACCGCTGCCTTCTTCTTGAGCATTGCCACAAGCTCCCTGCTCATCCATGCAGGTCTCCTGCCCCCTCTGCCTGACTTCTTACACACAGGGATGCACTGTTGCTGGCTGTGGAGGAAGTGCTGCTTGAAAACTAACCAGCTCTCTTGGGCCCCCCTTCCTTCTAGAGCTCTAGCCCATGGGATTCTTCCGAGGAAGTCTCTGAAGAGGCTAAAGTTGGCCCTCCTGAAGTCCATGGTTGCAAGGCTACTTACAGCCCTGCCTCCTCCTCGTTGGATCCTGAACTCCACCAACTCATGGTCACTGCAGCCGAGGCTACCCCCCACCTTAACATCTCCTACAAGACCCTCCCTATTGGATAGCACAAGGTCCAGTAGCCCACCTCTCCTCGTCGGCTCCTCCACAACCTGCGTCAAAAAGTTATCGTCGACGCTCTGCAGGAACCTCCAGGACTGCTTGTGCCTGGCTGTGTTGTCCTTCCAGTTGATGTCGGGGTAGTTGAAGTCCCCCATGAGAACCAGGGCCTGTGACCGTGAGGCAATATCCAGCTGACTATAGAGGGCCTTATCAACCTCCTTGTCTTGGTCAGGTGGCCTGTGGCAGACACCCACCACAGTGTCTCCCACATTAGCCTGCTCTCTAGTCCTTACCCACAAGCTCTCAACTCGCTCATCCTCCACTCCCAGGTTGAGCTCCATGCATTCCAGTTGCTCTCTCACATAAAGAGCAACTCCACCACCTCGCCTTCCCAGCCTGTCCTTCCTAAAGAGCACATAGCCTTCCATGGCAGCACTCCAGTCGTGTGAGCTATCCCACCACATCTCTGTGATTCCAATGAGATCATTATACTGGGACTGCATACAGATCTCCAGTTCGTCCTGCTTATTCCCCATGCTTCATGCATTGGTGTACAGGCATTTCAGGGAAGTAATTGAGCCTGCAGGTTTCCCAGGAGGGGTGGAAGAGGACCCTCCGTGATCATTTCCTATCCTCATTTCCCCACTAGCGTACTCCCGCTGGACTCCATCTGACCTAGGATGCGCGGTACTGCTTACCGTGTCTGTGTGACACTCCCCTTCCTCCTTCTCGTTTAGTTTAAAGCCCTCCTTCAAGCACTTTTTATTCCAGCCTGTCAGCCTGTTCTGAGCATATGGGGTTTCAGATCTGTAGTTACCCATTCCCCACATGATCCTGCAGTTTTTTCTGATTTCTGAAACAGCTGGCTTTTTTTTTTTTTTAATGATTACAAGCTATTCAGGTATGTATTCCTTCCCTAACCAGCACAGAATTTTGAGAGGGTCCTGTTTTGGGGGACTGGTCTCTCTGAGGAGTGCTTGAGAAGTCATTTTTTTTACTGGAAAGACAGAACAGAGTCCATGATGCAGGGCAGGAGGCTGGGAGGGGACACGCAACCTTGAATGAATTTCAGGTCTTCTGATTTGGCACTGAGAGACACAGGCTGCGCTGGGACAGGGCTGAACCGTCTGCCTGCTCTTCCCCTGGGGCTGAGAGATGCACAAAAGGGCTTTGCATGATGAACATTGAATTTCGCGTTCCACTTTCTCCTTGCTTGAAGAGAATGGCTGTATTTCCCACTACTAATAACCAAATGACACATTTGTCATATATTGTCATATGTCCTTGTTTTTTTCTTATCATGTAATTATTACAGGGGGGTTGGACTAGATCATCTCTGGAGGTCCCTTCCAACCTCAACCATTCTGGGATTTTGTGATTCTGTGATTACCCTTATGCTAAACGAAGAAAGCATTTGTCAGACTGGAGTCAGCAATATACAAATACATTTTCCTCCACAGCAAAAGCATTTTGGTGTGAACTGTATTTGGTGTGAAAGTTAATCTGAATTTTTATTCACTCTCTTCTTTTTGACACGCATAAAAGCTGGTAAAGTAATAATAACAAGAATAGTAATAATAACAAGAATAGTAATGATATTCTCTGAGATAGAGGCCATGGGGTTTAGAAAGGAAAAGTAGAGACTTACATAAATAATTTACACGGTTTTAAATAAATCAGTAAAATATCTGCTTATTAGAGTAACATAGGATAAAAGAATCTCAGACACAAAATATATTTATCATAGTTATTTAGATGTTAATAATAGAAGATTTTCCAGTTTCAACATAAAAAAAACCATGTTGAATGGCTGGCTTCTGATTGTATTTGAGCTTTGGGATCTTACCAAGTAATTAAATGATACATTAAACTTCTGTAATTTCTAATTGCTATTTAACTGCACATTCCATTCAATTACAGATGTATATGTGCACAAGGAAACCTAAGATTCTTAAGACATATGTTTATGGCACAGTTTTTCCTGCGAATCCATTGTATTAAGACCTTCTGTTCAGACAAGAATAAAGCATCTTGTGAAAAACTTGATAGATGGAACGAAAAGGAGAACAATGAGGACAGGAAAGAAAATATTGTTTTTACAGAAGAAAGACAGAATTGGATGAGGCATTGAAAAGCAATGTCAGAGCTAAGAGATGTTGGGAAGAGCTTGGGTCCCAGATGGGATTTGGTGGTTAGATAGTTACTAAGAATGTCAGCTCTGGAGACGGAGAATCAGAGGCTTGTTACTCCTTTCTTCCCAAACAAAAATGACGTCTCTGAAGCGGAGGCCTGGTGCTTTCCACATTCTATCCTCATTTGTGACTGAATTGTTAAAAACTTGTAAATGTGGATAGAATATTTGAGAATAATGTAGTAGACTACCCTTAAAGCACAACTTTTGCTAAGGGCATATACCAGGCTGAAGTCTGAGCCTTAACATGAAGATTATCCTCTAGTCTTCTATCAGTCAAGATTATTAGTAAAGTAATTCTGCAAATGCTAATATATATCACCTTTAATTTGCAGTAAACTTTGAAAATTCTATAAATGGATAAGAAACAAAACCTACAAACAAAATAAATGCTGTTAACACCCTCCCTGGGTATAGACACTAGTGAAACAAAAAACTGAGAAGAAAATAAGAAATAGAAAAACAGTTCCTGTTTAGAAATTGACTTCACTGGGCTTTAGTCCAGGAAAGATATACTTGTGTATTGAAGAGATCAGTTATTCTTCAAATATGTCAAGATATTAAATACGATCCGTCTTAAGAAAACCACCTTTGCATAACAAATTTCCATTTTATGAGTATTAGCCCTTAAAGGTATTCTTGTTAAATAATTTCTCATAACATATGTATAAACAACAAACTAGGCAGTAATTATGGTTTTGTATATTAAATAATAATACGGTACTTCCTTGTATTATTTTTTAGCTAACAAATTTAGCTCCCAATTTACACAGCAATAGTGTTACATTTTCTGCTTTCTAAATATAGCCAATACTAAAGGGAAATATCAATTCCTGAGAACTCCCAAAAGTTAATGTGACACAGAAGCTAATAAAGTCACAAAATCCCACTACATTTTTTTAAGATACACCTCAGCAAAAGTACTTGCTGAGCTGGTATTTTGTTCCTATTAATCTCAAAATGCATCAGCAAGATAAACGATAAGCGCATGTTTTTTAACTGTAGAAAGGTAGCTTGAAATGTAACATGACTGCTCCTCCTGGGAAAAGTATGTATGTGTGTGTGTCTATACATACAGAGAGAGGCATGTACATATATATATATGTATATATACATATATTCATATATACATTACTGTGTAACTTCTGATTGTATGAACAAAGGCTGACCACTACAAAGGGATGGCTGCAAAATATAAGTACATACTTTTTAGAGTACTGAGATTTTTTCCTTTGAAGCTAGGCTTTCACAAAAGATAAGGAATTATTTTAGGGGAATGTTCTAATCATAAAAGCTCTTGCAGTGGCAGCGTCAAGTCAGGACTTGATTAACAGAATTGATTCTGTTTTAATGAAGTCTAAAGAGACGGTATTTCCCATTTCTGTCTACACATAAAAAAATTTCTAGAAGCTACATCTATATCTGAACAGCATTCATAGGTGATTTGAATGAAAAAGGAAAATTAAATAAGAGCTTACAGCAAACTACAGCTGGGTTTCCAGCTGCTGCTACTTTTGTGTTAATCTTTCTTTCTCTCTCTCATGTGCTATTGTTTTTATAAGCAAGTTATAATACCATAGGAAGTCACATCACCTAATGACATTTATTAGCATATCATTCCACAACATACCTGCAAGAAAAGAAATGAGAGCTTCAGACAAACAGGCAAAGATTATATTTCTAAAATTCCATTGATTCTCTACATAGTTTTCAAAGATGTCAACAGATTCTGATTGCTGCTCAGCAACTTTGACAATCAAATAATTTAATTCACATATTTGGGGGTAAATCTGCTGAGGGTCACATCTGGAATATCGTTTGCAGTTCTGTATTTCCCAGTACAAAAGGGACATGAATCTTCCAAACCCTCCTGGATGCGACCCTGTGCCATGTGCTCTAGGTGTCCCTGCTGGAGCAGGGGGGTTGGACTAGATGATTTCTAGAGGTCTTTTCCAACCTTATCCATTCTGTGGTTCTGTGATTCTGTCCTAGAGATCATCTCTAGGCATGTGAAGGAAAAGAAGGTGATCAAGTACAGTCAACATGGATTCACCAATGGGAAGTCTGGCTGGATGGATGATGGGAGAGCTGTGGATGTGGTCTACCTTTACTTCAGCAAGTCTTTCCACATTATCCCCCAAAACATCCTCATGGGGAAGCTCAATAAGTGTGGATTAGATGAGTGGAATTTGAGGTGGATTGAGAACTGGCTGGATGGCAGAGCTCAGAGGGTTGTGAGAAATGGGGCCAAGTCTAGTTGGAGGCCTGTGGCTAGTGGTGTTCCGCAGGGATCAGTACTGAGCCCCATGTTGTTCAACTTGTTCATCAGTGTCTTCAACGAGGGGACAGAGTGTACCCTGAGCAAGTCTGCGGACAATATCAAACTGGGGGGAGTGTTCGACACTCCAGAGGGCTGTGCTGCCATTCACAGGGACCTAGACAGGTTGGAGAGTAAGGCAGGGAGGAACCTCAGGAGGTTCAAAAAGCGCAAGTGCAGGGTCCTGCAGCAGGGCAGGAATAACCCCTGACACCAGCACAGATTAGAGATTGACCTGCTGGAAAGCAGCTCTATGGAGGGAGAATTGGGAGTTCTGGTTGACAAGAAGTCAACCAGGAGTCAGCAATGTGTCCTTGTGGCCAAGAAGGCCAATGGGATCCTGGCCTGCATCAAGAGGAGTGTTGCCAGCAGATCAAGGGAGGTGATCCTCCCTCTCTCCTCAGCTCTGGTGAGGCCACACCTGAAGTATGGTATGAAGTTCTGAGCTTCCTAGTACAAGAGGGATGTGAAACTTCTAGAGAGGGTCCAGCGTAGAGCAACAAAGATGATTAAGGGACTGCAGCATCTGTCTTATAAAGAAAGACTAAGTGAGCTGGGCCTATTTAGCCTAGAGAAGATTGAAAGGGGATCTGATCAATATGTATAAATATCTGAGGACAGAATGTAAAGAGGATGGGACCAAACTCTTCTCAGTGGTGACCAGCAACAGGACAAGGGGTAATTGGTATAAATTAAAACACAAGAAGTTTCATCTCCATATGAGGAAGAACTTCTTTACTGCAAGGGTGACAGGGCACTGGAACAGGCTGCCCAGAGAGGTTGTGGGGTCTTCTTCTCTGAAGACCTTCAAACCCCACCTGTATGTGACCCCTGTCCCACATGCTATAGTTGTCCCTGCTTGAGCGGGGGAGTTGGACTAGATAATCTCTAGAGGTCTCTTCCAACTTTAACCATTTTGTGATTCTGTAAAGGTACTGATTTGTATTCTTACCAGCTGAAGTTCCTGCATTTATGGTAGATAGATTATTAATGTGTGATGGACCTTTCTGTGTTTCTCCCCCTCCAACTTTCTGTTCAGGTATAAAACTCTTGTTCAAAATAATAGTTTTGGGTGCTTAATGAAACCTGACTGAACCTTTCAAGATAAATACTACATTATTTGTTTTGTGAATGTACATTTTTTTCTTCATTCTCATGTGACAACTTTTGAATATTTCTGTTTAGAATTTCAGCAGAACCTTGCAATGGTAGATGACATGAAACAAATAGTAAATGGGAAAGAAGGCCTAATAAACTGTTTACAACATTTCTGTGATTCTTATATCCTGGGGTATAAGAATCCTTGTATCCTTACATACATAATAGGGTTGTTCTAGTCTGATAGTGTGTCATTGATATTCACTAGAGTTAATTAATTTAACAGAAGTTTATGAAAGTAAAACATGTAGGCACTTGTGGAATTCACTATTGCAGTTATCCAGTTTCAATCTCTTTTTTTAATGATAGGTTTATGACTTTTAAGGCAAGTTTCTTCCAAATTTTGGAAAATATTACACACCTGAGCAATATTTGAAAATATTAGAAAATACTGAAGGCATCCTATCTTATCCTATCCTATCTTCAAAATTATTATTTTTTTAAACCTGAATATCTCTCCTCAGAATGTAAATTTCTTTGTCTGAATTTTTGGAGTTGCCACATAACCTTATAGTGGCTGCATGGCTGGCAGATAAAGTCAAAATAAATTAATATAGTAAGGGAAAAGACATTTTCATGCAGTGACTGTGTTTCAGAATTGCTTCAGTTTTCTAAATTTGTCTTTAAGGCACAAAGCTAAAATCCAAGTAAAATGTAACAGTCTTTCCCATGACTGTAGTGTTGTTAACATCCAGATAATTGTTTAAATCTTATATTATATTCCAAGCTTGACAGAATTTAATTTTGTCTTTATCTCTTTTTGCTTTGACACCTGAGTTTCTTTGCTATCTGGCACTGCTTTATATTCTTCCTCTTAACAAACGAATCCAGATTGTGGTTTAGAGACTACGAATGCTTATCGCAGGCATGAATTTAAAGCATTTTTCTGAACCCCTCTACTATTTTGAATTATACTGAATTTAAGAAAAATTTTAAACAGTTAGTTTTTTACACACTCCAAAATCTTATTTGATTTTAAGACAGCTGGCCTTGCTACCACTGACGGTCACAACGCATGTTCCTGCTCTTAGGGCATTGGCAAGTTTTCATATTTCCTTAGATTTGTACTTATTATCATCACCCGTCATCACCTGTCAATTTACTGTTTCAACACTCAGATACCCAAATAAAATTAATTTGGTAGGTTTTGATTGGGATGCTCAAGTTAGCAGCTATATTCTTGGACTATGGCATTTTGTGAAGACTGCTGTAGAAACTTCTTGCTGTGTTCTTTCTCTTCATGTTTGCACAGTATTGACGGTATGACATAGGAATGAATTATTGTACTCTGGTCAATTGTTAAAAATTTGTTAAAATCACGTTAGAGGATAAATTACTTACCTGGGCTTTTTTACAAAGAAAAAAAAGTGGGAAAACTAGATTGATATCCATCTGAGATAGATGGAGCTTTGCTGATGATGGGTAGGGGTGTAGAATCAGGCCATTGGTATAGCAAACGTGCAAGCCATTTTTACATAAAAGCCATTGTACCACCAATTCTTAATGCAGTTGTATGCAGTCAGGTAGTTTTACAGATGTGCATGCTATTTGAACACATAGTTTGATTTTTTTCAGCTTTAGGACCCCAAAACCATGGGGGACCCCATGAAACACACTATAGCACAAATAGCTAATCTAGCACAAAATAATTCTGATTTATTTCCCCTCTATCTCCTCCCTGCCATTTTCTTCCCTCCCTCAAGCAAAGAACAAAACAGCACTCAGAGAAAAACAATTACAGTGACAAAAATCTGGCAAATTTCCCCAGACCTTCATCTGTCTTTCTGCATCAGGCAAAAACTCTATTCTGTTTACTCTAGTTAATCTATGAGAGAAAGAGTTTTGTACTAATGCTTGACCTGTTGTAAATCTGTGTAGCTAAAAAAAAAAAAAAAAAAAAAAAAAAAAAAGCTGATCTAATATTAATGGCTTTGTAAGATTCCATCATGCATGCTTGCTGTCTTCTTTTCCCGCCTTCCTCTACCTTCAATTTCTGACTGTGGAAAGTCATTATAGCTACAGAAACCTTTCCATGGTGGGAGTGTAATCAGGAAGATGACCCCAGGATGACTGTATGGTATTATTCTCAACATGAGAAACTTGGGAAAAAAACAAATTGTAAATTTTGGATAGCCATCTCTTTTCAGTGGAAACATGAAAAAAGTGCAATAAATTAATGATATGAGTATCACTAATTTATAAGCAAAATCTCAGTAAAGTCTGAGTAAAATCTGTGAAAGATCTGATGTCAGGTGACTCGAGGCCACACGAGAGCAGTCCCAGAGTATACTATCTGCACACTGACCAGTTCCCATAGAGGCTAGGCATGCCTATTCCATTTTATCAACAATGTGCAGCTGCACCTTGCCCTTTGATGAGCCTATTCAGTTATGAATGAGTGAGTGAATAGTAAAAAAAATTAGTGGATGAAAATCTCCTGCCACATCACTCAGCTGTATTTCTTCACGGTAGAATCTGGTTGGTACTAGAACTGGAGCAAAAGAGCGGCAGGGAAAAAGACAGGACTTTCCTTCATTGATAGTAGTGAACTCAGCTACCTAGGTAAGTCCGCCCACGAAGACCTTAAGTGTACAAACTGCATTAGTTAAGAAAGTTTGCAGCAAGCATAAGGCCATCTCAGCAGAATGTTACACATTTATCGTAGAAAATTATAACAGTTACAGATAAAAAATATCCCCAAAGAGAATTTTCCATCACAAGTCATCTGCAGCAGCATAGAAAAATCATACAATCATACTTTATTTAAAATAGAGAGTAGCCAAGCCTGTAGTTCAGGCACAGTTATCAGAAGGTAGCCTCCTAGAGAATATTTAATAAAACCATCTTCCCATTATCTGATGATAATTTTTAGTGATATTCTTTCTGAAATTTCTTTTAGATGATCACCAACACAATTTTTGACTGAAGTGGTGGGAGGCCGTGAAT
Source organism: Tinamus guttatus (assembly GCF_059628265.1). Classification (NCBI taxonomy): domain Eukaryota; kingdom Metazoa; phylum Chordata; class Aves; order Tinamiformes; family Tinamidae; genus Tinamus; species Tinamus guttatus. Next base: position 557,809 of record NW_028288810.1, on the reverse strand, counting down.
GCCTAGACTGTGATTTATTAAGATTTCTTACGTTTTGTGATAACGGGCATGTCTTGGGTGTCATTTGCACAATGCCTTGAAAGCATCAGCTATTCAGATACCAAACACAACCCAGATATGGATCTAGAAATGGATTTAGATTAGAACTGAAATATTGCTGTGTGAAACACTGAATGTTGTAAGATCTGGAAAAACGCAAGAACTAAGGACTAGGACACCAGAAGTCATCTATCCTAACTCCTGCTAAAATCAATAGTATAATCAGTTGCTCAAGGCCTTGTCCAATGAAATCAGGTATAGTGGGTGTTCAAGGCCCTCTCCAACCAAATGCTGAATATTTCCAAGTCTGGAGTTCCCACAGTCCCTTCAGGCATCCTGTTAGAGTGTTTGACAACCCTAATGCTAAAAGGTTTTTCTTTATATCTAATGAGAATTTCCTGTGTCTCAGATTGTGTTTTCTCTTGCTTCAGATTGCGTGATCTCCATCTTGACTTTAATGTCTATCCGAGTTGCTACAAATAGCGTTAGGGATTTCCCTTTGTCTTTTCTTCTCCACGCTGAACGAGTTCATCTCCTTTAGTAGCTCCTTATATGTGCTCCAACCCCATAACCACCCTTCTGCTTTCCACATTACCCACAATTGTAGGGAATCCCTACGCAGGGTGTTCTCCTAGTGCTGTGGAAACTTAGAGCAGTGTTGAGAATCAGACCCAAAACTTCATGGAAGCTGCATCTGATCTCATTTATTAGCTTTTAAATAGCAGAATATATAGCCCAAGCCACAGCAACAGAGCATCATGTAATAATATGATTGGTTATCCGCATTGACCTGTATTGACGTTTATGGAGCTGATAGGTTGCCATGCCGGTATCCAAGCGCCTAACAGTATCTCAGCCCTAGGAACTTCCTCAAGTACAGGAGGTACTTCGTTAAAAGTTGTTTACCAAACCTCAGTGATTCTGTATGTCAGCCTTTTCAGTCCAGGTTAAGGACGGTCAAAGACATCCCCCTGTACAACGTCCCGCTACATCTTCCCCTTTTTCTTTTAGATCAGGTGACCCCGAGATGCTAGCCACCCCTGAGGTGTTAAATGAGGGTTGCGAGAAAATTGCTTTAGGATACGGGCAATCAGCATCCGCATACAGCTCCACAGTGCCAGTAATCCGAGCAACAGTAATAACCCCCATAGCAAAAGCATTAAAACAGATTTGACAAGAGATTTAACCCATCCTCCCAGATCAAACAAGTCAGTTAAACCATCAAGTCCGAAAAACCCAACATCTTTTGTTACTTTCTGTGTGTGCTTGATCAAGTTGTGGATTTGCTGATGAATGGCTGCCGAGTGATCTTGCAGGTCCATACAGCACATCCCGTCAAAGTCCTGACACCCATGTCCATGAGCAAGAAGCAGAAAATCAATAGCGGCACGATTTTGCAGCACAGCGTGTTGTACCTGGGATAAGTCTTCCGACAATTTGCTAAGCACAGCACTGGTAGCGTTTGCTTGTTTAACTGCCCAACATGCAAGGCGTTCGATATTCCTGTGAGCTCGGACGGCTGATGCTCCCAGTACAAAAAGGGAGGCAAAAATTACTTCCCAATCATTCCATAAGCTGACATCATCATTGCAATCACTACCTACAGTAACCCTTGTACTTCTTCGTCGCCTGACTGCTATTCTCCTGCTCCCAGGAAGCCCATGGGGCCATATCATGCTAAGGCGACCGATCGTGCATGGTCCTCCCATAGGCTGGGCTGGAATGCCAGCCCAGGCGCGGTTTCCGCATATAAGCCTCTTTTACCGCACCTATAGCAAGGAGGCCCCTCTCTATCTTTTTCCCCTCGCCTTGCCAATGGTTGAAGGGCAGCAGCCAATGCTTGATGGGCTCTGGCCTGTTGTTCCACCGGTCTTTGCAAAGCCTGTTCCACCCAATAAGCTCCGGGCTGAGCGAGCCCTTTTCTAGCTACCTCTTCCATCATTTCCTCTAAGGAGGTGCCATTCGGCAACATCATGAGCAATTCTTTTGTGCGCCTATTTGCATTTTCGACCGCTAAGGTCCTGGCTAAAGCCTTGCGTGAAGGATCATCTAATCCTTCCGCCTCCTCCATTGCCCGCAGCAGATGATCTACAAAATCACCAAAAGCATTGTTTGGTCCCTGCCTTACAGAGGTATAAGATGGTCCCCTCTTTTCCTCCGGCAAAGACATGAAGGCGGCCAAGGCTGTTTGGGTTACCAAGTGTAAGAGAATTGGTGGATATCGCATTTGTACCTCTAACTCCCCAAAAGCACCATGGCCGACTACAGTCTCAGGCCTCAGCCCTTCTAGAGGATCCCCAGGCGGTCGAGGTACCGCACATTCTCTCCCCGCATGCGCAACCCACTGCCTTTCTCAGAGCATCAGTTGCCCTGGTGAAAGTATCAGCTTTGCCAATTGATGACAATCACTAGGCAGTAACAAATCACTGTTAAAAATATATGACAGCATTTGACGCGTAGGTTCCCCTTTTACCCCATGCTTCTGAACCGTATCTCTCAATTGACTCATTAAACGCCAATCAAATGGATCCCATCTTGGGCCCTGATTGGCCTCAGATGTTACTGGGCAAGCAAGCTGTGACACCGGTTCCCATTCACCCTCTAAGACCGCATCCCGAATTACACCGGACCAGCACTGTGAACATTGTGTACCCCCCACTATCCCGACGGACCCAGACCCTGGCCCCAGAGTCTTTTAATCCATTCTGTCCTGGAGCAGTCGCAGGAGCCTATCAGACGGTCGTTCCGGTCCCCGCCGTGATACGGCTCCCGGCCCCACGGGTGGTACGTAGGACGACGTCGGGGCCGGACAACCTTCCGACTCTAGGAGTGGTGGTGGGTACGGTGGTGTTGTTCCTGGCTCCGCAGCCGATGCGGTTGCTACTGGGGATGGTGGTTCCGTCGTTCCCGGCGTCGGAGGTGCTGACGGCACTGCTTCAGGTGATCCGCTGACTGTAGAGGAGTCGCTCAGGGGTGGTTCCTTTTCCCCACAGACTGAGTCCACTAAGTCCCTTGTGTTCAAAAAGGTCGGTCCTCCAGAAGCCCCTCTTCCCGGAGCTCCTTGCGGCACCGTAGACGACCCACCAGGTCCCAATAGCAGCTGTGTAGTGGCAGCCACCATCCTCTTCTACGCCTGCATACCTCTGAGGTGATTTATTACCTCGCGCCAGGTATGTCCCAGCTCTTTAGCCGTTTTACTACCTTCCAACATCTTTTCCATCGGGGAGTCTCCAATCTCCCTCCATTCTGTAATACTAAACACCAACTGCGGCTCTTTGATATGTCCCTTCTCACGAGCCCAGGACAGGAGCTCTTGCAGCTTCTTCGTACTAACCGCCGCTTCCCTTCGAGCTAGCAGCTCCTGCAGCAATTGTACAGCCGCTTCCCGTTCCATTTTCCTTTACCGCATTACAGGACGTTCTTCTCAACCACCTGTCGCGTGACCGCGTTCCAGGACCAGCCTGCTGCTCTAACGCGTTCCAGGACGTTCCTCCGTTCTCCCGCCTGTTCCTGGCTAACGGAGTTCTACTGGGTGCACCCCTCCGGGTCTCGGCATTTAAGCTCCCCGCTTCTCAGCATTTAAGCTTCCGGTTCTTGGCATTTAAGCTCCCCGCTTATCAAAAAGCACACAATCAAAAGCACTGCATGAGAGGTTTCATTGGGTCTCCCATCTTAGTCTACATTCAGTTTCCCATCATCCTAATATTAAACAAACAAATAAACAAACAGACACAATAACCCTGAATTTGTTGCATTATTCTTCAGTTTTTGTATTTTGGTTTATTTCTGTTTTAAGATAGAGGAGTCAAGTAAAAGTGGTTACAGTAGTAGTGAAAAAGAATGTGGCTATCTTCTTATAATTGTCATGCTATTGATGTAAAACAAACCCATGTTCTATCAGGCTCTCTTCAACCATGAGAGAGAAATCAGTTACATATGATTTCAGAATACTTTAAAAGAAATTGAGTCTACTGTTATACTTACACTGCTGGAGATAGAATACTGGCATTGCTTCTTACCTTGATGCCGGTGACTGGGTCCTGATTCTACCCAAACCCCACAACCCAGATTTTTTTGATGCAACATCTATTCCAAAAAAATAATTTCAAAGATTCATTAACATTTCAGGAAGATCATTCTTTATTTGCACATGTGTTCTCAAGTTTGACTTGTCTTCACATGAAAAAGCCTCCAACTTTGAGTTTTGGTGTTAACAAGGTTCATTCAAAGCATGCCCAGCTACTAAGCTGCTGACCACCTTATGTTATTCTTCACATGCTTAGAAATGGTACCCAGGATGAACTGCTCCATCACCTTTCCAGGGAATGAGGTGACACTGACGAGCTTGAAGTTCTTTAGGTCCCCCTGCTTGTCCTTCTGGAACGCTGGAATGATATTTGCTTTCCTTCAGTCCTCAGGCACCCCTTTTGATTGCCACGACCTTTCAAAGTTGATTAGGAGTGGCCTACAATAATACCAGCATTCTTTCTGCACTCCTTCTGCGTTCACAGTTACAGCCTATCAGGGTTTATAGACTTGTATGTGTCCAGTTTACATAACTGCTCGCTAGGCTGAGTTTTCCTCCACAGAGGGAAAGTTTTCCTTTCTCCAGACTTCTTCCCTGCTCTACAGGGCACTGGATTCTCAAGGACAATGTTTACCAGTAAAATTTTGTCACTTTGCTGGTACATTCAGATTCTCCTTGAAGCACAGAGGCTGAGCCCTCAGGGACTTATGCACGTGGTATATGTGTGGTGCAAAAGGCTTTACTTGCAAGAGTGATGACAGCCCTCAGAGAGAGTGGGATGAAAATGGTGGAAAGTTGTGATCTGTCTGGCTCATTTTCCTCTTTGGAAGGTTATTTGTATAGATGGCCCTGGACTGGTGAGTGTATCTCCCTGGACCTATGAGTCATTGATGTGGTGGTGGAGCAAGATACAAAAGAGTGACGTCTGAGGTATTGGGCACTTTTGGGCTCAGTGAGGGTGAGCAGTGTCCAAGGTATTGGGCACCTTTGGTCATCCTGCATACCCAAATGCATGACTGCCTTGAGGAAAGTGGAGGCAAGAGCAAGAGACAAGATCTGGCCCCACTGGAAGCGCTCCTCTTGACCGCAATCGTAAGGGGCCCCAAGCAGACTGTGGGAGGTTATTGAGAGGAATTTCATAGTTGTAAGGTACTGGGCACCTAGAAGCTAGGAGAGGGATGGCATGTTGACCTTAATATGCTTTGGAATTTGGAGCTGTTTTCTTTCTCTTCCCTTCCCTTCCCTTCCCTTCCCTTCCCTTCCCTTCCCTTTCCTTCCCTTCCCTTCCCTTCCCTTCCCTTCCCTTCCCTTCCTTTCCCTTCCCTTCCCTTCCTTTCCCTTCCCTTCCCTTCCCTTCCCTTCCCTTGCCTTGCCTTGCCTTCCCTTCCCTTTCCCCTTTCTTCCCTTTCCTCTCCTTTTCCCATTCCTGTTCCCTCTTTTTATTTTATTAAATAATTTTATTTTAATAAAGCCTATCATTTTTCCATGGAGTATAATTTCCTCTGAATCAAAGCAGAGAAGCAGGGCATCCTGAATATCACTTGAATTCTGGCGGAGTTTTGACATTAGACTTTGCTTTTTTCCCTCCCCAAGCTATGATATACCTCATATCTTTAGAGAAAAACTCTGACCTTAAAATCTCCTTCCGGACTTGGGGATGTAGGTACCATGTAATTTTTCTATTACTTTTGCATTTTGAATGATGTTCCAGTATTTATCATCTTTGCATATTGCTGTTCCTTTAGGTATCGTGCTTAACTGGAAGTGGTTGTTGCATAGATACAACAACAACAACAACAACAACAACAACAAAAGGGAATATGCTCAGTATACATACGGTTTTGTCTTAAGCAGATGGAGGAACACTACCCACATTATATCATTGTCATAAAAAGATGTAGCTATTGCATAAAGTGCTTTGTGCTTATGGTATGAAGGAAAACTATTATTATACAGTAATAAACTGATACAGTGGTGGAGAATCATTTATCTATACAGGAGCAGCAGCTGCTGCATTATGCAGATTTGAAAGTGAGTTTGGTTAGAATTCCATAGAAGAATATTTGCTTTTTACCTTAAATCAATATAATTTTCAGTAGCACAGAAAAAAAAATCTGAATTGAAAGTTTTATAAGAATGTCAGAACAAGTGACTCAAAAATGTGTGAAGTATATCTCCAATAATTGAACCAAATGTGACAAAGGAATAGAAGTGTAGATATCTTACTGGCTTTGAAGGAACTGAGAAAAGAACAAAACTTTGAAGTAACTGTGAAAAGACAAAAGCTAGCTTTTCTTAGTTGTCCATTTTCTGGTGATATTTCAAGGTTTTAGACTTGGAACGGAAATGGAGGAAAAAATCCAAATATTCTTTTGTTTTTAAAGCCATGCTACCAAGGAAAACAGTAGGTACAAACAGGAATCCCAAAGTGCATGTAAAAGGTCCAGGAGAGTTGGTAATATTCAAGCACCATTTTCTCCAAGCTCAGGACAAGCATCCCTACAAGAAAGAAGTCAAGTAAAGGGAGAAGGAGACCTGTGTGGGTGGGCAAGGAGCTCTTGAAAACAAGAGAAGAAGAAAGCACAAACAGTGAAGAAGGACCAGACCACTTGAGTGTAATACAGGAACACTGTCAGAGAATGCAAGGATGTGACCTGGAAGGCCAAGGCCCCTTTAGAATTAAACTGAGTAAGAGATGCCAGGGACAACATGAAAGACTCCTACAAGTACACGAGCAGCAAAAAATAGACTACGGAAAATGTGGGCCCACTGCTGAATGGGGTGGTTGCCTTGGTATCAGAGGATCCAGACAAGGCAGAGTTAATGCCTTCTTTGCTTTGTTCTTTACTGCTAAGACTCATCCTCACAAACTACAAAGCCTGAAGACAAGACAGAAAAAATGGAGAGACAAAGTTTCCCTTGGTTGAGGATGATTGGGTTAGAGGCTGTTTAGGTAACCTAGATGCCCACAAAACTAAGGGCCTAAGGGATGCTGAGGGAACTAGCAGGCTCTGTTGCTCAGCCACACTCTATCATCTCTACCATCTCTCTCTATCTTTGACTCTCATCTTTGAGAAATCATGTAGAACAGGAGAGGTGCTGGAGGAAAGCCAACACCACTCTCTTCAAAAAGGGCAAGAAGGAGGAACCAGGAAATTGCAGGCTGATCAGCATCACCTCTGTCCCTGGACAGGTGATGGAGCAGCTCATCCTGGAGGCAATCTCTAAACAAATTTAGGAAATAGGTGATCAGTAGTCAGCACGGATTCACCAATGGGAAGTCATATTTAACCAACCTGATAGCCTTCTATGATGCAATGACTAGTTGGGTGGATGAAGGGAGAGCTATGGATCTTGTCTACCTTTACTTCAGTAAACTTTTGATGCCATGTCCCATAATATCCCCACAGCGAAGTTCAGGAAGTGTGGGTTGGATGAGTGGAATTTGAGGTGGCTTGAGAACTGGATGGATGGCAGAGCTCAGAGGGTCATGATAAATAGTGATGAGTCCACTTGGAGGCCTGTAGCCAGTGGTGTGCCCCAGGGATCAACACTGGGCCCATACAATTTATTCATCAGTGACTTGGATGAGGGGGCACCGTACACGTTCAGCAAGTCTGCAGATAATACCAAACTGGGTGGAGTTGCCGACACTCCAGAGGGCTGTGCTGCCATTCACAGGGACCTAAACAGGTTGGAGAGTTGGGCAGAGAGGAACCTCAGGAGGTTCAAAAAGTGCAAGTGCAGAGTCCTGCACCAGGGAAGGAATAACCCCTGACACCAGTACAGATCAGGGACTGACCTGCTGGAAAGCAGCTCTATGGAGAGAGAATTGCGAGTTCTGGTTGACAAGAAATTAACCAGGAGTCAGCAATGTGTCCTTGGGGCCAAGAAGGCCGATGGGATCCTGGCCTGCATCAAGAGGAGTGTTGCCAGCAGGTCCAGGGAGGTGCTCAGCTCTGGTGAGGTCGCACCTGGAATACTGGGGGCGATTCTGGGCTTCCCAGTACAAGAGGGACATGGACCTTTTGGAGAAGGTCCAACATAGCGCATGTGCAGCAGCCAACTTGAAGAGAGGCTCCTGCCTGCCCACTACATGTCATGCAGCGCTGCTGAGGCTCCTCTCAAATGCACAGGCTCTTCAAAATCCAAAGTTCCTTCTGAGCGGAAAAAAGGAGCCTGTGTCTTTACAAACGTGTGAAATATTCCACATTCTTTGATCCACAGGACTAGGGAGTACAGGGAGGGACTCTTCACCCTAGGGGAAGAAGTGGCCAGAGTCTTTAATCTCACTGTGTTGGGTCTGTGCAAGTCCAGGAGGGTGTGAAGACCGGCTGTGGGTGGCCAGCCTAATCAAACCCAGGAGGAGGCTGCAGCAGGAGTGCAGCGTACTCCCTTGGCCAGGCGTGGGCCTGCTGGGGGAAGTGTGTTGGCCTCTTAGGCCAGGGGCCATGACTTGCCTGTGGCTGGCCTTGTGTGTCGCCATTCCCTCGTGTGCCCTGGAGCAGGGCAGGTGTGGGGGGACACAGCCTCACTGAGGGGAGCTGGACACGGAGGGAGCTGCCAGCTCCCAGCTCTGCCCCCTGCATTGGGTTTCCCATGTGCGGCAGGAGAAAGAGCGCTCAGCCCAGCTGCAAGAACAGCTGCGTGAGGACCAGGAGCAGACAAAGGTGAGATTCTCCATGAGGATGAGGGTGAGTGGAGCCTGGGGACGCTTCTTCTCACAGAGCTTTGCAGGGCCTCTGTACCGCCCCTGGAGTCCCAGCAAATGCCAGTGCCGGCCCTGGGGAGGGATTGGGAAGAGTTTGTGTTGCACGCCTCAAAACTAGAGAGCCCATGCATGCCAGGGTACAGCAGTATGTTGTGGAGGGGAGCCGCGGTGCTCCTGGAGGTAGGTCTTGGACTTACAAAGCCCTGTTGCCTGCAGCAAGCAGCACATGGAGCAGCAGCCTGAGCTGGAGGGGTGTGTGCTGCCAGAGCTGCTGGAACGGCAGCTGGTAAGCAGGAGAGGCAGCTGCAAGGCCTGCAGTTGCCTTTGGAGTATTGCTGGGGAGAGGGCAGTGTGCAGCCTGGAGCTGGTCCTACAAGAGTTCTGACTCGCTTTTGACCTGCAGGAAAAGGAGGAGCTGGCAAGGAGATCATGCCGGATTACTACATTTTTGCAGTGACTTGCCCTCAGGTCCCTGCTCCTCAAGTGTGACAAGTAGTGCCTGGGGGGCAGATGGTGGGCTTCAGCGAGGCGGCACCTGCAGGCCAGCAGTGGGAGAGGGGCAGGAGAGGGTGGGATGTGCGAGCCCTGCCTCACGTCCTGTCCCTCCACTGTATTTCAGAAACTTCTTGGTCCTCTTGGTCACCCTACAATCGGTGTTTGGATTCCTGCTCAGTGCTGTGGTGCTCTGCACGTTCCACTACGACCAGCAGCTGCTCTACTGTGTGCTGCTATGGCTGCTGCCCGAGCAGAGCTACGCGCGCCTGGCATACTTGCTGGCAGACAGCCTGAGCCTGTGGTGCGATGGGCTGCTGCCCTCCTGACGCTCGTGCAGCAGCCTTGCGTCTCCATGGGGCTCCCGCAGGGACAGGGTGAAGGCTGAATAAGAGCATCTGGATCCCATGTTGGGGTGGTCGAGTGTGCTTTGTGTGGACCTGGACGGAGGATCTTGGAGGCCTGGGAGCGTGGGCTGGGGTTGGTGGGTGCTGGTGAGGGAGCGCAAGGGGCCTGCTGGGAAGGGGCAAAAGCGGTTGGAGCAAGTGGGGCAGGAGCATTTCCCATGACGGGTTGCCCCCAGGGGGGTGAGCAGGGCCAGGCCTTGAGTGCTGGGGACTGAGTTCTCTGCTAGAAGTTTGTGGGCAACAGGAGGTGAGGGGTGGCAAGGCCTTGGGGATGGGTGAGGGGAGCAGGAGAGCCCTCACAGAAGTGCCTCCTGCCCAAGGGCAATGCTGAGTGCAGCTGCACACAAACACGTGCCTGCCAGAGGGGAAAAGCTGTGCGAGATGCTCTGCTGGCGTGGCCTCCTGACAGCATAGGGAAGTGGTGCCTGAGGGGGCTGGAGACAAGCTCTTGCGGAGGGGCCAGGTGCTCTGTGCGTGTAACACGTGTGTGCCCTATGTGTGCACAGGCACACGTCCATTGGCACAGTTGTCCCAAGAGGCTGCTTTGCCAAGCAGGAGCATCTGTTTCTCCTGTTCAAGAGACAGCTAGCAAGGTTGACATATTTAGCCTTTCTAAGCTGGAGAGAGAAATAGAGAGCCTTTGTGCTGGCTTCCGGTGCCCATGGCTTCTTCTGGAGCAAGAGGGCCCTGCAGAAAGGCTGCCGAGAGATGCCCACACATCAAAGTGTGCGTATCGAAAGAGGTCCTTCTGGTTGTCTCTTCCATCCGTCGCCAGACTCGACTCCCAGCAGGTCTTGGCCTCCCTAGTTCCACGCTGCCTACTCAGGCTACGCCCCTAGTTTCCTCCCAAGTGGCCTCTCCCTCTTGATATGTTTGGAGCACTTGTTGCTTCTGTGCAGGTCTTAGCAGGAGCTCTCCTGCCTTTTTAGCTTGACTTCTTGCTCCTTGGGATGTACCTTTCTTGAGCTTGCAGGAGGAAGGCTGTGGCCCCGAGCAAGGGTGCAGAGAGAAGAGGGCAGGGGCCATGCACCGGCGGCAGCTCCAAGTGCCACTCAGTGAGCCAGCGCTGCGTGCCGTGCTGTCACGGCCCAGCGCGCAGTGCAGGAGGAACTGTCTGGCGCTGAAGCAAAAGGCATTGTGAGCAGAAATGGTGCCACCGCCCTGTGAGGACTGGGGACCCCTTGCAGCCTGTCCTGGCCCTCGACTATGAGATGTGGCACCACTGGCATCAGAGAGCGAAGCCGGGAGGTGTGTCTGCTTAGAGGGTGTCAGCGGCAGCGGGGCAAGGAGGATGCAGCTGCCACGGGCTCCACGAGCCGCCTTCAGTCTCTTCCTTCCCGTGGCTGGTGGCTCTACGTCCCTTTCTCCAGAGAGCCTGGGAGACCTCAGGGGCTCCCCAGGCATTTCCGCTGTCCCTGGGGAAGCGCAGAGGAAGCGAAGGAGAGGGGCCCTGAACGTGTTGCGCCGCCTTGCCTCAGAGGGCCTCCTCCTGCCAGGCAAGCTGTGAGGGGCAAGGAGAGGGCCCTGTGGCCCCACACAGGAATTGCTGTTGCAGTGCACACCTAAGCCGGGGGGTGGCTCCACAAGGTTCCAAGCCCAATGCAACGAACATGCGGAAGCGCAAGTGGACATACCAAGCGGACAGGGCCCTGCAGGAAGGCAGCCCAGAGCTACCCACGCTGCTCAGAAATGCCCTGAGCACGGTACGGGCTGCAGGAGCCAGCAGATGTAACGGACGTAGGTAGCCCCGCCTGGCCTTGCCCTCCCTGCTGGCCGCCAAAGTCATCTCAGGTGGTCACGCACATACTTCCGGAGCTTTTCAAGGAGGATGGCTGCAAGAGAGCAGCAAGGTGACTCCTGGGGGGAAAAGTGGCAGTGAGGGTCCACCACAGGCCAGCACAGTGCAGTCGTGATGCTTGTCAGGGGCAAGGAGGCTCAGCAAAGGCACCTCGCACCCAATCTCTGGGCAAGGCAACTCTTGTGTGCAGCTGCTGCTGCCGGGAGCCAGAAGTGCCCGAGCAGCCATGGGACCTCTAGCTCAGCATCACAGATCTCCCTACGGCGGGTAGTGCCTGGGGGAGCGCAATGAGGCGGGTACCTGTTGGGGAGGACAGGGTGCCCCGGGGCCTGTGCTGCAGAGTCTCTCACAGCTCCCTTGCACCCAGATCCTGCCAAGTGTGTGTGCGAGGCGAGGGTGATGGAGAGAGCAAGGTGCTCCAGCTGGGTGTGGGCCTGTGCTCTGGGGCTGGGAGCAGCTCTTGGTGTCCATTGCCAGGGCGGCCGCTGCCAGAGGCTCAAGCCATCGCGGTGCTCCTTCAGAAGATGGCGCTGCAGCGGGTTAAGTCAGAGAAGCAGAGGCTTCTCAACCTCCTGGAGATGCTGCAGGAGGAGTATGCACAGCTTCTGGAAACCAACAGCAGGCTGAAGGAGCAGAGGGCCAGGTGGGGTGATGCCGATGTCGCTGTGCACAGGCGCGATGGGGGCTGGGAGATGTGCCGGCGACGAGTGCAGAAAGGCAGGCAGGTGGGTGGGAGGGCCTGCTGCCCAGGGCGGATATGATGGTGCCCCCTTTGCTGCAGGGCACAGAGGCGCAGGCGAGCTGTGGAGGAGCCGGAAGAGCTGCTGGAGGAGCTCGGGCTGCTGCGGGAGTGGCTGGAGCGGAGCCAGCAGGAGAGGAGCCGATGCAGGCAGCTGCTTCAGTTTGCAGTAGGTGTGGAGCAGAGCTGCTGCACTGGCTTGGGGCTGTTCCAGCCCCAGACGTGCTCTGGGCCTTCAGCGCCCTGTTCTGAAGCCTTGCTCTGGGCCTTCCCCCCACAGAAGCAGGAGAAGCAGGAGCTGCAGGAGGCGGTGCAGGAGCTGGGCAGGGAGAACTGTGCCCTTGCCCGACAGGTGAAGAGAAACCACAACGAGCTGCAGCACGTGGAGCAGCTGACGCCTGAGCTGAAGGTCGGCTGGCGTGGGGATGTGGGCCTGCCCGCAGGGGCCTTCAGAGCTAGGTGTCAGGAAGCAGGCACATGTGCGGGGCAGCACCAGAGGGGAGCTAGGTGCCCCGGAAAGTGGGAAGGGCACATGGTGCTGCTGCCAGGAGATGTAATGGGATACTCCCGATGCCCTGCTGAGTGTGTTCATCTCCCTCTTTTGCTCCCTCCTTCTCTCCTTCTTTCTCTTCCTCTCGCTCTCCCTCTGCTTCTCTTCCTCTCTCTCCTTTTCTCTCTCCGTTTCCTCTCCTTTTCCCTCTTCCTCTGCCTCTTCCTTTTCCTCCTCCTTTCCTGTCTTTATCTCTCTACTTCTGTTCTGCTCTTCTGCAGGAGGACCTGAAGACAGCTCAGGAGGAGAGAGCAAGGAGGCAGCAGGCATTGGCCGAAGTACAGGGCAGAGGGAGAGCTGTTGAGGCACCTGGGCTGACCGGATGTGAGCAGCGCACTCCTTCCGCCAGGCGTGGGCCTGCTGGCGGGAAGTCTGTTGGCCTCTTAGGCCAGGGGCCATGACTTGCCTGTGGCTGGCCTTGTCTGTCGCCATTCCCTCGTGTGCCCTGGAGCAGGGCAGGTGTGGGGGGACACAGCCTCACTGAGGGGAGCTGGACACGGAGGGAGCTGCCAGCTCCCAGCTCTGCCCCCTGCATTGGGTTTCCCATGTGCGGCAGGAGAAAGAGCGCTCAGCCCAGCTGCAAGAACAGCTGCGTGAGGACCAGGAGCAGAGAAACGTGAGATTCTCCATGAGGATGAGGGTAGAGGGCTGTGGGTGCTCACCAGCTGGGTGCTTTGGAGGAGGCTGCAGCAGGCGCATGGAGCATGATCTTTCCCTCTCCCAGGAACTGCGTGCTGCAACTCGGCAGCTTGAAGAAGCAGTGGAGGAGCTGCAGTTGGAAAATGCCTAGTGAGTGGGTCTTGGGGATGCTTCTTCGCACAGAGCTTCGTAGGAACTCTGCATTGCTTCTGGAGTCCCAGCAGATGCCCATGCGTGCCGGGGGACGGCAGTGTGTTGTGCAGGGGAGCCGCGGTGCTCCTGCAGGTAGGTCGTGGACTTAGAAAGCCCTGTTGCCTGCAGCAAGCAGCACATGGAGCAGCAGTGTGAGCCAGAGCCGCTGGAACGGCAGCAAGCTGCAAGGCCCGCAGTTTCCTTTGGAGTGTTGCTGGGGAGAGGGAAGCGTGCAGCCTGGAGCTGTGCCCTCCAGTGTCCTGGATGGCGCTTGAGCTGCAGGAAAAGAAGGAGCTGGCAAGGAGATCATGCCGGATTACTACATTTTTGCAGTGACTTGCCCTCAAGTCCCTGCTCCTCAAGTGTGACAACTAGTGCCTGGGGGGCAGACGGTGGGCTTCAGCGAGGCGGCCCCTGCAGGCCAGCAGTGGGAGAGGGGCAGGAGAGGGTGGGATGTGAGAGCCCTGCCTCACGTCCTGTCCCTCCGCTGTGTTTCAAGAACTTCTTGGTCCTCTTGGTCACCCTACAATTTGTGTTTGGATTCCTGCTTGGTGCTGTGCTGCTCTATGCGTTCTACTACGACCAGCAGCTGCTTTAGTGTGTGCTGCTGTGGCTGCTGCCCGAGCAGAGCTACGCGCGCCTGGTGTACTTACTGGCAGACAGCGGGGGCCTGCGGTGTGATGGGCTGCTGCCCTCCTGACGCTCGTGCAGCAGCCCTGTGTCTCCGTGGGGCTCCCGCAGGTGCAGGGTGAGGGTTGAATAAGAGCACTTGGATCCCATGTTGGGGTGGTGGAGTGTGCTTTGTGTGGACCTGGAGAGAGGACCTTGGAGGCCTGGGAGCGTGCGCTGGGTGCCGAGGTCCACCCCACGAGGCAGAACGAACTTCAATGTGAAGCAGGTTCAATTCGCTTTACTAGTGTCTGCAACCTAGCTTTATACAATTCCGATACCCATAAATGCAGACACGCGCTAGGCAACAGCCTTCTCATTGGTTAGCTATAGTGTGCATGCATAGCTAGCTTGCAGCTGATTGGCGCTCTTCTCGGTGCTCTGTTGCTGGGCCTCCCGGACGTCTATCTGGTTGTGGCTGGTTTAGTCCCCCTGAAACTGCCCATGAACACTTTCTTCTTCCCTGGGTGACCTTGAATCCTATTACCTCAGTCCCTTATATTCTTGCAAAAGTGCTAAGGCCCCAACAGCTGGTGAGGGAGTGCAAGGGGCCTGCTGGGAAGGGGCAAAAGCGGTTGGAGCAAGTGGGGCAGGAGCATTTCCCATGGCGGGTTGCCCCCAGGGGGATGAGCAGGGCCAGGCCTTGAGTGCTGGGGCCTGAGTTCCCTGCTGGCAGTTTGTGGGCAAGAGGAGGTGAGGGGTGGCAAGGCCATGGGGCTGGGTGAGGGAAGCAGGAGAGCCCTCGCAGAAGTGCCCCCTGCCCAAGGGCAATGCTGAGTGCAGCTGCACACAAACACGTGCCTGCCAGAGGGGGAAGGCTGTGCGAGATGCTCTGCTGGCGTGGCCTCCTGACAGCATAGGGAAGTGGTGCCTGAGGGGGCTGGAGACAAGCTCTTGCGGAGGGGCCAGGTGCTCTGTGCGTGTAACACGTGCATGCCCTATGTGTGCACAGGCACATGTACATTGGCACAGTTGTCCCAAGAAGGCTGCTTTGCCAAGCAGGAGCATCTGTTTCTCCTGTTCAAGAGACAGCTAGCAAGGTTGACATATTTAGCCTTTCTAAGCTGGAGAGAGAAATAGCCTTTGTGCTGGCTTCCGGTGCCCGTGGCTTCTTCTGGAGCAAGAGGGCCCTGCAGAAAGGCTGCTGAGAGATGCCCACGCATCAAAGTGTGCGTATCGAAAGAGATCCTTCTGGTTGTCTCTTCCATCTGTCGCCAGACTTGACTCCCAGCAGGTCTTGGCCTCCCTAGTTCCACGCTGCCTACTCAGGCTACGCCCCTAGTTTCCTCCCAAGTGGCCTCTCCCTCTTGACATGTTTGGAGCACTTGTTGCTTCTGTTCAGGTCTTAGCAGGAGCTCTCCTGCCTTTTTAGCTTGACTTCTTGCTCCTTGGGATGTACCTTTCTTGAGCTTGCAGGAGGAAGGCTGTGGCCCCGAGCAAGGGTGCAGAGAGAAGAGGGCAGGGGCCATGCACCGGCGGCAGCTCCAAGTGCCACTCAGTGAGCCAGCGCTGCGTGCCGTGCTGTCACGGCCCAGCGCGCAGTGCAGGAGGAACTGTCTGGCGCTGAAGCAAAAGGCATTGTGAGCAGAAATGGTGCCACCGCCCTGTGAGGACTGGGGACCCCTTGCAGCCTGTCCTGGCCCTTGACTATGAGATGTGGCACCACTGGCATCAGAGAGCGAAGCCGGGAGGTGTGTCTGCTTAGAGGGTGTCAGCGGCAGCGGGGCAAGGAGGATGCAGCTGCCACGGGCTCCACGAGCCGCCTTCAGTCTCTTCCTTCCCGTGGCTGGTGGCTCTACGTCCCTTTCTCCAGAGAGCCTGGGAATCCTCAGGGGCTCCCCAGGCATTTCCGCTGTCCCTGGGGAAGCGCAGAGGAAGGGAAGGAGTGAGAGGGGCCCTGAACGTGTTGCGCCGCCTTGCCTCAGAGGGCCTCCCCCTGCCAGGCAAGCTGTGAGGGGCAAGGAGAGGGCCCTGTGGCCCCACACAGGAATTGCTGTTGCAGTGCACACCTAAGCCGGGGGGTGGCTCCACAAGGTTCCAAGCCCAATGCAACGAACGTGCGGAAGCGCAAGTGGACATAGCGAGCGGACAGGGCCCTGCAGAAAGGCAGCCCAGCGCTGCCCACGCTGCTTAGAGATGCCCTGAGCACGGTACGGGCTGCAGGAGCCAGCAGATGTAAGGGACGCAGGTAGCCCTGCCTGGCCTTGCCCTCCCTGCTGGCTGCCTAAATCATGCCAGGTGGTCACACACATACTTCCGGGGCTGTGCAAGGAGGATGGCTGCAAGAGAGCAGCAAGGTGACTCCTGTGGGGAAAAGTGGCAGCGAGGGTCCAGCACAGGCCAGCCCAGTGCAGTCGTGATGCCTATCAGGGACAAGGAAGCTCACCAAAGGCGCCTTGCACCCAATCTCTGGGCAAGACAACTCTTGTGTGCAGCTGCTGCTGCCGGGAGCCAGAAGTGCCCGAGCAGCCATGGTCCACCATAGACAGAGGGCCAGGAGGCTGGGGGAGGGCAGCCCAGGTGGCATGCACACACAACAGTGGTACTTGCTCATCCCATGGAGCCACCCTCCTCGTGCACTGCTGAACCAGTCCCTGGTAGCTGGGCACATACGAAAGGGCTCACGTTGCTGCTGGGTGCAGAGCAAGTTCACAGCAGTGCTGCCGCTGGGGAAGAGCTAGAGAAGAGCCCTGCGGCCACGTCCCAGCTTCCCAGGTAGAAGCTGACTCACGTTCACAAATTCACCCTTGCAAAGAGCACTGCTGAAGCAAGGGAAAGCACTCGGAGAGTGATCGGCCACAGAAACTCAGTGGAGAACAATGGTGTTAACTGTTAGGGAAAGTCTGCAGCTCTAGCTTTCCACATTGTCCAAAAGGTACAAGGTGCTTTTTTACAGAATGATGTTCTTCGTATTACAGCTCCAGCTGGGGGCTTCCTCAGCGAGACATTCCCTGGAAATTCCCCTGTACATTTAAACGCCTCCAGGTTAAGTTCTTCGCCCGGTCTCATCCACTTGCTTGTACCAAGGATTGGCACGTGCCAGGCCATTGCCCACTCCTGGCCTCGGTGCAGCGGGCATGGTGCTTCTAGGAGAGAGAGAGAGGGAGGAAAAAGAGAGAGGGTGATTTGCATCCTGCATGCAGGAACTGCCACCAGGCTTGTTGGGTGTAGTGGGTACCCGCGGAGGCTCCTCCATGCCTCTGCTTATTTTCTGCAGGTCCCTCGCTTCTGAAACGTCTGTCACCCTTGCCTCAAGAGTGATTGAAAGGGGAGACTGGCCCTCTCCCTCAGCCTGCCTCGGGGGCATCATTCATGGTGGGGGTGAGAAGGCAAGAAAAGCAGTCAGGCAATTTTAATTAAGATGCACCACGACATTGGAGAGGAGCACCAAGAGGGCTTCACAGCGTGGAGCGAGCAAGTGGGAACTTCCCTTCCAGTTGGCTGCTGCCCAGGCAACTGCAGAAGGTCCTTGCTCTCACAGGCCCTCACAGAGCAGACTCTGGGTCCTGGCCTACAGTTGTTTAGTTGTGGATCACATTAAAAAGAAAGCGTGGGAAAATAATGCTATGAATATGCAAAGATCAGCAACGAAGATGATTAAGGGACTCGAGCATCTATTGTATGAAGAAAGACTAATTGAGAGGGGATCTGTTAGGTATGTGTAAATACCTGAGAAGAGAGTCTAAAAAGGACAAGACCAAACTCTTCTCATCCTGGGCAGTGATAGGTCAAGGGATAATGGATACTAATTAGAGCACAGGAAGTTCCATCTGCCTGTGAGGAAGGACTTCCTTCCTGTGGGGGTGATAAGAGACCTGGAACATGCTGCCCAGAGAGGTTGTGGCTTCTCCTTCTTTGGAGATATTCAAAATGGCTTGAGTACAAGGTTGGACTAGAATATCTCGAGGTCATTCTGTGATTCTGTTATATGCATGCTTAGGTATGCATATGTATGTATGTATTTAAAATCACTGTATTTATATACAGATTTTTTGGGGGAGGAAGTATGCGTCGGGGTAAAAAAAAATGCAAACCTTTTTTTAAAGAGTGCGCAAGGTGTTATTTATCTTATATGGCTATTCAGGTAAAGAACCACCACTTCCAGGGTATATATCTTGGCAAATATCTTTGTGAAAAATATTCATTTGCTAGGTTATTCTGGTAATGATTTACAATAAAAAACAATTCCTCCGTTATGTTAAAAGATACTGACACTAATTATTTTTATATCATATCTTAAAATGTCTTGATCATTCTTGCTTAAACCACAGTAAAAATGGATAATTCATATCTGAGTACATCATACTGTGTACCTTTAGCATCTGAGAAATTCTTGTTCCAGGTTTCTATATGAGAGGTACACATACACTGCCTAAATTTACAAAAGATACAGAGGATAATTGTGTTGATAGGGTAGCTAGAAAGGCAGCTGTGATTTTTAACATACACTTCCTCTGGCAAAAGTCATGGCAAAATTCTGCACGAATATATAACTCTTGTAGTGGCAGAAGTAAACTTCTTTCTCTCCTCTCCCCCTCAGTTGTTTTTTCTGAACCAGGAACCAGTGAAACTATGAATTTTTCTTCTGACCCACTATGGTATCTAAAGCCAAAGCTCCTCTTTGTAGCCAAAAATATGTCAAAATACACTACATTTGTTTGCACTCTTGTAATTGCAGAATTACAATGATAGTATTTTCTCAGTCTTTATGTGCAAGAGAAATAATAATGAAATATTTGTGGTCGCTTATTCAGTATGACTAGCAGACTAAAAAAGGTGAAACTTTTGGCAATGTGCAGCCTACAAGTTACATATCTTAAGTTGCTTTCTCTCTCTGCACACATCTTCAAGTTCTTTTAAACATTTCTATACCTTCAGTTTCATCTTACTAACAAAACCGAGTGAGAACTTCTGTTCAGAAACATTCAGCTTACACTTCAGTGTTTCAGTAATACCAGAAGAGGAAAAATTTTATGATCGTTTGAGGTTTGAGTCAAAGTTGTTAGTGATGTTTACATTTCCATCTTTAAACTTTTTCTCAAAGACATGTTGTGGATTTTACCTTTAAGAAAAGTCACTGAAAGAAATTTGATATTTCACTCTAAATATAATGGAAAAGAATAAGAAAAGAATCTAATTTATCAAACATAGTTTGGGAGAATTGAGATATGGAAATACAGAAAACACTTTACCTTCATGTTACTAAATTTCATTTTTATTCAGACTTTAAGCATTTTCTCTTTATCTCTCATCAGCTAAGGACATTCTATACACAGCGTCTGATACCTCTGTGCCACAAGTAGCAATTCTGTCACATCTCTTTGTATGCAAATCTGCATCTTAAAGTGTCTTAAACATGTTTGTTAATCATAACATCAGAAGGATTTCAGAGGCCTTTTCTTGGTGGTGTCCTGCTCCCCATCTGTTGAGATGATATGATTTGACTAAGGATTTTTATTTCAGTTTCAATTGCCTTGGCTTTTACTGTGCATAGATCATGTACTCTTCTAGCTGTATATGATTTTTTGCTTACCTTTTTTGTGGGCTAGTATAATTCCTGATAGTAATGTATGCAGCCCATGGTAGCTCAACTGTCTCTTTCCTGCAGCTCCTCTTTTCTGATTTTATCTGACTCAGGCATCACAATAATCACTCTTTAGAGTTTCTAAATATAATTTAATTTTATTCTTCTTATCTGGTCCCTTGTGATGAAAATTGACTGTTCTACCATGAGATGGTAGATTGATATATTTTGCAAAACACGTGATCATAAGTCTAAGAAGAAGCAATGAATATGGTGGTTCCAGGGCCTACAGCTGAGCACTATTTCCTCAAAGTAGGACTTCTGTTTTTACAGAATGAACAGTACTGGAAACCTCTCCATGCTCCCAATATGTCATGAGATGAAAAATAATTAAAAGGGGTTAAGAGGTATTCTGATATATCTAGAGAGGATGTGAAAGTATGCCCTTTGATACAGGGAGATGAATGAGGGGAAAAGAAAGATTTTGGCAGCAGTAAATGAATCTGGAAAGAAATAAGAAAATGTCACAGAAAGATATTTACATCTTTTACCATGTACTGATTAAACCAAATGGTTACTTCTGAGATGGCAGTATGATGCAATGCTTTTGTTAGCACTTGGTTTATGTAGGTCAGTGTAGCTTATGTAAGTCACTCTCAGCTGTACCATTTGATCATACTGGCTGTGACAAACACAATACAATGAATATCCAGTCAATGGAATATTCATAAATCCATCTGTTACTACTATGTTCAGAAATAAAAAAGAAATGCTTACAATGTCTTAAATAAATTCCATAAAGGGCTAAAAAATCAAAAAGATATTCAATTAAATATTTATCTTAGTACAATATGAGAAGCAACAACAATAACAAAATAATACTTCAGTTTTGCTGAAGACACAGGAAAAATAAAAGAACTGGCACACTGCCATGCAAGAGGAGTTTAAGATTTCTACCATACAATTTACTTAATTATCAGTGCAAGCTTCACAAAATGCTGCCATCAGAAAGTGAATAGATCACAGGCGTGTTGAATTGGAGTAGCTTTAAAATGTTGTGACTGTTCTAATGGCTACATATCCTGTAAAATGCATTAATTTTCAAGAGGGTGATTATCATTTGCTTTTTATGTTCCATAATGTCTAATTTGCTTTAGGCTGCAACAGAGAAAATTTTTTCCCTTCTTCCAATTTACCAGACAAACACGAAAGAATAATCAAGTTAAAAATATGTAGATTTAATATGATCACATGTGGCTTCTCTGTATAGATACGTACTACTCCTGAACTACATTGGTGATAATACTAGCTGTACACATTAAACACATAAAATTTTCCCATTATCTGAAGAGTATATTTTTAAATAAATTAATGCTGTAATTAAAGAATGAGAAAACAAAATTTTTCAAGTAACAAAACCTAAGATGGAAGCTTAGGATAGTCTGGATAACTCTAAGGAATGGATCTGCTTTTATGTTGAGATTTATGACTTTTATTAAAAGAAAGCCCTCAAACCAGCAGTCACCATAGCAAAGTTTTCTTTAAATAAAGGAATGAATTTTCAAATGGTCTGGTATACCTTCCTGCTTAATTATGCTATATGCAGTATTTTAATTGCTATTTCATAGTGGGCCCATTTAAGGAAATATATAACTTTATATATATTTTATACTCTATGAAGTATTTTCAAGAGCAGTATTAAGTCTTATACAAGCCATGATCTGTTGAGCACTAACACAATCCAACAGGAGTTTTAATCATTAATATTTTGGAGAGAGAATAGAAACTGTAGTTCATAAATGATCAGACTATATCAAAATAAGCAAAGTCACGCTTTCAGGTAGAAGATTTTTGACGCAAGCCCTATTGCATATATACATACTATAGAGTCTTCATTTTTGTGTTCAACTGCAGGGTCAGAAGTATTTCATAACTATATAAACAGAAATAAAATATGAGTGTTGAATAAATGGTATCTTAATGGTCAGCTAAAACTGGTACAAAAGGACATAGTATCTTATCTATATAAAGTGCATCAAGAAAAGAATATTATAGTGATCTCTGAAAAGCAGGTATGTGCATATGTGAAGTGTTAATATTTCGCATCCACTTATCTCATCATCATACTTTTCAATCAGCATTAAAGTGGAGTGAATAATCATTTAAATATTAAGTAACTAGTGCTCCTTCTTTTTATTGAGAAAGGACTGACAAAGTAATCACACATGATGTCTTAAGTATATATGTATCTCGAATATAGTCTTTGTGAGAAACAACTCAGCAAATAATTTTGGTGACTATGACCTTTAAAAGTACAAAATTAGAACTATGGTACAAAAGACAAACTGAATAATACTTTTCTTTCTCAACAGCCTAGTATACCTCCAAAGCTGCTGTCTATTGCTATAGTTACTAATGTGTATAGTTAACATATAGTTAGTATCTCACAAAAAGTATTATTGTCTACACAGAATTCCTTTTGTATTTCCACTGAGATGCAATTTAGTGTTAGGTCTTTCCCTCCTCAGGTTTATTCATTAGAATGTAGGGGTAGAAGCACAACACAATGCAACTAAAGTGAAATAAAACTTGTTTCAGCAGGTAAATAGATGCAGAATATTATTTTTCAGAATTTTCTCGAGTCTCAAAATATTTACTCATTTACTGTGCATTATTGTGTACAGTTAGATCAGTAGCTAATGCAGATGTCTGGACAACATATCACTTACTGGAAGTTCATGAGGTTAGTAACAAAAAGGGTGCAAAGCACTGAAGCGTTAAGTTCTGCTGTTTTCAGTTGAGCTTTTTGACTAAAATGAGTCTTTTCTGAATCATGAAGGAAATATTCCCAGACAAAATTTCCTGCAAAGTTGGACAAGTATATATATAGAAGATATCCTTATTACTAATTAAATTCTATAGTCTCTTCATTGTGTATTCACCATATTTTATGAGTGTCTTATCTTGTAACACATACAGAAAGGCAATAGAAAAAATATATGTAGATTAAATATGGAAAAGGAAACCTGATAACAGGCAGGTATTTAGTCTTCTACTTTCACACTAGTAATGTCAACTTGATAATTGTACTGGAAAAGTCACAACTAACTTGAATTTGAGAAAAGGGCAATATTGGACATGAATACCTGTGAGGAAAAATAGCTTCCCAGAAAGTAAAACTTTGGTCCGGGGAGAACAAATAATTGCTAGGACTGCAATCAAATTTATGCTAAAAAGAGAAAAGGAAATCTCTTGTGATAAAGACAGATTTAATTAGAAGTACTATCCTGATTAGATAACTAGTAAGCGCGTGAAAATGTGGGTTCCTGTAGAACTCACATTTGAAAATGAATGAAAATGAAAGGGTTCCTGTAGATAAATCAGTAGAGCTTAAGGACAGGAAGTGATGTCCAAGTGATTATAGAGGGGCTAAGATTAGAGATAATATCTAAATGTCCCAGTGATGGTGCTTAGGAAGGAAAGAGTCAGACCAGACAAATCACGTGCTGGAATGCAATACTGTCTGATGAGTTTCTTTCAAACATTCTACATGCAGAGGCTTAATGCATTACACAAAACTTATTTATTTGATTTTACCTGAAGTTACACATGGTTTTGATTTGTCAGATTGATATAGCAATGCATGTAAGCACAAAGGCACGTTTAACGGAGTGCAGTAATTGCAATACACATTTGATTCACATTAGAAAAGAATTCCACCACTAGTCTATATGATATGCTCACAAGACCTGGCATTCTGAGTCTCTCGGAAAGAATATGTGGGTTGAAACCAGTTCAAGCCCATTGTTGCCTCTGAAATTCTTGTAGGTTGTTTGCTTTTCATAGTCTATGCTAGACACACATCCCTTTTGCATGCTGGGTGCCTGACTTAGGAAGACCTTTGCACTCTTGATGAACTCAAGGACCAATTGTTACATAGCTGACGGATTCGCTCAGTATAACCAGCTGATTTATTCAGCTGATCTAGTCAGCTAACCAGCTCAGCTGCTATTGTTACTTATCTAGAAGAAAGGTTACCTTCAGGTCCCCTTTGTGTTGAGAAACTTATCTGAACTTACGTTTTCTTTGAAACAGCTGTGGTCTGTGCTCTCTGAGTTTCATCAGCACATTGCCCTTGACTGCCTCCTCAGAGTATTCACACAGGCCCTGAGGATTCTTTTAAAGACATATGTTCACCCAGTAACGGCACTTTTCCCAATTGCTTGGTGCTGTACACCTGGGAGACATGACTGTTCTTTCCAGATTTGTTCTCTTCTCTTTCAGGTTGTCTGGAAATCATATTCCTATACACAATCACTAAAGTGCTTTCTGTCTGTAGAATGTCGCGAGACCAGGGCTGCAATATGCTCTTCTGCTATTGAAAATATGATGTTAAGGGTGATCTGAATGGAAGAGCTAATTCCTGCAAATGGACATGCCACCATTGCAAATGGACAGCTACCATTCCCAGTATCAAGTGACATCAGATTTATGCTTTTGGCTTTTGTTAGCCGTCACACAAAACCCATTGCTGAAAATAGAAGACAAATGTAGTGTTAAGAAATGATGAAAAAAACTAAATATATAACACTACAATCTCATTTCGACTTTATTCCTATCCATTTCCTGAACTGCTGTTACTGACAACATAGCCTACATTTTTTTTTTCAAAACTGCCTCACTAGCCATTAGTTTCCTGTCCAAGTTCTTCTTTTCATTCCTACCTTATATATATATTTTATACTGCCTTTTATATTGTTTTGTGAATATTATGATACATCTTGTAACTCTCAAGTCTGCTTTGTAAGAGGCTGGACAAAACCCAATGAAATATAAGAAGAGTTGTCCTTAAGAGTTGTCCTTATGTCCTTTATATATATATATATATATGTATATATAAACAGCTATACTTGCTGGTTACTAGAAGAAGAAAACCTGAGACAGCTTTTAGAAAAGCATATCATATTGTTTATCTAGATAGATTTGAGAAATTAAATTTACACAGCTTTATCCATGTTAGTTGTGTGTGAGGTTTCCACATCTCATTTTCTGATTCACCTCTTCTGAAAAAGTTGTATCTCTGCTCATCAGTAAATCATTTGACAGCACTCAATAGTGGCACAAGTAATAATTTACATTTTTGTAATGGGAGTTTCAACATCAAGAAAACTTAAATTTCACATCACAGCTGCATCAGTAGTTCAGTAGTGGTTACAGTGGGGAACAAGTAGATCGTCGCAACCACTGTTTGTCTGAATGCTGTCCATCATCGTTTACTGAAGTTCTCCACTGAGACTGCACTGAGGGTAAGCCCCAGGCACAGTGGAATATATGATGAATATGTGTTGCAGTCTACTTTCTTCTCCTGATGTCTTTCCATAACTGGATGTCCTGAATCAGACATTTTAATGAGCTTACTTAACAAAATTGATTTTAGGGAACATACCTTTTAGGGAATATACCTTTGTCAACCCTTTTTCAATTGATTGCAGAAGATTTACACATCAGAGATCTTGGCTTTAGCACAGTGTTTAGGGTCTTTTCAGAAAGAGTCTAATTAAAGATAATCCAATCCAATCTATAAGCAGTTACACTATGTGTTTTGCTTGACGCACATGCTCAAGAGCTAGGCAAGCGTGATTTTATTCGGGCATAAGAAAGATTTTATCAGCCTAGATTGATAACACACTTAGAAAATTTGTTTTCGATCTTCAAAAGATAAAAAGATAAATCAAATCATACAATCATAGAATACTTAAGATTGGAAGGGACCTCTAGAGGTTATCTAGTCCAATCCCCCTGCACACACAGGGTGACCTAGAGCATGGGGCACAGGACTGCATCCAAGCGGGTTTTGAAGATCTCCAGAGAAGGAGACTCCACAACCTCTCTGGGCAGCCTGTTCCAGCACTCTGTCACCCTCACTGTTAAGAAATTTTTCCCTAAGTTCCTGTGGAACTTTTGGTGCTTTAGTTTCTGGCCATTTCCTCTACCTCTGTTGGTGACCACCAGTTAAAAGAGGCCAGCACCATCCTCCTCACTGTCTCCCTTGAGGTACTTATAGACACTGATCAGATCCCCTCTCAGCCTTCTCTTCTCCAGGCTGAACGGGCCCAGCTCCCTCAGCCTCTCCTCATAGGGCAGATGTTCCAGGCCCCTGATCATCCTTGTAGCCCTGTACTGGACTCTCTCCAGCAGCTCCATATCCATCTTGTACTGTGGAGCCCAGAACTGGACACAATACTCCAGATGTGGCCTCACCAGGGCTGAGTAGAGGGGCAGGATCACCTCTCTCAACCTGCTGGAGACGCTCTTCTTAATACACCCCAGGATCCCATTGGCTTTTTTGGCCACGAGGGCACACTGCTGCCTCATGGTCAACTTATCATCCACCATGATGCCCAGGTCTTTTTCTGCAGAGCTGCTTTCCAGAAGGTCAGTCCCCAGCTTGTACTAGTGTCTGGGGTTATTCCTCCCCAGGTGCAGGACTTTGCACTTGGCCTTGTTGAATTTCACCAGGTTTCTCACCTCCCAGTTGTCCAGTCTGTCCAGGTCCCTCTGCATGGCTGTGCAGCCATCTGGGCTATCAGCTACTCCTCCCAGTTTGGTATCATCAGCAAACTTGCTGAGGGAGCACTCTGTGCCTTCATCCAGGTCACTGATGAATAATTTGAACAGGACTGAAACAAGTACTGACCCCTGGGGGACACCACTAGCTACAGGCCTCCAACTAGACTCTGCATCACACATCACCACCCTCTGAGCTCACGAAGACATACAAACTCATTAATCAATTAAATCAACATATACAGGACATGCAAACAATTTAAGCATTTCTGAAAACATAGTGCTATTATCACATGCACATGCTTCTACCCTCCCAAAAGACCAAACATAATAAGCTGAAATGGCAGTCATGAATTATATTTAACATTGGAACAATGTATTTCAGACTACAAAGTAAAATGAAAAGGGAGGGAAATCTGAGCAATTTCTTTAAATCTCCTAAAAATATTTAGGAACGTTTCCAAGGTAAGAAGCTATTGTCAGCCTGGTCACTCTTTCCTAGTGGTATGTTAGGGAGCAAGTATAGTTTGAATTAATAAATTTTACTTACTGTGCTGACAATATCCAGATTGTTCTTCTGGTTCCTGAAAAGCATGGCATCATTTGGGCAACTGTATCATTTCTTTATGGTCTTTGTTGCTTGCTTTCTCATAGTCAGCCCACATATCTAAATTAAATGTTTATTACATACAAAGTCAATAGCAAAGCTATCTTTGCCTCCCATGAAACCAGAATTTAAATCCTCATTTTTAGTTTTCCATTATTAAAAAAGGATATTGATATCACTACTTAAATTATTATTTCTCTGGGGAAAAGAGTATACCCAAGAACATATCAGGGCTGATGAATGCCTTGACCAGAACCACATAGGACAACTCTTTCAAAAATATCAGATGTAGGTCTTAAAACATCCAGTGTAAACCTACAAAGTCTGTGCGTCTTTCCCAACCATTTCTCATACAGCCTGCGAAACTTGGAGAATATCTGAATCAGGCTGAGATTATGTTGGTTCTATACCTAAATTCACAGCAGTCCTATAATCCATGCTTTTTTCAGAAGCTCTATCAGTTTTCAAATGATATTTTATATTTCTGTTGTAGCTATAATGAAGACAAAAAATATTTTTCTATATATATATATATATTCTATTCTATGTATATTCTATATATATTCTATATATATATATATAAAATAGAATACTTTCTATTTTACTCTATTTACTCAGATAGAAGGAAATAAGGAACCATTATTGACAAACTATACATGCTGTTAAAAGGGGATAAGGTACTGTATCCGGGTGATTTGCTGTAAGTATGTAAGCTGATACTCTAATAAATGTCTTCTGGCTCACTGCCTTGAGACCCTGCTCCTTAATACGCTTTCACAGAGCCTATTTTGTTTTGTTTTTCTATTGACATTGATGTGTAATGTTTATTTCTGGAAAGAAAACAGGAGCTATTTGGAATTTTGTCTTTGGATGACTGCTGTCTTCTTTTTAGGATTGGTAGGAGGCAAGATCATTTACAGATGTTTGCTTATCTAATAAAATCTACATTATAGGGTTTAAGTACCAGAGCAGGTATCTTCTAACCATAAAAAATCTGTTAAAAAAAATGTTATTGTCATCCTAGCGTCTCTAAGAGACTGTTTTGGGTTGTGTTTGTTTCTATGTTGTTGCCTCACCGTTTACACTGCTTAACCTTGATATCCTGTCCCTGGGAAGACTGTGATATTAGCTTGAGACCCGAACAATGACATTCTCAGCAGTGCTCACTAAGCCACACTTGTACTCAAGTCAGGTGAAGAAGAGCTCCAGGGCACACGGCATATATGACATGAACAAAACGTGCCAAAAAACTTAAGGAAAGTGGGCAGAGTCTTCAAGAACTGGGACAATAAGAGGACTGCATATTCCTCCCTTGCGGGGGCTTCTTTTCCTGAACTCTCCTTCAAGAAATCATCACCTGCACCGAGGTGGAGCCGATGAAACCTAGCTGGACTGGTGGTGGTGGTAACTAATCTTGCCGCATCTTTCCTGCTTGCTTGCTCATCTTTCTTTATCCCTTCTTCTTTCTGTCTCATCACAATTATGAGAATAAAGCTTATAAAGTTGTATGGCTTTTGCCCCGTTTGTGTCTTAATCTCGCTCTTGGGATCCTATCAAAATCTCCCCTGACAGTGGATCGGGACATCTTATTGGTGTCATGGACAGGACCCCTGGAGAGTGCCGTGCTACCTTGCTGTGAAACTTTTATTTTAGTGTAAGCTGTGATCTCCTGGGAGCGTATAGGGGAAACTTGGATATTAAGGTGTCTTAAGGTCCCTCTCAGGACAATAACCCCTTTGTAGAAAAATGGCTGCCCAGAAGGCAGCCGATGCTTGTGATTATGTGCCCTCATGAGTTGAAGGAACAGATAAAATTATATGATCTTTTACAGGTGCACCAATCTCACCCATTACAAGACTTGGCAAAGAACCATTGGTTTCAACCAAAGAGTGTGGTAGATAGGATAAGAGTATTATGGAATGAAGTTAAGGTCAAGAGGGGGAAGGGAAAAGCTGTAATTTGGGCAGTGCTGGCAACAAGTCTGGCAGCTGTAATGGAAAGAAGAAAGCAGCAGTTTTGTCAAGCTGATACTGTAATAAATTCCCTGCAGGTGGCAGTAAACACTCTGCAGGAACAGTTAAAGGAGAAAAAAGAATTGTTGGAGGAGGAAAGGAACCAAAATATGATATTAAAGAAAGAGTTGAGGAATCAACTTTTGAGGGAAGTAAATACACTGTCACAAGTAGAAATGACACATGCAGAGGAAGGGATACAGCAAATTTATCTCCAGGGAGATTTGCAGAGGGCCAAAGAAGCTGTAGAAAGTGGCCCCCCATATGTGTCCATTGCTTAAAACAGATTATATGTACAAGGACGATAGCAATGACCATCCTCAGGTTATCAACCAAGAAGTCCCATTCATAGAATTATAGAATCAGAGAATCATAGAATGCTTAAGGTTGGAAGGGACATTTAGAGGTCATCTAGTCTAACCCCCCTGCACACATAGGGTTACCTAGAGCACATGGCACAGGACTGCGTCCAAGTGGATTTTAAAGATATCCAGGGAAGGAGACTCCACAACCTCTCTGGGCAGCCTGTTCCAGTGCTCTGTCACCCTCAGTGTTAAAAAATTTTCCTTAATTTCCTGTGAAACTTTTGGTGTTTCAGTTTCTGGCCATTCCCTCTAGTTCTGTTGGTGACCACCAGTTAAAAGAGGCCAGCACCATCCTCCTCACTGCCTCCCTTGAGATACTTACAGGCACTGATTAGATTCCCTCTCAGCCTTCTCTTCTCCAGGCTGAACAGGCCCAGCTCCCTCAGCCTCTCCTCATAGGGCAGATGTTCCAGGCCCCTGATCATCCTTGTAGCCCTGCGCTGGACTCTCTCCAGCAGCTCCATATCCATCTTGTACTGTGGAGCCCAGAACTGGACACAATACTCCAGATGTGGCCTCACCAGGGCTGAGTAGAGGGGCAGGATCACCTCTCTCGACCTGCTGGAGACGCTCTTCTTCATGCACCCCAGGATCCCATTGGCCTTCTTGGCCATGAGGGCACACTGCTGCCTCATGGTCAACTTATCATCCACCATGACACCCAGGTCCCTCTCTGCAGAGCTACTCGCCAGAAGGTCGGTCCGCAGCCTGTACTTGTGTCTGGGGTTATTCCTCCCCAGGTGCAGGACCTTGCACTTGGCCTTGTTGAATTGCATGAGGTTTCTCACTGCCCAGTTGTCCAGTCTGTCCAGGTCCCTCTGGATGGCAGCGCAGCCGTCTGGGGTATCAGCTACTCCTCGCAGTTTCATATCATCAGCAAACTTGCTGAGGGAGCACTCTATGCCTTCATCCAGGTCACTGATGAATAATTTGAACAGGACTGGACCAAGGACTGACCCCTGGGAGACACCGCTAGCTGCAGGCCCCCTACTAGACTCTACACCGCTGATCACGATCCTCTGAGCTCTGCCATCCAATCAGTTCCTAATCCACCTCACTGTGCACTCATCTATCCCACACTTCCAGAGCTTGCCCAGGAGGATGTTGTGAGGGACAGTGTCAAAAGCCTTGGTGAAGTCGAGATAGACGACATCCACCGCTCTCCCCTCATATATCCAGCTGCTCATTCCATCATAGAAGACTATCAGGTTAGTCAAGCAAGATTTCCCCTTGGTGAATCCATGCTGACTACTCTTGAGCACCTTCTTGTACTCCACGTGCCCAGAGACAACAGCCAAGATTAGCTGCTCCGTGAGTTTTCCAGGGACGGAGGTGAGGCTGACTGGCCTGTAGTTGCCTGGGTCCTCCTTCTTGCCTTTTTGGAAGATTGGCGTGACATTGGCCTTCTTCCAGTCCTCCGGCGCCTCCCCCGTTCTCCAGAATCTTTCAAAGATGATGGATATTTGCTTAGCTATGACATCTGCAAGCTCACACAGCACTCTGGGGTGCATCACATCAGGGCCCATGGATTTGTGGGTATCGAGGTTCCTTAGGTGCTCTCCGACCCAATCTTCCTCTACCCAGGGCAAGACTTCCTCTCTCCAGGCTTCTTGTCTTGTCTCTACGGCCTGGGACTCTAAAGGGCTGCCCTTGGTAAACACTGAAGCATAGAAGGCATTCAGCAACTCTGCCCTTTCTGTGTTTTTTATAACCAGGGTGCCCATGCCATTCACCAGCGGACCTACGTTCTCCCTGATCCTCCTTTTGCTGTTAATATATTTGAAGAAGTTTTTCTTGTTATTTTTAATGTCCCTTGCCAGATTGCGTTCCAAGCGCACCTTAGCTTTCCTTGTCGCATCTCAGCATTCCCTGACTACGTTCCTGTATTTCTCCCAGGGGGCCTGTCCTTTTTTCCACATTCTGTATACTGCCGCCTTCTGCTTGAGCATTGCCACAAGCTCCTTGCTCATCCGTGCAGGTCTCCTGCCCCCTTTGCCTCACTTCTTACGCACAGGGATGCACTGTTGCTGGGTGTGGAAGAAGTGCTGCTTGAAAACTAACCAGCTCTCTTGGGCCTCCCTTCAAATGCAAATGAATTAGCAAATGAGTTGCAGATTCACTGCAAATGAATTAGCAAAGCTGAGAAAAGATTTTGCAAGAACTGCAAAAGAATCAGAGACAGAGTATGTGTGGAGAGTGTCTTTGTCAAGAGGGATGGAATCTTGTTGTGAGGGAAAGAAGCAGAAGGGGGTCCGAATGTGCTTCTGACCACCAGTGATCACCGAGCCCCACAGTCATTGACTCAGAGAGCTGTATATTGGGCTGGAGGTTTCAACTCCTTGGAGAGGGGAGATCCCCTTGCCATAGTAGGGACGGTGGATCAGTTAGTGGAAAGTGTGCAAAAGGTGGCCTGTCTCCACATGATGTACAATCAGGAGCTTAAGCCCAACCAGAGTTCCCCAGTGATGCTGCCTGTGGACCCAGAGAGGGCTCCCCTGATACGAGGACCTCCTGACTCCCTGAAACCCATTGGGATTCAATTACAAGGGAGGCTTCAAAACATCCCCAATGGAGAAAGAATTACGACTGCTCTGGAGAGGATAATGATCCCTGACTATCTGTGGCCACCGAGAAAAGTATGGACATGTGGGGAGATAGCCCAGGAGCTGATTAATCCTGGGAGAAAATATGACCCTGTTGGTGGAATGTCCCAGAGAACTGAAACCAGGGTTGTACAGGCCACAAAACGGGTTAGTGGGCAACAATCAGCCCTCGGGAAGGGCCAAGACTTGGGGTCGCTGCGAGGTCATAGTTCTGGGAGAGAGAGACCCTTAATTTGAC
Source organism: Tinamus guttatus (assembly GCF_059628265.1). NCBI lineage: Eukaryota > Metazoa > Chordata > Aves > Tinamiformes > Tinamidae > Tinamus > Tinamus guttatus. Next base: position 525,630 of record NW_028288810.1, on the reverse strand, counting down.
AGGAGCCTTGACTGTTAAGGCTTGAGGAAGGTATTCCCTGGGTTTTGATGGATGGACTCCCAACCAAAAAATTAGAACTACTAGTGCAGGAATGGTCAGGGCAAAGGGCCACTTTCAGACCAACCTCAAATGCTCCACCCTTGGTAGACCTTGAGGAAGAGCCAATTGAAAAGAAGGCAATGGTGGGAAACTAATTCCTCCCTCCTCCCACCACACTGCAAGCGTCTTAGCAATTCTTCTATATTTTCTGTGATGTTTTTATATCTTACAGATTCAACAGCAGCCAAAAGGGATTTCTGGAGTTCTATCCCAGCTCTCCTGATCAAGCAGAGTCAGCTAGACATGTCAAGCCCAGATTTTGATTATCTCCAAGGATGAAGACTGCATAATATCTCTGGGCAACAATTTGCAACAAGATGATATACTTACTTTCTTCTGTGACTGTTTGTTTTTAAGCACGGAAGGATTTATCTAACAGAAGGATTAATCATAGTTTGAAAAGATCTTCTATTTATTACTGAAATAGTTGAAATAGAGCTCAATCTGGGGGTGGATGATAGATGAGTTGAGAGTTTATGGGTAAGAATTAGAGAGCAGGCTAATGTGGGAGACACTGTGGTAGGCGTTTGCTACAGGCCACCTGATCAGGACAAAGAAGTTGATGAGGTCTTTTACAGACAGCTGGAACTAGCCTCGTGGTCTCAGGCCCTGGTTCTCACGGGAGACTTCAACCCCCCTGACACCAGCTGGAAGGACAACACAGCCAGGCACAAACAGTCATGGAGGTTCCTGCAGAGCGTTGATGACAACTTTTTAACACAGATTGTGGAGGAGCCAATGAGGAGAGGTGGGCTACTGGACCTCATGCTAACAAATAGAAAGGTACTTGTAGGAGATGTGAAGGTAGGGGGTAGCCTCGGCTGCAGTGACCATGAGCTGGTTGAGTTTAGGATCCAGTGAGGAGGAAGTGGGGGGCTGTAAGTAGCCATGCAACCGTGGACTTCAGGAGGGCCAACTTTGACCTCTTCAGAGATCTCCTCAACATGGGCTAAGACTCTAGAAGGAAGGGGGGCCCAAGAGAGCTGGTCAGTATTCAAGCAGCACTTCCTCCACCCTCAGGAGTGGTGCATTCCTTTGAGTAATAAGTCAGGCAGGGGGAGAGGAGGCCTGTGTGGATGAGCATGGAGCTGCTGGCAAAACTCAAACAGAAAAAGGCACTATATAGAAAGTGGAAAAAGGGACAGGCTGCTTGGGAGGAATATAGGAATGCTGTCAGGGAATGCAGGGATGTGATGAGGAAAGATAAGGCATTATAGGAATTAAGTCTGTCAAGAGATGTTAAAAATAATAAGAGCTTTTTCAAATATATCAAAAATAAGAGGAATATTAGGCAAAATGCGGACCTCCTGGTGAACAACATGGGCGCCCTGGTTACGAAAGACACTGAAAAAGGAAAGTTACTGAAAGACTTCTTCACTTCAGTGTTTACCAAAGCCAGCCCTCTGGGTGCAGACCCTAGAAATCAGAGAAGATGCCTGGAGAGAGGAAGACTTGCCCTGGGTAGAGGAAGATTGGGTCAGAGAGCTCTTAGGGAAACTTGACATCCATAAATCCATGAGCCCTGATGGGATGAGCCCAGAGCTGGCGGAAGTCATAGCTAAGCAAATATCCATCATCTTTGAAAGATCCTGGAGAACGGGGGAGGTGCCAGAGGACTGGAAGAAAGCCAATATCATGCCAATCTTCCAAAAAGGCAAGAAGGAGGACCCAGGCAACTACAGGCCAGTCAGCCTTACCTCCGTCCCTGGAAAACTCACGGAGCAGCTAATCTTGGCTGTTGTTTCTGGGCACGTGGAGTACAAGAAGGTGCTCAGGAGTAGTCAGCATGGATTCACCAAGGGGAAATCATGCTTGACTAACCTGATAGCCTTCTATGATGGAATGAGCAGCTGGATAGATGAGGGGAGAGCGGTGGATGTCATATATCTGGATTTCAGCAAGGCTTTTGACACTGTCCCTCACAGCATCCTCCTGGACAAGCTCCAGAAGTGTGGGTTAGATGAGTGGATGCTGAGGTGGATTAACAACTGGCTGGATGGAAGAGCTCAGAGGGTGGTGCAGAATCTAGTTGGAGGCCTGTAGTTAGCTGTGTCCCCCAGGGGTCAGTCCCTTGTCTGATCCTGTTCAATTTGTTCATCAGTGACCTGGATGAAGGCACAGAGTGCACCCTCAGCAAGTTTGCTGATGATACGAAACTGGGAGGAGTACCTGATACCACAGAGGGCTGCGCTGCCATCCAGAGGGACCTGGACAGACTGGACAACTGGGCAGTGAAAAACCTCATGCAATTCAACAAGGCCAAGTGCAAAGTCCTGCACCTGGGGAGGAATAACTCCAGACACCAGGTCAGGCTGGGGACCGACCTTCTGGCGAGTAGCTCTGCAGAGAGGGACCTGGGTGTCATGGTGGATAACAAGTTGACCATGAGGCAGCAGTGTGCCCTCATGGCCAAGAAGGCCAATGGGATCCTGGGGTGCATGAAGAAGAGCGTCTCCAGCAGGTCGAGAGAGGTGATCCTGCCCCTCTACTCAGCCCTGGTGAGGCCACATCTGGAGTATTGTGTCCAGTTCTGGGCTCTGCAGTATAGAACGGATGTGGAGCTGCTGGAGGGAGTCCAGAGCAGGGCTACAGGGATGATCAGGGGCCTGGAACATCTGCCCTATGAGGAGAGGCTGAGGTGGGTCTGTTCAGCCTGGAGAAGAGAAGGCTGAGAGGGGATCGAATCAGTCTCTATATATCCGCTTGGATTCAGTCCTGTGCCCCATGCTCTAGGTGACCCTATATGTGCAGGGGGGTTGAACTAGATGATCTCTAGAGGTCCTTTCCAACCTTAACAATTATATGATTCTATGATTCTATGAAATCATTATTAGATTGGGTCAGTATACTCTAGTTGATGGCACTCTGGAGAGACAAACCAAGCTGAATGTGGATGGCTAAGCTGAAGACAAGACATTCTGCTTGAGAAGTGGAACTGGATTTTGGGTTGTGAGCAGCATGTATTGGAGATCCTATTCACCTTATGTATACCTACAGAAGAGCTGTTTTTGTGGTATCTGAGTGAGTGCAGAGTACAGATTATAGAGGGAAAGCAAAAGAGCATCTCTAGCTTTTCTTTTTGAAAGTTAAAATCCTGCAAGCCTGGTGTGTCTCAACAGGATTAGCAGCAGATTTGTTGCTTAGTTAGGAAGAAGATGTGCTAGGAATTAAAATGTCACAGTAGTTATTTTAGCATTACTTAGCTAGGTATGAGATCACTTTTTAGCTTGGGTCCGAGTAGCAGCCAGGATATATTATGCAATAGAAGAGCAAAAGTAATTTGATAGTGGTCTATGCATTGTAATTTCAATCTCTCCCCTGTTTCCACAGCAACAGAGTGCTGTCCTTCCCTCAAGATTAAATTGCATTTGAGTCTTGAGCTTGGTAGTAGCTTGATGTAAACAAGACAGGTCTGAAGACAGTCACTGGGACTGACTTGCTTCAATCTCTCCCAGGTTTCCTGCTCACAAAAGGCATGCCATAAATTCAGATCCCTAGAATTTATGTAAGACACATAAGGCATAGCTTTGTGAAGGCTTTCTCTTTGTACAGCACTCCAGGAGACTGTGTATTTTAGCTGAGTATGTTTTCACACATACCAAATTGTGTTATTAAGGGGGCAGATTTTAGTGTAGATTATGTTTAATGTAAGTTGCTCACTGCATGATAGTTGAAAGAAGAAAAGTAATGAAGCTCATCATTCCATGCAAATATGGTATCCCTGGATACTGCTGACACTAAATACTGCTGGGATAATACGAAAGAGAAGATACTGAGTTCAACATTGTGACTTAAATATCAGCAGCAAATCTAATGAATTGGCTTGTCATTTCTTTATTGCCGGAGCTGGAACTATAATCATAATCACATGGCCAAGTCCAATTAAATCCCCAAGATTAAAACACTGTTTGTAGTAGGTGAAAAGTTTACAGTTTAAAAAATGGCTATATTCTGCCTCTTCTGCCTCATCACCTGGCTTCACCCCAGCTCTAACTGCTCTAACTAGCAGAGTAAAAAAAAAAAAAAAAGAATAACAGACAAACAAAGTTAACATGCACTTGTGTTCTCAGATTAATAATAATTTATTGCACTCTATTATTATTGTTATCAATTTTATAGTTTTTCCTATTATTCAGAATACTCTTCTTGTCTCTGCCATCTCTAGTGGGTTCGTCTCCACTCTATCCTGTTCCAGAATCTGATCCACTTATTAATTTATTTTTGGTTACTCTACAGTAACAACATAGCTGCTATTCCAGATTAGATTTAGTAAATGAAATAGATAAAAGAGAGTAGAAGTACTGTTCAGAGTTAGACTGGAAAGAAACTTCTTGTTTGTTGCAGCTCGGAGCGGGTCAGGAATGCCAGACATCAACTTCATAGAAGCTGGAACTGACTTCGTTTATTTCGCGTTACATATCACAATATATAGCAATTCGCATAGCAACATCTCGGTTACAAGCATTAACGTGCAAACATATCATAGGTTGCTAAGCCGTATCCAAGCGCCTAATCGCAATGGCCACACTGACATCTCAAGACAGCTGTACTTCCTCAAAGTTGTCTTTTATAATGAGCAACTTTCTCATTTCCCGCCAACTTAGCCCAGTCAAGCACTGGTCAAGAACACCCCCATGTGCCTGTCCTCCACACTTGTTCACTCAGTAAAGTACGGGAAGCGGCTATATCACTTAGTAAATACCTTACAGCATACATCCATCATTACAGACAAAATAAATAAGGTGAGACATAGTAAGCACTATTTCTATAGTGATATCTTAGTGGATCTGAATGTATGCAAGTTAACTTGCCACAGACTCTGTGCTTTCTCTCTCTTGCTCTCTTGTTCTCTTTCTCTGTTCTCCTCAACTAAGTGAATCAACCAGCTATGTAGCAGAATAATAAACAGGATATTCAAATATGAGATATTCATTCAATTCACTGATAACAGATAGAAAAAACACTACGCAAATGTTAAAGGCTTCCCTCAGCTGCCTGATTATTCTAATAAATAATAAATTTTTAATTACATACCTGTTAATTTAGAATAGTATACATCAATATAAAAATATTGACTTTTGAAGGTAATTATCATTATTGTCTCAGAATTTGTGACACCTTCCTTCATTAGGGTTTTCTGCAACATGAAGATTGTAGCTATAGCTTTTAAGTCATTTTAAGGACTGCAACCACTGAGGGTCCTTTGCTACTTTTGTCATCCATGCAGGAATTGTTTTAGAAAATTACTTTGGCTGAGGAAGATACATGCTTCTGATACATACATGCTTCCTATAGTTAGAATCTGTTTGAAAATCACTGCAATTCTTGCTACAGGCAATACCACAGATTTCCCTCTGAGAACAGCGTAAGTACCAGGGGAGAAAAGCAACTGAGAGCAATTGTTGAGAATGCTAATGTCAGCCAGATGATGACATTTCATCCTTTGCCTCATCTAATCCTGCTGAGAAAGTACTTAAAGAAAGACTGTAAAAGGAATGCAGCTCTTGCTCTCTCTCCAGACACAACATGCTGGCACTACCACAGCCAAAATAAGAGAAATGGCTTTATAAAATGTTTTGTGAAACTCATCTGGTTCAAATTAATACCTTTTTGTATTAAACTGAAAGATGTCCTATAATTTTGTCTACATATCAACAGCAACAAATTCATTCAGGAAATTTTACACTCTAGGGATTGATACAACAGTATAGGGAAGCAGAGATTCCCAACCTCTGAATTTCAAGACTTTTACATGAAGCTCTAATTATTGTTACATACCTAATTGATAGTTGCCACAAGTCACACAGCTTGGCCTTCATGCTTGTATTCTTTAGCTATGGATGACATATGATGAAGTTTTGTATTCCAAGAAATAAAATTTTATTCTCCTGAGCTGGTTATATTTTATTTCTACGTATAGAAATATATGGATTTTCTATGTTTATCTATTTATATAAAGGTACATTGCCTTGCCAACTATGCATGTCCACAAGAAAAATAAATAACAGCGAATGTTGGAGATCCATGCTTGAGAAATGATACTTAAAACACAACTGCTTCCACATAGTTGAAGTAACATGCAAATCATGTAATCATATCTGAGTATTTCAACAAATCTGTGGTTATAACGGAATATCATGCACTATAATCTTGTGTACTTTGAAGGAGCAGTTGGATATTCACTCAGTCACTCTCACAGGAAAAATTTTTCCTCACGTCCAAATGGAACTTTCTGGATTTCTGTTTGTGCCTATCACTACTTTTAGGTGGAGTTTGGCCCCATCCTGTTGACACCACTCCTTCAGATAAACAGTGAAAAGATGCCCCATCCATCTTCTCTTCTCCAGGATGAAAAATTCCTATTTTCTCTGCCTTTTCTCAGAAGACAGATGCTCCAGTTCTCTCATCACCTTCATAGACCTAGACTTGTCTGAGTAGCAAATAGAGACCCTAAGGTCTGTTTTCCTTTTTAGTACCTGCTCTCACATCCTGTCTTCTTTGCTTTGCTATGTATCTGTTATTACAGCCAACTCTGTGGAATTAAGGCTTTGCAGAAATATATTTGGCCTCTTTCTCTTGGCACCAGCATGTTGTAGAACGTAGACATGCTGTCAGAAGTTGTATTTCTTATCTATCTTTGTTTCTTTCCTGTTTCTCTCTTGTCTTCACTTGTTGACTGTATCTTGAATATTTTTCTGCTAGGTCTTTCAATGATATATGAAAGAGATATATTGGTCTTTCATTTGCCTCTTCAGTGTTATGTAAGAACAAGGCTTTCTATTATATATTTAATCCTAATGGAACATCTTCTGTTATTTATCTGCAAGTTGTGTCTCTTTGAATTTATCATTTATTTATAATGAAATTTTATATGTGATGCAATGTTGTTGTTTGCACTTGGTTCCAGCATGTCAGTTTAACAACATTATTATGACATGTTTTGCTATTACATTAAAAGATTGTAGTAAGGTCTCCATTTTTGACACCTCCCTGTAGGCAAGTTCCTTATTTTCTTCTTCTGTATTGCCAATGGATTATATATACTTTTAATAAAAGTTATTGACTCCTGTTGTTTGTTGCAAGCTTGTAGTATGTGAAAAGGGCTTTTTTTTAAAAAAAAAAATGAGTGAAGAGTTCCCTTTTCTAAAAAATAGGCCCAAGTAACTCTGGTCATCGCAATAACATATTAAAATGTAGATTATCATGACCTGAAATTCACTCTATAACTTAATAAGAACTTAATCTTCCTGCACAAACTTTCACAGACTCTATTATTTATTTATATATTTTCTTAGACCTACTTTATTGGGATTTTTGCATGTAGAAGTGTCCATATGAGCAATCAAATCTCCCAAACAGGACTATTACTCCCAGAGTAGATGAAACAGAAGTCTTCATTTCGAGGTGTATTGGAGATGAAAACTTCTGTGATCTGTAGAGTCACAACAATCTCCCATGGGAAGCAGAGGCCAGACCTTGAGGAAAAAAGGATGTTTTCCTGCCTAGACTGAGCAATAAGGAGCAGGGATGCAGCTGCTCAGCCCGGTTCACAGGCAGCCCCCCTGCCGGAAACCTGTTGAAGCCGGCCGCTTGGCCGGGCTTGTAGCCGGCTTAACCACAGACATCCTCCAAACTAGCTTTGGAGGCCAAACACCCAGAAATGAGGAAGAAGAGGAGGAAGGCAGGACCCTCGAATCAAGGGCTGGGACCCCCGACTGGTGTGCAGGCCTGCGCACCCAGTGGGGAGAGTTGCGCAGCTAGAGGTGGAGTGTGTCCGTCCCCTGGCCTGCCTCCTGGGTTGGACTGACCCTACGTGCCAGGATGCACCGGGCATAGAGAGGACAATGAGGAGAAAGTGAGGGGAAGGAGAAACTCCTGACTCTGAGGCCTACGCTGTCTCCACAGGAGCCGGTCACCAAGCAAAAATTTCTAACGGGCTATTTTCTTTCTTTACTAATTTCTTGTACTGATAGAATAAAATAATTGATAACATCGATCATGAAATTTGAGCAAAATGGCTCTAAGGAGTTTTCACTCAGTCGAGTCTTTTATATAGAGTTAAACAATTTGGTAAGTAATTCTCTTTACTATATGCATCAGTGAACCCTGTGTTTAATTCATTTGTTTTCTTTTTCCAAAATGAGTTTATTATGGCTATGTTATTGCTAAAACCTAATTTTGCAGGTGTCTTATTAAAATATTCAGTAATAAACACATATGGAAACTAAATTATATTCTTTCCAAAGTAATGAGCAATCATTTCTTTATACTCTAGTTCCTGGATTATGCAAGGTCAATCATTACCCTCAGCGCAAAACTACAGAGTGTTTTCTGGTTGAAAAGTAAAAAGTAAACAAAAATATTCTTACTCATTATTTATTTGTTGCAAGTCATAAACTCCTACTGAAGCAGTCTTTTAAGGCCCTTCTTCTCAATTAAATGCTAAATGAAATCCCAAAATAAAACAAAACAAATACTTCAGGCTATGATAAATAAAAACTTTTTAATCCAAGGCTGACCCTTTCCTGATTGTATCAATCTTTTAATTAGACAATACATTTTTAAGATAAATATTTCACTGAGCCTCAGAAAGCCTAGATCCATAGTAAGACCGTAGAGAAGGGTGTCCTACACTCATAGAGTTTTGCATAATTTCATGTTTTAGTTCATTTCTCTTATTCATGTAGTCACCATTCTTGGCACTCTGATCTGTCAAATCAAAAAATAATATGTTTCAGCCCTCCCTATTACATATGCCTCACACTTTAATTGTTATTAGACAGAACCGTTGAGATTGAGCACCTGCTCAGTATAAGAAGTTCAGCAGACATACCTGTAGGAAGAGGTAATAACAAAACTGGCATTAGATTCGAGGTTCTGTAAATAAAAATTCATACACCTTTTCTTCTTTCAGTTTCAATGGAATACTTATTCAGCTTTCTGCTCTTTTCCAGTGAAAAAGATGATGAAACATGGTGATCACCTCACTTGCCTTCTTATTTCTACTGACAGTAGTGACCTCTGTGGACTTGGCATTTCAATTTGCATTAACAAGATGGAGCAATTCCTGAATTTATTTGTATGGAGTTATAAAAACATATTTTCCTCTCCCAACTTAGCAAAGTTATTCTTTTACAAATATTTAGATTTCTAGCAGATTCATTAACTTGTTGTGTTTGTTGAGTAGATATCTGTTATTTTTTGTCCTAATATTGAAAACTTTATTTTATATCTATGTATATATTTACGAGTGTATATAAAAGTATGTAATGTATCTATATATGCATGCATCAAGATATTTATGGAAATAATGGAAAACCATACCAGTCATGTACTGCTGAAGGACTATGCTGAGGTCAGGCTTTTGTTCTTCCAGAGAGATAACAGAGCATAGCAGAGAGAGCACTCTCAAAAAAGTGCTCTTCAACATGTACTGAGCAGTTGAATACTCATTCATTTAAAAGTCTCTTTTTTTCATACACCTAAGAAATGCTGCAACTAAAAGCTGATATCTAAGTAGGGTGAGATATCTGCTAAGTCTGAAACTCTGTGTAACTCTATGTGTACTAGTTGATCAGAGGCAAGATTAAAGTCTTGCACTCCTTGTTCGCGTGTTTAAAAAAAAATCTCGCCAGTTTAATAAAAATAGTGGAGCCTTTTGAATATTGGAAATACTGTCATATTCAAGTGGAAGACAGACATTGTTTTCCAGAAGCAATCATTTTGTCCAGAACTCCAACAGAATTGCAAATTCTTGAACAAATTAAAACCAAATTTATGGAAAAACAAACAAACCCTCTCTTCAATCTCTACTATCTTAGGGGTGAATATAGGAAGGATGGGGCCAAGCTCTTCTCCGTGGTGGTCCATGATAGGATAAAGGGTAATGGGTACAAGCTGAAACACAGAAGGTTCCATCTCCATGTGAAGAAGAACTTCTTTCCTGCGAGGGTGATAGAGCCCTGGAACAGGCTGCCCAGAGAGTTTGTAGCGTCTCCTTTTCTGGACATCTTCAAAACTCGCCTGGCTGTGACCCTGTGCCATATACTCTAGGTGTCCGTGCTGGAGCAGAGGGTTTGGACTAGATGATCTCTAGAGGTCCCTTCCAACCTTAAGCATTCTGAAATTCTATGATTCTCTTCAGCACATTTTGATCTTCCAGGAAAGAAAGCCACTTCATAAAACCAGATAGGAGCAACTTATTTTATTAAGAATAACTTGTTCGGATAGTGCTTTTGAATCTCATGCTAAAATTCCAACTCTTTCAGTATACTGTCCGCTAGTTTTATTTGCATTACATCATCCTCAGATATTCTGAGTCTGCTTTTTTTCTGACCTGAAAGTACCTGTGTACTTGAACTTCCTCCAGAATTGTTTGCAGATGCCATTATTATACCTGCCTTGCTGACAAGTCCTAGAGTCCTCACCTTTGCATTAAGGTGAGTGTTGACACTTCCTAGATAACACAGAGACATCATGGAATCTGACTTCATTTAGGCAAAGGGTAGCTGTACTGAGAGCTTTAATTGGCATTTATGACACTTACATAGATCATGGACCCAGAACATAATGACAATAGATGCTAGAGATACATTACAACAGTCTTGAATGGCACTAGGTAAGACCAACCTGGAAATGCCTACGAAAGGGGTGAATATGCTTCTCACCAAAATATCCATGATTATGTACACAAGTCTGGAAAAGGCAGGATCTGATACCAGCATAGAGAGACACTCAAAGTCCTGTAGGAGTGAAATGGAATAGATTTAATGGTTTTACACTCCAGACTGCACAGGGAGCCTTGGAATCAATGTTGAAAGGTTGCTGAAAGGAGACTGATGAATACATGGGTCAGAAACCCAAGTAGGAGTCAACTTACTTCCGTCCTAAAAGCCCCTGTTGTCTACTAGCACTGTTTCCTTATGTCCACTGTACTAACTGTGACCAACTACCGGCTGCGAAGCAGCTAGGTATTGCTGACAAAACAGATTAGGCACGTCTGGCTGTGACAGGAATTTGGTCAGTGTATAGAGCACAGTCTGAAGTTGGTACATGTACACAGCCATTTGACTCATCAACAGACTTTTTGCAGGTCTATAAGAAGGATGGGGAGGTGTTGTCCTCATACATATTTATCATTTGTAATCTCGTTCTTCTTTTGAAGAATCTGTATTTCCTTCTAAAACACTAGTATCAAGTCTACTTCTTTAATATCAAAACACAGAATAACTTGCAGTACTGTTAAGAATATGCCTAAGGTGAAATTTGCAGGGAAGGTGTCACACTTTTTTCAGCTTGAAGTGCATTTTTAAAGTATCCATTTAATTCTGGGCATTTTTCAGTGACAGAACAGATGTTATTAGCAGAATACTATTACTTATTTTTAATATGAACGCTGTTAATGGGCCACAGTGTAGATTTAAGACACAAAGATTGTCATAGGCTTTATTAAAGAAATAAACTATGCCACAGATCTTAAGTCTCAAGACAGGATGGAATCATATCTCTCTGTGCCTAAACAAGATATTGAAGATAATGGTTGAAGCTGCCTAAAGCATGGTTTGTCAGGGCTAACAGAGTGGACTAAATAAGCATGTCCCTTAACTCAGCAAAGAAAAGCTGTTATCTTTGGTCAACTGTTGAAAACAAAAACCTCAGAATCAAAATTCTGTGTGAGAATTTGCAAATACAGCAATGACATTCTCTTCAACTTCTTTTCCTCCTTTTTGATTATTTGAAATAGATGGACTCTGAAATGTTTTTATGTTCACTATGTACATTTCGGACCTACAAATATCTAACTGATGATTTCGTGGCATAGCCATCGGCACTTCTATAGTGCATTTCAGAGCAGTTTCTCTCTGAGTTGGCAGAAAATAACTGAAACAAAACAGTTATGGAAAGAGAGCAGACATATATTTGCATATATGCTGACAAAATAAATAAATAAAGACTCTAAACAAAGACTCTTTCTCCTAGTATTGCCACTGATATGAAGGATAGCAGGTGCAACCCTTAACAAGAAAAGGGGAAAAAACAACTACAAATATCACTTTCTCTTTGTTGCAGTGACCTTCCTACCAAAGCCTGAACTTTCATACGCAATTCTATTAATGTTCTATACCACACTGAGAAAAAAGAACACACTTTAGAAACCAAAGAAGAAATACTGATGTGCAATAAGCCTTCCGCTACTCTGATGACTATTTAACTAATAGAACTGATCACTTCCTGGGAAGGATAAGGATTGATTAGATAGAATTCAAGGAGAGAACTCTTCGTCTTTTGTGTAGATCTAGTTCTCTTCTGTCATCCATACTGCTTTTTTAAATTACTCACTGCCAATCACCACAGAGGAGAGAAATTATTTTTTATATGCCATCGGTTAAGATTGTCTTTCTCAGGTTGCCCCAGCCTGGGGCACCTATTCTTCCCGAATGAAGACCTACTTTTATATGATGGGGAAGATAAAGTTTGGTCTGACAGATTGAGAGTTTTGCTTCTGCAGAATGCACTTTTTGGAGAGAACTAAGCTCCTGAAAAGCGCAGCATCAAACTTGGTCTTATTGCCTGTGCAGAGGAATAGAAATAAGTCAAAAAGAATAATCATTTGGACAGTTTCTGTAGCACTTTCCACCACTACTTTACTTCCACAGTGGAATCATTTTGGGGAAAGTGAGTGATTTCCTCATGTGCTGGGAGGAAACAGTCAATCTGTATGGAAAAGGGAGGGAAATAAAATGAAATGCTTTCTCTGAGGGATTTTGAGGATAAGTATTGCGTAGAGATTTTCAGAAACTTTAGGAGGTAGGGATCTCAAAAGTACACAGAAGATACCCCTGAGGGACTGACAATCTCACTGCATGAAGCAGCAAAGGAAGTGGGCAGAGTTTGGGAAACAAAAGAGAATATCACTGTTTTACCAATAAAAGTTAGGGCAAACAAGATAAAATGTCAGAGCTTAAGATTCAGATCCAGAAGCAAGGGAAGTGGGGTGGAGGAACAAGGAGAATTTGAAGACAGCATAGCAGGGCTGTTGGAATTTTTGCTGCTGAGGATATTCTGCTGAGGTGAGACCAGAGATTGCACCGGAGGTGGCAAAGCCTACTGAAACCATCTCAGGAGGAGAAAGAGGTTGGCAAAGAGAAATGATAGATTATTCTGCATGATAAATCACTTTATCAGAACATCTGTAAGCATAAGGTCTTATTTGTCAAGCTGCTACTTCATGCTGAAATGAACTGGTCAATTCCATATGGTAAATAAAGGTTGTTTCCCAATACATTTTAAATATAAAGTCTTCACAACTGTACGCAGACATATGTGAGGATTTTTTAAATTATTTTAAGATTTTCTAAGTTCGGAACACAGCATCTATTTTTGTAAATAACCTAGCTCTTTCTGACAAAAAGAAGAACGGGGAAAGGGAAAGGGAAAGGGAAAGGGAAAGGGAAAGGGAAAGGGAAAGAGAAGGAAAGAGAAGGGAAGAGAAGGGAAGGGAAGGGAAGGGAAGGGAAGGGAAGGGAAGGGAAGGGAAGGGAGGGGAAGGGGAGGGAAGAGGAGAGGAGAGGAGAGGAGAGGAGAGGAGAGAAGAGGAGGGGAGGGGAGGGGAGGAGAGGAGAGGAGGAAGGGGAAGGGGAAAGGCATGGGGAAGCGGAAGGAGAGGGAAGGGGAAGGGAAGGGAAAGGGGAAGGAAAGGGGAAATGAAGGGAAGGGAAGGGAAGGGAAGGGAAGGAAAGGGAAAGGGAAAGGGGGAAGGTGGGGGAAGGGATGAAAATTTTGTTATATTCTGATTAGAAGCAATAGGGTGGTGCCCAGGTTCATCAAGGGTTGTGGTAAGATGACCAAACAAATAGATTTACAGGAGTAGACCTATTGGTTTGATGGATTTTATATACATATATGCATCTACATACTAAAATAAATAAAAAGTAGATAAAAATACTAACATTTTTAAAACTTATATTTTTAAAAAAGTGAGGGTGAACAAAAAATTGTTCACCTCTCAAAAGTTCAAGTTGAATTGAGAGCAGAAGAGAGCAAAGCAAAGACAAGATTCAAAAACAGCAAGAATAATAATTTGATAAAATGTTACATTTTTCAATTTGTCAAATCCAGTTCTGGCTTTGTGTGCTTGTTTAATCACTAACTCCATGGACAGAAATGAGAAAAATGAGAAAATCTGCATGTATTGATGTGCTAGTACACAGTGATGAATGCACTTGAAGGTCAGACACGATTTTGAAATCAGGACACGATTTTCTGTTGTTAGGTATTCTGTCATATAGATGAAAGCAGCTCTTTTGGTATTCACAAGCAGAAGAGTTTAGAAGAGTTTCCTTCCAAATATAGCCAGTCTTTTTTTTTTTTTTTTTTTTTTTTGAGTAGCTACAATTAGGTCTATTTAAAAGACAAGGCCAAGATCAGGTCAACGTTCAAAACTCAGAGGCTTTATTTTCCAGTCTTGTCCTTCTGAAATTCCTTAACAAACTTTAAGTGAAGGAGGCAGCCAGATTGCCAGCAGGCAAATGCAAACTGGATAAAACTATGCATTTTCCTTAGTGCTACACAGCAGAGGCAGCAGAAGTATAAATAGCTGCATGGAGAATATGACAATGATTAATGGACTTCTGTTTTTCTAGATTGTAGAAAAGGTCCAGTTAATTAAATTTCTTTGAAGAATTAATTGCTTTTTTGTTCCCAAGTTGCCAAAGTGTGTGATATACTCTGCAGTAAGGTATTGTAAAAGATAACCATTAACTATCGTGGCTGACCTAGGAAAAAAATCCCTATCCAGCACAGCTGCTATTCATTTAACTTATCGGGTTTCTCTCTTTGATCTGTGCTTAAAGGAGAGCAAAGCTGTCATGTTTAGTTAGAATGTAAATTCCACACATCTCCTGCTCAGGCATTAGGAATCCAATGATGTTGTTAATGTTTGTGGAGCGTTGTTAGGGAAATTCCAGGGGGACCATATTCTGATGTCTAAACATACCCCTAATTGGGTCATTTTGCCTGGAATATTTGTTTAGAAGTAAAACAAAAGAAAAATCACAGAAATTTCAAAGGGACGTATTCAAAAATATTTGAATATTTTTCTAATTATACTCTTCTTTTGGACTTAATTTAGTTTTGACATTTTATCATAACACAAAACCTTCTGATTATGTCATGTTAAATTTCAAATGGGGTGGTTGATTAAGAAATAATAAACTGTTGAGTTTAGAAATTTAGGTTTCTGCTTCTATTTTTAGAAATCCTTTTTGAAAATGACGCTCTCTCTTTTACTGATTAATAGTATATTTTTCTGTTTGAAAAAATAATGGAAAACAATACCAGTCATGTACTGCTGAAGGACTATGCTCATGTCAGGCTTTTGTCCTTCCAGAGTCCTAACAGAGCAGAGCAGAGAGAGCACTCTCAAAAAAAGTGCTGTTCAACATGTATTGAGCAGTTGAATACTCATAGTCATTCATTTAAAAGTCTCTTTTCTTCATACACCTAAGAAACGAATTCCTGGTTTGAAATAACACAGAAAAAGCAGAGCTGCTGAATGCCTTCTTTGCTTTGGTGTTTACCAAGGGCAGCCCTTTAGAGTCCCAGGCCCTAGGGACAAGAGAAGAAGCCTGGAGAGAGGAAGACTTGCCTCGGTAGAGGAAGATTGGGTCAGAGAGCACCTAAGGAAACTGGATACCCACAAATCCATGGGCCCTGATGGGATGCACCACAGAGTGCTGCAGGAGCTGGCAGATGTCATAGCTAAGCTGCTCTCCATCATCCTGGAAAGATTCTGGAAAACGGGGGAGGTGCCGGAGGACTGGAAGAAGGCCAATGTCACGCCAGTCTTCAAAAAAGGCAAGAAGGAGGACCCAGGCAACTACAGGCCAGTGAGCCTCACCTCAGTGATGGAGTGACAGAGCCCTGGAACAGCCTGCCCAGAGAGGTTTTGGAATCTCCTTCTATGGAGATCTTCAAAACTTGCCTGGCTGTGACCCTGTGTCATAAGGCACTGTTTTATGCCTTGACTTTGGAAGACAAAAATAAACAAATTTTAAAAAGTTTTTTTTTTTTTTAGCATGGTACAACTTTCCTTCATTTTTACAGGTTAACAAAAATGAATTTTGTATGTATTTCATATTAAAAGATTTTGCATATTTTTTCTCTATGTATTAGTCAGACGCAAATCAGGAAATAAAATATATTCCTGCTGTACATACAAACACTAACTCTACTTATACTTTTTTTTTTTTTTTTTTTTTTTTTTAGTGATATACATATCTCTTTTGGATATGGAACATAATTCTTGGGATTTGTTTTTTTTTGCATCTGTAGACCCCAGGTGGTATTTGTAGATGCCACAGGGATGAATATAGCAAATACCTACCAAATGGAGTTTCAAGGTATGAAACGTCAGCTTATTAAGAAGAACGTTATGTTTACATTCAGTTCTGAAGCTTGACTACAAAATCAAACTGAAAGGGTATGGGTTAGTCGTCCATGGGTTTGGTAGGTACAAAAGAGTGTACCAAGAGTGTACCTTTTTTAAAATCATTATTTATTTTTTCAATATTGCTATATCGGAAATTTATATATACCTTGGAGAAACCATGGCTGTCCCTATATATAATACATATTCTTTCTGTAGAAGAGCACTGTGTATTGACTTGGGCATTGTGTATTTTTTCTGTAGGTCTTATTTATTTTTTAGCTGTAATGATTTAGCAGAAATTAGTTTAGAAGTGTATAGAAATGTATAAAGTAAGGGAAGAGCTGCACACCAGAAAGTAAGAGGAAAATGATGACATGCATTGCTGTACCTTATTCACTGCAGATGTCACCATTCTCTTTGCTTAGACATCAGACAGCCTTACAGAGTCATCTTTCAAATTAGAAGTTGCTCTGATCAACCTAATATTAAAGTAATACTGGAAATATTTTTAAATAAAAACTCAGAAATTGACTCTCTCTCTTTCAACAGAAATAGGATACAAGGAGACACAACAGTTCTAGGCATTATTTTAGTGACCTCGTGTACCTGACTTTTTAATTTTCAAATAACTTTTCAAATAAGGTTAGACCAGCAAATCATTTCCTATTTTTTCATCTTAGCCATATGAATTGCATTCTTTAGAAATGCTCATGTTTTAGCCATTAAATATTTTGGGATCTTACTCACTAGGCACAGTCATCGCTAATTCACAGTGGAATTATAGTTTATTTGTTTGATGAGAAATAACTCTCTATGAAATGATGAAAAGATTATTTAATTCATCTTTTTTGCTTTCCTCTGACATACTTGTAATCCAACTATATTTAAGGGAATAATTTACATTATATTCATTAGGAAAAGGGAAAAAATCTTAAACTGTAAAATAATTCCTTCTCCCACAGATTTTCAGTTGACAAACAAAAAAAAAAGGATTCAATTAAATATAGCTTGATGCATTTGAAGGCTTTAAACAATTACAAGTATATTTCATGCTGAATTGAAACACTGGATAAGCCAGAATATTTCAGTGCTCATTTTTCCAAAAGCAGTATTTATGAAAATTTCCTTAAATTATACATTTTATCAAAACTGTAATACACTTGAAATCAATACATATCAGAAGGATAGTACATCTCTATTTTTGAAAGTGGTAGTGATTTAAGCAGTACAGGTGTCAGAATAATGCCTTAGCAAAACAACACATTGCTATTTTGCTTTCTTTAGTGACTTACAAAATATCCTGCCTTTCCCCTTGTAAAAACAAACATACACATCACTGTATTTCAAATCGTTTTACAATATGAAGAAAAAAAATATAATAATTATGGGAATTTATTCTTCTCAGCAGCATAAAGCTTAGTAAATAAATTATGCTGACCAAAGAATGGGTGTATAGAAAATAGAAGTTACGCATGTACAGGCTGTAAGCAAATCAGTGCACTGCATTATCCTCATGTAACTAGATTGATGTATTGTAAAAATCAGTAGGATTTGTCCTTTCAAAGGGGTTCTTGAAAACTAGTAATTTGTTTAGATCACACTGGGGTATGTATGTACATCCTGAGGTAATTTACAGAAACTGCTACCCCAGGAAATGCTGTTATACACCTGCTGTCTTTTTGAGTTTATTTAAAATAAGAAGAAAATTATGAAGGTAAGGGGGACTATGTGCAAGCTAGAAAAATCAAAACCCTGCGAAGTTGTCTCTTCAAATACAGGAATCTGCATACAATGTAGTATCGTTTGCACTTGCAAACTACTGCTTCTGCTTCAAATATTGTTAGATTTCAGATTAGATTATTGTATGTAAATAACAATCTAGATGATTTTAGATTAGACTAAAAGACCTATTTTTGTTATTAAAATAGAATTAGATTGAGTGTGTTTTCCCCATGATTTGCCCTTTCATTTGAGTCAGCTTTATGAATACTGTTACTTTTTGGGGATAGATCTGGACTAGAGTTTCCTGACCTCAGTAAGGAAGTTTTAGCCTTACATGTCATCCTACAAGGCACATGAGTAGCATGTCTTCCTTGTCATGGCTCTCCACCTTAAACAGTAAATTAGAACAGTTCACCAGGATGTTTGCTACTCCATGATATAACATATTGTGACATGGCCTCATATTCCCAAATGACCTCCATCGAAAGATATTATGTATTCATTACGTACTACTTATTCATAAATATTCCTGTTGCTCTTTTTTCCTAAGGTTTGTTGAATGGATAACAGGTTCGTATGCAAATAGTTGAGCTTTATTACATCATACGGACTGTTGGAATACAAAAGAACTTTAATTCAATATACAGTTGCCCTTTATTTACCTAAGACATCATTTGTGTACATTTTGAAATATCATTAGCCTTTCTACAGCACTTTTAGAGGAGTTCCAAAGAGCTCCGATTTACCAATTTTGTTGATCTCTAATGTTCTACCTTAAATGTCACATCATTCGTTAGGACTACTTTTGCCCACCTGCATGACATAGCCTAACTTGTCAGTATTCTGCTCAGATCTGGTATCTCACAGAAGACTTGCAAATTTAATATTT
Organism: Tinamus guttatus; assembly: GCF_059628265.1. Taxonomy (NCBI): domain Eukaryota; kingdom Metazoa; phylum Chordata; class Aves; order Tinamiformes; family Tinamidae; genus Tinamus; species Tinamus guttatus. The sequence goes on along the minus strand of NW_028288810.1, from coordinate 506,491 downwards.
TACTTTGATTTTACAATGAAAAGGAGAGAATTCACAAGTATTTTAATATCATAGTCCATCAAATATCATTAGATACAATCAAAGTTTAGTTAAGCAATAAATCAAGGTGCTGTTTTCTATAGGAGCACCCTGATTTGTTAATTTGATCTTAACTGTAAGAATCTAATCTATATTAAAGATAATTTGTTTAATTGCTCCGCGACAATATGTTTTATTCGATTCGAAATATATTATGGTTGTCTTCTAATGCTGACTTTATTATGTTAATAAAAAAAAAAAGATTGCACATCACACATGCTTAAATTTATACCTTTATTTATAAACTGTATTCAAAAATATAAATGTATAAATTATAATTGTGTGATTTCCATTCCTCTAGAATGTTTTGTTTTTACTGCCTTGTTCACAAAGCATTTTCTTGGTACAATCCCTGACAAGTTTACTTTGTTTACTTTTCTAAAAAGGTGTCTTAGGTGGGGGTGTACTATACCCAATATATGGGTATATAGTGGACTATCCATTTCTCTTCTTTTTTCTGTATTCATATATCCTACTTTTTCCATCCCATTACTATTATCTTCTCCTCATCTATATCTACATGCATACTGTATAGTAGCTATCTAACTGTGAAGAGTTATTTCTTTTTAGAAGCTTTGTCATACAAGGGAGACAGTTTGATAATGTGATTGTGCCTGAGAGCAATGATGTAATTGCTGACAGCTTTATTTCAAAAAATCTTTTTCACTTAGTTCTGAGTTATGTTTATTATATCAAAAATACTTTATATCCTACAGGGAACAGGTGAAATATTGTATTATGTACATTGTGTAATCATTGTAGAACAGCGTGTTTAACAAGAACAAGTAGACAAATTAATTCAGTGTACTGAAAGGTCCAGGAATATAAACAGCTGAGTTATTTGGCAACTGTACTATTTAAAAAAAATCTTTTTAAGCAGGAACCTTTTAAACCACTTATAGGAAGTAAAATACTGTTTTATCTAATCAGTAGCTATTGAACGCATCCCTCTGTTGTAATTTGTAATGAAATGGATGCAGTGAACAAGCCATTCTAAAGCATTTGGGGAGGATATTTACGGACTGTCTGTACTGAAGTTTAGTTGAAGTTTCTAGGTATTTCCAACCTTTGCATTTTCAGCATATCTGAAAATGTACCTCTGTTAATAAAGGTGCTATAGTTCTCAAAGTCAGGAAGTAATTTCTGAACTTACTTCCCCTTGTGAAGAATTTTTTCTTTTTTTTTTTTTCCCATTTGTTTTGTAAACTAATCTACTTTAAGCTAATATGGTTAAATTAATACCTTGCAAAGATACAGCCTTGACCGCATGAACAAAACAAATATATTTTTTTTCCATACCATAGTTGATATTAGTTTCATTACGATTATGAGCACAATGGATAATGGTGGTTTGATCAAAAGAGTCTTTCAAACCAGAAGTTAATTCCTTGTCCTGCAGGTATTGTCTCCTTTGGCACATGGCCATACTGTACATTTCAGATACTGATCTATTGTATGACAATTGACATGCTTTCCAGGACACTTTGGCCACTTAGAATCAAATGTGTAATGAGCATGAAAACTTTGGTCTGCCACCAAAAGCTATTAAGCAGCTTCATTAATGTGAATTTCCTTGGATTACATTACAAACTCTTTTGTTTAGCAGAAGTCTTCAGATCAAGGAATCATGTGTATACATCTGGTTCAAACAACAATTGCCTACACTCAGAAACATACACAAGAAAATATGTTCTAGCTCATGGAAAAAGACTATCTGGAGTGGAAAACAAAGCAACCTGTTTGACAACTGTTTGACGCCAATATTTTGATTTTAACTTAATGTGCATTCATGTCAGGATGCGCCTTGAATACATACAGCAATTGCAAAAGTCAAGTCTGATAAAAAAAAAAGAAGCAAAGCTGTCTGCATTTGAATACGACCTGCATCCCAGGCCAGACTGGTTTATGGTAGCTCTTGCTAGTAATCACTGGCTCACACAGTTTGTAGTAAATCTCAGTGGTGAGTAAATCTCAGTGATGAGTCCCAACTCTTGTGACTACTGCTCATTTTTCTTGCAGGTTTTTCACTTCCCTCTTGGGTCCCTCATCTGATTATTCTATCAGATTTCTCAGATATATTTAATACTTAGTTCACTGGGTTACAGGTCTAACCCTTTCAAAGCCATCAGACAGTTTTTCAATAAAAATCAGATTTTATTATCGAAAGTTAAATGCAATTATCACATTTAATAATAACAGTTCCATACGTTTATATACATATTAGTATTTTTCAATAACATTACTGGAGCTATTCGTGCAGTATTATTGTCAGGTTTGTTGGTAATGTTACTTCAGTTTGATGGATTAAATTTCTCTCAGGAACTATTAGATAGGAAGAGTAATGTATCATCTTTCTTCATGACACTGTCCAACTTTATGACTAATGGCTCTTTCCCTTATTTATGTATTTTTTTTTCATTTCTCCTTTAGTTTAGACCACTATGGACAGCATATCAGTGTTACTTCTTCTTTTATTTTGACAAAAAGTATTTGTGAGTATATATATCTATGGTTATTATGGAAACCCCTTATGAAAATATTTCATTTTTCTTTTCTGAAGAATGATAGTTCCTGTAAGTAAAACTGACATTCAGCTGTGAAAATATGACTTGTTTCTAAACAGTATAATTCTTGTCCATAGTTTCAGACAATAAAAAATATGTATCCTTTGCCATGATTTCCTACAGGATGGAGTCTACAAAATGGCTTCATTTTCTTTTTCCATAGTGTGTCCAAATGAACACAAAATATAATTGCCATGGGTAATATTGACATACCTCAGTAGTAGAAATGCTCTGTAAACTTCTGTTTCTGCATACAAATCTGTTACATCTCTATTATGAAAAAAATTTACCATGGGGAAAATGTAGATAATCCATGTATGTTTATGTATCATTTTTACCTATTTTATTGGAAATTGGATATTGATTGGCTACAATTGGATTATACTTCATTACTTTTCAAAGCATAAAAGCTCTTTATAAATAGAATTTTTATTTCAAAATTCTTTTGGAGGATTTTTTCTTCTTCGTGATCAATCATATATATACCTAAAGACAGCACTCTTAGTTGATGAAATTTGCTTAAATTACTTTCAGCAGAACTGGTCATAGTAGAATTGGTCTTCTGAAATCAGCAAAGCTTCCTAAGTACCTACCTTAATGATCTTTTCTATGGCATTTACTGGGATTGCAGCCTGTGTTTACCTTACAGTTTCCATGTAAACAGTGTTGCATTGTATTTCATAACTTATGCATGCATGAGTACACAACTCTACTTCTCTAGGGAACCTTTCAGGAAGAATAGTCTCATGATTCTTATCAATGAATATTTTGCACACACACAATGCACAGGGTAATCAAAATGTTGTTGTTTGTTAGTTTTCTTGTGAGTTCTTTGGCTTATGGCAAAAGAAGACTTTTATACGGCTTTCAAATTCTGTACAAAATGCTGGTGGGTTTTTCAAAATAACTTTCAGCCTGAATCAGAAATCCAAGTGAAAAAGCAAGACTATTTGAGTTTGTGATATCTTATGATATATATATATATATGTTGATAACAGTGGCATGAATTAGCATCTTCAAAATTCATTTAATCTTGGGGAAAATGTGACTCAATGCTACAGATGAAAGGATCCCACTGCTTGTGAGTAATAGGATCTTGGATCACGGATCTTCCTTGAATAAGTTTTTCCTTTTTAGAAATCTTGTAAGCAATCCATGATATAAAATCAATTAAAGCACAATCTTTGGAGAGACTGCATAGCTTTATTATCTGCTAATATTTCCCCTGGAAAACACCTGACCTTCCCACCAAACTTTTTGGAAATGCACAGTAGACATATGGATCTGGTCTAATACCACAAATCGAGGCTGGTCTCTATTGCTATGTATGCCCACATTAACTCCTTAATGCCTACCAGGAAAGAAAATAGACTTCTGTATTTTAAAGAAATGCTCGTAACATGAAATCAACCATTTGAAAGAGAAGTCTGTAGAATAGGAGACTTCTGTGGGAGAATTGCTCGAGAATGGAGAAATTAGAGAAAAACTAGGGCCTACCAGATATTATGGCATTATAGAGGCTTCCTTGAGGTGAGAGACAGTTACCAATACCCCAGTGCCTGGTATGTATGGAATCTAATTGTCCATGAATCCTTTGGCAACATAATCTGCCCTCCTAGCACAGGCTAATAAGAGTGAACAAAAAATGGAGAAGAGTGGAGACACCATGGCCAAAATCTGTGGCTTCCCAGTGGAGGTGGCAATCTGATGCTGCCATGCAGCTGATGAGTGAATGGAGGGCGATCATAGTAAACAGGATGCTTAAGATTGGAAGGGACACCTTAAGGTTGGAAGAAGTCACTTTGCCCAACCCCCCTGCACACACAGGGTCACCTAGAGCATGTGGCACAGGACTGCGTCCAAGCGGGTTTTGAAGATCTCCAGAGAAGGAGACTCCACAACCTCTCTTTGGAAACCTGTTCCAGTACTCTATCACCCTCACTGTTAAGAAATTTTCCCTTAAGTTCCTGTGGAACTTTTGATGCTTTTATTTCTGGCCTAGTTTTGATGCTTTAGTTTCTCCTAGTTCTATCAGTGGCCACTACTGAAAAGAGGCCAGCACCATTCTCCTCACTGTCTCCCTTGAGGTACTTATAGACACTGATCAGGTCTCCTCTCAGCCTTCTCTTCTCCAGGCTGAACAGGCCCAGCTCCCTCAGTCTCTCCTCACAGGGCAGATGTTCCAGGCCCCTGATCATCTTTGTAGTCCTGTGCTGGACTCTCTCCAGCAGCTCCACATCCCTCTTGTAATGTGGAGCCCAGAACTGGATGCAGTACTCCAGATGTGGCCTCACCAGGACTGAGTAGAGGGGAAGGATCACCTCTCTCGACCTGCTGGAGATGTTCTTCTTAATGCACACCAGGATCCCATTGGCCTCCTTGGCCACGAGGGCACACTGCTGCCTCATGCTCAACTTGTTGTCCACCATGACGCCCAGGTCCTTCTCTGTAGAGCTACTCTCCAGAAGGTAAGTCCCCAGCCTGTACTGGTATCTGAGCTGGGCTATTCCTCCCCAGGTGCAGGACCTTGCACTTGGCCTTGTTGAATTTCATGAGTTTTTTCACTGCCTAGTTATCTAGTCTGAGGGTGGAGTGAGGGCATCGCTGCCAAATCTGTTGTATTCCCTGCAGAGGTGGCCACCTGGTTGTACCATGCAGCTGATAAGCCACATAGTACGATAAGATGTCTGGTGCTGGGCCAACAATGGTGGCAGATCAGTCCCTTCTGATGATTTTGTTCAAACTTCTCTTCATTCTAATCTCATTTTAATACGTTGGTATTAAACACAACCCCATCTCAAAAGTTACCTGCTTCCAAGGAATGACCACTCCTTACTGAGTACGCTCTCAAGATTTTCAATTAATTCAAGGGACTTTTTAAACTAATCGATAACAAAATTAATTATGACTAGAGTCACTCAATCTTCAATTAAATGTAAAAGAAAATATATAAAAGGTCAGCTAATGGGGGTTGTAGTAGGAAGAGGGAAGGAAGAAGAATGAAGGAAGAAAGAAGAAAGTGTGAAGAAGGAAGAAGGGAGAGAAGACTCCATTGTAACTTCTGGATCAGTTGACAGCCAAACCTCTTTCCTCACCACTAGTAAGGATGCTGCCTGGGCAGACTCTTTGAGGTTGAGAGCCCTCTCCCATCTTCTGGGGTGAGTGATGATTGTGCATTTGTACACTAGGCACTAGCTAAGAACCCCACACTGTAGTAGAGAATTTCCTGTAAGGTAACGGGAAACCTGTTTTGTAAATGTTTCCTATGAATAAATTGTGCTATTTGTGAACTCGACTGCTTGTTTTGAAGGCAATTGGACCAAACAGTCAACAGACTGTGAACCTGATACTGCCTGAGTCAGGCCCTTAAGTGGATCACGCTATTTGTGGACTCGATTTGCTGTTTTGAAGGTGATTGGACCAATAGTAAACAGACTGTTCATGGATCCAGTGCTGCCAGAGTCGAGCCTGTAGTTACCACAGTATTTGGTATTCCTATTAAGGGATGAGTCCAGCAACCCCCATCCTTCTAACATTTGAAGATCAACTGGAACACAACGGCATTCATCTTTTACCAAATTTGCCCCCCATCAAACCGCAACAACTTCCTATGATCTGTTGCAAACACATAAATATATTACCTGCAGCGCTCAGTAACTAGCTGTGCCAGTAAATCTGATATTCTAATGGGTTGTTTGGAACATTGTTTTCATTGGCTCTTAATGTGCTCCCTGAATTACAAATCCTCTTTTTTTTTTTTTTTTGTCTCATCAGACTGACACAGCACTGAACTGCTTTCTTGATATGTTCTCTGTGTATATGTGTTCTATTGGTCACCTGTGTTATGAATGCAGAAATCAAGTTTATTCTTTAAATATGAATATGTGCTCTAACTTTGTCAAGTCATACTTGAGGGTGAATTGAAATCCTTTAGTTTCCTATTACAAATGCACATTCATTCAGTAAATTTCAGTAAAGTTCGTTAAAAGAAATTTAAGGGAATTCACATGAGGGGAATAGACTCGGAAGTTTATGAGAACATAAGGTTTAATTGGTTATATTCCGCTGATATTAACAAATATCCCCGTAGAAACTTTGCAGATTTTATTAGTTATAATTGTATTTACATTTTTATGTCTATCTCTGCAGGCATGTTTTAAGCTGGTGGTCAGATAGATACCACTTTTTTTTTTTTTTTTTTTTTTTTTTTTTTTTGTCAAAATGCTAAGAATACTGCAAGTGGTCTGTTTTCTCCTCTTTTGCTTAACTCTCCTGACATTGCCCTACTCTTTTACTACTGCTTGCTATAGTCTTCATTCTAACTCAATGCCTAATCCTTCAGGTTTTTGTTATATTGTTAAATGTATAAAATATCTTGCTATAATTTAGGCTTCTGTGACACCAGCAGGATTATAGTCTTTAAGAAAGTCAACTTTGATTTTGCAACACTTATGTTGCAGATCCATTTAAACCTTAAACTACACGGGATAAATGAGCGTGTTCTCAATCTAGAAATAGTCTAGTGAATAATACTTAAATTTTCCCCAAAACATTTGATACAAGCTTGTAATTTATATTGAAAATACTACATGTTCTAATTGTTCTCTATATAAATCCTACAGATAATGATAATCTCTGCTTAGGCTAAGGTTCACTGTGGAATGTTTACCCCAACTGAATTTACTACTAACACTAGGGAAACGGTTTACAATATTGATAGAGGAATGTGATAGTACTATAAATATCTTTGAAAGGAAAAAAAAAAGAAATTATTTACATTTCATTATAGCGGCAGTTTCCTTCACTAGATCACTGTTTTGATGAACCTTCTTAAAATATTACTTGAAGGATACATGAACAGTGGGGGTGTATGGTAGGATCTGACAGGTAAAGGTCTAGCCTTCCTGTTCTGGCTATTTTGCTATAGAGAAGCTACTCTAAGAGAAAAGACAGGAGTGGCAAGAGTTGCAGAGCTGCACCAGTCACAGAAACTTATTCTGTGCATTTATTTTATATGTGTACATTAAGTTTACATTTTCACATGTAAATGTTGATCAAGAAGAGAAATTCTATCTTAGTATTTTGTTTGAGACATTGCATAGCCTTTTTAAAAAATATTATTTCCATTTTACTTGTCTAGCAGAGTAATTTAAACTAATTGGGGAGATATTTTATTACATTTTTGTGGTGACAGTCCTTGGCAATTTTGTTTCATTTTATTAGACCATAAGCTGAGCATTGTAAGGATGGAAATGTTCTACTAGGATGTCAAAGCACTTCAACCAATAGCTACAGTATATAGCTACAATATAACATCATTTTGAATAGGTAAGTGCTCAAAACAGGAGATAAACTATTCCATATCTTGCAAAAAAGTTTGAAGAATATATTCTCATACATCTTTGCTAAATTCTTGGCTAAATTCACATAAGGACCTGATGCAAACGCACCTGTTATGCTTGTTCTTAAGTGCATAATGTGCTTCTGTGGGAAACTCTTTATTATATTTATGGCCCTTTTGCTACTGATACATACAAGGATTCCTTTTGCTACTGTCTGTGGTAAGCAGATGTTGGTCACTATACCCCCCGAGCTGCTGCTGAAAGTCTTTCTGTTCTTCCACAGTGCCTTCCAGATCTTGTTGTAGAAGCCCAAATATACTAACAGGAGCTATCACATATGCCATATAAAAACATTAGCCAGTCTTAAATTCTGCAACAGTCCTATGAATAGAAACATCAGAGATTAATTTCTTGATATTCTTTTGAGTGTAGTCAAATTAAATCTTAATGTAGATCAGCCATCCGTACTTGCTGTCTGTTACTCACAAACTAAGCTACCTCCCATGGGCTTATCTGCATGGACAAGCCCTGCTACAAAATATGTAGGCTCAGAAGTCCCTGTGTGAAGGATTACATTTTTGAAGAAATATGAGTTTGGATGTGTGTTTGTGTTCAGTCAAATAAATAAAAAAAAATCAGAATTTGCAATAGATGAAATAGGATGCAGAAATCAGTTCCTGAAGCTCTGCTAAGTCTGGTATAAATTACTCGGCATGCAAAAGCACTATAGGATATGTTAAGAGAAACCTCTGAAGTATGTTCTTGAACGTCTTCATGGTCCAAGAAATAAATAAATACAAAAACATATGGTTTCTACCAGGAACCATTTTCTAATTAATCTCTAAGTCACATTAGAATAAAGAAAGACAAGAAGTACACATCTATCCTCCTAAGGGCAATTCCAAGCAATATGCACTCCTGCATAAACCTTCCAAAACTGCAACAATGAAAATAAATTATAGTTGGTCTGTTTTCTTTGTCAGCTGTTCTTGATTTACTTTAGTATATCATCAAGACCATACAAAAGGATTATGTTGGTAAGCTTTTTTTTTAAGCACGTATCTTATAAAATTGTCTAAAAGATAAGATTTTCCCCTGAAAAATCTCTCCAGAAAAATGTAAAATATCCAAAGAATAATGCTAGGAATGTTGCTTACATGAGTAATTTGTTCTAAGTTTTGGCCTTCTGCTGTGTCATGCTCACATATATCATGTAAGCAATGAAGTGGCATCATTATCGTCTGTTATTTCAAACTCACATTTAAGATTAGATATAGTTTTTTCCATCTGTATCTTTCCCTGATCAACTATGTATTCAAAATGTTTTATTCATTAGAGAATGGTACTTAATATAATCTTAAAAATATAGGTCTTGATTTGAATATGCAGCTAATCCGATATTAAAAATCTCAATTGTGAAATTCATCTGTTTTACCATACTTCTCACCTCACAAAATTATTGGGTTTCATCAAAATGTCTACAACAGAATAGGTGCTATTTGCATTTTAATAGATTTTTTTTTTAAGTTAAGAACTCTAGTAGATTTTCAGCAGGAAATTTAGCACTTTTTTTCTAAAAAGCTCAATTAACACTCAAGTCACCTTACTTGGAGTTTTGCTACAGTAAATGTTGCAAAGTGGGAGAGGAAGGCTGAACCTGTTGGTAACAGGAACATGAACGGGTGGATTTCAAATCACAGGCGACTGTTCCCTCTACAGATGATGTGGGCAGCCTCTACAGATGATGTCGCCATTCTCCATTCACAAAACACACATGTACACACAGAAGAATACAGAGTACAGAGCAACACAGATCAGAAAAACAAAACAAAACAAAACAAAAAATCAAACATATAAAAACACAGAGCATATGAACATGAATGATGCAGATGGTCCCATCCTATTCCTCTACGCTTGGAGGCTCAGGATGAGGTTCGCCACAGAATCATGTTCACAACCTCACTGTCTTGGTTTATAGACATACATCCACCGTTCTCCATTATCAATCTCTGGGCCCTATCTAAGCCTGTGTTTTAGATCTTGTGTCTTTCCACATGGTGATTTCCTGCTATGTTTTGGCCAGTTCAGTTTATAGTTAGCTAGCAGCACATGCACACACATGTAGTCACCAGACAAGCACACTTAAAAACACAGATCTCTTACACAGTGGCACACTCTGTGTCAGAGTCCTGAACCACATCCTGGGTGCTGTATCCTGTTTCCACCTCCAACCTTGGATCTTTACAAATGCTGGTCACCTCTTGCTTAATGCCTAATCCAACTTGAGGTTTTCTAGCAGAACAGGCACATGCATATACACACTCGCACTTGGATACATGCGCTCATACAAAAGACAGTTAAGGATAGAATTTAATAAGATGACAGACTGCAGTGTTCAAACACAGGACTCAGGCCGAAAGATTGACCAACAACAAGCTTATAGAGGGCCAATTATAATTTCATCCCCCTCTTCTTCAAAAATTTATTGGGTTTTGATTATTTAAATAGCTTTTCAGCTGTATGTATTGTTTCTTATTTTACTCCACTGTTGTACTTGAATGATTCATCAGCTTCTAATTTTGATCTAAAAGTTTCTGTGTATTATTATAATACAAATAAATTGTAACTGATCTATTGCTACTTGAAAAGATGCTTAAAGCTCACCTTCTGTGCCCTGGGTAGAGGAAGATTGGGTCAGAGAGCACCTAAGGAACCTCGATACCCACAAATCCATGGGCCCTGATGGGATGCACCCCAGAGTGCTGCGGGAGCTGGCAGATGCCATAGCTAAGCCGCTCTCCATCATCTTTGAAAGATCCTGGAGAACGGGGGAGGTGCCGGAAGACTGGAAGAAGGCCAATGTCACGCCAGTCTTCAAAAAAGGCAAGAAGGAGGACTCAGGCAACTACAGGCCAGTCAGCCTCACCTCCGTCCCCGGAAAAGTAATGGAACGGCTCATACTGGCCGTTGTCTCCAGGCACATGGAGGATAAGAAGGTGCTCAAGAGTAGTCAGCATGGATTCACCAAGGGGAAATCTTGCCTGACTAACCTGATAGCCTTCTATGATGAAGTGACCGGCTGGATAGACGAGGGGAGAGCGGTGGATGTCGTCTATCTCGACTTCACCAAGGCTTTTGACACCATCCCTCACAACATCCTCCTGGGCAAGCTCCGGAAGTGTGGGATAGATGAGTGGATAGTGAGATGGATTAGGAACTGGCTGGATGGCAGGGCCCAGAGAGTGGTGATCAGCGGTGCAGAGTCTAGCTGGAGGCCTGTGGCTAGTGGGGTCCCCCAGGGGTCAGTCCTTGGTCCAGTCCTGTTCAATTTATTCATCAGTGACCTGGATGAAGGCACAGAGTGCTCCCTCAGCAAGTTTGCTGATGACACGAAACTGGGAGGAGTAGCCGATACCCCAGAGGGCTGTGCTGCCATCCAGAGGGACCTGGACAGACTGGACAACTGGGCGGTGAAAAACCTCATGCGATTCAACAAGGCCAAGTGCAAGGTTCTGCACCTGGGGAGGAATAACCCCAGACACCAATACAGGCTGGGAACCGACCTTCTGGAGAGCAGCTCTGCAGAGAAAGACCTGGGTGTCATGGTGGATGATAAGTTGACCATGAGGCAGCAGTGTGCCCTCGTGGCCAAGAAGGCCAGTGGGATCCTGGGCTGCATTAAGAAGAGCATCTCTAGCAGGTCGAGGGAGGTGATCCTGCCCCTCTGCTCAGCCCTGGTGAGGCCGCATCTGGAGTACTGTGTCCAGTACTGGGCTCCACATTACAAGAGGGATGTGGAGCTGCTGGAGAGAGTCCAGCGCAGGGCTATAAGGATGATCAGGGGCCTGGAACATCTGCCCTATGAGGAGAGGCTGAGGGAGCTGGGCCTGTTCAGCCTGGAGAAGAGAAGGCTGAGAGGGGATCTAATCAGTGTATATAAATACCTCAAGGGAGGGAGTGCAGAGGACGGTGATGGTCTCTTTTCAGTGGTGGCCACTGATAGGACTAGAGGAAATGGCCGGAAACTGAAACATCAAAAATTCCATAGGAACTTAAGGAAAAATTTCTTAACAGTGAGGGTGACAGAGCACTGGAACAGGCTGCCCAGAGAGGTTGTGGAGTCTCCTTCTCTGGAGATCTTCAAAACCCGCTTGGATGCAGTCCTGTGCCACGTGCTCTAGGTGTCCCTGCGTATGCAGGGGGGTTGGACTAGATGATCTCTAGAGGTCCCTTCCAACCTTAAGCATTCTATGATTCTATGATTCTATGAACTGTGAAGGCTAGAGTAGCCTTCTTTTCTAACAGAAGTAATGATTCTTTCTCTTTCTAGTCTTCTGATTCTGCTTTACTCCTGTGTACTTGACCCCAATCAAAGCAATGTGCTCAATACAGTTACTAAAAGTTAAATGAAGATAATCCCATAGAGTCGAAGCAAAAATATTTTCAAGTACTTGTCTCTCTGTAGATTTTCATTCGCTGTAGCTTATATTTTTTTTAAGGTACAGTAGTCCATCACAGATGGTTGATAACATTATATGCGTGTGTGTCTGCACAGCACTGGAGAAATAAAATACGACATTTATCTTTCATAGCCAACCGTGATTGTGACAGCATAGCCTTAACTAGGCTTTTTTTTTTTTTTTTGGAAGGAGCCAGAGGAGACACAAACACACCCATCCCCCCTTATTTTTTCACCATTTTAGAAGATTCATATTTTGAAACAAGCTACTGAAAGGTGATGACTTGGAGAAAAAAATTATTTTAGGCTAAAGTTGGCCCTCCTGAAGTCCATGGTTGGAAGGCTGCTTACAGCCCTGTCTCCTCCTCGTTGGATTCTGGACTCCACCAATTCATGGTCAGTGCAGCCAAGGCAGTTCTGCAGAGAGGGACCTGGGCATCATGGTGGATAACAAGTTGACCATGAGGCAGCAGTGTGCCCTCGTGGCCAAGAAGGCCAATGGGATCCTGGGGTGAGTTAAGAAGAGCATCTCCAGCAGGTCGAGAGAGGTGATCCTGCCCCTCTACTCAGTCCTGGTGAGGCCACATCTGGAGTATTGTGTCCAGTTCTGGGCTCCACAGTACAAGAGGAATGTGGAGGTGCTGGTGAGAGTCCAGCACAGGACTACAAGGATGATCAGGGGCCTGGAACATCTGCCCTATGAGGAGAGACTGAGAGAGCTGGGCTTGTTCAGCCTGGAGAGGAGAAGGCTGAAAGGGGACCTGATCAGTGTCTATAAGTACCTCAAGGGAGGCAGTGAGGAGGATGGTGCTGACCCCTATTCGCTGGTGGCCACCGACAGAACTAGAGGAAACGGCTGGAAACTGAAGCATCAAAAGTTCCATAGGAACTTAAGGAAAAATTTATTGACAGTGAGGGTGATAGAGCACTGGAACAGGCTGCCCAGAGAGGTTGTGGAGTCTCCTTCTGTGGAGATCTTCAAAACCTGCTTGGACACAGTCCTATGCCATGTGCTCTAGGTGACTCTCCATGTGCAGGGGGCTTGGACTAGATGACCTCTAGAGGTCCTTTTCAACCTTAAGCATTCTATGATTCTATGATCTCTAGATGTCCCTTCCAACCTTAACCATTCTGTGATTCTGTGACATGCTAATTGTATAATAATAACCCCCCTCCCTTTTTTTGTTTTTGAAATAGTGCCATGGTGTAATTTGGAATACCAAGGATTTATTATAGGGTTAATGTTTATGACAGTCTTTCTGCATGTATCTTTTCATTTGTAATGACAAGGCAGCAGTGAAGAAGATAAAATGGATAATATTCCAGACTATATAAACTGCTAATACATCACCAGTGTTGCTCACCCGCTACATTCATTAGAAATATTTGAACCAGAAATGTTCTGATACTCTGCTTTTCTTTCCTCTGATCCAGTTCTTGTGACTTTAATGATAATCTGTTATGGTAGAGAAAATCTGTATGAATATAGCCACACAATTATCACTACTACATTTCAGTAGTATCGAAGAGTACATAATACTGAAGAACACAAAACATATCAGTGTAATTTCTGAAGTTGTTTTTAATTCTGTAAACACAGAAAAAGAATTAAATCAAATACTTTCATACCACTCAAAATATAAGTATATTATCATTTTCCCTAGATTATATTAGGTAAGATTACCATAATTTGGATATTAGACAAATGCCTAATTTGAATATATTTTTTTCTGTGCCTTGATTTAATCAGAGTACTTAGCAAGAATGTTGTCATATCACATTGGCAATAAACACTGCTTTATTAAAATGAAATCGTCAGTGTGCAGTGGCTATGTCAAAAACAGAAACAAGGCTGTGAAGAAAAAGACTGGTCACTTGTACTACTAGAAATATCATTTATCATGGCATAATTGTATTCCCCTATCCATTTTGTGTGTGTGTGTGCATGTATAGTAACATCTTTCTGTTTACAAGACAAACCATCTTTTGAATCTTGGAGCTCAAATTTGACTAAGGCATGTATTTTAGAATTCAATATCAAATGAGTTTGATATGTCCAGTCACATATTTATTGAAATTTTCAAATAGCATGGGATTGGACCATAACTCAAACTATGCAGGAAGACTAAAGTTTTAGAAGTGCAATTAAAGAACTTTGGATTCTTCTATTATAGCAGTAAGAAAGTGTAAAACAGATATCCGCTGATCACACAAAGGCACTAAGATCTTCTGACTGGGAGAATTGTTAATGAAAGGGGTAATCTTCTGACTAGTTGGGACATTAGTAGCTTAGATTGCTGCACATTTTGTTGAACAAAAGATTCCCTTGATACATGGGCTGTAACCTCTCATCTTCAGCAAAAACATTCATTAGTTCCTTTCATTAGTGAGAATGCCTTTCTTTTTTCTTCCAGGGATTTTGTATTCAGCTTTCCATTCTCTAGCTTTGTTTAATACTGAAGTATGAATAATTGCAATATCTTAAATTTCCAAGAAGTCTTTTGATGATTTCTTCTGAAGTTCAGCTTATGGCAAAATCTCGAACAAACTTGGGAGGGAAAAAAAAAAAAAAAACTCAGACAATTATCTCTCACATTCATATCCAATATGAGCTAAGGATTTATCTTCTACATCAGATGGAAATTATAATATCTGTAAATTTTGGGTTATAGATGCCACAAATGAAGTACTATTCATGTTTGAGAACATTTGTGTCTCACTTCTTCTAAAGATATAAAAACTTTACACTAAATAGGCAATTTAAAGACATATATTTGTTAAAATTAGATGAGGCCAGAAACTGCCAATAGAACAAAAAGTTACAGGGAACCTTTGAAATTCTCATTGTCTAGATTTAGAAAACTCAGCATTTGTTGTTTACAAATGAGCAGCTTGAAACGCCTGGTCTTTCATTTGAATGCTTTAGGCCTTTTTCTAAACAGACCGTTTACTCAGGCTTTGCTAAAATAACCTCAGGGCTTATCCGCACAGATGTGTTTATGAGGAATAAGACAGCATATGAATTTTTAAAGTATCACAGCTTCCACAGAAAGGATATTCTGGTATGCAAATGCCTTACTGTAGATAAGGTTCACTTGGCAGCAAAAGACCAAGTTCTTTTTGCCTTTTGCAGCTCTGAGCTTGTCTTTATTTCTCACCTGGGGGAAAAAAAAAAAGTTCATTGTCTTTACTTTTTCCGACATTTTTTTTTTCATTAGTAACTCATGAATCCTTCAGGTGTGGCTACACTGCTATGGTAATAGTGAACTGTTTTTGACTTCTGTAAAGTATTAAAGAATGACTTTTTCAGTTAAAATTCAGATCCAATGGGGAAAAGATAGAATGTCACCGATGAAAAAAACAGATTATTTTCTAAACTCCTTTAACATTTGTCCAGCTTCTTTTTTCCTCTTCTCTTCACTTGGCCCTGCTCCACTCCATTCTGATTCTCTTTGCTCTGTTCCTCTTGTTTGTTCTTATGATGAATTAAAATTATCAGTGTAGAGCAGTATATTTGAGGGGCAACTTCACTATATTCTCTCTGACTCTTTTCAAACTGCATATCTCCTCAGAAGCTCATATAAAACCCTTTATACCATTCCCCCAGTGCAAATGATTTATCAAATCGATTTTTATTAATGTCCCTTGAATCAAAAAAAGTGGTGAGGTAAGCAGCTTAAAACTACTTTTACGCAACACACTTAGTGATTAAAAAAAGGTAGATACTTGCTCAAAAAATCTGTGCTACAAGGTACAAGTAGTGGTGGTTTAAGATTACACTGCATGACCATATCCATCACTTTTCATGATGATACAGATACTACTCACAAAGCTTATCTGAACATATGGCTGATGAGGAATGTCTCATTGTTTAATTTATTTTATTTTGAAGCTGTTATAGAGACTAATTTAAAGAGTGCTTTCACCTACTATGTATCACTTATGGAAGTTAGCTGTGTCTAAAAAGAATCTGCTTTAAGTTATTTTAAATGATGACAAAAGATAAATGCAAAAGGCCTTTCACACCAACTTGCATAAGACAGGTTTCTCTTACCTGATTTTTTAATTACCTGGGAGACTGGCTGAGAGAGACATGTGAATTCTTGAACATCCAAGTATATTACACTTTCTGTTTCCATTTAATGAAGAGGTTGGAAAAGATCAGAAAGTAAGTTGAAAGATAAGACACAAACCAATTATTGAGAAACTGGCCAAAATACTTCTTCATCTGGAAGCAAAAACATGAAAGCCTATGTATGTTGTGCCAAAATGAAAGATAGCTTTCTGTAATCTAATTTTGAAATTCCAGGACATAATTAATTTCTGATAGCTGCTCATTCAAATGGTTGAACAAACAAAAACCTGTTATTTGCATTGTATCCTCTCTCAATACAGTGGTATTTCTTCTCTTCCTTTACCAAGGTGCCACACTGACATTTTCCTGATGTGACTGCAAGATGGGAAAAGGAGAGTCAGAGCCAAGCAGAGGGTCAATAAGAGTAGATTTAATGAGGGAGACTATTGCATGTATGGGACTCATTTTGGGTATCCTAAGGGTCCCTTTTATCATCTATCTCACCTGTTCAAACCTTTAATAGCTACCTTCTGGGAAGCAGCTATGCATCATTAACAAAACAGAATAGGCACGTGCAGCCCTGACAGGTTTTCAGTAACTGCATGGAGAGCGCATCCTGCACGTCCTATCCTGTATTCTGCCAGTCACCTGACTCCTCTGCACATCTTCCGCAGGTGTTCTCACTACAAACAGCATCACGGAATATTTGAGATTGGAAGGGACCTCTGGAAATTGTCTGGTAAACCCCTCCAGAAAACGTGGTTTCTTATGTTTCAGAAGTATTTCCTGTATTTTAGGTTGTGACTGGTGTCCTTTGGCCTGACAGGTTTTGGCCCCTATCTTGTTAATATAGCCCCTAAACTCTCTCTTCTCTCGGCTGAAGAGTCCCTCCTCTCACAGACTCTTGTCACATGAAAGATGCTCCAGAACCTTAAGCATTTTTGTAGTTTTGTCCTCCAGTTGTAGCCTTACTAGGGCTGAATAGAGGGGAAATATCACCTCGACCTGTTGGCAATGCTTTTCCCAATGCAGCCAAGGATATCACCGGATACATGTCACATTGCAGGCCCATCTCCTACTTCTTGTCCACCAGGACTCCCAGGTCCTTTGCAAAGATTCTTTGCTCTCTGTCAGTCTCTACTGTGCCTTAATGCATGAGGTTGTTTTTCTCCAAATGCAGGACATTGCACTATTCTTTTGTGAAGTTCATGTGGTTCTTATGACAACTTCTCCACCCTTGTGAGCTTTTTCTGAACAGAAGCACAGTGGTTTATTAAATCAGTTACTCTCAGTTTTGTATTGTCTGCAGGCTTGCTAAGGGTGCATTTCATTTTATCATCCAGTTCAACAGTCAAGAACATAAACAATATTGTACCAAGTTTCGCCTCTGTGTGACACCTCTTTAGTCACGCTTCCTGCTGGATATAGCACTAGGCCCACCTGTTTGACCAGTTTTCAGTATGCCTCATTGACCACTTACCTAGCCTGTACATCACCACCTTGTCTATGAGGATGTAATTGGAGGAAGTATCCTTCTTAACATTGAGATAAACAACTCTTATTGTCCTTTCCTCATCTACTAGTCATTACATCCTAAAAAGCAGTCTGGTTGGCCTTGTATGGTTTCTCTTTCACTAATCCGTGCTTTTTATTTTATAGTCCTTGGTATGTTTTGAAATGATTTCCTGAATAATTTGTTCTGTCACTTGCCAAGTGATTGAAGTGAGGCTGACCTGGAATTCCCTCAATCCTCCTTTGAGGGATTTTGAACGGAAAGGTGACATTTTCTTTCTCTCAGCATTCAAGAGCCTGTTCCAGTCAACATGACCATGAAACATGGCCATTGTCCATCTTCCTCAGCTTTCATGGGTGCATCCTGTTAGTTCTCATAGACTTATATATGTCCAGTATGTTTAACTGTTCACAAATCTCACTGTCTTTCACTGATAGAGGCTATCCTTCCTTTACTCCAGACCTTCCTTCGGGTCTCATGGCCTTGGAATTTCTGCAGGCAGGTGTCACCAATAGAAACGATGTACTGAAAAAGGCACTGAGTTCCTCAGTCTTCCACATCTTCTTTGAAACTAGTTCCCTCTGTAACATTCAACAGCGGACTCATGTTTTCCCTAGTCTTTCCTTTGATCCTGATATACCAGTAAGTGTACCTTGTTGTCACTGATATGTCTCCTGCGGCACCAGTTCCTTTCTGAACATACACTGTACAATTTATTTTAATGTTCAAGTTTAGGCATGAGCTGCCTGTTCATCCATGCTAACCCTCTGCAACGTGTGCTTCACTGCCTGTACATGGAAATTCTCATGTTACAATTCTTTACTTCCCTTGTTCTCTCTTGCAGGATTCTCAACTGCACCATTTTGTGGTCAGTGCAGCCATGGCTGCCCCTGAACTTCACCTTTCTGACC
Source organism: Tinamus guttatus (assembly GCF_059628265.1). Lineage (NCBI taxonomy): Eukaryota > Metazoa > Chordata > Aves > Tinamiformes > Tinamidae > Tinamus > Tinamus guttatus. The sequence continues at coordinate 487,549 of NW_028288810.1, read as the reverse complement.
AGTCCTTCTTATTTGTAAATATAAAGTCTTGCAGAGTATTTCTTTTTAACAGTCCTTGATCACTTATTTTAGGAAACTGCACTCGACGTTCTTCAAAAATATTCTGGATTGCTTGTGTCCTGCTTGTGATGACCCTCCAGAAGATATCGGGATTGTTAACATCCTCTGTGATGACCAGGGCCTACAAAAAAGAGACTTCCTCCCACTGTCTGAAGAACACCACATCTGTTTATTCCTGACAAAGTAGTCTATTGCAAAGGCACACATATTGCATGTTTTTTTGCCCACTAATTCTGACCCATCAGCTCTTGCCTGTTTCCAAGCAGAACTCCATGCATTCCCACTGCTCTCTCACATAAAAGGTTTATCCCCTCCTCACATTCGCTGACTATCCTTCCCAGTAAACCCTTATTCCTCCACTGCAGCACTATAGTTGTATGAGCTATCCCCATGTATTGCCACTATTGCCACCATCCCTATGAGATTGCAATCATTCCTGTTTTTTTTTTTTCCGTACTATGTGAATTATGTTTCAAGTAGTTCAGATGTCATCCTGGTTGTGCTGATATCACAGGAGAAATATGAGAGTTTTTCCCATCATGCTGTCCTCCCAGCATTTCCTTATTTATGTACATATACTTGAGGTTGGAAAGTGCTTGAGGACAAACCGACATGCAATGTTTTGATACATTTTCAAGAGAGCTGACATTGCCCTTTACTGACAAAGTGTGAGCCTTTTTCTTTTTTTTTTCATTATTTTTTGTTTTTGTTGTTATTTACCAGAAAAAGCAACTGTGGATTTTTATTACCTTTCAGTAGTGTCTCTGAAAGTGAGTGTTTTTCAAGGGTAAAGGAAATTTAGGGGGGTTTGAGATGGGTGAATAGAGGGTGTTGGACTAGATGATCTCTAGAGGTCCCTTCCAACCTTAACCGTTCTGTGATTTAGAAATAAAGTCTGCTTGGGCATCAGGACCTAAGAAAGAAAAGCCTCCTCTCACTGCTGAGGCAGTGCTGATTATTGTCGTCTGGAATTATCAATTGCTCCTCAGGACCTTCAGAAAGAAAACATGAGTTTGGGTTCTCAGGGCTATTTAGCCATCACAGTTTCAGATACAACAGTAATTGACTGTGATGGCTCTGTATCCTCTTACAGTCACAGACTCTGTAAGCTTCTAGGGTATCTTTCAAAATCTTCTTGCATGATTTTATTTTCAACAGACAACCTGGAGAAGAAAGGTGCCTGGAACTTTCAAGAAAAAAAAAAATATATGAAGAAGGGGAGAGACAGGAAGAAGAGAGGCAAGACAAGACTGAAATTGTTTTTAGAGAAAACAAAGGAGAGTATACGATACAGATGAGGAGGGAAGAATATATGGTGCTGAGCAGGAATATCTTCAGAAAGAACTATCAAGAGGAAATTTGATAGAAAAGATACTAAGAAGCATCTCTGCAAAATCAAGCTTCTTTCTACTGCCTTCTTCAAAGAGGCCACGTCACTTATTTATATGATGATCAGTTGGAAGCCATTTGGATCAAATTAGTGACTTAAAGTAAACTTAAAACAGTTCTCAGAAATTTTAAGGGCCAGAAGACAACCTGATAAGGCAGCAGTGTGTAACTATAGTTAGTGAACCCAGACATTGTTTTTTATAACAATTTTTTTCTCTTCGCATTCCTTTATGGCAGTCTCCATGGAAGACATCCTTTAGCATTTCTAGTTTCTTTATAGTCAGATCACGACAGAAGACAGAATAATGTTTCTCAAGGATACAGAAAATGGTTTCTGAAGAAAAGTCAAAGAGAAAGGCAAGAGCCATTCCAGAATATCTCTTTAAGATTCTCTATGTCATACCAAGAGTAACAAAAAGGTCTTCATTTAAATGACTGGCAATGGCACAGAGTGCTCTGCACTCCTCACAAAAGAGGAACTGAGACACAAGTCGTTTTATCCATGAACTTTTTTTTTTTTTCATTGGTTTGTTTTGGCTTGGTTTTAGCTGTTAAATGTCTTGACAGTGTAAGAAGAAAATATTTATACTCATGTGTCCTGATCAACTGTCAGGGGAGGTTTCGATACGATCTCAAGAGCGAGAATAAGACACAAATGGGGTCAAATGCCATACAACCTTGTAAGCTTTATTCTCATAAGTGTGATAGGACAGAGAGAGGAAGAGAAAAATGATAGAAAAGCAAGCAATCAGGAGAGATGCAGCAAGATTATAGTTACCACCACCACCAGGCCAGCTAAGTGTCATTGGCTCTGCTGCAGCGCAGGTACAGGTGCCTTGGTGCCTTGGCGCAGGTGATGATCCACACACACCTTCGAGCAGGTGATGTTCCGTGCACCTCGGTGCAGGTGATATTCAGGGAAAGAAGCCACAAAGCCACATGCCCCGGAAGAGGCCACACACAGCAGGGAGAAACCGTACCCCAGGCAGAGTAACATGCAGTCCTCATATGTCCTTGTTCTTAAAGAGTCGCCCCCTTTCTGTGTGCTCTGGTGCTCCTTTCGCTTCACCCAACTGGAATGCAAGCACCTCTCCATAGAGACCACTGGCCATTGTTTGGTTGTTTGGGTCTCGCGCTGATCTCACAGTCATCCCAGAGAGAGGGTGCCAAGGCCAAGAAGTCATAAATTGTATGGAGATAAGATACCTCAACCTGATAGAAGGGAGTCCTAAATGGTATGGCAACAATCACGAGACAAAACACAATCCATAACAGTCTCTTATACCACATTTCTTTTTAGAGTTCTTAGGCCTTGTCAGCTGTATGTATCTTTAGTGAGACAGAGTGAAACCTCTGGACTTGAGTTTCAGGAATGATTATACTGTTTCAAAACATATGAATGCAGACATCAAAGCAAGTCATCAGGAAGAGAGCATTTATCACCCTCTGAATGAAAGCCTGAAAGGCAATCAGATAGAACAAGGTAACAAAAAGAGATTAAGTCCAGCACTGTAAATTCTAAAGCATGAAGTAGAGAAAAATAAAATAGAAGATTAATATTCAATATTATGATAAAAAATATTTTAGCTAGCAGTGTGAGATTCTCAGATTACTTATTTCACATATACATTTAGTTACTAGATGTTTCTAGGAGAGAGAAATATCTACCTATTTTTTTTTTTCCCTCCAGTGTTCTCTAATTGTGCTAGAGAATTAGGGATTAATTTAGGCAGATAAAGGCCTTTACAGATCGTCTAGTCCAACCCTGATCAAAACAGGGCCAGTCAGATAAATTGTTCAGGGTCTTGTCAAATAACATTTTGAATATCTGTCTCTTTTTTTTTTTTTTTGTAATCATTTCTTTACAAGGTGAGCAGTTATTTATAGGTTATCCCAAATAAATGATTTTGTATAACAAATGTAAGCTGCAAACAGAAATGCAATTTTAAAGGTGAAATTTAAGTCCTGTCTTTATGTTCTTCCAGCCTAAAAGTTGAAAGAGATAAAGATTCCAGGTTTTGATTTCAGTGATTGGTTATAAAAAAATAAAAGTTATCTATCAGTTGAAAGGAAAAATACTTTTCATTTTTCTTAGAGAATTCCTTTTGCAATTCTTCTGTCTTTTAATTCTTTGATTTAATAAAACACTCTGCAGCGCTTCCATGTGCCTTGTCTGCCCTTAAATACATTTGAATATTTAATAATTACAACAACTACAACAACAAAATCAACAACAATTCCTGTCCCCATAAAATGTCTGGAAATAAATGTCAACATATCCAGAATCCCAACTCTGTTCTTAGACAAAATACCTCTACTGAAACTATTTCAATCCAATAGAAGTTTCTACTTTGCTTTAGCAAGTTTTGAAACAGGATAAAGGGAAATAACTCTTTCTGAGTTACGTGGGTAAAAACAAGGCAATTCTATGAGCAGGCCTCTAAGTTGGAGAATATGTTTAGGTTTTTGTTCTGCTTTGTTTTTACTTTTTTAGTGACTCAAAGTTTTTTATGTACATATTCTTATTCACTGGAAGGGCCTTTAGAAGATGATGTTATTTCCAAGGAGAATAGAGGCAGACATGCTATGATCTACATGAGGTTAACCACTGTATCAGATGATGAATTACACATGCACACTACTCTGCTGTGAAATCATGGCCACTGAAGAGAGAAATGAAAATTATGTCCCCAGTAAAATACAAGCTTTAGGAAGCCAAAGAATTCAATGCTCTCTCAAATATAATCACAGATATTTGGAATTATTAACTGTCACATTAGGACAGTAATGTTACTGCTTACAAAACATTTAACAATAAAAAGAATACCTCCTGCTCCCGTAAATGCAGAAGCTGATCTTAACCATTGCTGAATTTGGCACCAAGACTATTTGTTAACTGTGGAGATTCATGTTACTAGATGGAAGATAGGCACATCATGTAAAAGTAATTAACATTACATAGTTGTACCTTTAAGCTGAAAATTGATGAAATTTGCTGTAAGTACACACTGAAGATATTTAAGAAGCAGTGAAAGGTGCTTGGAATGGCCTGAAGGTTAAAAGAGAATATATATCAGAGGATAGTGTGATTATGTTTTCCTCTTGGCACATCACAAAGCCACCAGGCATGTAGAACTTCACTGTGGGAGGCTTTTTGGAGACAGATATCAAGGACCTTAGCCAAAAGTCCCATGTCCATAAACATAGTGATTTGCTTAAAATAAATAAATAAATTACTTTGAAATGCCACAGACCGCACCTTGTAAGACACTGTGTCATTGTCATAACTAAAAATCTCATTGACTGGCTGAGATAAAATAACTGATCAGTATGCCTTTTTTAGCATGGTAAAAATGTGAAACAAACTTAAGGCTAGAAGCCTGGAACTGCCTTCTTACAGGCATTATGGCTTAGCAAACAAATCACAACCTTTATGGCATGGTAATTGGATTCCCCTACATTCACTGCCCAGGCATACATAATTATCTTATTTTTGTTGAATTCAATTAAATGTAACTTTATTTAAAATGATGGAATTGCTAAATACTCCTTTAGCTGCCAGGATACAGCAGAAGTGGGGAAAAATCATGCTGGCTACAGACTTTGGGAAGACAGATCACTATGTGCAGGTCACAGTGTCTTTATCACCTCCAGCACTAATTACGATTTGAACTACAATGTGACAGAAACAGACAATCAGCTGAAGCAAAAATGGTGAAGAGTCCAGGCTCTACAATCTAATGAGGAGAACGTCATAGAATTTACATTACTATTTTTTATGTGAGTGTTTACTTATGTATTGCTTGTCATTAAGTCTTCTATTAAAGCAGAACTTTACCATTTTACCAACTTATTACAAAAATCTAATTACAGCAGATTGCATCTCACTTTTCAAGATGAAGCTTTACAAACACAGACACTGGTATAGCAGTTGGTTCACAACTCCAGCTGAGCTGATACTATTTTCTTAGTGTATGCAACAGCACCATCCACATTCTCCAATAATGTTATTTGCAACAATCTATTCTGATTTATGAGATATTCACAATCAAATCAGAAAATCTCAAGAAACCAATGCAAACAATTGTAAATCTGCATGCAGATGCACTAATAAGAGGTTGTAAGATCTCTGGCTTTTCTTTTTCCCCCAAAGACAAAATGCACTGCAGATCCAATTACCATGGGGCAGTGCTAGTGACTTATATTGTAATTTATGTGCGTTCACTTGCACAAGGATGGGAAAGTTCATTTTTGCAGGATGACCAGCTATCTTAGACCATGTGGGTTTTATGTGCACGAGGGCACGAGGAAGGGGAGGAGTGGAAGAAGGAGATTTACTACATGACTTCACAACTTGTCTCAAATATCATAATTATCTGTACACATTATAACGGTACAAAGCAACAATTCTTATTAGCAAAAACTTAGTGTATCTGGAGAATAAGTATTCCCATTGACTCCATCGTAACTTCTGGATCGGTCGACACGCTGAACCGCACTCCTCCCCTTGGGTTGGAGTGCTGCCTGAGAAGGTTCCTCAAGACTGAGAGCCCTCTCCCATCTTCTGGGGGGAGTGATTACTGCATGTTTGTAAATTAAAACCTAGCTAAGTACCCCACCCTGTAGTAGAGAATTTCCTGTATGGACATCCAAGACCTGCTTTGCTAATGCTGCATTTGAATAAATCCTACTGTTTGTGAACTTGACTGCTTGTTCTGAAGGTGATCAGACCTACAGTCGACATTATGAATCTGATACTGCCAGAATCATGCCTATAGTTACTACAGTATTTGGTATCTGTACTAAAAGATGAATCCAGCCACCTGCAGTCCCTGTAACCTCTGAGGATCGACTGGAAAGCAAGAGGATTCATCTCTTACTAAATTTGGCCCCCACTCAAACCACAACAGTCCTGGAACCCAAGTAGTCCTTATCTCCAAATATTGACATCCTCCCTTTGATACGTGAAACACAGGAGTGCAGACTGCTTGTAACTGGCACCAGATGAGGTGTTGAAGCTGGGAGCATCATCCCACAGTTTTTACTGATATTTCATAACAGACTTCTGAAACTTTCAGGAATATTAAAAAGGAAAGAATCCTGGCTTTTTGCATTGTATTTCAAGTTACACAGCAGTGTAAGAGCTTTACAAGATGATTTAAATGAGTCTCACCAGATATGCAAGTTTCCTGGTCACCATTTTAACAGTGTGGTGAAAGGTCAAAGTCAGACTGTACCAAGAAGCAGAAAAGCAAGTGTTTATTTATTCATTAAAATATTGAGTCATCAAAAAAGTCTACCAAAGGCTTTGGTGTCTGTGTGGCACTGCTGGTATTATTCATAGCTATATTATTAGGCCAAAAGCTATATTAGCTACCTTGTTTCCAATTTCTTCTAACACAAAAGAGCTTAATCAGAACACCTGTCATTTCACTGCGCATATTTGGATTTATAGCTATGGTAAAATAAAGTATTTAAAGATCTTCTCTAGGTTGAAGGAATGAGAATCTATTGATTTCAGCTGAAGCTTTATTTTAATAAAAATAAGTAAATATATAAAGTCACTCTTTCACTGCTTTTATGTTAGCATCCACTGTCTTTGAATCATGTCATTCTGGAAAAAAAAAAAAGAAAGAAAGAAAAAAGTAGAAATTGCTCTTAAAGGGATATGACCATTTTATGTATTCTTTTTAATGAGGTTTCACTTCCAAGCATATTTTTAAAAAATCGTAAATCTTAGTAAAAAGCTTTATGTAAAATCTTTTTTACATAAAAAAGCATAAAGATTCAGGCAAACTAGTTCTTTAGGTAGGTGGATCACCAAAGGAATGTCAGGTGTGCTCAGACGTTGGTGATAGTAGGTGGAGATAATTAGGTCACCCCCATCAAGGAAGAAGACCTCTCTTTCATGAGTTCTGTTCTCTTCTCCCAGTAGCTCACTGATAAGCACTGTTGTGAAAATAATTCTTCTTGGGCCTTTTCCTGCCTGAGTCTTGCATGAATCGAAGAATATGGAATCCCAAGAGCCTCAAATTCCTTAAAGATTTTCTCCATTCATAAGTCATTCCTCAGATACTGAATAAATTCTGTATTCCCTAGCAAAATTCAAGTTAAGTGATCCTCAGCTTCAGCTCATATTGCAGACTAGAGTCTTTGGAGAGTTTGGTGTAATGACTTCAATACATCTGAGACTAGACTATTTCTTCCTGCTGACAGAAACCAGTTAGAGCAAAGCAGTTAGTTAGAAAACAATCCATTCTTCCACAAACAAAATGAAAAATGTAGCTTTTTGTACCTATAAATGTATCTATAGCAAAGAGGCTGCCCCACAGTGCCCCTCGTATGCCCAATCTTTGCATCTGGCACAACAGGACAGTGCTCTTTCTTCTAGCTGCAGCCCAGAGAGATCAGACTAAGTTTAATATGGTAACAATCCCAGATGTAGGTTCATGACATAGCTGAGTAGATATAACAGCTCACTGCTGTAAAAAGGGGTAGGTGCCACCTCCCCTGAGCTCTGACAACACTGCTGTGGCAGTTCTGGCACAGACCTTGTCAGAGAAAGGGATGATTTACTGCCCTAGTCTGACAGAAAGGTGAATGAGAAAAATGGAATACACTTTTTTTTTTTTTTAAATGGGTGTGAAATGTTGCAATTTGAAAGCCGTAGTGGTGGCGCGGGGGAGGGCGAAGGAGATATCAAAGGAGTATTGAATTCACAATTCATAAGCAGGCTGTGGACCGTAGGTCCGATCGCCTTCCTAGGAGCGAATCGAGTTCCCAAATAGTGTGATCAACTATAAGCTCCACTCCAGCAGTATCGGATTCATGAACAGTCTGTCAACTGCAGGTCCAATGACCTCCCCCTAAACAAGTTCACAAAAGCCTGATTTATTCAAATGCAACATTTACAAAGCAGGTTTCAGATGTCAGTACAGGAAAATCTGTACTACAGCATGGAGTTTTAGCTAGTTCTGATGTACAAATGTGCAGTCATCATTCACCCAGGAAGACAGGAGAGGACTCTCAGTCTCGAGTCTCCTCAGGCATTGTCCCAACCCGAGGGGAAAAAAGGGAGATCAGCCCATTGACTGACCCAGGAGTTACAATAGATTCTTCCTCCCTCCTTTTCCTTCTGAGTTCACGTTTTATACTTTTCTTTACATTCAGGTGGATCATGATTGATCCGACTGAAAGCTGAGAGCTGACCAAGGCATAGATTGCAAGGGTTTTATTGGAGTGAAAGAGTTATGTTGTACCACAACAGGCTTGCAAAATGGGGCTGTATCACAGCAGACTGTAAACACATGATTATGGGAAGGCAAAATAACAAGCTGGTGATATTACCCTTTCTAGTTAATAAAAACAAACAAAAACAATATTGACAAAAAAAGTATGCTGATACTGATGTGGTAAAAATTAGAAATTCTTAAAAACTCTAATTCTAAAAAATTAGAAATTACAAATTCTTTCTTTTCATGGCCTATTTGGTTTCTAAAACCAGTTTTTCTGAGACTCGGTACTTTCAATGGTTTGAAAAAAAAAGCCTTTAATACTAAATGTGATAAAGAATTTGTATTTCTTAAGGTAGTAAATTACAATCTCCATGGCTTTTGACAAGGATATCGAGAACAAGGTATCATTTGAAGACAAATCACATTTGATATTTGTCTGCTTATGACTGGGAACTCAAATTTGATCAGTTTGTTGAACCACCTCTAACAGAAGCCTATAATATTTGAACTATAGCTTCCATTCCTTTGCAAAGTAAATAAATAAAATAATAATAAAAAAAACACTCAAAACACCAACAAAAAAATCCTGTTTTCTGGTGAAGAGGAGATAATATATCCACCCAATGCAATTGATCTGATTCAATATTTTAGATTCTGAGCTGAATCTGCAGTCAAGAGTCATTGTTTAAACCATTTAAGAGCTAAGAATAGAGTCTAAAAACCTGATATCTTTGAAAAACTTGCCTCATTGATGGTACAGATAGATACTTAAACTCCTGAAGGTTTTGGAAAGATTACTTTCTAAACATGGTCATAGCACAGTCACGTATGTCTCTCCTAAGAGAGAGTCACAGAGTGCAGTGACAAGATGAGCAAAGGTTGGCAATGACACTTGACCAACTGCTCCAGTTGGACTGTGAGTATCCACTCCCTTTGTCTGGAATATTGAGCTAAGGAAAATTTTTATTTTACTGTGAGGATGACTGTGCACTGGAACATGGTTCCAAGAGTATTTTGGGAGTCTGTCTTCAGGACAACTCTAAATAGAATTTATAGGCTTAGACTGCTTTCAGCACTTCTGAAGAAATAAAAATGTCATTGTTTCTGACCAGCGACTGTTCAGAAAGATAAACTTTGTTTCTCACATAATAATCTGGTAGTGCTCTCAGCAATCATTAGAGAAGGTAGAGGGAGACAACACAAGTAGCAATAGCTTAAACACTTACCTTATGGATTCTCTATCCAGTTTTAAAACACCACAAACAAGCATCAGATTTGATTTCCCTGTTTTGGATTCTTATCAGAGACAAGATTTTGACTTTTCATCAGCCAATATTCTGAAATTATTACAACACATATATTTCATTATTTATTTTTATCAGAATTTAAGAAGTACTGTCACATTACGTATAAATTTCATAAATAAACAGAGGGACATATAACTCAAGACATTTTAGGTCCCTTCTAACCTCAACCATTCTGAGATTCTGGGATTCTGGGGTTACTAAGCTTTCTGGAAAATAAAGGAAAGAAAAAAAGTGGAAACAATGAAAATCTTCTAGTCAACTACATATTCCTTGGATAATTTTCCCTACATAAGTATCTGAATTGGCATTTGATTGAAATTCTACAGGAATTCACTTAGTTATGGTAAATCTCCTTAAAGATAGGAACCAAATATCTTCTCAGTAATGAGACATGTTTCAAACTGAAATATCTGTTCCACTAAAGAATCTGAAACATTTACAATTCTCACCAGGAATTAACTGAGTCTTTTTATTGATTAATTTGCACTTATATGAAATTAGACAGAAGAAGACTGATATATCTAAAGTCATGATGGGAGTTATATAGAGTGGAAAACCTCCTGAGGCATAAAGAACCTGTTTCTTTCTTTTCTTTCATTACTTCTCGAGGAGATTGGTGTGAAATTTCTCCAGACCTGCCAGAAGCTAGCTAAAGTGTACCATCCTGAATGCAGACCCTAACTGTCCTGGCTTATCTCCATTGGTCTCAGACATCTTTCTCTTTTTTCTTCCACCTGCTGCAGATGAAACAAAGCAAAAATCACATCAACCTCTCATCACTGTCATCCCTGCCACTTTACAGGACTTCACTTGCAAATGAGAGACCTTCTGAGAATTAACCTGTTTCCTTCTTGAGAGTGCTGAAGGCTGTGAATTTGTCTGTGTGAAGCTGGCAGCTTGACTGGCAGTTTGCAAGGGTAGGCTAGAAGACAGTTCCTCATTTTATTGTTAAAGTTCACCTGCTGAGTGATAAAGTTCATCCTCATTGCCAGAAGGGATCAATGGGGGCCATTTCTGGGTATCAGTCCACAAGAAATGTGCTATGTTTACAGAGCAGCCCCGCAGCAGAAAGGGTGTGACGCCATCTGCATCAGTCACAGAATTATGGATTACAGAGGCTCAAAGTGCAGCCCATGACCTGGGACCTGCCCAATGGGCCATGACCCCAGTATTCTACTAGGTGCTGCCTAAAAATCCAGAGGGTCACTACAGGAAAAGCAGATTTCTCCCAAACTCCTCTATTGAATAATTTGTGTCTGTGTCAGTGGTTTCAGGTCCCTTTTATATTCCTCACTAAAACTCCCCTGCAGCCTTGGGATGTGCTTATTCAGTGAAGTTCAGCTTTTTCTGGAACTTCCTTAGAAAAGGGTGTCAAAAGAAGTCATATTCTATGGTTTAGCACCCTGTACCCTCATTCTCTGGTATGCTAAATAAATAACATTTACCAACACTTGTAAAAACAAACACAAGAACGAATCTCACAACAGGCTCATGAATGGCTCTGTTTGGGAAACTGCCCTCAGTTAGATCTGAGATTTTCAGTGTAGTATGATATAGTATAATTAATATTATGTAATTTTCTATTAATCTTGAGATGTTCACTCTGATTTTACTTGCAAATCAGCTTTATTCTCCTCTGCAGAGAAGAATCTGGCACTTGCTGACAATAAGCACCAACATTTCCATAGTAACATAACAGCATTTACATTTTCTTTGCTAGATATTTCTGTTGCACTTACTGGGTGTTGATAGTGTCTCCTTTTTCTCTTTTTTACTTTCTTCTGAGAAGTAGGTCATATTGCGGATGGAAACAAGCTTTTTGTACTGAGCATTATGTCTTTCAAAATTCCAGAACCCCCCAAAAAATTCTCTTTGTTTACATTATATTCAAGCTCTCACACAATTGTCTTTCCTGAACTGCCCAGGTTGCATTTAGGTTACATTTTGAAATCTGGAATCATGGGACTGTAGACAACATTTTGCTTAGAAATCCTATTACCATCTTTCATTTCTAAAAGAGCTCTGATTATGTTCAAGATGATTGTCAAAAGCACTGAGAATTCATATTCCAGCATTTGGTAATGAAATGTAAGTTTTTCTATATATATTTCTTAAAATAAAAATCTCTGATATTGGAAAAATAAAAATAAAAGTATTATTCTGGATTGATGGTGAGCAATTTAGAAAAAAAAATGAAAAGGAGATTAATCTAACATTTTATGTTAGGTTCTGTCCAGTACATTTAATCAATTCTGAAAATGCCCTAGCATCTTCCATTTTGGTAGCCAAAGCCACTAATACTGCTGTCAAGAAATATCTCCAATAGCAGCAAACCTCCAAGTGAAACAACCATGATGGGGGTTTGCGAAGGATAAAGAAAGGAGATGGGCTTTAACCCTGAAGAATATTTTCTTTCACTTTGGAAGTCCTTCTTTGTGTTCTTAGTTATTTCAAGCTGGAGATCATTTAACAAGTTATATCATAATCGGAAATTTAAATGAGTTACCTTTATTGTGAGAGCAGAATTCTGAATCTCTCCTCTTCAAAAGCAGCTGCTACACATTTTCCTTGAATTTAGATCTACCACATAAATATTATCATAGCTGGCCTCTGGCCTTCTCTCTGATTGGACTATAATCTTGAGTAAATACAAAAAATAAATCACCAATTTTGGTGAAGCCACTTCAGTTTTACACCAGACTGAGATAGGATCATATCCCATCACATAAGTTGGAGTAGTCCTAATAGGATTTGTCACTAACTGTTCCCTAACTGAAGATCTCTTTTAGATAAAGCGATCTTCATTTCTAAATGTGAACAAAAATCAGTATTTGCTTATGTTAAGAGGAACTTTAGGAAGAACACTAGCCTTCTTCTCATGAGCCCTCAATTAACTGAATATTTTTAATGTCAACAAATACCTCTCTTGCAGCAAGAAAGGCATGTTTGGGTATTTAGCAACCAGTAAAAAGTTACTCTGGGAGAGTACATGTTGCATTTGAGACATTGTAGAGTGCATATACCATGACAAAACTCTTTTTTCTTCCTCCAGTCCTTTCTTAGCCATTTGCAGCATACCATCCTCCGAACAGGAGTTCATAACTTCCTAAGTGTTTTATCACTGGATTTTTTTTTTCACTGTCTGTAATCTTGAATCAGTTCTGCAACTTTGCCATCATTCCTCAATGCTGGATTAGGTCCAAAGTATAGCAAGAATAATTTCATTTACTTTTTTAGGCTTTGAATAAGGCTTTACTTCTTCATGTCACGGTGGGTGTAGCTTTCGCAGCACCGCAATGCCCTTGAGTTATATCTTTTCTTCACTTAGTGATCAGTTGAGTTGAATTAATTTCTCCTCTAATTTGCTCTTTGAGAATTTTTTAGGAGAAACATGGGAACAATTTCGAACTTTTGATGATTTCTCCGCTATTTCAGAAATCTGGATCAATCTTCAGTGTTCCAAAATTCACTGAATGGAATTTTAAAAGAAACAGGTAAAACAAAAAAGTTCAGTTAGTCACATTAGTCAGGAGACACCCTGAACATGTTGCCTCCAGGACTCAAGATTCTCTAGGATGTGTAGAAGATCTCCAGTTTAAAGCAGTAAACCAGTATTTCGTAACTATGAAAATGTTTAAAACTGAATGGAGGGATAGAAACAGTCATAGTATTAAAAAAAAAAAACTCATGAGTTAAGTTAGCATTTGGGGATAAAGATTAAATCAGAGCTAGCACACAGGCTGATATTCCATAACTCCCAGTAATACAAGTCATGCCACCCGGTAAACTGCATGTACTGAAATACATATAGTGCTTGGCCATAGCCTGGAGAGCATTCCCTACACCTGAACATATATTCAGAACAGCATATACCTTCTCAGTTATCATTGTGAACTGCCATAGGGCACATTCCCCAGTAGCTGCTGGATTTTCTTTCCATGCTGTGTTGCAGACTTTGACCTAAACAGATCTGCTGACAGAGCATGCTACTTCAAGCTGCAGGAGTGCCTAGGGCCTCTCTGTGGGGCCTCTGTCTCTGGGGCTGCCAGTCATCTTTCCTAAAGATGGTGTGAAGTTATTAATGAATTTTATCTCCAAGCAAAGCATCGTGAGAGAGAATCAGGCAATTTATTCTCACACTCTTTGTCTTCAAGATTCCCAGGCTTGCCCAACAAATGGCAGAAGACACCAGCTAAGTTTCTGCCTTGCAGGACAGTTAGTGGTAACTCTGAGAAAGATTAGAGCTGGTGAATGGGGATTTCCTGTATTAGGATCAGGGGTTCTGAAGGCTTGTAGCTATATAACAGCTTCACTGTCTTCAAATGTTAGGAGGAAATGGACATATTGTCAAGCAAAGCATCTGCGTTGACAGACCTTAAGCCATACAGGAATTGTGAGTAATGGCAGTGGATGTTCTCGCTGCAGGGGACAGAAGTACCCATATCCTGACCCTCCATGCTGTCTAAAGAGGTTTTATGCTTGATGAGGTCTTGGATCTGGGATCTTGTGGAGAGATTACCAAGGCTTTATCGTAGGAATAACACATGAAGGGAAAAGTTACAAGACAAAAATAAACACAGTCAAAAATAAAAGGGCTTCAGTAGAGTACCAAAGGCTTTTGCAGGAAAAGCATTGCCTACAAGACAAGGCAAGCTCGTGAAAACCTTCTGGAAAATCAGCACATTCAGATGCCTGTCCAAATTACCTGTACACAAATATATACATTTTCGGCAACAAACAGGATGAATTAGAGGTATGTGTGTTTCTGCAGGTCTCATGCAATTATGCAGGAGTAATGGAACAATGATCCACTATTACATATGACTATCATGCTGCAATGGATGCATATGGGCTCTTCAAGAAGGCCCGACCAAGGAAATGGGGCCTTCTAACCTTTGGAATAAGTTCTCAGTAAATTCATCATCTACCCTTAAGCAGATCTCCATGCAGTCCGTCTGTTCTCTTACCATGGGCAACCTCCTTTCCTGACATTGCTAGATTCTGAATACTTCTGTCATGGCTATGCACCACACTGACTCGCTGCACTTTCAGACCTGTATGCTTTCATGGAGATCATTGTTAGAACTACGGTGCATACTCCTTCTTAATGGTTCATTCTGTGAATGTTAATGAGCTTGAGTGACTTTGTGAAGAAAATCTGAAAAGTACAAAAACAGTATAAAAGTCGTATCTGACTCTAGTATAACACCCCTAGAGAAGCTTTAATTTAATATAGAATCATAGAATCCTTAAGGTTGGAAGAGACCTTTGGAGATCATCTAGTCCAAATACCCTACACACGCAGGGTCACCTAGAGCACGTGGCACAGGACTGCATCCAAGGGGATTTTGAAGATCTCCAGAGAAGGAGACTCCACAACCTCTCTGGGCAGCCTGTTCCAGTGCTCTGTCACCCACACTGTTAAGAAATTTTTCCTTAAGTTCCTATGGAATTTTTGGTGTTCCATATTGTGGCCATTTCCTTTAGACCTCTTGGTGGCCACCACTGAAAAGAAGCCCCCTCCATCCTCCTCACTCCCTCCCTTAAGGTATTTATATATACTGATCAGATCTCCCTCTCAGCCTTCTCTTCTCCAGGCTGAACAGGCCCAGCTCCCTCAGCCTCTCCTCATAGGGCAGATGTTCCAGGCCCCTGATCATCCTTGTAGCCCTGTGCTGGTCTCTCTCCAGCAGCTCCACATCCCTCTTGTACTGTGGAGCCCAGAACTGGACACAATACTCCAGATGCGGCCTCACCAGGGCTGAGCAGAGGGGGAGGATCACCTCCCTCGATCTGCTGGAGACACTCTTAATATAGATATAATATAGATAATATAATAATATAGATAACATATTATATTATTTTATATAGATAACTTTCTAGAGGTACTTCAGTTTTGTAGACTGCTCTTAAAATTTTAAACATGATATTTTAAAATTGTTATTTAAGAGTCAGAGAGCTTTGGGGATGACATTAGGATTTCTAGATGTTCTAGGCTTTTTGCCTAAAAAGGAATAACTAAAATTATGCCTAGAAAGGAATAAGGCTATTTTACCATTAACAGCTCAGATGGTACTCATGAATGATTTCTGCAATACTATCTGTGCATGCTACCAAATTTTAAACATACTTTTCTTTTCTGCCTTCTGAATGTTCATTGTCACTGTCTAAAACTTATATTAACTTATTTTTTGCCCTCTTCATGGGTTTTGCCTGTGATATAGGGTATACTAAATACTAGGCAGGAGCTCTGCATCTACAATTTTATGCTCTGAGTCTACCTGTTACTAAGGTGTGCCTCACCTCAAGCAAATACAATGTCACTTAAGTTTTAGGATTTGGGTACTGGTCCTTTCCTTGCCTGCAGGCAGATTCTAATCTCAAGCTTCTGTCAGATAATTGATTCTCAGTGAATTTCTCTGACCAATTGTTTGACATTTGACAAAAGGAGGACTAATTGCACTCATTTGATCTGAAAGGATTAGTGTGAGTTTCTGGAATGTAAGGGGAAAAATAAGATTTGTTTTCAGTGATGCCAGTTGGTGCAAAGACCCCAGCCATGTCCTCTTCTGCATGAAAGCCACAGAACTGGATCATTTTCCTCAATCCACAAAAGCAATATATTTCCTGACCAAGCCTGGCTTATTTCTTCAACTTCAGTTAATAAGTGCAAAACAATTTAAGCTGTTAAGTAAGAAAAGTTAGACAGTGAGAACTCAGAAATTCATGATAAGTTTAACTGCTTAGTATTGGATTGTTTTAATTACATGATCTATCAACATTGTATTACTTTTTGTTCCTCCAGCTCTCCTTCAGCACTCGTAACAAAAAAAATGCTGCCACATATGCTTTAAAGGGAAGAATTTGGGGGGAAAATCGTAAAACAGTTCAGAAATCTGAAGAGATATTTAGAAGGGATTTTTATCAACATTACAAAGTGAATTTTACAACATATGAGAGTAGTAAAATCAGATAGGGAGAAGAATTCACATTTTTCTGACTCTAGTCAGAAAATAATTAGCTATATGTCAAATGAAAGGTTAGATTTTGGATTTTCGTCCATAAACTGATGAAAATACTTCAGCAAGCCTATTAAGAATTTGGCCCTATATAGGTAAATAGAGTAAAAAAATTAATTCTTTGCAAGCTAGATATTGCACATTACATCTACTTAAATCATCAGAAAAGTTTTTGAATTCCTTGTTTAAATTTGTTTATTATGAATAACGTGCCCACAAACAATAGGAAAGTAGGAAAATTAACATATTCTGCATTAATTTTTCAAACTGTTTAAAAAATCTGAATATCCTGCTAATTTAAATAGTTTTAATAATTATGTAAATTCACCAATCTTTATGTATTTCTTGCCAAAAGGAAAAAATTGACAATAAAAATGTAGTTGAAATAGTATTTTGGTAGGGAAACTTCCCTTCATTCTGCAAATGTAAATAACTTAAAGGTTAAAGAACTGCATAAAGATCCCCCCCCCCTTTTTTTTTTCCCTGAGATATGACCATGGAAATGAAAATATATGTTCTATTTCATCTTTACTGATTCTAAAGATTTTCAGTGGCAAAATGAATAATGAGAAATACCTCTTTAGTGTACAATTACAAAATTGTCATGTTTGGAACTTTGTCTTTCAAATAGTCCAGAAAACAAGACATTTAAATGTAGCTTTGGAAACATTCCATGATCATGGAATTCATAATGAATAAAAGGGCTGAGCAATGGGAGAACAAAGCCATGCTCTCAAAAAATAAAAAAAAAAATAAAAAACCCCTCATTTTTTGATAAAGACCAATGGCATACTTGGACCTTGAATAGTATAAAAGTATTGCCTGGAATTAACATTCTTTCTGTAGTAGAGAAACAGTGACAGTGCATGTATATATTATATATTTTTTATATTTATATAAATTTTTGATCCTTTATGAATGTGCCAATTCCTGTATGTCCCTGGTTAGACAATATAGACAATTCCTATATGTCTGTGCTACACAGCACTGATCAACAGTTTGAGGAAGAAATAGTACAGCAAAATGTATTTGTAATTCTGTTTGAGAGTGAAGTGACACAAACATTAAATAGTTAATTATTTGAATCAGAGCTTTAAGATTCCTTGAAGCTGTGAGTAAGGTTCTGAATAGCTTTATTCATGCAGGTGTGTCACCTGCTCAGTTGAGAGAAGGGGATTCTTGCACCATGATTTTTCCCTGAATGAAGGGCCATTGAGGTTTCGAGATCCATCAGACAGCAACCTGATTGTGAATCCAAGCCACATATAGAATTATAGTTTAGTGCCTGGCCATAGTGAATTAGACAGAAGGATTGAAATGTAGGGGTGAGCAGTAAGCAATTATAAGCGACAGCCATGTTACATCCAGAGTCCTTGGTTGTAAGAATTCCAGGCACAGCAGCACCTTCTTGTAATGGCACAATATTTCACTCTTCTGATTCAACATCCAAAAAATATGAATCAGAGAATTTGTTCCTAAGAATTAGTTTTAGGTGGATCTAGAAGAGTTATGTGAAGTGAGCAAAATTTCAAAGAATTTAACAATCTATTTGTAGTTGAGAAGCAATGATTATTTTAATAAATTAATTTTAATTTTATTATTTTATTTTAATGAATTCATTTATTTTCAATAAAAAAGATTTCTTTGAACCTATAATTTCAGGATTGCTTTACTTTCCCAGCTTACCTGTCCTAATTCTTAATCACTTTCACTTGTACCTTACTGGATATTTTAGACATTGCACTCAAGAAAAAGCTGTAGATTTTCTTCCTACTTTGATGCCAAGAGCATGATCTTACAAGATCATCACATAGATATTCATACAGTAATTACCAGTGTAGGTAATCAAAAAGTCACTCTTTGATTGTGAATTTTTCTCTCAGAAGAGACTGCATAAATAATCAGCCACAGTATTTGCTCAGAGAGACTAAGAATTTTTTGTTAAGATATTCACCACTTTTTTTTTCTCAGAATATATTGACTAAAAAACTAAAGGTCATAAATGCCATCATAGACTGAAAATCAAATCTGTAGCTGGAATTTAGAACTTCTAATCATAGCCATATCATAACTACTGATGTGACTTGATTGCCAAAGACATTCCATACAAAGAACATGAATTAGGAGTCTTTATAAAGTTAAGTGCAATTTTATTAATGCTATCCTTGGCGTCACACTGTGATCACTTGTCAACTATCAGAAAACAAGTAGAAAATAAACCCATCTCCATATTGAACAAAAACTCAGTTGTGCCTTATTTTTGTTGGAGTCATACTGCAGAGAAAGCTTTTTAACAACTTAGAAGTCCATGGCAGTCAGCACAAGTCTGCATGTTTCCAAATGCACAGTCCGCAGTATTTCAAACATTAAGTTTGCAGCACAGATTGGCTTAAGAATAATACTCCCGCACAGCTTTCTCTCTCAGGATATGTAATGTCTTCTACATTTTAAACAGCAACATGCTTACTAGGTATGTGTTGATTCTGTTTTGCTTTTAGTCCTGTTGGCTAACATGCTATTTTGTGATAATCAAAAAGAGAGCCTTCATCAATTTTCCTTGATCTATGACCTTGATCTGTGTTAGGACAATGTGAGAAAGCCTGTGGGTATCCTCTATTACCAGAAGTCTTTAAAGAAGGGATCAAAAATATCAATCAATCCTATATTTAATTAACTTTCAAAATTTCTTATTTTGCTGCACTATTTATAAGAACGAATATGTATATTTTTGCATTTTGAATGCTGAAGAAATTAACCACCTGTCTTAAATAATGTCTGCTAATGACTGTTGAACTGCCTGTTCAAGCACAGAACACTTACATGCAGGCTACAGAACTGAGCAAGACTTTGTTACTTCCCTGAATAAAGGAATTGATCTGACTTTAGGAAGAGTGACTTTAATTGGCTGTGCAAATGGCATTAATTCCAATTAATCTTCTTAAAATGTCAAGACCAAAATCCAGGAAGAAAATGAAAATTGCAGCAAATCAATATAACTCTTGTTACTACAGGGAACGGGTGCTACAGAAAAAGGAATATATTTTATAAATGTTTGTATCAAGAAGTATTTAAACAAGACAGTAATTCAATGTTCCTAATCTCTCAAGGATTCTTCTTTGTATGCCTATTTGTTTGCATTTGATAGAAAGTATTTCATCTAGTACTTCTGGAAATTATTATTGGAAAATATTGTCAAGTACAACCAGGTATTATTACACAGAATAATCTGAGATATGGATTTACGAGGTAATTGGTTCTCTTGTCAATCTGGAACTAAGCATTAATTTTTCATGGAGTAGGAATGAAAACAGTCCAACAAACTGACTCTCCACTCTTCCTCAAAACACTCTCTTCAAAAGAAAGCTATTGGATGACACAACAGATATCTCAAATAATAGTGACAATGAAATTTTAACCCTTTAGGATTACCACATTTTTAGTAACAATGCATCATAATTGTCACAGTTTCTCAGATTGAGAGCAGTATCCCCAAAAAAGCATGAGAAAAATCCTAAAATAAAGAAGAATCACCTCAATAAGAATCACCTCAGAGATGCCACTGAAATAAAGTTAAATGAAAAGAGCATTCTGTGTTGACGGACAAGCACGGATCACCTTCCATTTTTGAGAAATATTACAGATACCCTCCTAGCCCCTCTCAGTGCCTGGGGCAGGAACAGAGGCCTGGAGAAGACCACAAGACATAACTCACAGACAGCCTGTTATCTTCTACTGCTTCACCTATTCTGCCTGGTGAAGTCTATCAGAATCCTAGAACATAATTTAAAACCAGAGCTTTTAAAGCACAACATACACAGACTGCCCTCAACACAGTGTTGCACATGATCTGGGCAGAAAAGTTGTTATAAGAATCTTTAGCAGAAATACCATAGCCATTTCCCAGCCTATTGGAGGATAATAAAGGACTGATCTCATGCATAGAACTGAGCTTTCACATTGTAGATATGTAATTGCTATTCATATAAATAGGATGAGCAAAAAATGTGGACTCGAAAGCCTATGCTTTTACTGAAAAGTGTACCAAAATATAAGCAGAATCATCTAAAATACTGTTTAGTATAGAATAAGATGGGTTTGTTAGAGCAAATGTTTGTTAAAGGCAATGTATTTCATAAATATTGTGCTTCATTAAATCAATTTGTGCTTTTTTCCTCCAGGAGAAAATATACTGTTTTCTTTAGATGTGTGTAGCAAGAAAACCTGTGGGAGATCTGGTGAGGAGTCAGGTGCCTGGCACAGTACATGACAGCAGTCCTAGAGTGTGCTATCTGCACAGACTGGAACACAGCAAGGCTGAGCATGCATAATCCATTTTGTCAACAATGCCTAACTGCTTCTCAGCCAATAGCTGAGTCAAAGTTAGCACAGGTGAGATAGATAGGTTATAGTTCTAGGAGATAAAATGGTAAAATGGTCCCTTAGGACACACAAAGTGAGTCCCAGTTGGGCATCCAAACTCTACATCCTGCTACCTTCCATGAGATTCCTGGAGGTCCCTGAGCAGTTTGGAGTATAACTTCTTCAATAAATCCACTTTGTTTAACTCATCACATGCCTTGAATATCTCTCTGTGCTGATATCTGACCCTCTCTTTCCCAGCTTGCAATCAAAGCAAATATTTATAATCAAGTAACATAACAAAGTCAAGGTACATGCTCCTGTATTAAAAGGATGAAATCAGAACTGTCTTGGAATTTATTTTTTATTTTTTAATTAGGTCTATGGACTTGGATTCCTTTAATGAAAATCTTCCTCAATGCACAACGACTTTCCTATATCCATCTTAATCCCTCCCGTTTTTCCACATATCATTTAATATCTTTTCCTGTTTCTATTTCTGTTACTGAACAATAACAACAATGCTCAGCAATAATCTAACATTTATTGATGCCATCAATCACCATAAAATCAATTTACTGGGCTAGAGTTCTGTATTTCTTGTTGTTGTTTGAAAAAGAAATGCTATTAAAAATGCCTTGCATTTAACTTAAGAAGAAAAAATCTCAATAAGACTTCAAAAATAACAAATATGATTTCTGTCTTACTATGGGAATATGGCAGGAAATTAACTGCTCAAGCACAAGAAGCTAATCAGCATCTGACACAGAACCTTGAAATTGTTCTCTAGTCATCAGCCAAATTACTAGTCCATGACTGGCTCAAAATTTCGCTTCCCTAAATTCTACTAGTGAGAGTTGCCATTGAGACTTCATGAGGATTGGAGAAAGTATCAAAATTTTCAGTCATCTGAGAAGGAAAAAAGGCAAACATTCTGAAAGATGGAAGTGTTATCAAAAGCGAGTGGTCTGGAAAGTAGCTTATTCATGAAATTGTAATTAATTGCAGAAGATAAACAGAGGATGCTTCCTCAAATAAAATTCATTATTTAAAGTATTTTATAGAGCAAAAAGACACCACCATTCCAGAATAAGCAGCTTGTTATACCAGAGCTTGTTACACCAGGCAGCAGCTTGTTATACCAAAGAACCAGAATTAAACATCTTCTGCAAAATAAACAGAAACTGGCACATCTCCAAATATCCAAATTAGTCCAGGCAGTGTATGGGTGATCTTCTGTGCAATTTCCACATGCTATTTGTAAACTTTTTTAGAAATATTTTCAGATATTTCCTGCTCTCTTACTTGCTCAAATGACTTATTTCATGAATTAAATATATATATATATAGAGAGAGAGAGAGAGAGTGACAGGACAAACCTGTAATACCTACTTTAGTGATCTCAGAGAATGACACAAATATCCTATCATAGTAGTGTTTGAGATTATCAGATCTTCCTAGGTTTAGAAAATTTGATAACAATTTTGATAATGATCCATACTTATTACTTTTTACTGGATTTTTTTAAAAAAAATATAACAGTTTTGGATATCTTTCACAATGAAGGTCATTTGCAACTCCTCCTTAAACCTCTCAATATTTGGAACACAAAGGACTAGTCTCATTGAATGAGAAAATGATTTTAATGAATTACAAGTGATTTTATTGCAATTTGAAGGCTTCTTTGGTAGATTTTTTTTGCTCCACTTTCCTCATATCCCAATACATTACTATTTCTCAGAATGGGGCAATGAGATACCAATATGCCGAGGGGATGTGTGCCATGGGACTTTATCTTGTCTCCTTTCTCTTGAATTGTGACTTCCTTTGTCATAACTTGGGATACCAAATCAAACTGAATTAAATACAAAGTATACAGGCTGAAATGTTGACGAAAAGTTCTGATCTACACTTCTAATACACTAAAGTCATTGGGTTCAGAACTTTGTTAGGTGTGGAAGAAGGTAGAATAGAATAAAGAAAAAGGTACACAAACTAAGTTCATGATCAAATGTACAGTTATCCAACAATTCCTAATGGCTTATCCTTGAACTGGCCTAAAATGAAATTTGTCTTAAAATCGTCTACTAAATCATTTGTTTTTAATACTAAATTACAGATAAAAATCTAATCCACACATGCAATAGAAAGTTTCCACAGCTACTTCATGGAGGAAACCTTCCCAAGGCTAGCAGGTATTAGCTACTTTGACATTGTTGTTTTGCGTCAACCAACAGAACAGATGGAAAATAACATTCAGAAGCACTAGTCAGATGAAGCAGCCTCACAAAAATGGTAAGTTTATGAAATACAGCTCATAGCTCTTTAGATAATAAGTTTTGTATAATAAATTGCAGCAAGTAAATGAATTAATAAATTAGACCACAAGTTCCATATACAGTGTTAACCTGGTATATGAATGTGAAAAATACCTCAGCATTCTTACATCTGGAACTAAATTAACAAGCTAATCATAGACTTTATTATTTTGTATTCCAGTGGTAACAACCAGAATCCTTATAGAGACAACAGCTTTGATTTAGCTTTTTGTTTGTTTGTTTTTTTCTCCATAGTGCTGTTGAACTTTAAAAGGATTCTAAATCTACAATTGGACATAACACAGATGTATTTTACGACAGGAAAATGGCAATTTTTCTGCAAATATGCATCATATGTGGCAGAATGGCATGACGGTATGATCATGCTATGAGGGCAGGATGCAGTATGTTGTCCATGGGTAAAGGTAAAAAAAAAGCAAATCTTTTTCTTAAGTTATAGTCAGCCAATAGTATATGCAGAAGTCAAACAAACAAACAAACAAACCCTCACCAGCTTTTGATTCCAAAGGAATATTTACTTACAATCAGCATTAACAAAGGTAATAATTCTCTAAGTATCAAAGTGGAGGATCCAAATTTGGCCACCTTCATTCATATCAGAAAATGACTAGTGCTGAGAGCTCTTCTGAAATCATGTTTGCTTAGGTTCTGTGCTGGCAACAGGAACAACAAATGAGTATGCTAGGAGGAATCACTTTATTCTGTAGTTATTGGTATATTTCCTCTGTAAGTGCTTTGCTTGCTTATAGCACCAGAGACAATTCCTAGAGAAACAGTAAATCTTGATGAGGATATTAAATGAGACAATTAGTGCACAATTAATTAAAGGATGAAAGGATAAAATAAATGAAAATTCAAGGCAATATGTAGATAAATCACTATTGGACAGACTTGGTATTGTTTAAATTACTTGGTTACAGTGACTTTCTGTATAATTTACACAGAAAGACAGAAAAGACAGAAAAGTAAGTAGTTAGGAAAGGGCTGTGGAAATCATACAAGACATAGGTTGCAAGTCTGTCAGGAGTTCTATTTAATTCTATTTAGTTTACAATTGCAATTACAATCTATACATGTAGACAGGCATAAGAACTGGACAGATCCGTAAAATGTCTTAAATGCTTAATCTTAAAAAGTGATATGAAAATAGCCTTTTATTCTCATCAAACAATATCAACTGCATTGTTGTAATTTTCTTCCTTGGAGAAAAGAATATACAAAAATGTAAGCTACTGTGCTCCTTCTTATTCTACAATTTTAATCTAAGAGTAAAGAATCAGGAAAAAAAATACTACGAATTAGATATTTTCTTCTGACCAAGGATTTTACAGTGCCAAAATAATGAACTCTTAGAAATTCTAAGAATGAAATAGAAGGGAGTATCACAGGCTGGAAAATATTTAGATAATTTAATAGGCCTTAAAATCAAAGGAATTTTACAGGAAGGTTGAGGGGACTTAATATAATCCTTGATGTATCTTTGCAGACATCATGAATATGTATTTCAAACTGATTCATTTACCCCATTTACTTTCTATGCTTCAATATGTTTTTATTTCCATTTAAATGAATTTATTTTGTATTACAGACAGGTGATGAATAGCTATCACAATGATAAGGATGCACCTTCTATATTGCTACTCTTCCCCATCCCCCACCCTCACCCCTGCACATAAATCCTTTCTTATTTTGATTCACAAAACTTTTTCTTTATGGCTTATTACAAAAAGTGAAAAGATTTTGTCCAAAATTTTTTCCACAGGCACCCTGTTTTTACAATAACCCATTCTCTTCCAAAGAGGAAGAGTCATATGTAATGTTCAAAGCAATCCGCAGACATCTTTGGTCCTCTAGTCTGCTGGTTTCAGCAGACAAAATTCCACAAAGGTAAATGTGGTTATCTCGAGTTTTGGGAATGTGATAATTCACTTTTTCAAAACAGCTTCCCACAATGAGGATAAAGAGATGATAAGTGCTCTAAAGAGTGTTCTTTTCTCTGAAAAGAAAGGCCCCTTGTAGTTCACAAATCTGCAGCTGTGCAGCATCATTGCAGTACAAATCTAAATATTACTATTATTATGGAATTTTCCAACACTGGAAGAAGATGTATACATTTTTATGGACACACAAGAAATGGCAAACTTTGTTGCAAGAAACCAAACCAAACACAGAGAAGTAAACCAAGCTAACTTTCCCTTCAGATTAATTCTTGTCATTATAACCAGGATGGAATAAATTAGGATACATGAAGGAATTCATAGAAAGAAGCCAGACATTTCCCAAATGACAACAGGGGCTGCACAAAAAAAGCTGTAAAGATAAGCAGAGATGCATACCTACACAAACTTGTTGACAAAACTGTGTGATGAAAACAAGTTATGTTTTATTTCACAATGCATGTACTCAAATTTCAGAAATACTTTCACTATGTTTGTATATGAAAAAACTTGACTATTCTTTATTTCTGCACTGTGCTCTTCACTGCAAATGAATGTTCAGTAGTATAAATCAATGAAAGAAAGTTAGAATAAATAAAATGTAGTCATCAAAATAGCAAAGAGAAATCTCTCAGGTCTTAATAATGCAGACTTGTATCAACATGGACAAATACCTGAGCAAGGATGTAAAGAGGATGAGGCCAAACTCTTCTCGATGGTAGCCAGCGATAGGACCATCCACCATGTAATTACCCGCCATTACAAGACATAAACTGAAACACAGGAAGTTTCACCTCCATGTGTTTTTACCATTAGGGTGACAGAGCACAGGGACAGGCTGCCCAGAGAGGTTATAAAGTCTCCTTCTTTGAAGATACTCAAAACCCACCTGGATGCAATGCTGTGTATCATTCTCTAGATGTCCCTGCTTGAGCAGGGGGATTGGACTAGATGATCTCTGAAAGTCTCTTCCAACCTCAGCAATTCTGAGATTCTGTGAATCCTAACTGAGAAGTGTTTCACAAAAACTTATTTCTACTTCTGTTTTCAGAGTTTTGGGGTATCTGAAGAAGGAAAAGCCATGCAAGTAGATTATGTTGTTTTGATGATCAATTATGTTCATTTTTATTTTATTTTATTGTAAGAAATGAGCAGTCTAA
This sequence comes from Tinamus guttatus, assembly GCF_059628265.1. NCBI lineage: Eukaryota > Metazoa > Chordata > Aves > Tinamiformes > Tinamidae > Tinamus > Tinamus guttatus. Next base: position 460,744 of record NW_028288810.1, on the reverse strand, counting down.
TAGTTACTTCTGTGCAGGATATTATGATTGATTGTGGGTTTTCTTTTGGGAGGAAGAAGTAATATATCAATTAGAGAGCAACACTTTAGCAAAAAAAGATTATTTTTTTCCAGTATAATTCCAGAATATACCTAGCAGTCTGGAGCATGAACATCAATTCTGTTGATATATTGCCTTTATAGTCTTATTGAACTAGCCCATATTGCTCCATTCTTAAAGTTGTAATCATTTGCTTCTTCATTGAAATCAAGCATAAAACAGCCTTGAAAAAAAAAAAAATATAGTATGCACTTGGAAAAATAACCAAAAGCAAAAAGAGATCTCTGAATGCTTAATCTATGATTTTCATGTCTTCATCTTCTGCTGCACCAATATTAAGGAAAATATTTTTTAAGTCACAGGCCAATGACATACAGAGAATAAACTTGTAAACCAGCAAGAATTTTTGGACTATTCTTTTATTTGTTAGTAATTCTTTCTCCTCATTGATTTGTAAGGCATGGCTATCTTCAGCCGCTGCATTCCCTCCAATTAATCATCTACCTTTTCATTCTCCGTCTTTATTGTTGTTTCCATTGTTCATTGCTCATGTGGCTAAAAGGATTCTCTCGGTCATAAAACTGGAGCATCTGAGTGGTGGAACAATATGCAAACCATGTTAGACTGAGGAAACTGTCTTCCCCAAAAAGAGATATTAAGAGATATTATCCAGGTCTGTGTATTTTAAAATTTGATATACATGAACTAAACATGGTGATAACGATTTATTTCAAGGTACTCATGAGAATAAAAGAACTTAAATACTGCCTAGTGTCTGCCAGAGATGCTCTCCTTTATCTAACACGGAGTCAAAATGTTGCAAAGAAAAGGTATCGCCAAGAAAATAATAGCTTTCTCAACTGAACTAAGTTAAGAGAAATGCACCCCACATACCTTCCTTTTGGGCTTTTTTTCTGATAACATTTAGCCTTTTCTTAAACCTCTGATACATTATAGACCAAAATCTTCTTAAAAGTCTAAGTGTAAGGTGTGAAATGTTTTAGTTCGAAAGCCGTAGCGGTAGTGGTGGCAGGGGGAAGGAAATATCAAATCAGTATTGGATTCACAAACAGTCTGTGGTCTGTAGGTCCGATCGCCTTCCTAGGAACGAATCGAGTTCCCAAATAGTATAATCACCTATAAGCTCGACTCTGGCAGTATCGGATTCACAGTCTGTCAGTCTGTCAACTGTAGGTTCGATTGCCTCCTCCTAAACAAGTAGTCGAGTTCACAAACAGTATGATTTATTCAAATGCAACATTTACAAAGCAGGATTCAGATATCAGTACAGGAAATTGTCTACTACAGCGTGGGGTTTTTCGCTAGCTCTGATGTACAAATGTGCAATCACTCACCCCAGAAGATGGGAGAGGGCTCTTAGTCTTGAGTCTCCTCAGGCAGCATTCCAGTCCGAGGGGAGAAAAGGGGGAACAGCCTGTGGACTGACCCAAGAGTTAAAATGGATTCTTCCATCCTCACTCCTTAGTCTCCTCAGGCAGTGTCCCGACCTGAGGGGAGGGAAGGGGGCTCAGCCTCTCGACTGAGGCTCTCAACTTGGCTGTGTCTTTGTCTTCATCCAGGTTCTTCCCAACAGTTCTCTCCTAATTCATGGTCTTGCTACGTAATTTTATGGAATAGTTTCCAGGCCATTCTGAGCCCTTACCCTCCCTGTATGGAGGAAAATTCTGCCCTTCTTCATGGATCTGAATTTCCAATTTTCTCTATACTCAAAAAAGAATCAAGATTAATAGAACATAAAATATTCAGTGTGTATTCACAATGAATATATAAAGACTGTTCTAAAATGACTGTATGTCTACTTGACATGTATGGTCATCTATTAAAAATTCTTTGGATGAAATTCTTAAGTAATACATTGTGATTCCTAACTGAATTTTGAACATGTACATTTTTAACCATTACTATAAAAAAGGAATACTAATCCGTTGTATCCTGTATAGAATTGAATCTATTACTGGATTCTATTTACAGCTGATATTTTGAGTTTGACAGCCGAATTAAAAAAAAAAAAAAAAGAAACTATCATAGATTTTCCCTTAAATTTACAATTATGATATTTTGTTGCCACTAGGATAGTTACAGATTATTTGTAGCTAAGCAAAAATAAACTCAGATAATGCAAAGCAACCCAACACTCAACCACAGGAAACATGAAATAATAGAAGCTTGATCCCTTAAATCTGGCAGAGTATTTCATTTGTTAAAGAATGAAAAAAAAAAACAGATAAAATTTTAATGTCAAATTTACAGAATAAATAGCGAAAAAACATACTCAGGTTAATGAACTAAGGAACCTCTAGATGTAGTGTCCCATTTGTCCCGGTCCAGTGTCGGGGGAGGTTTCAATATGATCCCAAGAGCGAGATTAAGACACAAATGGGGTCAAATGCCATACAACCTTGTTAGTTTTATTCTCATAAGTGCAGTAGGACGGAGAGAAGAAGAGAAAAGGAAAGAAAGATAAGCAAGCAAGGGAGAGATTCAACAGGATTATAGTTACCACCACCACCAGTCTGGCTAAGTGTCACTGGCTCCGCTTCCGTGCAGGTACAGGCATCTCGGTGCGGGGGATATTCTGCGACAGAAGGCCGGGCACGCTGGTGCAGGTGAAGCTCTGTGTCCCGAGGAGGGGAATATGTGCTCTTTTTATGTCCCTCTTCTCAAAGAGTCCTCCCATTTTCTCAAAGTTTTCTGGTAGGTGTTGTGTCCTTTGTATTCCTCTTTACCCCCCGATTCGCATGCAAACTGCTCTGGTGGGCACTATCATTGTTGTCATTGTTCAGGTCCGAGATGATCTTCCAACGCCAAGTAGATAGCTGATATTACAGTCTTCCCAGAGATAAGATGCCAGGGTTAGGAGGTGCAAATGGTGAGAGACCTTCCCAGAGATAAGATGCCAGGGCATTGTCCCGGTAAATGGTGTGTCAACGACGTTGAGACAAACACAACCCATAACAGTCTCTTACACCACCTCTAGGTCTTCATCATTAGTGTTTCCAGCTGCAGCAGGTTCAGGGAGGCAAACCCACAGGGTTTCTCTGCTTAGTGTTATAATTAGCTAAAAAGCTAATTATTTTTTCTACTAGACTTCGATGAATTTCCATTCACAAGTTCATAAACCTCCGTAACTCACAATCTGTAAAAAACTTGTACTCCCCAACTTTTTATGCAAGAGTTATCTAAACTCAGAAAACAGTCCATTATGTTTTGATATTAAAGATCTAAAACATCTGTCGACAAAGTTCTTGTTAGTAATTTAATCTTAATTTTCATAAAACAGGCGCAGAAATAAAATACAGATCTTGATTCTGCTACTTGTGGGCATTATTAATAAATCCTGCACCAAAATGTCTTGCAAATATTAGAGAACAATCTCTATGACTCTGATATATGAGAGGAGATGAACGTGCTTTCCTAATGATTAAACTGCTTAGGAGGAGGGCAGAGCTAAACTATCATTCATATCCAGTCAGGCATTAATAGGCTCTGTTCAGCAAAGCGTACTGTTGGCTTTTGCTCAGGAAGGAGTATTACCCATGAAATTTCTTTAGGATTAAGAGGTGTCTTTTTGAATAAGGATATCCATTAAGTCTACCAGAATGTATATTTTATTTTTTTCAAAGAGGCATGAACTAAAATGGAACTACTGCAATCAAATTCATTAGCAAAAAATGAACAAGCTAGCCATGTAATAAGAGGAATACGATTACAAAACCCTTATAAGAATGCAGGAACTACATATTACTTATAAAGTTTTCTACACCAGAGTGTAGAAACATTTAACATCACATTTCAGGAACATCAAACTTATCTGGGACCATATTAACCCACCTTTGCATTCTTACCTCCCACCTAAAGAAACTGGTTCTGGGTATGAGAGACGTGAATAAAGGATCCAGACTTATGTTTTATTCTCATTTATATTATTAGCATTCCTATGATGCTCAGGAAAACCAGGATGTTTAGGAAAACAGAAACTGCCAACAGTACTCATACCTCCCTAGCCTCAGTGTAAACTGAGGCCTTCTAATACTTCTCAGGAATGTCCCTGTGTCAGTGGTTTGAACCCATTGTCTGACCACTAACTCGTACTCAGACTTGGTGCATTGCTTTTAAGACCTTTCAGAGGTGACAAGCTCGGTGCCTGTAGACACTGAGGTGAACTCAGAGTGGCGAATTCCCCCATAAGAAGATTATAAAGTATACCAGACCTCATTCTCCCATCATCTTCGTCACTTTCAATTTCAGAAAAAGGTCCACTAAGTCTTTCTCAATCTCTAATAAGTTCTCCCTTTCACATCTTTCCAACTGAATAAATATTTAGTATCAGTTACTCCGTGCAGCACTATGAATTGCAAAGCAGCCGTCCAGGAAGGAGGAGGAAAGGGAATTCTTTAAAGGCAAGCACTTTACCTCATTATTATAGACATGTTGGCATATAACTGTTTTTTCCTAATCACATAAATCATCTATAAAATTAAAGTGCTGAAATATTCAAATTGTTTGGAGTTAGAAGACATTTTTCATAGCTCAAAGACTACAGCATTTTTTTTATATTTTATATTTAGCAATATTATCAAACTAGGCATGTGAATAATAGGTGTCTTTGTACAGGTATTTTTATCATTTTTATAAGCAAGAGAATTGCTAAATTAAGTGTGTCTGGTGGATTCATAATCCTGTTCAATCAACCATGACTTGCTTTTGGACTGCTTGTTTTAGCTCAGTAATAATGAGTAGTGTTGTCTTCTCTCAGTCCTGCTTTGAATGCTAACTCAGTTTATCTTAAGATACCGTACTACATGAATTCACCATCTCAGCTGTTAAGAGAAAAAGCTACTTTGATTGGGGAAATTAAATATATCCTCTTCTGTAAATATATTAGAAGCTTATTTACTATGCATACACTTAAATACAGTTCACACAAACTTAGTCTCAGCAGTCTGAATGTCTCAGCAAATCAGGCAGGTTTTTTTAATAATTTGCACTTTTGTCACATCTCCTATCCATATGACTTGTCACTGAGTTCATCCATGCAGTGTAGGAAATACTGGTAAGTTAAAATTCCTCGCACCTTGGCAGAAGAAGGAAGATCACAGAATAGCTTTCATAACATAAAAAGGAATTAGGCTTAATTCTGCATTAAAAATGGAAGAATCATATGTTTCAATGATAACTGAAAAAGGGTAATAACTGAGAATGTGGATACAGAACCAAGCTTCACTGCTGAATCAAGTGATTCTGACTTGCAAAAAAGGCATATTCATTTTTTCCTCTCCCTTGTAGTACAACTTAAAAAATTAAAAAAGTACTGATCTTACTGACATATGTGTTGAGGATAGACTGGTTTAAATGGGGAAGGGGATTGGAAGCACAAATGTTGCTTATCAGGAGATGAGTCTGACACTTATTAGAAAGATGTTGACTGGTTTTTCACTTGTTGTCTGGCAAGTACTAATACACCTATTTGGATAATTGATATCCAGAGTTATTCATTTGTTGACCTTTGGACTGTTCACTTTCATAATAAGACGAAGGCTTTGAGAAGAGACAGGGGATCATCTCTCATCAGTGATAGTTTTTATGGCAAAGACAACTTCTGGAAAGAATGAACTGCCCAAAACATCTTTTGGGAAACAGTCATTCTTAACTCTCAATCTTCAAACAATGCAATCAAGCAGAAACTCAGTAGTTTCTCATTAAGTTTAAGGTGTGTCTTAGAGACAAATTATGTGAGAAAGAAAGAAGTGGGCAGCTTTTTTAACATACCTTAGACAAACAGTGAAAGAATTGATAAATTAAAACACAGTTATAGAGAGGCTGAGATAAAGCATAGATGATACTGGGTTTTTTGTTTTGTTTTGTTTTGTTTTTTTGCTTTGCTTTATCTGTGGATATCTATGGACATGTGCTTAGTCACAAGTTGAATAAAATTAGACCTTACTCCCTCATAATGTAGGTGAACTTATGGCACAAATGTATAGAAAATTCAGTATGCTTTTTAAGAATCAAAATTTAGCTAGAAGATTAACGATAGCAGATGCCCCATGAAAGCACCTTATTCTATTCTCATGCTGATCCATTCAACAACAGAACTTTTTTTTTTATTTTATTTTATATAGATATATTATTTTATGATATAGCATTATAACATTCTTTTCTAAATAAAATAAAATAAAATAAAATAAAATAAAATAAAATAAAATAAAATAAAATAAAATAAAATAAAATCTCCTACTACTTTTTTAGTTTCATTGTCCTGCATACTCTTTATAAAGAGAGTGAAAATTCACATGATGAAACTCATAAGCTTGTTTTGTGGAAAAGGTCAACTCAAAGAGGCTCATTTGTTACAGAAACTGAAATGTCAGTGATAAAATTTTGTAGACTGTGATATATCCATGTACTAAAGGCCATACCTTCAGAGAGCATAAATTGTCCCAGCTATATTGGAGTAAATAAATTTATACTCACGGATATTATCTGCCTTTTAAAAATTTACTTGTCAGGTAAGGTTATAGAAAATAAAGCTGAAAGACAGCAGCTGTGCTGATAACAAAATATAATAAGAGACTTCTACACAAGAGAACATCCTAATCTTTCTGTAGTCCATAAGCATTTGTCCTATTTTCCAGTTGGGAATACTAGAATGACTTCATAGATTCAGTTCCAGCCTTTCCTTTCTTTCTACATGGGAAAAATCCTAACATTTCATAGGAAATACCTCTTTTTCCTTATATAAAAGCTCGTACCATACATGTTTCGATTTGGTCATGGAGAGATGTAATTATTCTTGCTGCTACACTGTTAGAAATTAGGTACTGACAAGACTGGATTGTTAGCTAGGTCTCTCTCTTGTGATTATATGTCACTCAGCTAACCTTATGTGGCTCTAAAGGTAAAATAAAAATGAACAGTGATCAGATGAATGAATGGACTAAGGTCTGTTTTCTATTTCCATAATATTTTCCAGAATGATCTTTCTTTGCTTTGTGTGGAAGTGGAGTTGTTTAAGCTTGCTTTCTTTAAGAAGCTCCATTTTTCTATCATCTATAAATAATGGAGAGTACATCAGAGAGACTTTTTGCAATACACAAGAAGTCCTATACAACCCACATCCTTCTGCAGTCCTAAGAATGAACATTAAAATGAAGATGTATTCTTTCTTCTTCACTAAAGACACATTCAGGTTTCAGAATACCTGATATACATCTGTGGATAGATAACATATACACAGATGTCTGCGGATTTGTGTACCTGTCTCCACTGAAGGGTACCTTCTCGTCTAAGTGGAGAAAGAGTGCCGAGCAAGGTCTGTTGAGACTTGGTACACGCATATACTGTTTAATCGTCTTTCCAAGAAATTCTTTATTTTGTGGGGACAGAAATTGTATAACTTTTAAGACAAATTTTATTCCTTCTAACAAACAAACAAAAGTGGAATTTCTTAAAACACGTTGATATCACTTAAAAAACAAAAAGAAAAAAAAATTCAAAAGATTTCCTCATTTCTGCGCAATTTCTAATTGCAGATTAAAAACAGACAGACATACACAGACAAATACAGAAATTTAAACAATAGTTTACTGATAGCTGTGAGAAATACAAATTTCACTAGGAGCTTTGATTACCACAGTCCATGGTGGCCTGTTCTGATCATTATTTTATTGGCTGTTGCAAAGTAGGATAGCAGGTGCAAGTAGGAGCTGTTTATGTTCCAGCACTTATGTACCATAGTCTTCTGAAACTTTCCTTTCCTTTTCCATTTTTTTCTCTTTCTCTTTGCAAAGTAGAATATTTCCTGTCCTACTTCTAACTCTTCTTAGAGTATTTGGATAGTTAATGATTTCTTTATTTGATAGAATAGGATAGAAAAAGCAAAGGCAGCATTATGGCTGAGAAACATAGTTCATTTCATACACAAACCTCAAGTAATTAAGCCAGGAGTATCAGAAGTCTTCTGAGGCAGCAGATTTCCTTGTATCTCTGCGGAATTTCATAGAATCAGAGAGTCTTGTATTTCAGGGAAGCCTACTCTTCAAGCATCTACTTCACTCAATAAGCTCTCTCCAGAGAGCTGCTCTGCGATATCTAAAATAGTTGTTGTTGTATTTTAATGGCTATTCAATAAGGATGATTCCCTTCAGCATATTTCTTACCTTCCACTAACCTTCTCTAATATAATCACAAAATATGCTCATGCATACTTCTTGGCAAAATGAAGGTGAAGGGCTTTTTTCTCAAAAGTGATGATCCATAGCCTAGAGAATTCTAAGGCATCATGAACTTAAAACAGTAATACTCATAAGTAATAAATGTCACAGAGACTATATGCAAAACTTTTAAAATCAGGTTGCTGAAATGGGCAGCATCTAAGATTCTTTATTTTAAGCAAACCCTTTACCATTTCATTTTTTTTTTACAAAGACATTAAAATAAGACCATTTACTTTCATAATATTATGAAATCACTAAGATTTTAACAGAGGTGAAATCAAACCAATAAACTAGAATTGCAGCTGAGTTTAAAATATATTACCTTAAAAAAGTAACAATGTAATTAAAAGACATAAGATCTTCTCCTTTTCCTATAATTCTGGCAAGATTCTGTTCCAGAATACAAATCTACCACATTCTATGCTTATTTTCCCAATAATAAATCTTTCCAGGTTAGACCTGGCTAACTCTTCACCATATAAATATTGAGTAGGATAGAAGATTATGTCTGTTGTATGTCTACAACTCCTGAGTCCTACGGGTGTTTTCTGGGTTTGGTCTCTAAAAATATTCTCCTGTGCTATAGCTGTGAACTAATATTTATATACACAGGTATATATACATAGGTATATATATTATATACCTATATGTGTGTATATATATGTGCATATATATGTAACATATATTATTTATATAGATATATGTGGGGATATATAAATTAATTTATATATACAAACACACACATACACATATATGTGTATATATGTTTATGCGTGTATATTTAAGCCTTGATAGTATTTATATTTTTTAAAAGCAGCAGTCTTTCTATTTTTATGAAATACAAAATTCTAGGTTCTCATCTCTCTTTCACAACATTTCAATTTTTGCTTTTTAGAGATCTTTCAAACTTCAGTTTCTTCAGAAGGTTTCACCAGTGAAAAATGGACTGAAAACATTTCACCCTCATTAGAAGCATTGTTGATGATTACACAATGCTTCTGAGGAGAAATTTGAAAGAAAAACACAAATGTTTTTCTGTGAGATATCACCATTATCTTTTAGGTTATTACCAGTGCTATCTATTTCTTTACAAAGAATGGACTGCAGCCAGCATACTCTGATAGCCAATATGATTTGCTAGCACAACTAGACCTTTTCCTGTGCAGCAGAACATTACAGGGAGTTTTCACACACATTCAGTGTGTTCCTGTGTAGCAGCACCATACTAGCTATTGCAGTACTGCAGTAACACTGAAGGATGTGACATCAGTGTAACACTATTCCTAATCTTCTAAGGCCTTCCTTATTTTGAAATTAATTAGTGCCACAGTAGCACTTTCTTCTCTTTCTCATAACATTATGACCCATCCATTTGCATGACATGGGTACATTCTGACAGATCCAGCATGATACATCATTTAACTGAAGTTTAACCAGAAAAAAAAAAAAAAAACAAATCTCTAAAACTGGCAGAATTACCTAAGAATCGTGAGCATCAAGAAGGGTCACCATGGAGCTAATTATCATTGCAAAAGCTAAACAGTATGACTTCTTAACAGCTGCAAAACTAACAAATCTTTTCTGACTCCTTTGCCCTTCCATCCCTACCCCAATTTGCTCATAAATTTCACAGGCATGCATTTGCTTAGCATCAATAATGCATATAAAGCTGAAGTTTTTCAACTATACCCAGAAAAACAGAGTGGTTTGTTGAGGGTAATACATTCAAACTTTTATAGCCAAAGCATTGTATACTATAAACATTTGTAACTTCTTGCCGGTAATGATTATTTAGTTCACTACACATACTGCATGCATCATTATCTTGATGCACAGTAACAAGTAGGCAGGTGAAAAGGATAGTGTCTCTCAGTTGTTACACACTATGTTTTGAAGGAACTGAACTGTAGTAGGAAGTAGATTTCATTATATATCAGTATATATTCTAGATGTAGCCCCTGAGACTATCCAGAAGAAAAGGCTTCAGTTTTTCATCAGCAGCTATCAACACCCAATGAAAGAATACAAGTTAAAATTTTGGGCATGATTGATCTAGTCACTGGCTGCAGTACAGTTTGAGACAAATCCACTGCTGCCACTGCAGAAAAATGTTTTTTGCTATATAGAAGAAATTCAGAGAAACTGTCTACTTCTCTGAAATGGAGTTGAATTTGTTAGAAGAACTCTAGCCATGGGGTGGGGAGACACAGAAAGGTAGTGGGCATTAACAATTTGTAATAGATATAAAGATTTAGATTTATTTATAAATCAAGTGATTGGTTGGTTCTCCTCTCACACCACCAACATTCTATTTGGGCAAAAATTAAAACAAACAAACAAAAAAAAAACCACAGCAAGAAATCAATACTTATGTCCTAAATATCCCTTAACTAATCCTCTTCCACCAAGAGTAAATCTTCCTTTCTCCAAATAGTCCTGTTGATGTTCAGGGTCTGGGACTCCCAAAGGCCAGTCTCACCAATAAAGATTTTTTCCATGTTCTGTGCCACCCCTGACCAATCTATTATTGTACCTTATTTCTGCTAACCTTTCTTTTGCTAATTATGTCTTAAAGAAGCCTTTCTTGTTGCTTTTCACATCTCTTGCCAATTTCAAATCTAGGCGAGCACTAGCTCTTCTAAATCCATTCCTGGATGTCAGACAGAGTCTTAAATTCCTCCTCGGTCTCCTGTTCCCCCTTCCATCCCTGCGCAGTTGTACACTTCCTCCTTATGTCTGAGTTCAGTTCTTGCATGTGGGCCTCCTGCCACCTCTGCTCAATTTCCTGTTTGTTGGAATGGACCATTCAAGAATGGAGGAGTTTGAAAGTGATCCTTGAAAATCAATCAGCTCTCTTGGAACCCTCTTCCGGAGGGAGAGCTGTATCCCATAGAATTTCTTCAAACAGATCCATGTACAGACTAAGGTCTGTCCTCCTGAAATCCAGGGTTGTAATCCTGTTTTTTGCCCCACTCTCAGTTCTCATGATCCTAAATTCCACCATCACTGCAGCCATGACTGCTCCTAGCCTTCACTTCCACAGCCAGATCTTTGTTCACAAACATGAGGTCCAGCATAGCACTCCTCCTCATTACCACCTCTGTCACTTGTATCAAGAAGTTATCAGTGCTCCTTTAACTTTCTGGATTGATTTAACTTTCTGGTTTGTCCCTCTAGCAGCCCCCAAGGTGGTTAAAATCCTCCATAACAACCAGGGTATGCATTTTTTGTCTATATGCAGACGTTATGAGTCATGCTTTCCCTTTAGCTCTCTTTGGCTGCCTGACCAGCCCGAGAGTTCCATACAACCCAGTTTCTCTACCACATAAAGGACAACTTTCCTTCCTCACCTTCCTGGTCTGTCATTCCTAAAGTGATGGTACTGTAATATTCCAGTCATGCTTCTCAACTATCACAAGGAGATTATACACAGATTCCTAATTCTATCTGTTTATTCTCCATACTTCATGCATTAGTGTAAAGGTGTTTCTGAGAGGCACCCAAGCATTCTGATTTTTAGGAAAGATATGAGAGTTTTCCCCCTAGTGCTATCTTGTAGGTACTTTCTTCCTTGCATTCAAACTATTTGACTACTCCTGCTTAAACTCTGTTTTCAAAATATTGTAGAAATAGGATATTCAAGAAAACAAGAAAAACCAATAAAAATAATAAACAGAAAACCTTACCAATATTAATGTCAGAAAGATTATTTTAATAGAGATCAGTTTGGAAGAATAGAGCTGTACATCTGAATGGTTTGCTTATTCTCATCTCTGGGTTGTAAAACGTATGTTTCATATGAGCCCAAGAAACAACGACTCTCAAACAGAGAGTATTAAAAAAACTTTATAAAACCCTAAAAAAGCTGCGGTGGAAAACTGTGAAATCTGAAGAATATTCTTCTGGCTAACATTCTGCAGGATTAAGTATTTGAGATTCTACAGAAGTCACTTAAAAGATTGATGTCATATCATGAAATGGAAGCAATCATTCTTTCATGAGTTTCCCTTCTAGACTTATTCACTCTGAAATTCAGATGACTTTTTTCCTGGAGCACTTCTGGGCTATCATCTGAAGATTTCTCTTCCAAAATTAGAACTAAACACAGTAGATGAGGAATTTTTTCCCCTCCTCTGCTGCTGAAACTTTGGATGTTCTCAGTTAAGGAAAAAATGGTAGGTTTTTCTTCGTTGGTGGTAAGGGAAAATTACAGGTACATCCATATGGGCAAGTCTTGTTTTACTAGATCACACAGGGATGCAGCAAAGAACAACAGAGGAGTGATGACTGAGTGCTGCTGAAATCTCTTTGTAAGAAAAGAACCCAGAATATAAACCTTTCCCGTCATTCAATCCTATTGATATTCCAGCAGCCTTATGTTAAACAAAGGCCAAGAAACTGTATTCTTCATGAATCTTCTGAATTCAGGACAGAAGATTCTTGGGACGATATTGGGATATATAATCTTTAGCTAAATCTAGTGAAAAATTTCTTGCACTACTCCTTGCAGGAGTTGACCTGAATTTAGACAAATGAACTCAGCCTCTTATCTTGATCCATACTGTGCTGCTTCCTATCTTACTTTTTTGACGTTCCTCTATTATAGTGTATGAACGGTTCTTCCAGAGATCTGATCCACTCTCACTCTCTGTTTAAACTGCTCTTTATCCTCTATTTTTGAGTAATTAAGAGATTGATCTGAAACAAGCCTAGCTCTGTGGCGATGGTTCTACCTCAGAGTTCTTCAGCCAAAGATCTCTGTTTACTAAGTAGTGTTCTGCAGGAAACAATCTATTTTCAATGCATATTGAAGCTCCTCTGTTCTGAAAAACTCTTTTCCAGGAAGTCATCTAGGAGTATAGCATTGTCAAGAATATAAATTGATAGAGGAAAATCTTCTGCCAGTATTGCTTGTGGCTACATTTGCACTTCCAGAGCTAAGTTTCATCTAATGTCTTTGGCTGCACCTGCACAATTTCTTGCAAAAGTAAAACCTACAGCCTGAATGAGCAAGTACTCTGGAGAACTGCGGGAAGATGATACAGAAAGGAAGGAAAGAAAGTAGACACTTGAAGTTTCTTGAATTGTTCTCCTCTGCGTTTTTGGAAGCATAAATTTTAACCAGGATTAGTATTGTACAGATTTTATTTTTTATTTGGCTTCTTGAATTTAATTACTACCCCTTGCTCTTCTATACCTTCCATATCTTTTTGTCATTCAACTAGACATCTGAACGTCCTCTGTCTTTTTCACATGGTGAATTGGTATAATGTAGTCTGCTTGGTTCTGTTTTTACAGGAGATCTTATGTAATATCATTGAAAAACTTCGAAATACCTCCTTGCTCAAAGGAGGTTATTTAAGGAAAGTCAGGTTCCCAGAAAGTCTTTTAAAGACAAATTAAAAAGGTGATATGTGGCATAAATCATTTATCCAAGATCAAGCAAAGAACCATTTCACTTGTAAAATTACTGCACTGCAGCTTTGTGCCAAACAGAGAGAGATTTTAGAAAGTTGTACCTTTAGATGTCCTGAAATAACCATAAAATCAGTGTACTAATAAATATAATTAATATATTAAATAATATAGAAAATGAAATATGACCACAAATGGATATTACAGAAGACAGTGTATGTAAGTAGACAGCAATTTACCATGTGGTACATGATTGGTTGCATACTGTCAGTTTTTATTTCATATATATTAAAAATAATATCCTTTATGAATTTTGATGATTCTTTTTTGTCTTTGATTAGCGATATAAAATGTTTTTTTACTGACTGCTTCAGAAAGCAGATGTCTGGAACCTGAGCTCATTTCAGCCAAAGGAGTGCCAGTCTCCATCGCAGGAAAAGCCAGCTCCAAATCTTGCCATGGACCATGTTTATGCAGACACCAACGGTGGGTGGACTGCTTGGCCTGGCTTGTTCCATCTCCATTGCCACAGATGTGCTGATACCCATACTGTGAGTTGCACCTGGCTGTCCCACCAGTCTCCTATCCTAGAGTTCTGACTCTAGGTTTTACACTAACCACAATAGTGTCAAGAGCTATACACAATCAGTCATAGTTGGTATTTGAAAAGATATTTGAAAGATTTTCATAGCATGTATTTTAATAAATCTTTAAACATTTGTATCACAGCAGAAAGATAGCAAATCAAAATAATCTCTCATCCACATCACATAATTGCTCAACTGTCATGTAGCAAAAGGCTAAAAGGTGCAAAACAAAACTTTTTAAAAATGGAAATCCTTGTATATGTATGTTTTAGCTAGCACTTTTACACAACTTGATTTCAGTCCAGTTCAATAAATGATAACATTTTTTTCTGTGTATTAATAATTAAGCAACAGCTACATGAATCTAGAATTTAGAGCTAGTCAGCATTAGGTTGGTTCAGGGTGTGGAAATGTGGCAGAACTCAAAATATTTTATATGCACTTCTTGATTAAATAAGACAGGAATCACAGGCGTGAATAATACTAAGTAATATGATAGTTTCCAGCCTTCCAGCACTGCAAGGGGTTTAAGAATTGGGATTTTCTGATCTCAGGGTCACTAAGAAGGAATTCAATTTTTTCTTGTAAGTATATTCCATGCTGTGAAGTGTATTCAATTTTACCATTGCACGTACACGTTTGCAAAAAGAAAACTGAGTTGTAGATCTCCTAGGATATAATGAAAATTTCTTTAATAATCTAGAAATATCAACTTTTCCTACATGAAAAGGCTTGTACTTGTTATATCTTCTTTGTTATAATGTTGTGTATAAATGCAAGAATAAAATATTATAGCCTGTAATCTCTCCAAGGATTTCATGATTATTACAGATTTTATAGTATTCTCTATAAGGGCTCATTCTTCTGTGGAATTTCTATGGAATTTAGGAATCTAGTTAGAAAAATAAGAGAAAAAAATCACACTGAGTTTTTTTTTTTTTTTTTTTTTCCCAGTGTTATGTTCTGGGAGACATAATTGTCATAAATCCTAACATTACTTTTTAGAAAGAAGTAAAGAAGAGTTTAGAAGAGTTCACCAGGCCATTCAGAGAATACACTAGCAGATACAAAAGTTTTTTAATAGATGCTTTGTCTTGGCACTTTTTCATCTTACAGAAAGGCTCAGGGATGACATGATGAATGCCAGCTACTTAGCAGCTGGTCAGAGAATGACTGAACCAATCTATCATGTGACTAGAAGCATCATGAGCAGATCATCTATAGTGGTTCTTTGAAGGTCAGAATTCTCCTCCTTGTAGAGCAGAATAGAATGTCTAAAGACAGCACTAGTTTCATTATAACATTCATTATTACAAAATAATAGTTTCAAGCTTTCAGATATTTGTAGAGATCTTCAATGAGCTTCCTCTTCTCCAGACTAAATAAACCCAGCTCCCTCAGCTGTTCCTCGTGAAGTCTGTTCTCCAGCCCCTCGACCAGCTTTGTTGTCTCCAGCAACTCAATGTCTTTCTTGTAGTGAGTGACCCAAAACTGAACACAGTATTCAAGGTGCAGCCTCACCAGTGCTGAATACAGCAGAAAAATTGTTTCCCTTGTACTGCTGGCTACACTATTCCTGATACAAGCCTGGATGCCGTTGGCCTTCTTGGCCATCTGGGTACACTGCTGGTTCATGTTGAGCCGGCTGTCGACCAACACTCCCAGATCCTTTTCTGTCACGCAGCTCTCCAGCCACTCTGCAAGTCAGTGGGGTTTTTGTGACCAAAGTGCAGTACCACTTAGCCCTACTGAACCTCAGGTTAGCCTCAGTGCATCAATCCAGCCTGTCCAGACTCCTCTGTAGAGCTTTCCTACCTTCAAGCAGGTCAACTCTTCCTTCCAGCTTGGTGTCATCTGCAAATTTGCTGAGGGTGCACTCAATCCCATGATCCAGATCACTGATAAGGGTATTAAAGAGGCCCGGCCCCAAAACTGACCATTGGGAAACATGGCTTATGACTGCTGCCAGCTCGATTTAACTCCATTCATCACTACTCCCTGGATGTGTCCATCCAGCCAGTTCTTCAGCCGGCAAAGAGTACACCTGTCTAAGCCATGAGTTGCCAGTTTCTCCAGGAGAAAGCAGTGGGAGACTGTGTCAAAGACCTTACTAAAGTCTAAGTTGACCACATTCACAGCCTTTCCCTCATCCATTCGGCAGGTCACCTGGTCATAGAAGATCATGTTGGTGAGGCAGAACTTGGCTTTCATGAACTCGTGCTGGCTGGGCCTGATCCCCTGGTTGTCACACATATGCTGTTTGATTGCCCTCCAGATGATCTGCTCCATAACTTTCTCTGATACCGAGATCAGGCTGACAGGCCTGTAGTTCCCCACATCCTCCATCTGACCTTTCCTGGAGATGGGCATCACACTGGCAAGTCACTAGTCATCTGGGAGCTCCCCTATTGATCAGGACCGCTGATAGATGATGGAGACCAGCTTGGCATTAAGTACTTCAGCCTTGTCTTCACCCTTGGTGACAATGTTTCCCGCTGCATCCAATAAAAGATGGAGATTTTCATTGCCCCTCCTTTTCTTGTTAATATATTTGTAGAAACAATTTTTGTTGTCTTTTACAGCAGCATCCATATTGAGTTCTATTGGAGCTTTTGCCTTTCTAATTTCCTCCCTTCATACCCTAGCGACTTCCTTGTACCCTGCCCCTTTTTCCAAAGATGGAAAACTGTCTTTTCTTCGTGGAATCTCAGCAACAGTTCTCCATTCACCCAAGGCAGTCTTCTTCCTCTCCATCTCACCTTTAGCACACAGAGACAGCCTGCTCCTGTGCCTTTAAATTTTCCTTCTTGAGAGAAGTCCAGCCTTCCTGGACCCCTTTGCTCTTCAGGATGTCTCTCTAGGGACTTTCCCAACCAATGTTCTAAAGAGTCCAAAGTCTGCCCTCCAGAAATCCAAGGAAGCAGTTTTGCTGACGCTTCTCCCAACTTTACCGAGGATTGAGAACCCTATAATTTTGTGGTCACTATGCCCAAGATGGCCCCTGGCTGCCACATCTCCCATCAGTCCTTCTCTGTTTGCAAAGAGCAGGTCCAGCGGGGCTCCTCCCCTCATATGCTCACTACCAGCTGAGATAGGAAGTTGTCTTCCATGCACTCCATGAACCTCCTAGACTTATTTCTCCCTGCTGTAGTGCATTTCCAGCAAACATCTGGTAGATTGAAGTCTCCTATGAGAACAAGAGCTGCCGATTATGAGACTTCTGCCAGTTGCTTATAGAATGCCTCATCTGTTTCTTCATATTAATTGCAGCAGACTCCCACCAGGATATCAGCTTTGCTGGCCTTCCCCTTGATCTTGACCCATAACCACTCAGCTTTTCCATCACTCGCAGCTCCATGCAATCAAAGCACTCCCTAACCTACATCACAACCTTCTTTCCTTCAGTTTATATAGTCCTAGATCTCATAATACTATGCTCAAAGACTACAATAATACTCTTTAGAAATAAGATCAATGACCAAAAGAGTATTAGTAATGTTACTGTAAAAGACTATCTATAAACCCAAGTATCTGAAGTATGGAAGCGAACAAAATAAAACCTATATTAATTTTATCCAAGAGAAATAAAACGGAACTTTTATTGATTTATTTTAGGTAGAATATTAGAATATATATTATATATATATAAAATGTATATTCTTTCTCTATATACATATATTTTATATTCTATATACATATTTATAATATAATATTTTTATATAGAGGGAATAAATATAAATATAAATATAAATACATATTATATATGTATGTATTTATATAAATATAAATAATACATATTAATATTTATATGGGATATAGAACATGTATATATATATTTGAATAGAATCACAGATCCACAGAACAGCTGAGGCTGGCCCTCCAGAAGTCATTTTATTCCTACCCTGCTCAAAAATATCTAACCAGAATGAGTTGGTCAGGGCTTTATCCAGTCATGTCTTGAATGGGAGACACCAGAAGCTCCCTTCTGGGCCTGTGTTCCAGTAATTGATATTAGGTACCTCAGCCTCTTCCATGTCTCTTGTCACTAGAGCCTCATTGAGAAACGGGCCCACATTCTTTTAGCCTTCCTTTCACTGCTGCTGTACTTACAGAAACATACCTCATTGTCCTTCGACCTCCCTGCCAATTTCAACTGCTGCTGAACTTTGACTTGCCTGATTCCACTCTTCCACATGTAGACAATGTCTTGGCATTCTTCCCAGGTAGCCTGTTGCTTTGTTCACATTCTATGTATTTGTTTTCTGTCTCTTTTCTCCCCAGAATAGCTTCCCATGATATCTTAGCAAGGAAGTCCTGAAACAGGCCCAGATCTGATCTTCTGAAGTTCAGAGCAGTTTATTCTGCTGTTTTTCTTGCTCACTCCTTTCAAGATCTTAAACTCCTCAGTGCTATGTTTGCTACAGCCAGGCCTATCCTCTGCCTTCAAGTCTTCAATCAATTCTTCCTTGTTTGTGAGCAGCAGGTCCCTCATCTCTCCTCACTGGCTGATCTACATGAGGAATTTGTTCTAAATACATCTCAGAAAGCTCCTGTG
The DNA here is from genome assembly GCF_059628265.1 of Tinamus guttatus. Lineage (NCBI taxonomy): Eukaryota > Metazoa > Chordata > Aves > Tinamiformes > Tinamidae > Tinamus > Tinamus guttatus. The sequence continues at coordinate 441,911 of NW_028288810.1, read as the reverse complement.
CTGTTTTGCCCTTCCAGCCTATTTTGTAGTGATTAAAACTGCCCATTAATAGATGGGCCTGTGATTTTGAGGCTTTCTGCAGCTGCGTAAAGGCTTCCTCTGCCTTCTTGATCAGGAGGTTTGGAGCAGGCACCTGCATCTACGTCACTAGTGCTATCTGTTCTGTAGCCCTTGCCCACAGAGTCGCTTCTGGTTTGACTCTGCCCCAGAGCAAAGCCCCAAGCATATGAGCCATTCATTTGCACAGAGGAAAACACATCTATGCATGTCCACCTCATATCTACTGAAGTGCTTGTATGGCTCCACTATAGCTCTCCCGTTGCAAGAACCATCCCACCACATCTCTGTAATCCTAGTCAGGACAGACCTTTGTGGCTGTTTACTAGCTGCTCCTTCCTCATCTTTGCTCCTTGTGCTATTTTCATTTATTCATAGACATTTGAGATGACCTCCAGGTTCAAATTTACTAACAAATAAAGGGAATGTATCTGGTTGTTCTCTTTGTTCTCTACTAGCACAATGCAATAGCTCTTTGATTTGTCTGTAAGTAAAATGAAATAAGAACAAAAGACTATCTGTCCTAACAAATTTTATGAAAATTGGTAGCTAAATAGAACAACTAATTCATCCTTTGACTGAAGGAAAGAGTTACAGGAACAATGCTTTACCCAATCTGAGAGACAGCAGTTACCTAGATCATTCAGATGTAAATCACCTAACATTCATCTTGCTACTTATCTGGTCAAGTAGATGAGATACATGTGAGAAGAGTAATAGAGGACTCATAATGACAATGATTGAAGTATCTTAGCTACTTTTTTCCCCCTACATTTATCTATACAAATATATCTCCTGTTCTGTATTTATGCAGTGAAAAATTATAGTATTGATAATTTTAAACATCATTTCTGGATGGCAAGCCTGTTCATCTTACTGTGGTCTTATTATTAGGAAAAAAATCTCCTTCTGATATAGTAAGAATTGTTAAACAATGGAAGACTTACAAAACTAAATATGGAAATCCTTAAACTTTCAGAGGGCGGTTGGATGTCACTTTTTTGCAAGGAGCGAAAGACCAAACTTTATAGTCCATGTTTGACACTTATTTTCAGAATTTCTGTGATTACAGATGAGCTTTTGCTAAGTTGAAATGCCAAATAAAATTAATGTTGTTTTTCAGATAAGCACGGCTTGTCCTTAAAAATGGAGTTCCAGTGATCTATACTCTAATGGACTTTTCTGTTATCTCACCTTTTTGCCTCAGTAGCTTCCCTGTTCAAAAGACTGATGGTAGATGCCTGAATACACTATCTAAAAGTAATAGGATAGTGACCTTACTTATCTGCTTTAGTATATTACTGTTAAAGAAGGCCTCACAGCTCAGGGCTCCTTTAATGATTTTGCACTGCAAAGCTCATTAATTAAATACAGATTTGTAAAACTAAACCCATAACTAGAGACTTTATGAACTGTGATGCTAGTTCTGAGTTGAAAAGGCTCAGGTTTAAAATATAGATATGTAATCTGCTTTACTCTGGCTATAAGAAAAAAAGAAGCAAAATCTTTATTGATTGCCATTAATGTGATAACTTAATAGCGTGTCTGCATTTTTCCAGTGATCTCTATCTTTTTAGCGATTACACTTATACATCTCATGTTCTAAAAATCCTACTGTTTGCTGGAGTAAGTCAGTCCATGCCTGGGTTTGAACATTGCAACTGCTATCTGTCTCTTTGTGATGTACATTTAAAATTAAGGTTGTGGGTCTAAAAGTGGTGTATGCTGCAGATGAAAGGTCAGAAAAAGAACAGTGGAAAATGATTTCCATTATTATATATATCTTCCTTAACAAAGGCAAGCCTAGTTTTTAGCTGGACACTATGTCATCTTTGCTGTTAAAGTATGTAAATGTCCACTCTTAAAAAGTCAACTAAAAGTCAAGTCTTAAGAGGTTTTCTGTAATGTGCTTCATAAGAAGGAGCTTCTATATTTTAATTTTAAAATAATTGAATTTTGAAATCCCTTTTTCCTCTTCCTTCTTTTTTTTTTTAAAAAAAATACAGAGAAATTGCAATAGTTCCTCATACACCTCTGAAATATATCCGTAACTTTGGTCAGTTCAGGTTTTTTTTTTCATACAAAACAGACAATGATGAAACAGACAATTTTTTAAAAAAGTTAACAGATTTCCTGTAGGATAACACATTTTAGTGTGTTTATTGCAGTTTTTTTGTTTGTTTGCTTGTCTTCTGAGCTGAGGAACATTTTACACCTTAACAAGCTTCCTTAATTTCCACTTAGGGTTAAAAAAGAGGTGAGGTATCTTTAAAAGATTAAGCAGAAGTGGCCTTGAGGACCAGTCTCATCAACTGCTTTCAGCTAACAGTGTGAAGGAGTTTCAAGAAATTTGAAAGAGAACAGGACCTGATGTGGTATAATTCTCTGCCCACAGCTACATAGGAAGCACAAATTCTTACAAAAATGTCAAAATGTATGTTGCTAATCTAAATAATGAAAACTTTAATCTCAGTGCCTTTCCTTCTGCATATTGTTTAAGGGCAAGTTAGTCAGATAAGGACACTGGATTTTGCTACTGATCAAGGTAAGCATCAACAGTACACAAAGAGTTTCCATAAAACAAGAAGGCACCATCCTGTCTCACACTAACATTAAATATCTTCTCTCAGCCCAATTTGTATGTTTTCTTTCTGATCACTATAGCAGCTCTAACCATCAAGCAACCAAGACCAACATGAAGTTGGAGAGAAATATAAAGGAAGTCGCTGGATTAAGAAAAGAGATAAGTTAGCAGTTGATTGCCAAGAGAGGTTGTGGAGCCTCCTTCTCTGGAGATCTTCAAAACCCACTTGGATGCAGTCCTGTGCCACGTGCTCTAGGTGACCCTGTGTGTGCAGGGGGGTTGGATGAAATGACCCCTAGAGGTCCCTTCCAACCAAGCATTCTCTGATTCTATGAAGGAAGCAGAAGATGTTTTTTGAGAAGTGACCAGGATTATAAAGGATTAGAAAGGATTAGAAACAGAACTTCAGAGTTCTGTTTATACTTGGATCAGTTCTCTGTAAACATGTTGTATGAGATCATGTACCTTGCTCTTGTAAAATCTAAGACTTCAGTTAAAGGAGGAAAAGAATAATATTTTTTTTTTCTGGAATAAAAGTCTACCATTATAAAAAATGTCAAGAACAGTAGCTCCTCCTAAATTAAATAACTGCATCATTTCTCTGTTTTGAAGTCTAGTCTAATGGACTATCATAATTAATGCATGTGTTGCAGTCTAATTTCCAAGCACCACCTTCCATGATGTCTGTAAGGCCGCAGTTTATCAGGACAAAGCCTATACTATTAAGTTAGGCTAATTCAAAAAGAGAATTATTATTTTTGGCAAATTCAGTGCATGCTCCAGTGTTTATTGCCATTGATACTATATTTTACCACTTCAGCAAAGAAATTGCTGAGGAAAGGAATTAATAATAAATCTGAAAACAAAACCATAATATACTGACTGTAAATTTGCAGTCATGCTGCACTTCTCCCTAGTCAACAGTTTATGCAATTACACGGGTGTGCCTGTACTGTGAGCAGTTGTACTGCTGAGTGCAAGACAATCTGAATCAATATTTATGCTGGTTTTTCGGCAGCGCTACCCAGTAGGGTAAAGTTGAGAGGATTGGTGTTGCTGTATAAAACATAGACGTATGAATCACAGCTGATTCCCTGATGCCAAGTGCCACCAACCTGTGTGATTCATTCAGTGATGGACAATTTTTTTTTTGCAGTGAGTGACAATTAACTATTCATTTGAAGCACTGGAACACAGTCTGCATCAAGGTGCAAGCTACACAACTTTCTGAAATGGTATGGTACATACATATGACAATAATAATCACAGCCAAGTGGCATAATAACTATAAGAAAATATAAAAGATTCAATCCTTTCCTCAAGCTGAAAATGTTGTCTTTAGAAAACAAATGTTTAAATCAACATTTTTTTTTGAAGAAATCCTATGAGGCAATAGCTGAAGATAACTACAGTGCAATAGAAAAGAATATGAAACTGTGCATGAGTATATACGATATATGCCTGGTACTCGAGATGCTGGGTAAAAGGACTGTGATGCTTGTGCATCTGGGTGTGTGTAAATGCCTGTGAATATATAGACTGGATGTGAAGAGTGATTATGTAGGTTGGGTTTTTTTTTCTTTCCTAGCGCCAACCAGAGAAAACTTAAGGAAACTTTTTAACTGATTTTTTTCTTTTTTTGTTGGAGGTGAATGTTAATATTAACTGAAAGTCTAAACTGGGCTCTGACTTATTTTTCCATATTTTGCCTAAGTAGCTATGCCTATCTGAGCTCTTAGGATGTAGAAGGAATAACTGCCTCAAGACATTTTCTAAAGAGACATTAGGACCTTTCCACTTAAAAAATTTCTGTGAATCTGCAAAAGAGATATTCAAATCATTTTTACTTCCCTTGTGCAAAGTGAGATTTCTTTAAAAGTGAGCAAAGGACAATATGAAAAGCTATTAAGGACATAAGTTTATAGCACAGGTAAACTAAATTATTAATCAGTGGACCACCTAGGCAAAACTGATGCAACTAATTGATCCACATGTAGGTTTACATTGTCACAACAATTTCAGTAAAATATCCCCTTTAATTTTGGTTTCATTATGCCTGTGATACTTCTCTTTATGATTTTGATCTGTCTTGCCTTTTTCTTTATGATTTTAATCTGTCTTGCCTTTTTCAATCTATGTTTTCACATGAAATATAAATTATTTCCAAATTACAAATTTTATATATATACATATGTTTCTATCTTTATTTCATTTTCAGTAAGAACCCTGAAATCAAATGAAAAAAAAAAGTAACATCTCTTAAAAAAATGTCTACCAAACTAGGCAGTAGGGAATGGAGAGAAGAAAGGGGAGATTTTCTTTGTGGTGCTCTGAAAAATGACTTAAATGGGTAATGATTTTTGAGTTCTAACAGTATTAAAGTTAGTGAAATGCACTTGCTAAAGAAGCCTACACATTGCCACTTTTTCCTGAATTTACTGGTATTTGAAATTGTTAGTTTATCAAGTAAAACACAGGAATTCATCAGAGGGAATTCATCCACTTTTAATGTATTGATTACATTTATTGATGCAAGCATTTTTTTTCAAATGAAACTATAAAATCAAAAGAAAGAGATTTTACTCTTCATGGCTTTTATTCAGAACTTAGTGAACTTTAGAGAAACTACATAGAGACTTACAGTATGTCATATTTGTATTGTGGTGAAGAACTCTTTATTGCTATAAAAATTACTTATCACCCTTAATATTTTCTTCTCTGTGTTTAATGATTAACTCTTTGCTATAATCCCTTAAGTTATCAACCAGATCCCTAGGAAATTTAAATCATTATGAATACCCTAAATCCAATAATGTTGGTTTTTAAATAGATCTATGGTCATTTCTGCCATTTTTGAAGGTCTGTTAGAGAGGAATAGAAGATTCAAGTATGTTTGAAGTTTTCTTTTTTTAAAATTAATTCTTAAATTGGGGAATACTAAAATTGCATGAACCTTTATATATATGAGAAGATGAAATCTGACACCTACTCTCATTTAGACCTTTCTTCTGCTCATAGTCACTCTCTACAAAAATAGATTTCCAGTGATGCTTCATTGCAGTACCCTATAATGCTTTAAGTGTTAATTCATTTGCATATCTCACTGAACAATTTTCAAGAGGATCAAAAAAAATCCACAAATGTAGAGGAAAAATATCAGTAGTATTTCTTACTAAGGCCTTACTAAAGAGAAAGGAGATAAAACAGTGGTAAAAAGCTCTGTCATGTTACCTCATATACTTTAAAATATTTTGTTGTTTCCAGAGACTGCAATTTGAGTGTCATAAGGTTTAGAAAAGAGCTAGAAAGTCATAAGACAGCTAGCAAAATGTGACAGCAACAAAGCTAGTATTCATTAGCATTGATTTCCACACCAGGTGGAAATCTACTTAGTCATACTAACATGACCAACTTAGTCATACTAACAACCACTATTATCCACTAGGGCTGTCTGAACAGTGATACCTTTGCACAACTGTCTTTCCTGTATTCCTGTATTGTTACCAAAACAGGAATGTTCACTTCCAGACAATCACAAGTGACCGTTTGCCACTCCTTAGTTTCTTAAGAAAGAAAAATATTTTTATCAGTTTTCTGGCTGAACAGGATGAAAAAAAGAATGCCTGGTGATTGCGTTTATAAGTATAAACTAGAAATAACGAACAGTATTCAATTCACATTTCATCAAAGAGGGTCAATATTTATATGTTTTGTCATAAATCTGTTAGAGCTAGCTGTGTATACCTGCCAGTACTACTCAAAATAAAGAGAATTTTTTTTATATAAAGAAGCATATTTTAACATGGAATGTTAATGAATTAAAAACAGATTTTGTATAAGGAACCCTGAGCTCTACCATGAGAGATGGAAGCAAAGACATATTCACCTTATGCTGTTCAGCAGAGATCTACATAGATAGATATTCCATATCCATAGATATTAAGAGGTATGCAATTCAGAGACTGGTTACTCTTAGAAAAATTGGAAGTAACAGAAGCAAGAAGCCAAGAGATGCAGCAGTTTGTTCGTACAGAATGACAACAGAAGCTCTGCTGAGGACTGTGTCTGAATGCTCAGTAATGGTGGTGGTGCAGCACAGGGCAGAGTTCCCACCACTCACTGGGGCAGCTGCCTCTGACATATCAGAACCAAATGCATTTTGTGGCCTCCAATGAGTCTGTAAGGGGAAACCTGGAGCATATCAAAAGTTCACATCCCTGGGGACAGCAAAAAAAGAGGGGGCAGGTGGGGGGTGGGAGGGTGTCCAGTTCATTGAAATTGTCCTTATTCATGTCTTTTGAATATTAGGATGACATTTTTACTATTTGTATGCAGATATGCAAAGTCAGGTACGAATAAAAAATATTGGTTAAACAAGGACAAAAATTAGAATGAAACTGGCTGGAAAAGCATTTATGTTAAAAAAAAAAAATTAAAACTAAATTTGAGCAATAAACTTCAAAGCGCTAAATAATAATAATCAGGAACAGACTTTTTCAAGAGAAAAATAGTTGAGGGGAGGTGGTTTTTTTTTTTTTTTTTTTTTTTTTTTGGTGTCTGTAAACATCCTGAAATAAGCAATGGTTAATTCTCTTCCATGCTGCTTACAGCCACATAATTCATTACAATTGCTGAACGATGAACAGGAAAAACACATTTTCCAGCTGCAGTTACTGGTTTAGGGTAAAAGAGTACATAGCAAGAGATAATGTGACAATGTCTTTTTACAAAAATTTAAGTTGTTTTGACAAAATCCCTGAAAATTAAAAAACTTTGTGTAAAGGAGAAATAATTAATGCTTTCCTCAAATACTTAATAGCAGTTCTTTAGGAAGACCGAAGTTAGCAACATTACAGGGCATCAGAGAAAGGAGGAAATAAGAACAGAATAACATTTCTACTTCTCAGTTCCATTCATGCCCTGATCCTGAGACATTTCAGACATATTCTTTTTATAAACTAGTCTTCAGCGGGCATGCAAACAAGTATTATTAAAATCTAACTTCTGGTTGTTAAAATACACTAAATCACTAGATATAATGTGGATTATATGTCTTGACTGGTTGTAAATAAGAAAAAAAGTGAAAAGCTTTCTGTTCCTTCACTTAGAATCACTGTATGCTGAGGTTTCCAGGCACCTCAGGACATCCAAGATCTCTGCTCACCTTCCTCCATCTCTTGACAACTCTCTTTCTAATGCACCTGAGGATACCTTCAGTACATTGCTGGCTCATGGTTATCTTCTTGTTCTCCAGAACCAGAACCCTGCAGAAGTGCTCTTCAGCAACAACTCTCAGCCTATCCTGATGTATGGTATCACTTATATGAAAAGACTTATATGAAAAGTCTCAAAAAGAACTATTTAGAATACAGCTTCCTTTTTCACAAGAAACAGTTTTTTTTTTTTTTTTTAACCGTCATATATTTCAAGAAAGTTATTGAAGATTACAGTATGAGTAACCTTTCTACATCCATTCTCACAACTGCTTTTCAGGGTGAAGTCTTTTAAGGCATGGCAATGTGCTGCACAGAAGTAAGGAAGGGCACATATGCATTTGCATTTGCTAAATGAAGCTTTTCTCTGTCTTTTTAAATAGTTCATTTTTGCAATATAAAACACGTTACCCAGTGAAGTCTAAGCTACCTTTTATATATCTATTTAATTAGGTTGTTAGTTATCACACCCACTGGGAAGCGTGTGGTACCTCTGGATAAATCAATGTCCACCTTAACAAAGCGTCAGAATTCTGCACATTGCACTTTCTTTTTCTGCCTTGTTTCTGCCAATCATTTTTGATTGGTCCCTCACCATCATAGTTCTGGGGAGAGTAAATTCAGAGATATTCAAAATGTAACACTAGGTGTTGTTTCTGGCTCTGAAAAGGCTGGATTTGACTTTCTTTGGGAGTATGATGGGTATACCCAACCAAACAAAATTTGATGATATATGTCCATGTCTTGCATCACTCATCTCACTCTTAAGCAGCAAAACAAGTTTATACAGTTCTATAAGAGAATAACTGGATGACTGTAAGGACGCTCTGCTCCTTTTTGCAGCTGATTTCTGTTTCTGCTTTTCCTACTTTCATGTGCAACTATTTAGACAAATTCACTGAAGTTCTACTTTGAAAAAAAAAAAACCAAAAAACAAAACCTTACATTGAGTCTGTAGACTCTTAGAATTCAAAAGTTTTTTTTTTTCAACAAACAAGATTTTGAAATGTGCTTTCATTTTACAAACTTGTTCTTCATTTTGGAGTGAGTAGGCTTTGAGTTGAAGTTTACATGTATATATATTTGCATGTGCTTAAAATCTTCTATTGTTCTGACTTTGGTCCTATTCTGTAAGTAAGAAAAAGAAAAAGAATGTTTAAACTCTTACATTATTTGCCTTAAATAAACCAATCTAAAGTAAATTAAATAATGGTTAAATGATATAAGATCACCCACTATATCTACACCAATTTTAAATAAAATCAGTGCAACTTCACATGTGTAACAAAGACTTAGATCTTACATAGCAAAGGACCTAAACAAATGTGTCACAACAAATCATTCCAGAAATGGGAATCAGTGTGAGTACCACCACTGAAATCTATCAATTCCTGACTAAGTTCCATAAAAAGTTCTCAGTATGTAGGCTACCTTTACTGGCTTCTTCTATGTGGAGAGTCGGTCATACTGGGGAAGGTGGCACACCTGTCACACTGGTTAAGAAAGGTCATAAATGGTCATAAATATTTTTTAAACATTTGTCCAATGTAGGATAATAACTGTATGAGGAAAATGTTGCTTTTTTCTACTGATTGATGAGTAATAAAGGAATTGTGAAAACAATCTTCCATCTAAAACCTCCATCTCACAGGCTATTTCAAAATAGTGGCTCATCTTGTACAGATTTCAATATCTAGTACATTTGCATATAGTAAACTCTACACTAGTGCTGAAAAAAGGAGAGGCAACAGGGAATTACTGAAAGTATTTTTCACAGAAAGACATAGGGTTAATGGTATTTTTGCAAATTGAATCACAAATGGCTCCCTGGGCTGATCAACCTCAAACAGATGGATTCTTGAATTAAATCAAAGGTCAGGTTTTGCTTGGTTGCAAGTCTGGGGATTACATGGATGCATTTCCATTGTAAGTTAGTAGTTGTCTATGTGCTGAGAGAAAATGGTAGCAAAGAACAGAATCAAAAGTTTCAAATCCTTTGCAATCTGCCAGAATGGTGGATGTGAAGCAAAGTCTTTGTTTTGTATTTTATGCTGCCACCTGGTGATCAAACAATTTGGAAAAACAAAACAAAACAAAATAGTAGAATATTATTCTTGTTCAGGGGCTTTTTCTAAGTCTTGCTTCAATTCATTCATACTTTTTTTCCTGAACTATACTTATTTGACTGTTCTGCAGAGATTTTGTTTTTCCTAACATTTAGAAATTTTCATTCTGTTGCAGGAAACCTAATTATTCAATATATATAGATATAAATATATATATATATTTCAAAACTATTAACTACAAGATATTTTGTTGCTTAAAAAATAATTCTTACCAGTCAATTAGTTCCCCAAGTTATATATCTTGTCAATTTTGATTTTTTTTTTCAAGTTCTGAATTGGTGAGATATTTTTGTCTGAAAATTGCTTATGCTAGCCTGTTTAGTAGTAGAGAGATAAATAAGTGCTAGGCAAGATTTTACATTTCCAGTCTCGATATTCATCGAGATCTTTGGTTGTTTAATGTGTAGAGAGCATGCAGATATTTCCACTGTGATCAAGATAAAAAGGAAGAATTTAGCTATTACTAATCATATTCTGCTAGGGCCTTGCTGTTTAAGCATTGTATGACTTCCACTTCCCACCCCTCCCCCCCCACTTTCTTTGTTTTATGAAGCGGAAGGGGGAAATACACATCATACAAACACCTGTGACAAATCTCAGTCAGTTTTCAAAAACACTGGAAATCAAAAGTTGTATAAGAACACTAATCTCCTGGATAATGTAGAGTGTTCTCATCTTTCTCATTTCTCAGCAAATTCATATATAGGAAGACTATTAAACCAGTGGAGCTGAAAAACTTTCCCTATGCAAACAGGCTCATATAGAACTGCATTGAGGGTCACTACATAGCAGTGAGTTGTGCAGTATGTATTTTCTCACCGGAAATTGGTAGTATTGTTAGGATGTAAATGAAATTGCTTTTGTCCCAGAGGCTTTAAACAGAAAACGACTTTACCTTTGTGTTTTTCTTTCTTGCATATCCATTAGGCCAGCATTTTAGCAGTGCATACAAGTAGTTTTACAATTAATAATAATGTTTACTTTTCATTAGACTGCCATGAATCAGTTTTTAGAACCCTATAGTACAGAGGAATTATCTGGAACAAATTCAGAAATTTTCTGAATAAATATTTCATTGCACAGAGCCAAAGGAGAAAGATTTTTCTTTTCTTTGTATTTCCTTTGTGCACTTAGTAGTCCTATGGCAGAGAAACAAGTATCACATTGAAATCAGGTGGGAACATGTACATGCTATGCAGGTTTTACAAGTGCCTGTGTAACTAGCATGCTGCTATTGCTTCACAATTAAAATCTCAGTCCTTTTGAAAACAATGCACAATGTATAGAGTGAAGGCACAAGAATTTTCCAAAAGAATATTGGCAGAATAGCAATACTCTGGATAGCCTTCCACGCTCTTTCTATGTTCTGTGAGATGACCATTAGAACTGAAGAGGGAAATCATTGGCAAAACCACACAAGATGGTCTCCTTGGCATGACAAGACATATGTAAAGAATAAATAAATAAATAAATAAATAAAAAGAACGCAGTAAGTCTCATCCAGAGCCATACCTATTTTCTCTTACAAAATAACCTGCTCAGGAATTAGTTATATGATAACCTCTATCAGGAATATAGCCAGCAGTGTTCTAAGGCAATCCACTAAGTATGATTTAGGATTGAAAAATGAGAGAGGATAAAAAAAAAAAAAAAGAGGATAAAATGTACAAACTTAAGTACCTAAGTATATAGCAAGGTAACAATTGCATAATATTGTATGGAGAGAAGATAAAAATCAGCTAGTACCTGAATGATGTTACGTTATGTATATTCTTTGAAAATTTTCAAGTTAAAAAGTCTTGTTTTTAGTTAAGTATCCAGTTTGAAAGTAGAAAATGAAAAATATAATTGACGACTGAAAGAAAACATGAAGAATACACTGTTAATGGACTCCACTGGAATTCAATGATTTGTTCGAAGCAATTCACAGAAGAATAGCCATCATAACAAATAAAGCAATATATTTTAATGATTCATGGATAAATCTTTTGTATAATTCTCACTAACATTTCAAAAGAAGTCATGTAGTAGTCTCCCCTCGGGTGGTCTGTAGATTTCTTATGTTCTTTCATTCTTTTCATACCTTCAACAAACTACAGCTCTGTTGATGTGTCATTGTATAGGGAACTCCTCCGTGTTCTCTATGCGTCATGAAAGCTGCTGCGTGGTACATTAAAAAAGTACTGTTCACATCCTATGAGCTATGGTTCTCCAAAAGGTAGAGACCTCCTTTATGCAGGAGCAAAATAGATGGAGTAGTCATGGGATGGCATCTCTAGAAATTATCTCAGGGATGGAAAAGTTGGAAAAAAGAGAATCTATTTGAATGCTGCTCTCGACTGTAATTGGTCCCTTTGGAACTAGAAGAAACAGATGTTGTAGGAGTGAAATCTAAAGGAAAAAGAAAAATGCATTTTCCATGAAAATCATTTTTATTTTTGTGGGGAAAAAAAAAAAAAAAGGTTTGATGGGGAAGATTTTGATTTTTTTTTTTAATCACTATTTTATTTAAGAAAATTCTACAGGCAAATTCTTGCTGTTCAGGTAATTTTGTCTATTAATGCAGTGTAGTTTCATGCTGTACTATAAAGCAGAAGATACAATGTAGTTGCATGTTATTTTATAAAGAAGTTCAAATAAACATGGCCAGCCTACAGTTGTTTTTGATAGCACGGCCTCCTTGAAAAGATTTTACTCCCTCTGGGATAGTGATTCTTTCTGTCACTAAGGTGTCTCTGTCATGGGAGTCACCAAGATCAGTATGTCACAGATGATGTAATTTGATTTTCTGGCTACCTCTGAGACACAGAGAGGCCATTGACTAATATTCTCATTGTTTTCCAACTTGTCTTGCAAAGATCAGCCATATTTCTTCAGTTCTGGCCTCCCCACTACAAAAGGGATGTGGAGCTAGTGGAGAGAGTCTAGCATAAGGCTACAAATATATTAAGGGAACTAGTATACCTCCTTTAGGAGAAGAGGTTGAAATAGATGGACCTGTTCAGCCTAAAGAAGAGAAGACTGAGAGTCATTTTTTCAATGTGTGCAAGTACAAAAGGGAGAGTGTCATGAGGATGGGACCAGACTGGTAGCCAGAGAAAAAAAAGGAGTAGCTTGTATAGGTTTCAGTTTTGCAATGGCATCCTTGGATGATTTTCCTCTGTTTAAAGAGTATGGCTGGTATAGCTATAATGTTAGATTCCTTTACAGATAATGGAAAGAGGATGAAGTTGTACTACTACTGTTCCTCCACACTCTGTCCTTTTTGAGGAGAAAAAAAAAAAAAAAAAAAAGAGAGAGAGAGAGATAGATATATAAGAATACAAGGTAAACAAGCAAACATTTCCTTTCAGAAGTTTTATTCCTTTCAAGATGTAATGCTATTATATTACAGAAATTTAAAGGTAAAAATCTAACAAACTTGTAAGTTTTGTAAAAGTAGAAGCTTTTATAGATGTGGAATAGAGAAGTTTATTTCAACTGAAGTCTCATTTCCAACCATGATTAGTTTTTACTCTGAATATTTGGATTTGAAATAATGAAAAATGTACCTAGTTTTAAACTTACCATGCATTTTTCAAAGAAATATTTTTAGTATCCTCTATTTTTTTTTTATTAAATCTTGATTGTCATAGAGCTGTAGTATTTTTCCTTTTGTTTGATTTCTTCCATGACACCGAATAAATAGTCATCATAATCTGCCACTTCTGGCACAAACTCTGAGGCTGATGTCTGTAACAATATTTGTGACCTGAAAGGTTTTCTAAAAAAAATAAATAAATATTATGTTCTTCATACTAGTGCTTTCGATAGCAGTGTAAAAGTTGGAAACTATGAGTCAATTTGGTGCATATTAAATTTGTATGGATCTTTCTTCCTGTTATTCTGAATGAACTCATTACTTTCAGGAAAAATTCAGAGATACATATTCAAATAGTTTTCCTGAAACTTTTTCACAGCTGAGTTTGAAACAGAAAACAACATGACTTTCCATAAGAATATTTTCCCCACAGATCTATGAAATTTCTGCTCTTAAATAGCTGCTGATATTTCTAGGGATGCTGGTGGTACTAGTAGGTATTGCTAAGATAGTGTGAAGCATCTATCTTTAATAAAAAGCTATTCCTTCTACTTTTTAAAATGAGGAAAAATCTATGATGTTACCTCTTTTCCCCATCTTTTCTCTTGTAAATTTTTGTTGCACAGCTCAGCAGCATTCTGTTGACATTGTTCCTGTTTCATGGAGGCCAACTAGTCCCACTAGTACATCTTTCTACCCATAATTTCCGATGATAAAATCAGGTATTTTGATGACATGTGTTCTATAGACTACACACAGTGGAAGCATTCTGTTTGTATCATAGCCCTTTTCTACCTTTTACCTCTCAAGACTTGATTTGCCTGATTTTTTCATATGATCACTAGAAGTTTTAGCTGTTAATTTTTACAATGTAAAGAACTGAGTTTTACTGACAGTATTATTTAGGAAATGCACAACCATAACAAAATTGCCATAATTGTAAAACTAATATTTTTCCTGTGAGTACCTCATGTGTGAGTACAAAGTGTGTCCACAGGCAGGATGGGCTTGCTAGCCTCCCAGCAACCACCCTAGGAGAAGGACAACTCTAACCCCACACCTGGCCAGATGGAACTTGGTTAGCCCTGTAAGGCCATCCGTCTCAGAGAAGGATACTCTAACTAAATCTACATCCTGAGGGCTTCGCTACCACCATCCAAGCTCGCTAGGCCCTGGCAGATGAACCTTAGCAGTAAAGGGTGGGGCCAGTTCCACGCATGCTGAGGCTCACCTAAAAAATCCACTGCACAGGCTCAAAGGACACACTCACATTTGTAAAGCCCTGTAGCGACAGGAAAAAGACGAAATGGCAGGTGATAAGGTACACTGAAAACTGCAGATCCAACCCTGCATGCAGGTGGTTCAGGACATTGGTTGCTCGAGATTGACCCCACAGATGACAGTCTTGTTTGGCAACATCCTGAATGACCAAGCAGCCCTTTTCAAGGAGAGCACTGCTTGCTCCAGACGGAGAGGGGCCTAGAAAAGGTAGCCCAACCAAAGCTCATCTCCACCCTCCACCCAGTTGGCTAGCCACGGCCAATGGGCATTTTCTGATGCAGTTGAACAACAACAAACAGACAAAGGCATACACTTGCCTCCAAAGGTGTGTTCAGAATGACACTCGCATCTTGGAACATCAGAACCATGCTTGATACAGTGAACAGTGGGTGTCCTGGGCATTGTTCTGCACTAATTGCCCACAAACTATCATGACTCAGTATTTACATGGCTGCTCTCAGTGAAGTTCGTCTCCATGAGGAAGGCCGCCTCAAAGAACATAGTGCTGACTACACACTCTACTGGTCAGGAAAACCCAAAAACAAAAGTCACTTTTTAGGAGTTAGTTTCATGACCAAAAACTCCATCGCCTTCAAACTTGAAAATTTGCCGATTGGTCATTCTGATCACATTATCTCCTGACCCCTCCCACTACACAACAAGCAGTATCTTGTTCTCTTCAGCATATATGCCCCAACTCTGCGAGCTGACCCCGTGGAAAAACACAAATTCTACACCGACCTGCGCCATCTCATCCAAAAGGTTCCTGCAGATGATAAGGTCATAATCCTTGGTGACTTCAATGCGAGAGTAGGAAAGAACTCTGAAGCCTGGAAAGGAGTACTAGGCAAGCATGGTGTTGGAAACTGCAATGACAACAGATGTTTCCTGCTGGAGTTTTGTGCAGAACAGCAACTCACTGTCACAAACACTATCTAGCCAAAAACTAGCTGAAAGACAGCTAGAAGACAGCCTGTATGTATCCTCAATCCAAGCACTGGCACCTCATTGACTATGTCTTAGCGCGCCAGAGAAATGTTCACGATGCCCATTATACCCGAGTGATGCCTAGTGCAGAATGTCAAACAGACCACCGCCTTGTGCGATGCAAACTTAACCTCCACTTTAAGCCCAAATCTAAGAGGGGCGGAATTCCAAGGAGGAGACTCAAAGTTAACAATCTTTAAACATCTGCAGTGAGAGATAGCTTCCAGGTAAACCTTCAAACTAGAATTGAAGACCACCCCTTAGATCTCTCTCCTGAAGTGCTTTGGCAACATATCAAAAAAACCATCCTGCAGTCTTTCAAAGAATCCTTAGGGTTCACCTTCAAGGAAACAAAGACTGGTTTGATGAAAACAATCAAGAGATCCAGGAATTGTTGACAAAGAAGAGAACTGCTCACCAAGCACACCTTGCTCAGCCATCTTGCCATGTAAGAAAAGCAGCCTTTTGTCTTGCATGTAGCAAGCTCCAACAAGACAAGCTTCAAGACATTCAGAAAAAGTGGTGGATCAACCTAGCAGAAAAGACTCAACTCTGCATAGATTCGGGTGACCACAGAGGATTCTATGAGGCTCTGAAAGAAATGTACGGACCCGTATACCACCTTCAAAGCTCCCTATTCAGCACAGATGGCCAAATGCTTCTGACAGATAAAACCGCCATCCTGAATCGATCATCTGAACATTTCCAGACACTCTTCAGTGCCAACCGAAGAGTTCCAAGATTCAGCAATTCAGCACATTACACAACAACCGGTGAAAAATGAATTGGGAATAGCTCCTACAATGGAAGAGACTCTTAAGGCCATGCAGCAGGTGGAAACTGTCAAAGCAGCTGGGATTGATGGAATCCCGCCTGAAGTCTGGAAGCTAAATTTCATGAGCTTGTTGTGCGCAACTGGGAAAAAGGCAAACTACCACCAGATCTCTGTGATGCAATCATCATCACCCAAGATGATGATGGTGTACAAGAAGAAAGGAGAAAAGTCAGACTGCTCAAACTACTGAGGCATAACTCTGCCCTCCACTGCTGGAAAAATCCTTGCAAGAATGCTTTTGAACAGACTAATATCCGCTATCTCAGAAGAAATCTTACTTGAAAGCCAATGTGGTTTCAGAGTCAATAGGAGTACCACAGACATGGTATTTGTTCTCAGGCAACTGCAAGAGAAGTGCAGAGAACAGAACAAAGGACTCTATATGACCTCACCAAAGCTTTTGACACTGTGAGCAGGAAAGGCCTGTGGCAGATCTTGGAATGATTAGGATGTCCCCCCAAGTTCCTCAAAATGATTATCCTGTTACACAAGGATCAGGGCGGCCAAGTCAGATATGGTGATGCATTCTCTGAGCCCTTCTCAATGGTGTGAAACAAGATTGCATTCTTGCACCAAGTGTATTCACAATCTTCTTCAGCATGATGCTCCAAAGGGCCATGGCAGACCTCGATGAAGAAAACAGCATTTACATCTGATATCATACCAATGGAAGCCTGTTCAACCTAAGGCATCTGAAGGCCAATACTAAGATCCTAAATCACCTTGTCCATGAACTGCTTTCTGCTGACGATGTGACCCTCGTTGCTCATACAGAAGCAGCACTGCAGCACTTAACATCGTGCTTTGCAGAGCCTGCTGAACTTTTTGGGCTGGAAGTCAGTTTGATGAAGACAGAAATTCTCTACCAACCTGCACCTCAGGAAGTCTTCCATCATCCCCACATCACCATAGGCAAGTCAGAGCTTAAGTCAGCCCAAAAATTCAACTATCTAGGAAGCATCGTTTCCTCGGATGGTAAGATTGACAATGAGATAGACAACAGATTAGCAAAGGCATACAGAGCTTTCGGAAAACTTCATAAAAGAGTCTGGCGCAATAAAAACCTGAAGAGAAGTACAAAGATTAGTGTCTACTGAGCCACTGTACTGTCTACTCTTTTATATGGGTCTGAATCATGAGTCATCTACCACCGCCACCTGTGACTCCTCAAACGCTTCCATCAGTGGAATGATGACGCTTCCCCCATACAATCCTAAACATCCACTGGACTGATTATGTGACTAACGTAGCTGTCCTTGAACAGGCAGGGGTCACCAGTATTGAGGCCATGCTGCTGAGAATGCAGCTGCGCTGGGCAGGGCACATCTCCAGAATGGAAGATGACTGCCTCCCTAAGATTGTGCTGTATGGTGAACTTGCCACCAGCTGCTGCAAGAGAGGAGCCCCAGAGAGGAGATACAAGGACTCCCTGAAACAATACCTCAGCTTTGGCCATACTGCCTACCATCAGTGGTCCACTCTGGCCTCGAATCAGGAGACATGAAGACACACCATCCATAACGCTGCTGCTTCCTTTGAGAACACATGCAGAATCCATCTCGAAGAGAATACAGAAAGAACCGTGCCTTGCAATACTGTCTTAGGAGACCTTCCGCTGTGCCTTTTGCAACTGGACCTGCCTTTCCCGCATCAGTCTTTTTAGTCATCAGCACACTTGCAGCAAATGTGGGTAGAGTCCTTCTCATATCTTTGTTGGTGAAGCCTAGCTATGGTGGCCTCATAGGAAATTTTTATGTTGGGGAGAAGAAGGAGATGGATAAATTAACAGAGTATAAATAGATATCTTGTAGGTCAAAAAGCATGTGTGACCTTTAAGTAAGTTGAAAAATCACCCTGGGTAGAACAGAAAACAGATGAATCTGAGAGGAGGGGTGATTTATTTTAAGATATGGGGAAAGGATAACAACAAGTAAGGCGAATGGTATCAAAAATATCTTGTAAGGAAGCTTGTAATTCAGAAGTAACTTTGTTAAGATGATATTTATGAAACATTATGAAATGAAAGAAATAAGTGAGTGCTAGTTAGCACTGGAACATACAGAAAGATCTTTTCACTTATATCTTCCTAAATAGACTCCTCGATGCATCATCTTGCATTCTTTCTTGTTGTTGTTGTTTCTCTTCTTCCTCTTTTTTCTTTCCTTAAAACACAGTAGATGCAACTAGTTCAAGGCTTTTAAAGAGCTTAGCTTCTGTATAAGTACCATAGTAAATGTTCAGATTCTTTCCTTCTTTCCTCAGAAATATTCAACATTGAAAGACAATTTAATTCTGAAAAAAAAAAAAAAAGGCTTCGACATTTGCTACATAATATTGTGAAAGACACTGTTCCACAGACTCTGATACTGATCACACAGAAAGTCCTTGGAATTTGCTTTTGCAGACTGAGAATGTAACAGGAAAAAATAGGCTTTCTATAGAAATATAAAAGATATGTACTTTTTAATTAAGTGTTAAGTATTTTTATTTAAGTATATTTTTGTAAATATCAAATAAATATTATTTGAAACTCTTTGAGAAATAGTGTACTGAAAATGTACTCTGCATTGTAGATATGTTGTTATTTATAGTTCCACTCATTTTTTTTAAATTCCTGTCTGATATTGTTTGCAGGAAGCATTCATAACTCTCAGTTTAAAAATATACATGCACATGCACACAGAACACTGGATTAAACATTATGCATTAAAAGACATGTTGTACAAGTTAGGGAAGAAGAAATAAGACAGGTAAAATTTGTCTGTCTGAATAAATACAGATCAAGAAACCTATTAAAAAAAACTAATAAAATAAACAAGCAAAAAAAGACAACAATTGACCTGAAATTCTAAGGTTGAAATCTATCTCATAGGAAGATATGAAGAAGATTTGGGGAGTTTTGTTTTGATTAAAAGAAACAGTGCAGTTCTGTTTGGAGATAAAACAAAATTTTATGTACTCCAACTAAATCAGAACAAGTTTATAGTGACTTCTTTAACTCATTTCAAAGGAATAATGGATTGTTGAAATGCATACATTTCTTCTGTTGTACCTTTTATTGTTGTGTCATCGTTTCCCTATGTTTTAATAGAAATAAGCAATGAATAAGCAAGCTCAACACAACGCCTTTTCTAGAATTACAGAAAACACATATTGTTTTTGCTTCTGCTTTACTTGATTTGTTTTAGTCTAGATTCATTTAAAAATTCATTTAAAACCAGTCTGTTTATGATATAAGATAGAAGAGATATTAGAGAGAAGATAAAGAAAAGCGAAATCAACAAAAAGTTCCTACTTACCTCCTTATTTCCTGCTTAGTAGGCATATCTAGCAGTATGCCTAAAAAATATCTCTTTGTTTTTCAAGGCATGTTTGGATTTATAGTTCAATAATGTTTGCTTTAAGTTTTACTCAGGAGATCTTAGTCTGCTCAGGTGATCTGTTGTTGTACAGTGTAGTGAGAATTTTTTTTACTACAGTTAAATCCTTTAGATTTTACTTTTAAAACTGGTGAGTTAAAAAGAAGGACTGAAATGCATTCTTCCAGGGAGCTTTCTTGCTGACTTAGGATCACATTAAAGTTATTCAGACTAAATCTGAAAATAATACAAAATAAATGTTTTTATAAAGTTAGTTAATTAATCTATATGATTTTTCTTCTCCCAAATTACAAAAAGAAATCATTTTCTCCAATAGAAGTCACTAAAATTAAGACTCTAAATGATTTGAAACTGTTGGGTTCAAATATAATTTTCAGGAACAGTTGAATTTCATTTATTTAAACTTTTTTTAAAAAGACACATCACATTATAAATCTGGTCACATTTAGTGTAGGTTTCTGTTTAATTTGTGTCTCATCAGTGCAATGTCAGTTCTGAAATAACAAGAGTCTGTTTGCAGAATAGTCACTCTTTTAGAATACTTGAGAAATATTCTTTTGAATGTTTTACCATCACATATTGTGGTACAAAATACTGTTTCACTATAACAGTTCCTCAGTTGTCTTTTGCGTTCCTCATATCCTTAAAATTATTCTGTACTGTAGATTTTATAAAAATAGATAAATAAATGTAACTGAGAGATTCAGTCATTATAGTACAGATCTTACAATAGAAAGTATTCTAGCCCAGTAAGTTCTCAGAGTTTTCCCTTCCTCTTGAGCTTTCTCCATCCACCAACTTATTATACTATTAATATTTTCTTAATGGTGTTTCTTATACCATTTGTATATAGCAATAGCAGTGCCCTGGATGAGTTGGTCTAGAATTTACAAGATGCAGGTTTCCAGTTGTCAGACACTGTGTGTGTTCTTGTAGAAAGCCGAAGTCAAGAGAGAATCCCTGCAACTAGGAGACAGTGGTACTTTAACCTGTACCTAAGACTGTGTGTCAGTTGTGTTAAATTAGAATTTTATTCTCCATATGCTTTCAATATTATAAACATCTTTCTCTCCAATGAGGATTATCTCTGCTTTTATATACCTGCATTGCAGCATTCAGATATTACGGAACTTCAGTGTCTTCCAAAACGCAATTTGTTACAGTTGTTGACTTTTCTGTGCTCCTGTGCAACAAGCAAAATATTGTAACAACATGCATCCTATAAGAAATATGTGTCAGGTAGATCAAACAGGAACTGCTGGACACCACCAGAGAAGAAAAATAAGTAAGTAAGTAAATAAATAAATAAATAAAATCAATTCTGCCAAGGATGACACATTTAACAAATGAAATTTATTCAGTTAATTACAAAGCTGAAGAGATAAGACATAAATTTAAATTACAATTTTTCACATTACCTGTGATAAAATGTTATGATATTACTAGTGAGGAAAATCATCAGAACTTTTTAGGCCAATTGTATGCCTATTATAGTTCAGCTGATATTTGAAGAGTAAAAAGAGGAATGAATTTGCTCCTTTACTTGCCAATATAATAGTATTCATCCCTATATAAGGGGGAGATCATGCTTCATTAAGACTTGGCATGTTTTACAGGAAAATAATGCAGTTCTTGTTGCACAATAGGAAGAGGTTGAATTCTACCAAGAATCTTGGCTGCAGCCAAGAATGTCTTCAATCCTGCCAGAAATAAGTTCATGGACAAAGCCTATCCTTGTGCATACAATAAATCATCTGTTCAGACCCTCGGCTATGTCAGAAGAGGCATTGTAAATGGTGCCCTTTTATTATAATTTTGTCATACTGTTATTATTGTATAGTCACAGAAGGGATGAGGTTGTAAAGCATCTTTTGAGATCATCTACTCCAGCCTCTCTGCTCAACTAAGATAAACTAAAGCATGTCCAGATGGCTTTTCAGTATCTCCAAGGAAAGAGACATCACACACTCTCTGTACTGCCTGTTCCTGTGCTCAGTCACCCTCACAAGAAATAAGTTTTTCCTCATGTTCAGATAGAATTTCCTGTGTTTCAGTTTGTGCTCGTTGCCTCTCATACTATCTCTGGGCACTGCTGAATAGAGCCTGGACACATCTGCTTGACTCAGGTACTTACACACATTGGTAAGATCTCTTCTCTATCTTCTCTCCTCTAGGTTGAAAAATTCCAGGTCTCTGGATACACCATTACCCTCAGCATCTTCATAGCCCTTCTCTGGACTCTCTTCAGTAGCTCCAGACTACTCTTGTACTGGGGAGCCCAGAACTAGACAGGACACAGTGCTCCAGTACTGAGTAGAGGGGGAGAATCATCTGCCTTGTCTGCTGACAACACTCTTCCTAATGCAGCTCCCCAAGGTACCACTTTCCTTCTTGGCCACAAGAGCACATTGCTGATTCATGATCAGATTGCAGTCTCAGGGCCCCAGATCTTTCTTTTTAAAGCTGCTCTCCAGCAGGTCAACCTCAGCCCATACTGGTACATGGGCTACATGGTACCTTCTGCACCTCCCTTTGTTGAACTTCGTGAGGTTTCTCTCTGACCATTTCTGCAACCTGTGAAGGATACTCTGAATGGCAGCACAATGCTGTTATGTATTAATATCCATGTGTTTTGAAATAGTTCTCAACAGAATATTCCTCTTTTCCACATTTAAAATTGGTACCAGCGACTTTCCAAACATCATACTGAATGTCATCTGAAATCTAATTTGCGCACTGCTTTAGATTTCTTGAAGTTTACCAGGATAAAAACTGATAAAAGAGTGAAAATCTTATCAAATCCACTTGAAATGAATTCTTCTAAGGTGCTTACCAGAGACCAAGACCAGCCCTTCCGAAAGCATGTCTAGATGCCTAGACCCCGTTTTGCAAATAACAGTAGGATGTATGAATTTTATTCTGTACTGAAAGAGTAAGGTCCTATGTTCAGCAGATACCTATCTAAGAGTATCAAGTTGATCAATTCCTGTTTTTGAAGTCTGAAATAATATTGTTGTTGGATCAGAGTTGCGAGGCACTATTTGTTCTAACATAAAATGAATTTACTCCAATATTTGTTTGCAAAGGGAAGTAACAAGAAAATAAATATATTCACATTCTTTTACACTGTTTAAGTTTAGCATCTACCAGATGAAGCTTTTTTTAATCCTACTTATTCTGCTGATTTCAGGTTGCCTTATAGGTATTATGTGTAATTTCGTATGTCTATTGTTGGAAATAAAAATGAGTGGAATTAGCAGATGGAAAGTAATCCTTGTTTTTAAAATAGGCAGAATTTCCTATTTCCAGGAAAAAGATGGATAATCAGCATAGTGTTAAGAATTGATAACAAATTATTCCCACTACTGCAGACAGAGTTCTGGTAATCTTGCAATGTATTCACTTTAGTGGACTGTTCCAAACTAGGCTTTTACAAAAGTTGTCTGAAGGAAACAATTTCAGGATAGAAATATCAGGTTAGCAATTAAAAGGGCGGAGGTATTAATGAAGCAATAAAAATATTTTGCACTTCATTTGATATGCTTGCTTTATTTAAATTTGTATTTTTACAAACTATAGTACCACAATACTATTGCCCAGGAATGTAGAAGTTACTTGAGAATACATCAAAGCAATAGTCCTTAAAAATAAAATAATAAAACAAAATAAAATAAAATAAAATAAAATAAAATACAATAAAATACCAATTCTCTATTTGTTGAGTATTTTGGGTGTTTGATACCCCTGTACAGGGATTTCAGTAGTCTATGGTGAAAATACAGAAGGTAGTTTTCATATACTTTGATGTAACTATAATAAATGTTCTAGTGTAACTGGAGTGCCAAATTTAGATCTTATCACTAAGAAAGTGAGAGTAAACAAGTGCCTGGTAATGTGCACACTCTCATAAGGCTACAAGTCATTACCTCTTCTCAAGATGAGTATAAGTTTCTCTAAAATAGTGAGCTGTCAAATTTTATAAAAGCCCAGAGCTGCATCCCTTGCACTACTTGCAATTTAGCTCTATATATTCAGTGAAGTTAAGCAGATTAGGACAATGAAGGGCAAGTTCAAAATATACTTGGTTCTATATAGATTCATTAGGATTTTGGGGTATTATTAGTGTATTCTTCTTAAGGAAATAATACTTTTTTCTATTATTATTTCTGATTTTGCAGTAAAATGTATCTAGGAGCTCTCGTGTTATAGTATATAGTATACCATATACTCTGTAGAAGTTAAAATCAGAAGCAAGTTTTTGAACTATGAATGTCTCCAGCTAACTGTACTGTAGCCTAACTTCATTTCTAAGCTATGAGTTTATTTCCTTGGGCTACATGACATTTATGCATCAATATGCGAAATGTATGAGATCTGTTTTGACATTTAAACTTGCTGTGTAGTGGGATGCTTGAATCCCAAAGACTGCAAGATAAAAATAAGAATGACCAAATAAGTGGATTTGTTTCTTGAGCACAAGACTCATTATTTTCTGAAGAGCTGGATCCCCTTTGGCACTGTATTGCAGCACACATGCAGCTGACTATTACTGAGCTCTAGAAAAACATGTGCCCACAATTTGCCTCAGTATGAACAAAACTCTTGGATCTGCCTGTGAAAGATGGAAATAAATCTGCATTTTTAAACCATTATTTATTTTCATCTTTGCTGAAAACCTGGATTTTTGGTCTTCTTGAAGCTCATAATTTTATTCAGCAAATAAATGAATTCCTATGTGGCACAGCAACATTTTCTTTAAAACTACTTTAGTTAATTTTAATTGAAACATCCCTCATTGGCAATGGTAAGAGATCAAAGGCAATATAATCAGATTGTTTAGTGCTTGGTGGGCAGCTGGTGCATAACTATGTTCATGTTAACCAACAGAGCTACGCCAATTTAAATAAGGTTAGGATGCTTTATGCTAGTTAAATATACAGCCCCCTTGATGGTAATTATCATCAACAGATATTGCCTAAAAGGTAACTTGAAACAAAGAAGTTAGTTGTTACCCCCAGATGAAAACAACTTTTAATGTTTCTGACTTGATCTTCAATAAAAGTTTGGAGTTGAAAAATGACTGCAATGTCTCCTGCATGTGCCAAAGTAAATATCCAGTACTATTTTTCATCTTATAGTTAGTTAACATCACAAATCAAGAATAAGAATCTCAACTTCTTTGCTTTCAAGGACTGGTCATACCAGTCCTATGAGTGCAGTCATCAAATCAAATAAGTAACATCAAATGAAGTACTGCATTACTGAATGAAGAGATTCAGTTTCTGAAAGGACAGTGCTGTCCACACATAGTGCAAGTCTTTGAATGTTGGTCCTTCTGACGTATTTGGGTAAAAATATATGGAGAAAGAGCACAGGCAGACAATAAGTAAAGTCAGATCCTGTTTTCTGCACGTGTTTGTATGTTTCCAATAGCTGTTAATCTGGAGCAGTTTAAGAATTACCAATTTTTTAGCTTAGTGAAGAACATGACTCATGCAGGATAGAAGACAATGTATGTTGCTTTGCACTGTGTCATTCCTTCTCACTTTTCCTCTCCTAATTTTCTTTTCTGTTTTCTCTCTGCATGCAAAAATAATAATTCTTTATTATAATTATAATTATAATATGACATTCCATGTTTGACATCTTTAGTCTACTGAATACATTTATATCATTAGGCAGAGCTTATTTTTGCCTCCTCCTTTGACTTGCTAATAGTTTGCCCAGTAACTCTTGGTGCCATCCACTCTTCATCTCAAATAGGAATGACTACCTATCTGAGAAATCAATAAATGAAGCTCTATTAATAACATACATTATAAGGAGCACACAAAAATGACTGTCATGTTCTCTTGTGTGAGAGCTGTCTTAATGTAGAGAAAAAATTCAGAAACTCGTTAGTAATAAATCATCCTTACTTCATCATCTTATGCTTTTAATAGTGGGGTGTCAGCACCTCAATATTTCCCTGTGCTAATAGATTTCTAGATTTCATAAGGAACTAAAGTTCATCATCTCAATCAAGAAACTTTTGAAGTTTAAGGTTTTGTGCCTTTTTTTTTTCTTTTTTTTGTGATATGAAATAAAAGCAACAAACTGAATCTCATAAGAGCCCCAGGGTCACTCTTATAGACGAGTGATTCAAACACTTTGATTTGAGCTAGATATTTGGAAGCATGCCTGTCTAGTTGCAGTGAGGGACTCTTTAAAAGACACACATCAGAATAAAATGAAAATTATTGACAAATTAAAACATCATTTTAAATTAGTGACTCTCACTGGATGCTGTATGCTTGCTCACAGAACACAGTATTGTACTGGATATCAGATAAAAACACTCTTTGACCTTAGTGGCTATATATCTTGATTTGAAAAACACAACTTCTTGTAATCTATACCTCTATCATCCTTCTCAGAGGATGATACACCTGAAATGTTTTGATTTGATCATCTGCTCTAATTATTACATGCCTCTCACAGGGGCCAGCTGCAATCCAGGATGCAAGATTTTTGAACAAGACACTTAAAAAAACATGCAAATTGCCCCTTAAAAGCAATTTTGGGGCAAAGAAACTTGGAGTAAATTGCCCCACACAAGCAATCTTGATAAAGTAGAACATAAAAAAGATAGCTTTATAATTTTCAAGCATTTGTGAGCTATAGTTCACATAAGATGACTGTAGCCTTTCAGATTTGTGCTGTCTTTTAGGTTTCTTCCATGTTTTTCATTTGTTTTCATTTATGAGTGATGTCCTGTAATCCTGATGGAAGAAATAATACCAGCAGGTAGGATGTATCCGCTTACCTTATTCTTTGGTCAATACAGGTATGAAGGAAAAAAAAAAAAAAAATGATGTCATTCAGTTGCTTAGAAAATAGTAGCTTGTGCTTCAGCCTTGCAAAAGGTTGAAGGAATGAATTCTACTCCTGTGGGAGAAAAAAAAAAAAAAAAAAAAAAGACATCTATTAAGTGCCTAAGAGGGCACCTAGCTAAACAAACAGCATTGCCTTTTATACCCTGTTTTGTTTAACTTTTGAAAGTTAGAGGTGAGTGGTAAGAATGCTCATCCTCAGAACTTCATACACTGAAGAGAGAATGTTTATTCCACTTTGGGTAGAAGGCAAGAGAAAAGCTGCCACTTAATATGAGTCCCATAACTCGAGCCATAGTATATTATCCATTTAACAAAAATATACATATAGGTTTCCAGGGCCTAAATAAGTTTATAAGAAGTTTATTGGAAGATCTGAGTGATCCTGAGGTTTCAAACAAGGCTGGGAATTCTGGGCGTTCCAGTAATCTTTGTACGGAATGTTGGAAGTCATGTCGGAAGCAGAATTTAGAAAACTTACTGTCTTTAGTGTTTCACAAAGTGGGACAGAAATTACTGTTTCAGCTGTTATTTACCATAAAATGGAGTGGAACCCAAGACTCACTGATCACAAAAGCCAATCAAAATAAAAGAAAAAATGCCACACAGCAAGTTAGAAGTTGTTTTCTGTTTCTCAGTCATGGCATAGATAAGCCTTGCCTTCTCTCCAGGTTTTGTAACTGGGGCCATGTCTTCTCTGCAGCTTTTGTAACTCATGGCTTGGGATGCCATGCAGTCTCTCAGTTGTAGCATAGATGAACACTTTCTCTTTGGGATGCCATGCCTTCCATCCAGGTTTTGTAGGTTTGATATGTTAAGCATAGCCTACTAGTTTGCAACCTAGGCATGTGTGTTTCCTTAGTCCTCTAAAAAGGAAAAAAAAAATTGATTAAAATCAGGACAAATATGCCTCTTCCTGAAATAAGAAGTAGGAATGGGGGTTAATATTTAAATTTAATTTTGCATTCGTTTCTATGCTCCACTGACTTAAACATTCCTATGTTATCCCCTGGTAGCAATTAATAATACATTCTGAGATACCAAAAAAGAGCTTGATTGGTTTCCTCTTTGTACTGTAAAAATCCTAGTTTATACCCTTTGTCCTAGTTTAAACCTAGTTTAAGCCTTTAATTTTATTTGATATTCTTATGAATTTGAAGATCATAATACAGATAAGTTAAAATTTGTGGCTCTATATACATTTAATTTATCTTAAACTGTTTGGGATTTTTGTTCATCTGTGCTGTTCAGAATGTTTACAAGTTTATTTTCTATGTCTCCAAACATTTGAAGTAGCTCTCTTCTTTCTTACAGGCAATAGCAAGTTCATAAATGCTGTGTTGTATTTTTAATGCTATCCACAAGAATATGCGATAGATAAAAGAAAAAGATTTTTTTCTTTTTCTTTTTCTTCTTTTTCTGGATAATTTTTGTATCTCATTAGCACTAGTGGTACAAGAAGACTTATGGCATGATTAATGTAGCAGATTAAAAATCTTTGATTTTTTTTTCCCAAGTTAATAATTAATAGTAATGTAAAAACTTTCCAAAGCTCAACTGGTTCAGAACCTGCTTGAGGTTATTATTTATATTGATTGGCTGTTCATCAAGGGGAAAAAAAAAAATCCTTTTTCTATGTACCAGAAAATGTATCAACAAAGAAAAGGGATTTTGTTTCTGAGAGTGAGGATTTCCCCACTGTGCAACTGAGCACCCCAGGGCATAGTTAGGAATGCCAGCAGAAGAGCTAGTACGACAGACGCTAAGCACAAGAAAGATGCAGTCTCAGAGTTACAGACTTCTGTAACTAAAGTAAATGTGTTCTAAAGTGATAGAATGTATTTTGCTATATGTCCTTGTGAGTCTTGAAAAAAAAAATGTGTTTTTTTCTATGTATTTTTTTTCTGTTATGAAAAATGTAGGAATATTCTTTAAAGCTTTGCTATAAAAAATAAAAGTACATTTTCTTATTACATAAGAAAATTAAGAATCTGCTGTTTCCTTAACAAGATGTTGGTGGTGGTATCTAGCCTGCAGCCTCTAAATGAAAAAAAAAAAAAAAAATCAATTTGCACTAAGTTGGAAAGCAAAGTGGCTTGAAATAGGATCAAATTAAAAGTTTGGGATTTTTTTAGAAAATAAAAATAACAAATATTACCACCCTCATGCATATGGGAAAATATTATTATCCTCATGAAAGACTAGAAAGAAAAGAATGAACAAGAATAAAAGGCAAGCTGTAGATGGACACTGATTGGCAGGATGACAAAAAATGGGTTTGGGAAGTGGATTTTATTTGTTGGGATCTTTCCTATGATGACATTTGATGACATTGTTTTAATTTTATTTTATTTTAAACTTAATTAACTGACACAAATTTAGAGAAAGAAAACAAAGGAAGAAATACTTTAGTCTAGCATGTTAAGCAATAAACTAACATTTTGCAGCATGACACAAATTGCAGAAAATGTAAATAGATGGAAAAATTTAATACCTACATATTGCATACCTTATCTCAGGTAAGCACAAGAGTCTAAAGATCATACATTTCCCACCAATATTTGCAACCTTTTTTAACTCTAAATGGCAGACATGCATCTCTTTTCACAGAACAGAAATCCTGACAAATAGTGGTTCACTTATTAACACAGGACAATAAATATATTTTATTGTACCATTGTTTTAAATCTTCTTTCCCTCTTACACAAATTTTATACTCTTAATTTACTTCTTTATTTCAAGGATTAGTATATTTTAAACAAAGAATCTGTTGATTGAAAAAAAAAGTGCTAACTCGCTTGATTATTCAGACTAAGTGAAGTGGAGGAGCAAGAGAGCTATCTGAGAGCTAAAGGGGGGATTTGGGATAATTCCATGGAATCTGTCAGATTCCTTTCTGCTGCAAATTTATGTATTGTCAGTCAGCTTTTGGTTCTTTCATAGATTTAGGATTACATCCTTTAGTAATGAATCGATGTGACTCCACTGACATTGATAGGGTAAGATGATTCTACACTGCCTAAGAATCTAAAACAGCAAATGTCAGTACAGAAGTAAGATATATTTCATGCCCTTAAAGGCTGCAGGAAGTAGCCTTGCAAATAGCACACTTAAGAAAACAGTAAAAATGTCAGTGCATATGCATGTTAAAATGTAAACGTGAGGTAAAATCTAATTCAAAATTTGTGATTATGAATTAAAGCTGTCTAAACAAGGTTAATTTGACTTCTTTTGAATGTGCATAAAAAGTAAAAAATAATATTACTCCACCTACTTGCTGACTGGACTGCTTCAGAACAAATGCTGATAACAAGTATGGGATTCTATACAGCATTTTATTCTTTTTCTCATTGGTTGCTTAGTATGAGGTACAGGTCGTCTTTCTTGCACATTATTCAAATGCTCACTTGACAACAGATTTATTCATTCATTTCATCCTAGTAACTGAGTGCTAGTCCATTTATCTTCATGGTGCCCATAAGAAGTGAGAAATTGCCACTGCCTTTTTTTTTTTTTTTTTTTTTTTTTACCCTACAGGATTTCCATACTGTTTAACATTTTTACCTCTAATTTCAATTTGGAGATGTGTTATCAGCTCACTATCAAAACAGGCTTGCTAATTCACACTGAGCGCTGTGAAAAGAGTGATTATTATGAAATATTGGCTGAACTATCTTTTAAATCTTCACTGAAGAAATATGAGGATGGAGGTATGGTGAAAGCTGGTTCTATACTATCTTCTTTTATCACGAAATAGCCTTGTTTACTTTCTATTGGTTGGTTTCCTCTTTATAAAATACTAATTATTATTTTAAAATAAATAAGTGAATCCAAATGAGAAAGATTCTTCCGTGATGGATATCAAGTACCTTTTATGGGCAAAATTTGGTAGTTATTTTTATCAGAAGCTTGATGGAATTTTTTAAAACAGATATTGGACACAGAAAGGCACTTATAATACACTCATACTATATTCTGTTGTCTTTCTTTTTTTAAGAACAGTAGCAATATTAGTTTACTTTTGGGAAAAAAAAATTAAAAAAGAGATCCACCACAATGTTCAGAATAACTGCACATCCTGCACTGGATATCCACAGTAATTAGTGTGAATGTGCTAGCACCGGTCCATGTGTTTGCCAGGTCCCGGGTTCGAGATCGCATGTGTTTTTCACTGTAAGGATAGCTATTAAAATTTGACTGAGAATTTCAACAAGTGTCTGAGCTGCTGGACTTAATTCGCTCTAGCATGTGCTTTTGTTATTATTGTGATTGCATTTCTCATAGTAATTTTAGTGTGTAGGCTCAAATCGTAGTTCAAAAATAATGGCCTGTTCTAGCATATTATCTCTTCTTATTAACATACTCTGTTGTTGCCTGACATTGGCAATCGACTCCGTCTGCCGAGGCGGCCAGGCACGTCCAACCCGTGCCTGGGCCAAAGAGCACAGACACCAATATGAGGATGCTGCAAATGGCGTTTAATATACGCAGGCTGGATCTTATAAAGGTAGCAAAGGCGGAAGCATGCCTATATAGCCAATAAGCGTTGCTCTTTACCTAATATGGCATATGCCTTAGTTCCCTATTCTTCCCGTACATCGCGAGATCTTCCGAGCGCCGTACCCTACATCTCCCCCTCCCCATGTTAATCTAAATATCCTAAATATCACTACTTTGAACAAGCTGCTGATAGCGTACATTGTGACTGCCTTGTTTCTGTGAGCGTCGTAGCTGATGCAATACATAGTGGGTTATACATGACAAAATAGACATGCCGCAAAAGACACCAATCAATACCATAATGATAATCAACCCAAGCTTCCACAATCAATCCAATTGAACCAGGATAGTAATCATGTCCAGATACTGTTGCCTATGTTCTCAAGCCATCTCCAGTTTCCTGGGTTACATCTTATCACCTGTAGCAGATCTGATCCTACGTTTTGAATGGCCTCCGACCTCTTGCCGATCTTCTCATAGTCTTTTGTGGTCAGGCAACAAAATTTTGGTTTTTGAATGTTCTGGACCGGCCTCCTCCCACCTGGAGAATCTCGAAGATTACGTTGATGGCCTCGTGATGTGCTTTGAGTATCTTGTTGACATCCCTAAGACCTGCCGCTATCTGTTGAGACAACGTGTTTACTGCTTTATTCGTCCGCAACAAGTGACAGGTCGAGCTTTGAATTTTGTATAGCCCTGTTGATCCTAAAATCGGGCCGAGGCAAGTAATATTAGCATTCACCAGGACGAGGAATGGTGCCTCGCTCATATTACCCGGTAAAAAGACACCAGGTGACATGGGGGCAAAAAATTTTACAAGGGTTGGGGGTATTTTGTCTGGTGGTAGGTATGCAGCAGCCAGCAAGCATAGCGCGCTAGAGCAGGAAACGTTTCAGTTGGGGAGAATTATAGTACTGTTCGTCCATCTTGTACCTGAGTGTCTAACAAGTCTTTGGGTATAATCCACTCCCTGTTTCCTTCATCATCCCCGTAGCTAAATCTTCCCACACCTCTGTCTATATTTATTGTATTATAACTTTCACAGGTGGCAGAGGGGTCTGATGTAGTCTTTCTCTCCCATTTCTGAGCCTTCTGAGTGACTATCTCTAGGTACCCTGTGAAATTCACATGATGGGAGCGGTATGTCACATTAACATATGACCCATATGGTGACCATGATTCCCCATACACTGTCCCACTAGGCAGTATTGTGAGATTTGCTGCTCTTCGTGCCATTAATTTGCATAAAGCGTTATCTGTTAGCGGAGCCGCAAAACTTACAAAAGCAAAGCATGTTAGTGGATTGTGTGGAAGGAGCGTTTGTAGAAGAATTGTTTGAAAGCAGGAACTGAGAGGAAAACTAGGGCCTCACACAGCTCTGGCATTACAGAGGCCTGCTTGGGGTGCTGCACAGTTGCCACTTCCAGGACGGCTGGTACGCACGGACTCAACTCCTCCACGGTTCCCTGGGCAACGCAATCTGCCCTCCTCGCAGCTGCAAAAGGGAGTAACGGAGGATGGAGCGGGATGAAGGCACCGCGGCCAAACTCTGTTGCACTCCCTTTGCTGGGCTGCTGATAAGCTGCACAGTGGCTGTCTAATGAGAGATATACGATAACAAGTCCGGTGCTGTGCCAGCAAAAGTGGCAAATGATGAACTTTGCTTGAACTTTGCTCATTATAATGTGAAAACCGTACCTCCATCTCAGAAGTTACCCGCCTCCGAGGTACGACCACCCCTCACTGAGCATGCGCTTTAGATTTTCGGTTGACTGTACCTTTAAATGAAAGCGAGAAACTTTTCCACCAATCAATAACAATATTAAGTATGACTTTAGTCACTCAAGCTCCACCTGAATGTAAAGAAAAGTATAAAAGGTGAACTAAGGATGAAAAGTCTGGAGGGAAGAATTCATCGTAACTCCTGGGTCAGTTGAGAGGCTGAGCCCCCTTCCCTCCCCTTGCGCCAGGACGCTGCCTGAGGAGACTCGAGACTAGGCGTCTTCTCCCATTTTCTGGGGTGAGTGATGATTGCACATTTGTACATCAGAGCTAGCTAAAAACCCCATGCTCTAGTAGAGAATTTCCTGTACTAACATCCGAAACCTGCTTTGTAAATGCTGCACTTGAATAAATCATACTGTTTGTGAACTCGACTATTTGTTTGCGGGGGGCAATCGGACTTTTTTTTTTTTTTTTTTTTTTTTTTTTTTTATACCTCCTTCCCCCCCACCACCATTACCACTACGGCTTTCAAACTGCAACATTTTCAATACAGGTTGAGATCAGGACTTTCCCCTTTTTTCCACCCCGGTGGGGAGGCAATAATGGGATGCGCCTCTCGCCCTCGCCCATTGTCGGGCCTAGGATTCTGTGTTTCCTGGTCGACTCCATACAACCTGTATCAGCAGGATAACGCAAAGAGACCCTTTCCTCGTCTTGCCATGTCGATCGTTTGTTTTGCTATTCTCCAATATTTCCTTTTCAACCGGACAAGGTGCTTTCTTAGTAGGTTGGGGTCCAGTCGAATCCTCCATCACTGAGGTGTATGGGTTGTAAGGTCGTCCCACCAGCCGTTCCTCCTAAAAGCCACAATATACAGCTAATAATAACAGTAACACTTCTTCCTCCCATGTTGTTCTTCTGCAGGCTCACACTTTCCACAGCTGGGGTACCAGATGCCTGCCTGCTACGTTTGATGTATGCGAGTTTGCTTCCAGCCAAGGTCTCGCCCAGTTTTGCTGGCACCCATCTGGTTCCAGTATCTGTAACGACACAAGCATACCCTTTTCCCCAGGTTATTAAGCCCAAGGGTCCCATCCAGTTTCCCGTGTTCCAGTCTCTCAGCATCACCTTACACGGACCCGACTTTACTTCTGTCAGGCCTCCCTTTAGCCCAGCCCTGTGTTTGACCATCAGAGGGACTAGGCTATCCTGGGGCAATCTCGAAATTTTAAAACATATTCTGCTCTTGCCAATTTTTTGTTTTTCGTAGCTGGCATTTCAGCGTTTGGTTCATATGTTCCACTATGTCATGGTCCTCAGGATGTAATAGTATGGTGAAAAAACAATCTTTTAAATCGATTATTAAGATGTCCGAATCATTTTGAAAGGTTTTCGATTTCCATTTCTATTTATGTTTGCATAGCTTCAATTTGGTTTCCTCCCCAGAAATTGCTTGGGATTTCTGTATATTAAGGAGGCCTCCGCTCCAGTAGCATTGAGGCTTTTACAATTTGTAAGGACTGTTGCAGGTCCTTCCGTGTCAGTTGCACTGGAGCTTGGCCGTCGCTTCATTCTTGTTTCCCATGCTGAAGTACTTCCCTAGTCTCTTTCCAAGGATACAAGTCAGAGTACGGCTCCCAGTCCTCCATCGGTGGGGTGGGTGGGCGGGGGAGGTGGGGGGGGACGCCGTAGTCTGAGTTATTCCTGGCTTTCCCACTTTCAAATTCTGGACTTTCTTGTTGTGCTTATTTAGCCCTCTCTGCTGATATTACACAATAAAGATCTAAAAACCACAAATACAAACAGCACAAACACAATTTCCATCCAGTGGCACGACCTCACGTAGCTGTGCACTCCACTAGTGAGTTCCACTGTCTCAATTGCCTAATCCCATCCTCGCTGCCAATTAGGTTGCGAATGGGTTTGGGATTCGGCAATAATCACACAGAACAAAGTGGCTACGGCTATTCAGGTGAAAGCACGTTAGAGAAGCAAAGTATGCCTAATTACTCGTGAGGTAATACTTGTTGGCAGGACACTGAGACTGAACATTCTCTCAAGTTGGCAGATTAGAGGGTTGCTGACAGGTTCCCAACTCGGTGGGCGTCCCCGCAGAGACAACGTGGGTCTCAGTGTTAGGAGTCTCACCCCTCCTTTCTCTCTGCACTGTCTGTTTATGCCCGGTGCATCCTGCCACGTAGGGCCAGTACGTGCCAGCAGGCAGACCGGGGGGCGGACAAACTCCGCCTTCAGTCACATAATCTTCCCTCCTGGGTGCGCAGGTGCGCATGTCAGTAAATTGTCCCAGTCGTCAGTCTGAGGGTCCTGCCTTTCTCATCTCCCTCCCTCTCGGGTGTTTGACCTTCAAACTAATTTAGAGGATGTTTGCAGTTAAGTTGGCTACAAGCCCGGTCGAGCAGCCGCCTTCAGCTGCTTTTGGAGGAGGTCGGCTGTGAGCCTGGCTGGGCAGCCACCTTCGCACTCCTTATCGCTCAGCCTGGGCAGGCAAACATCTTCTTTCTCAGGGTCTTGGATTCTGTTTTGTACAATAATTTTATGACTCTACAGATCATACAAATTTCCACCTTTCAACCATACCTCGTGTCGGCATCAATATACAAAGGATACAACACATAATAGAGATGAACATAGCAAATAGAAATAATAGCCCTAATAACGGTTTCCGTCCTCACTTAAAGCATTACAGTTCTTCAACCCCACTTTTAAAGACAGATCAAATTCCTCTGCACCTCCCTCCTGGCTTTCATCAAGCCTTCAGCAACATAAGTTTCCTTGATCTCATTCGCCTTCTCTTCCCCAGCCCCCCTTTCTCCTTTTTTCTAGGCAATCTAACAAGCGGAAGCGGGGGCACAGACAGTGTAGGCGCCGCAGGTGCAGGCACAGAGGCAGGCACGGGCGGGGGGGTTAGCGATGGATCTCCAAACACCAGCGGTTTTCAGTGGCGTGGCGGTCCCGGTCCTGAAGTGCTTGCAAAGGCTGCCGTGGCTCCGATGGCCACTTTGCTTTTGGCTTTCACATCGGGTTTGAATACTAGGTGGGGCTCGGCTTTGAACCCATTCTCTCTGCACCAGATCGAAAGCTTGCAGAGGGTCTGTTCATCAGCCTCCGTCTGCACTCCCACTGCTTCGCTCTTTCCGAGCGCCTCCCGTGCTGCCCTCCAAGTCTCCCTCTCCTCCCTTGCTCTCTGGAGGACCTGCCGTATCACTCCCCATGTCTTTAGATCTTTCGCACTCCCTTTAGACATACCATATTCCGTTAACGCGGTGGTACATCTCTGCCAATGCTGGGGGAATAAAACTTCCCCGGCACTGTTAACCGCCCCTTCTTCAAGGAGCCGCTCGGCAGCTCTTAACTGCGTTCGATTTCATAGAAATCCCCATTCACGAGCACACGATAATACGACCTTGATTATCACTTCCATGATCCGGATCCCTCGACCGCCTGCGGTCCGCCGCCTCGGAGTATCACGTCGGGGTCACCACTTGTTGCCTGACATTGGCAATCGACTCCGTCTGCCGAGGCGGCCAGGCACGTCCAACCCGTGCCTGGGCCAAAGAGCACAGACACCAATATGAGGATGCTGCAAATGGCGTTTAATATACGCAGGCTGGATCTTATAAAGGTAGCAAAGGCGGAAGCATGCCTATATAGCCAATAAGCGTTGCTCTTTACCTAATATGGCATATGCCTTAGTTCCCTATTCTTCCCGTACATCGCGAGATCTTCCGAGCGCCGTACCCTACACTCTGTTTAGTAGCTCTCCATTCTTATCTTCTGTACTGCTTTAATACCACTACTTTTAAATAAAATATGCCTATTTCCTTACACCCATCAGAAGAATAGAGGGTAAGATTGCTCCCTTCAAAATAATCATAACTTAAATTGCTCTTGGTTTGGAAAATTTCAAGACTTCACAGGTTTTACACCATTTGGCCCAGGATTTTCTTTTGGTTCAGTATCAAACAAGCCAGTGTTGTGGTGTTGCCAAAATGTGATAAATTGCTCCAATTGGGAACAACACAATTGGGTCAGACACTATTGGTCAGTTTACATTTCCCTAAAAATAGGCTGTCTGTGACATAATCACAGCATACAATATAAATCAGAAAGTGAAGACTTTGTGCCTCGTAATGATTGCCGTATAGCTTCTGGTGATAATCTGGCTGGTTTGATGTGGGCCTGCAGTCATGGCAAAATGTATACCTCCTCAGGGGCTGGATGACCTTGGGCCTTCCAGCATTGTGCCCCATGTTGAGGAGGCTTGAGCAAAATGGGCAAAAATAGAATTGCCAGGACATGTAGAGGGATGGCAGGATGGAGAAGAAACCAGAGTCTTCCCATCATGACTGGGGTCCTGGGAGCTCCGGTTTGCACACAGTAAATAATAAATGAGGGCAAAATATTTAGCACAGGTATGGTTAGATGTGTTACAGAATGTTGGAGAAGGTATGTGCATGTTAAAAGATGTTTAGGGGGAGACGTAATGGGATCAAAGAGAAAAGAACAAGGTTTGAGTTTGAGGGGAAAAAAAAAAAAAAAGGCTCTGTGGAACATAAGAAAGAAGAAACCACAATTTAGTTTTGAGGCTCTTCCCAGGATCTGGGACTTTTTTTTTTTTTTTTTTTTTTTTGATTTGGTCTTGCAAATGCGATTATGGTTAAGTAAGCTAGCCTATCAAGTAGAAAAAATTAGCTAATACTACTGATACTAGTATACAGTTGCTCAATCGTCAATTACAAGCCACATCAAAAAAAGACTCTTCAGAACCGGATGGCACTGGACTTGATGCTGTTACACCAAAATGGACCTTATGGCTACCTAAACCTCTCCAGTACTGACTGCTGCATTTATATCCCTAATGTTACACAGGACCTCGATATCCGTCTAGAGAAGACATGACAGGTGGTGAAAGACACCCATGAACTCTGGGAATCAAGGAACATTAGTTGGCTGGTGAAGGTGTTTGGTTGGTTTGGATTGGTGTCACTGGTTGGATCCAAAGTTTAACAGAATATGTGGTGATGTCCACTGTGATAATAATTATCCTAAGTATAGCAATACCCTGTGTAAAATCTACTATAACGAAAGCTATTAACGTAAAGAAGATTCACTTCACCGCTTACACTCCTTTACAGGTGGATGACCCAATTAATGTCCCAAGTACTAAGACTCTAATTTGAGACTAAATTTCAGTATACAATAGTAACTGGAGTCATAGGGTGGATACAAAGTTTGTTATAATGATTACTTACTGTTGTAACTGAAATATTTTCTGTATATATTCTTGTAGAACTAGACTCCCTGCCTTTTCTGTAACTTCCCCCATCTAATGTACCAATGTGCAATCACTCGCTTAACTGCATCATGTTTAGGGCATGCGATATTAAGACCCAAACAACTTCATGTGAAGCTTGAGTGACTATAGTCACGGGGTGGATAATGTGGAATAATTGTTTGTGGAAGAATTGTTTGAAAGCAGGAACTGAGAGGAAAACAAGGGCCTAACAGAAGTTTTGGCATTACAAAAGCTTGCTTGGAGTGATACACAGTTGCCACTTCCAGGATGGTTGCTATGCACGGACTCAGCTCCTCCATGCTTCCCTGGGCAACATAACCTGCCCTCCTCACAGCTACAAAGGGGAGTAACGGAGGCTGGAGTGGAGTCAAGACACCGCGGCCAAACTCTGTTGCACTCCCTGTGCAGAGCCACTGGTAAGCCACACAGTGACTGTGTAATGGCAGATATACAATAACATGTCTGGTGCTGAGCCAGCAAAGGCGGCAAATTGCTCCTTTCGGATGAACTTTGCTTGAACTTTGTTCATTATAATGTGAAAACCACACCTCCATCCCAAAAGTTACCCGCCTCTGAGGTACGACCACCCCTCACTGAGCATGCGCTCTAGATTTTTGTTTGACTGTACCTTTAAATGAAAGCAAGAAACTTTTTCACCAATCAATAACAATATTAAGTATGACTCTAGTCACTCAAGCTCCACCTGAATGTAAAGAAAAGTATAAAAGGTGGACTAAGGAAGAAAAGGAGCGTGGGAAGAAACCATCGTAACTCTTGAGTCAGTAGAGAGGCTGAGCCCCCTTCCCTCCCCTCAGGTGGGGACGCTGCCTGAGGAGACTAAGGAGTGAGGAAGGAAGAATCCATTGTAACTCTTGGGTCAGTTGATGGGCTGATCCCCCTTTCCTCCCTTCTCTCATCTTCTGGGGTGAGTGATGATTGCACATTTGTACATCAGAGCTAGCGAAAAACCCCACGCTCTAGTAGAGAATTTCCTGTAGTGACATCCGAAACCTGCTTTGTAAATGTTGCATTTGAATAAATCAGACTGCTTGTGAACTCGACTACTTGTTTGGGAAGAGGCAATCGAACCTACAGTTGACAGACTGTTCGTGAATCCGATACTGTCAGAGTCAAGCTTATAGTTGATCACACTATTTGGGAACTCGATTCGCTCCTAGGAAGGTGATTGCACCTACGGTCCACGGACAGTTCGTGAATCCAATACTGCCAGGGTTGAG
This sequence comes from Tinamus guttatus, assembly GCF_059628265.1. Classification (NCBI taxonomy): domain Eukaryota; kingdom Metazoa; phylum Chordata; class Aves; order Tinamiformes; family Tinamidae; genus Tinamus; species Tinamus guttatus. Next base: position 402,216 of record NW_028288810.1, on the reverse strand, counting down.
CTTATAGTTGATCACACTATTTGGGAACTTGATTTGCTCCTAGGATTTGCTCCGATACTGATTTGATATCTCCTTCCCTTCCCCACGGCCCACCACCACTACCACTACGGCTTTCAAACTGCAACATTTCACAGTGTTCAAACACGTTTTTCTCCCAGGCATATACGCATCTCTTCACATTAAATAAGCAGTGATATATCAAGAAAAATAGGGAAAAAAATAAGTGTAGTCCAGAATTTTATAAACTCCTTATTATCTTAAAAGAGAGAATCTCAGTAAGCAAATATAGACAGAGAAGGGGTGAGAACTACCATAACAGGCAAGATATTACTCTAATTAAATTTAATTAATATAATCTTTCACTGCAGTATTTCAAATTAAAACTAATTTAATAAATACATTAATCATACTTGTTAAATGGAAATGAATAGATAATTCAATATGCTCTTTAGTTTGAAAAATATTAACTCTTATTGAAGGATAGACTAGGACAGGGAATGTTGGGGGAAAAAAAAGTGGCATTTGTCAATGTTTCTATCCTCTCATAAATCCTCATTTGTTAAGAGTAGGTTCTCCAGAGAAGTATTATTCAGCCATTTATTACTGAAAGACCTCTTCACTTTAAGAAAACATAATCCACTGATCTTCTCTTCAGTGTTGTTTGGTAGTGGTAAGGGAAAGTAGTTAATAGGTTTAGATGTTATGAAACTGTTTTTGTAGAATTATGGTTTCCTGTTATAGTTAAGAATGTTTCAGTCAAAAATCCTGAAAATTCAAAATAAAGTAAATGCCTTCAGCCAACTATATATCTATCTGTAGGCTTTATGTGTTTATGTTTCCTTCTGCTTTCAATGTGTATACATTTTTTCTGCTTTTTGTATTTTTCCAGTTGCTTCATAGGTTACATTTTAGGAAACTGGCTTATTCAGGAAATTCTTTGGGTGATCACTACAAGATCGCTCTGAGCAGCCTCACAGTAAAGAAGTTCTTCCTCATATGGAGATGGAACTTCCTGTGTTTCTGTTTGTAGTCATTACCCCTTGTTCTGGCACTGGCCACCACTGAGAAGAGTTTGGCCACATCCTCTTTATGTTCTCCCTTCAGGTATTTGTACATATTGATCAGATCCCCTCTTAGTCTTCTCTAGGCTAAACAGGCCTAGGTTACTTAGTCTTTCCTCATAAGATAGATGTTTGAGTTCCTTCATCATCTTTGTTGCTCTACACTGGACCCTCTCTAGAAGCTCCATGTCCCTCTTGTACTGGGGAGCTCAGAACAGCACACTGTGTTCTAGGTGCGGCCTCACCAGAGTTGAGGAGAGGGGGAGGATCACCTCCCTCGACCTGCTGGCAACACTCCTCCTGATGCAGGCCAGGATCCCACTGGTCTTCTTGGCCACAAAGGCACATGGCTACCTCGTGGTTAACCTATTGTCGATCAGAACTCTCAAATCCCTCTCTGTGGAGGTGCTTTCCAGCAGGTCAACCCCTAATCTGTTCTGGTGCCTGTGGTTATTTGTCCTCAGGTGTAGGACCCTGCTCTTGCCCTTGTTGGCAACCTCATGAGGTTCTTCTCTGCCCAACTCTCCAACCTGTCTAGGTCCTTTGGAGTGTCAGCCATTCCACTCAGTTTGATAAACTTGTTAAGGCTGAGATGCCCCTGTGCACTCAGGGTGAAGAAACGATAACATTTTATTCAGAAAGGAGTGTACTCCATTTAGTTGCCCTAATTTCAAATTCTGTTTACTATTTGAAAAGCCAGGTCCTTATAGCAATTATCAACAAAGATCTTGCATTGGTGAATAAAATGAACAAACTAAAACCCAGTGGTTGTTGTCTCCTGGAGTATTTTACTATCATCTCCTTTAAAAAAAAAACAATATGGCACTGCTTGTTAAAGTCATGTGTAAGTATAAATGCCAGTATTTAATTTGGAGGGATTACTATTTTAACAATATATCCTGAAATAAAAGATGTGTAAATCTTGTCTCAATCCATACATTTCGTTTTTCAGATTAATCTAGGTATTCAGTCAATAAAGTAGTCACTATAATAAGTACTATGAGTTTAAATACTATATATGATGTAGATCTGGGGCATATTATTTTGAAAACTGTTAATTATGCCTACTCCATAGGGAATGTATGTTTCCTTTTGTATCCTGCAGTCCTGATCCTCATATGATCCAAAATAATGGATCTATTGGGTGATCTGAGTCTTTTTGTCTGCTAGTATTTTTGATTTCCTTCCAAGTATAATAGGATACATAGAGAATGATACGTAGAGAATGATGTGAAAGAGAGAAAGCCCTCGTGTATAAGGCTTTCACCCTAATGTGGAATACATTAGTACTCAGTATCTATGTTGGGACTAAATTTTTATGATGCATAACAAAACACACCTGTCCTACAGTGTGGATGCAATCAGGGGGGGCATAGATTGCAAAATTAATGGAGTCGTTTTGAAAATGTCACCTCTAGCTCATATGAAATTTGAGTTATTTAATCATATTTTATTGAAGGGGCTTACAGACTAGGGAACATATACCCTTCATCTGAAAAGTCAGTGCACACATCATCAGGAGATCTTGCTAAAGAGAAACAAGCACAAGATTTACATTTCTCTTAATAAACTCATGCATTACAATGAAACTGATAACAGGAAATCTCATGTGGACACTGTAGTGAAAAAGCCTTTAGCCTCCTGAATAGCTGGTTGCTTAAGTTGAGCTAAGAAAGGAACCTGTGGAGCTTTTTAAAATAGTAAAACATCTTTTATTCTCATGTATCTCTTTTAGATATCAAACATTGTTATCAAGATAAGTGTTGTGGCTATGATCCAATATCTGAGGTATCCAGTATGACCCAGTCTCAGAGGTACCTGACATGATATGAAGTGTCACAAAAGAATTTCTAGTAGTAGGAAATTCACCAGCAGAATTCTGCAAAGTTTTAAGGTAACGTTTAACTCAAGCAATCTTTCTAAAATCATAATAGGGCACCATCAGTATTCTGCCCATGAGTTTAATTTTCATACAGTCTATAAAAAAATTCAGAGTTTTGTTCTCTATGTACTCAAAACTCCCACAGAGAGCAATAACATTGAGAAAATATTAAAAACATGAAACAAATTTCTATGACTGTACCAGAAACAATTAGTTTACTCTGTTTTTATATGAACACAAATTTATATGTGTGTGTTTATAGATATATACACATATTATGAACAGATGAAAGACATCTCTTTTTACGAAAGACATTATGAATTGTCACATTTTACTTAATATTGACTTGAAGTCAAACTCATTTTTCACATGTATGTTTCCTCTTCAAACTTAGAAAGTAGATCTCAGTACATTTCTAAAAGAGTTTATCAGGTCCCACACCCTGGTTTCTGTAAATGCATGACATTTTTCCTTTCCTGATGTTATAAAAAACATGAATTTCATGTTAAAAACATGAAAACATTTAGCCTTGTGGACTAACTGCCTGTGCTGAGGACTATAGGATCAGTTCCATGAAATTGGATTAATTTCATCAGATTTAACATATAATTGCAAGTTATTGCAAGTAATACTATTCAGGAAAAAGCTATCTAGGTTCTAATGGCTGTCTAAGTGACTTTATCTTGTTACCGTGTTTGTAGCAAGAAAGCTGTTTTCCCGTAAATATTTGTTCTCCTGCTGTCCAGTAACAAAGTAATGCTTTCAAGTATGTTTCTAAGTATATATTTTACCATGTGTTCTTCATTTTCTTAATGCAGTCCAAATTCATGATGCAATATGAAAAAACATCCCAAATGGAGAGTGAGCAAATATTCTTATGCAGAGAGATGAATACTATAGGATACTAAGGTTATATTCAGCATGAGTCACTGATTCTATTAAATGATTGGTTGTTGAGGCAAGAAATTTCTTAGAAGTAGTGACTTTGTTCTGACATTAATCTTGGACCTACGGTAAGTTCAAGTTGACTTACATCATTTCTTCTCATGTTTAACAAAATTCACATCCTGGAAAACAAGTTTGTGACAATGACAGGAAAAACAAAACCTAGTTCCTAGGATAAACTCACTCCCTACAAAAAGCTAGTCTGCACTCAAGTTGGAAAAATAATAAATACATAAAAAGAAAGAAAGATTCTGAGGGTCTTGGTGGACAAAAATTCCACCTCAAGACAGCAGTTTCCCAGGCAGTAAAGAAAGCTCTGCTGTATCCTGGACTGCAGCCATGACTGTGGGGAAGCAGTCCTGCCCCACTGGTTGGTGCTAATGACAACACCACTAAACAGTAGTGTCTGAGTTTGGGTTCTTCATCACAGGGCACGCTTAGACTAAGGTGAGCTTTGTGCAGGGTTACTTAGGTGATCAGGGCCATACCACAGGATGTATAAGACTGAGAGAGCTGGTGTTTTCCTGCCTGGAAAAGATAATGAGAAGAACTTATTGCTGTCTGAAAAAACCTGTGAAGATAATGGAAGTGGAAAGAGAAAAAAGAAGAAACGGGAATAGAAAAAAAGAGGGAAAAGAGAAGACACATTTATTGAGGTGTATACTGATAAGACAGAAGTCAAAGAGCAGCATAGGAGCATGGGATATTCTTGTTACATACAAGAGAAAAAGTATTTACTGCGGAAAGTTAAGCCCTAGAGCAGACTGCCCAGGTAGGCTGTGCAATCTCCATCCTTGGAGGTATTCAAAACTTACTGGAACAAGACTATGAGTAATCTAACTGGCCCTGTTTGGTCCAGGTTATTGGACTAGATGAGCTGCAGAGACGTCTTCCAGCCTACATGATGCTGTGATCATATATTCACTTTATTTTGCCTTAGAGTTCTTCTTCACAAAGAAGAAGAATGTGAGAAGGATACTCACGGTTTTGTGTAAATTTTGTGCAAAATGATTTTGTGTAAGGATGTTTTCTATTAATAACTGGAAAGTAATGTATTTTTTTCTTGTTCATATGACTCTTCAATGTTACTTTATGCATTTTAATACAGCTAAAACAAGCTTCTAATTGGTCTTCATTTCCATGAAGGATTCTAGGCCAATTTGTACCTGAATTCAGAGATACATTCTTTCCGGGAGGAGTGAATCCAGAAATGAAGTTTATAAAAAAATGTAGCTCATCTGAATCATTAATTATTTTTCACTCATATTCTGAATATAAAGACAGGAATACTTTATTTTATTGGAGGTGGAACAAAAAAAAAAAAAAAGGGGGGGGGCGGTGGAATGTGAAATAATTATAATTAATTCCTCCGACTCTTAGTATAATCCATTTCTTTTAGACTTCAACTGCAGCTTACTTTTGTAACAAATACGTGCTAAGCATAAATCAGTCAGAGGCCCAGGCTTCCTCCTTCAGAAGAGGAAAGACTAGCAGATAAGAAAGACTTCAGTTCAGAAAGAGGAAAAAAACTCTTCGTTTCTTCTCCAATTATTTTTCAAATGAATGTGCTATATCAATATACAACCTGGACAGGAAAGGAAAGAAAAATTATCTTCTTAGATCATAATACATTAAAATAAATCAGAATATTCTTAGTATGCTGCATGGGAGTAATGTGCATGGGAGAGTTATGAGTTCTAAATTATTTTTTAGAATGAGTTTCATTATAAGGAAAAAAACAAATCATGTTTTCCTAATAGAAAAAAGTCTTCTACCTTTCAGAAATCAGTATAGGTACAGGTTTATAGATAAATGTTTTCATAATAAATCAGTATGCTCCACTATCAGCTTCCATTAGGATCAGATGAGGTCCGTGATTTTTATGAAGAAACAATAATGTTATTGCACCATGTTAATGTCAGTGATACAGATTAATTCATCATCTATGACTGTGGAGGAAAGGAGTAAGAATTGTGCATAATGAAATCCCTTGGCACAGCTACTAGAATTTAATAGAAATGTTATTGCCTCTGGTTTCTTGTTACTTAAAGTCAGTGTGAGGTATGCTTTATCAACTAGGTCTTGCATATATGTTGTTTGGAGTTGATAGACACCAAATTATAGTTGATGGCCTTCTTGACCCTCTTGAGACCACTTCAGGTCTCCTAACAAAGCAAGTCAGAATTTAAACATCTAACTAGAGGAAACATGCACTTGTTTAAATGCTTATCCATAGATAGATATTTAAATTATTCAAAATTATTCAAAATAATTTGACTTGCAAACCAACTGGAGTTGTCACTGCAGTTGAGAACTGCAAATTAGCCTTTGTTTTGAAGTAAATATGTCTGTAAGTATGAGGTCTGTCAGTATCCTACCAGCTTGCCTTTTGTGTCATTCGGTACCAATAAGTGGTACTTATTGCTCTGGACAATATCCAGAATTGGTTAAAAACAATAGCATGACATGACTAAGTTCTAACTGCGAACCAATGTCTGTATGAGGTTACCTAGACATTTTTCTCTCCTATAATATGAGACTCTGCCCATACTGACTGTTCAAGCTTGGGATCAGTCTCTGTATGGTTAACAGCTGAATTGTGAGTTTCACAAATCTTTTCTCCATCTAATTATTCTTCCATTTACTTTCTGTAAAGTATGCAATTTTTTGAAATGTCCTCCTGCAAAATCAGAAGGCAGTAATTATGTGGAAGCTTATTTGTATTGTAATGTATGCATCTTGAACAGTGAAATGTTCCTTTTTAAAAAGAATCAACAGATTTAAATTTAGGAATTTTCTTGTCATAAATGGCATACACAGTTCCTTCCAAAGCTTAAATCAGTTGATAACCTTTTCTTAAGCTCCAGGATTCTGCCACACATAAACACATGTATATTTATATACATACATTTGTGTATGCATAAATATATATGTGCATGTATATATATAATGCATGTATAAATATATAGGTTGCTTTTTTGTATTGATTGCTTAATGAAAGAAATATGACCAACGAGAGCAATAAGAGAGAGGGAATATTATCTAGCAGTCAAGAAAAGACCATGGAAAATGAAAAAAGAAGATCAATAAAACACAGAATGTGTCATGTCTCACAATGAAACATACTGTATCTAAGAAAGAGACAATTTGTTTTTTCCTTTCTCTTGTAAGTCAGTGCCTGGGAAGCTTAGATCAACTTCTTTGCTTCTATTAGGGAAACAACAGCTGATGTAGCTTTAGTTATTCCTAGGGGGAGGAAAAATAGCAGAAAAACACAACATTTTTTTTTTCTTTAAAACGACCTATTTATTATGCAACAACTGCCAATCTTGTTTCCTGTTAACATGAGGGACAAACACTTGAAGAAGTCTGTTGCAAGAAAACAAAGATGATTTTGAACCCTCTACTTCATGACAATATAATTTTGGAAAAAAAAAAAAAAAAAAAAAAGATTAGGGGAACCTAAGATGATATCTAAGCCTTTAGCGAACACAGTTAGAGGTCAGAGATTTTTATCCTAAAAAAAAAAGACAGATTTTCTCCACATGTGACTCCCCTCAAAAAAAAAAAAAAAAGTTTTGATTTGGTGATTCTCAGAAACACCACTGGAGAGTGATTCTACATTAAAAACATACGGGAAAAAAACAAACAAAAGAAAAACCCCTAAAAAGGCAAAAAAACAACAACCAAATAAACAAGAAAATGCAAAAATCCAGTCAATTCAAATCTGTTTTATTTCCTGCTTATTACACTTGTATCAGAGTTGTCCTCTCCTGGTCAAGGCTGCCCTGTAACTACTGACTACTTCGTCTGCTCTTCTATGGGTTCTTAATCAATATATTAAAAGTATTTTCCTCTTTTCAGTTTTCCTAGTCATCACTTTTGGTAACAATTTATTTAAGATATTCAGATACCTTAGATTATTTTTCTTTTCTTTCTATTATTGAGCAATTTATGTTCTGCATAACATTAGGAGCAGAAGAAATCATCCTCTCTGATTGCAGCATTATATAATGTTTTGTAGCCTTTGGTCAGTTGCTTCATTCAGGAAAATTTTATGCTATTGTTTCTATTCTAACTATATTCTAGAATGTAACAAAAATGTTGTACTCAATAGTCAATTAGTTTACATATGTGTATATATGTGAACATGTACAGATCAGAGAAAAAGAAAATAATTCACTATTGAAGGGAATGAAAAATAAGGACTGCCGGTAAAGAGTCCATAAAGTTTAAAGAGAAGAATGGCTATATTTTACCCCCTGTGCCCAAGAGAGCTTAAATTATTATGCAAGGCTTAGAATACTAAGCAACATAATTGATTTGCCAGTTAATTACCATAATGAGTAAAGATATGCTTTAATCTTGTTAAACGAATGTCAGGACTTTTCTTTTTAATGGTATTTGGAGTGTGAAGATTTGATATGAACTATTTAATGGTCAACAGTTCCCAGGACAGAAAACAGCTTGAGTTTACTGAAGACCCCATTAAATACAATGTGTTTTCCAAAGGTATATGCTCTATCAAATCTGCATGAACTTTGTTATTTATATTTCTCAAGGTTATAGCATAGATTAACATTATCTAAATTAACACTAGGAGCAGAATCAACTTCTGATGAATGTGAGTACATTTCAGACCTTCTATCTGACAATATAAGGTAAACATTTTTTGAACTTGATAAAACTCAGCAGTAAATGAAAAAATCAGGATGAAAATCTCAAACCTGTCAATACCTGCTTTCTTTCTGTCATGCAGCAAAGTCTTTTGGGGACTAGTATTTTGGAGAATTTATGATACTGATCACCCTGATTCTTTACTGTTATTTGCTTTGTAAAGTTTTTTGCACTCATGGGAGGCATTGTGTATGTGTGGTCATGCAGCACAGTTGTATATGACTTTCCAAAAATTGCCTTCGCTGAACCCACCAACCTCTTAAAGCATGGGACTAGATGTTGCAGTCACCCTTGCAAGTCAGAAGTTTTTCCTCATGTTCAGATGGGAATTCCTGGGTTTCGTTTTCTGCCCATTTCCTCTCATTCTATCTCTGGGTACCACTATACATGAGTCTTGCTGCACTCTCTTGAGAACTTCCCTTCAGTTACTTAGACACTTCAGTAAATTCCCTTTCTGCCTTCTGCAGGCTGAACTTACTCTAATGTAGATAAAAGATTATAGCAAGTTTGAATACTTGTTATTCTGTATCATTAAAGAGAACAGCATATTGACACCTCTGCTGAGTAGTTTTATGGGTACTTTGATAGGTGGGTTATTGGGAAAGCATTTTCAAGCTGCAAGTATAAAATACATATCTCAAAAATGGACAGGAACTCCAATGTCAAGATTCAACATTTTTTACTTTAGTGCATAATGATATTCTGTACAAGCTTCTATTAAAGCTGCCTCAATTAGCCTCTCAGAAAGATATAAAAATGCCAGATGTTAAAGTAAATAATATTAGCAAAGCTGTTAAATTTATGAACTTTTTTTTCAGCATAAAATATTGTGAGTTTAAATAACTGAAAGCTTTCATAAGACCTGAGGTTAAATAGTCACTTGTTTCTGAGTTTTAATAATGTTTTTAATAATACTTCTGATAACAATTATGTGAAATTAACACATTTTTGCCTGATGAAAAATTCAGACAGAATCAAGACATAAACATGATGACACTAACAGATAATCAAAATATTTTTATAGCAAAATATATTTTATGCAATATATTTATTATATAATATCTACATTATTTATTTCTATACGTGGACTTAACCATCACAACAAGTTGCCCCATTGTGATGGGCCCCAAAAACATGATCCAGGCGATTCTCCACCTTAAAAAAAAAGAAAAAAAAAAGTTTCAAGATGCTTGTCGATTCTGTGTACGGGTTCAGCTCACCTGCAGAGCTAATTCTGTCAAAAAGGATGCTTATGCAAGTAAGCAATTGTGTAATCAAATTTTAGATGTAAATTTACAACTTAGAACAAACAAAGGAGCTGTAAAAACCCAGCACTCCCACATGTTTTATGGGGCCACAAAATTCAACTAAAAAATATGTGTCTTTATAATAACAATGTTCTTTCTTGGACTATCACCAAAATAAAAAACCTGAAATAGAATTTATGCCTGTACATTCTAAAACTACTAAAAAAGATGATAAAACAATGAAAAATAGTCAGTACAAATTTTTATGATGGTGAGGCATCTTTAAGATTATCTCTGATGCTCGTACATGTTTATATACATAAAATTTGTAAATATGTAACAGTATTTGAAAGTCAGTCATTGCTATTTGGCATTTTCTGTGTTCCAGTTTCTTAGGCAAAAACATCCAGCAAAATGAACATTTTTAAAAGTATCCTCTCCTTGATATTGTTCAGCTTTTCAGCAAATCTAATGTAAAATGTTATTAGTCCAGCAAATGTTATTAATCCAACCAGCAGACACAGTGCTAAGCCACTTGTGTTCCATCAGCTCATACAATTAAATGTATAGACAACAGTACTTTGAATATACGTTGTGCTTTACTTTTATTGATATTCCATCGAAGTTCTGTACATAATTTACACAAATTAATACATTTACTAGAGCTTTTAAGTCCCCCATGGAAAGATCTCATAGTATTGTTGATAAACAAAATTTGGAAAAGCATGAAATCTCAGGCCCCAATGGGAAGGCAATTTTTGAAGACAGGAAAAAAAAAAACACTATAGGCTTTAAAACATTGTTAAATTTAAAGCAGTCCTACAATATTGAAACTCTTGATCCTTCAAACTGACAATACAAATTATTTAAGTAGATTGAAAAAGAAATTGTGGATTTGTGTTGTGCTTTCACTGAAAAAAAAAAAAAAAAAAAAAAAAAAAAGCTGTCCTATGGTTGAGGCTTTAAATAAAGAGGGAGGGGGTACTTTAGATAGTTTTGTTCACATGGCCAATACAAATACCCAGAAAAGCCTTCTGGACTTAGGACTTAAATTTCCTAGTTTTTTTTTTCCACAGAGAAATTAGATTTTCTGGGAATATTTTTCAAAAGCTCTCATGATAAAGCAATGTAATAAACAGCTTTTTATCTACTGTTACTCTTTGGTCAGCCTCTATTATGAGCAATGTGACAAGTTCCATCAGTATAGATATATGAAACTGAATCTAGACTGTTTAATGTTGTAAATTTGTTTTGCCAGCTGATCCTGGCAAATTCAATTCAAAACTGGGTGGCAAAAGTCAGGTTCCATTCTCTTTTTTGAATGTACTAAAACTATGCACATTCTGTCTGGCATTGACAAATTTATATTTAAAAGTGATAGGAATTATTTTGAAAAAAACATTAATTTTCTGTTAATTTCACACATAGAAAAAATTTCCTAGCATTGCTGACTCTTAATATTATTTGAAGGACTAATATTTCATGAGACAGACAGAAATATTCCCACTAATGAAGAAATTAGATTGAATACTTAAATAGGAGAAAGTGCTCATGAATGTCTAGATGATGATATTCTGGGGTGTGTGCTTCTTTATTTGCTTGCAGAAATAAATCAATGCTCATTTAATTCTTGCTCCTGACTTTACTAAGGTTAGTAGGAAAGTAGTGTTAATATTCTTTCAATGAGAGAATGGAGCACCAAATTATTCATACAACACAGGGTGCCTGGGAATCCATCTTAAATTGAGGTCCAATATTTAGTTGCTAAAAACACTGGTCCACTGGTTTGAGAAAAGTATCGATTTTATCTTTTAAGGGCCAATCATAAAAGACAATTAAGCAATAACTAGCTTTTTTTTTTTAAGTGATTACAAAAAATAAATATTTGTCTTTTAAAAAAGATAGTACTTTTGGTCCTAATAAAGATTCCTGTTAAGAGTCAATACCTTGTTATGTTTTTCCTACACCATCTTTCCTGCAGTTTTATGAAGCTAAACCTAAGTCAGCTCAATGGATAATCATCTCATACAGCAAGAGTCATTTCATTTTCAGTGCAGTTAGTGAATGACATGAGTGTGTGTGGTTTCCTAATGCAAGAGAGATCGGGCAGCACATTAGTCAGCTTTAGCTTTCCTTTACCTCTGGTATTATGGAATTTCATAGAGTAATAGATCATGAAAGGCAGGAAGTGACATGCCAGACAAAGTAAAAAAAACAAACAAACAAACAACAACAACAAAAAACACATCTCCCATGTTCTGCCCCTGGCAAGTTTCTATGAATACGAGTAAATATGTACACCTTTTACTGTGCAGTATGATGTTCAGTTGGAAGAGTTCAAAGTCACTAAATCAACTTAACCTATGTTTTCTGCCTTAAAAATAACAAAAGAACTCCCTCTAAAAAGCTGCATCAAAATCTGGGAAATAAAAACCTTTCTGAAAGCTGCAAGTTTTCAAGTTTCAGCTAGAAAATTCACTTCCAGCTGCTCTTCTGGCTCCCAAGAAACCTGAGTTATGGGTTAATTAGAAGTACAAATTCCTCTGCTTTATATGAGTTCTGTGAGGGTAGGTAGACTGATAGTGAAATTAAATTTTCTCTGCTTATGCGTTAGAGTAGGAGGTCATGATACAAGCCTTTCTTCTCTCTCTCTCTTGAAGATAAGTATCTAAAATTATTGCTTTTTTCTGTAAATTTCCCTTATATTTTTTCCCCAAAGTCATGTGCTATGAGCACTTTATACTAACTTGAATACATTTCACATTTATTGTGTAGTTTTAAATCTTTCCACATTGTTGTGATTTATATTTTCTTCTCTGAAACTGAGCTGATGCATCTTAGAAACACTAACATATTTCAAGAAAAGGTTAAAAAAGGAAAGTAAAAAAATCCTAAAAATATGACAATTTCAAAAAAGCACAGGTTTAGTCTGCAGTGTTTTTGTAGAATTTCTTTTTGTGGTACTCATACATACCTCCTAATCTCTGCATCTTAAAATAGGATTGTGTTGCAATGTATATGTGAAAGAAGAGGGATTAGAGAGGAGTGTAATTAGAGGTGGATGTGCAGAGTCTGCTTGTTTCAACATAGATTGACAACTGAACTGTCAAAATCTAAGAAGATATACCGTGGGTGACAGGGAAGAGAAACATTTGTGCATTTATCATTTTATTTTTATTTACTATAATTCAAAAGTGAATTAATTTAATTTTAAATTAAATAAAATTTAGGGTAAGTGGAGGGCAATCTTTAGCTCAAAAAGAGCTTTCTTGGGGAAAAAATTTATTGCAGCTTGAGATAAAATGGGAAAGTCTTAAATTCAAATAAAGAATGCACTGTTAAAAACAACAGTAATGCCTTTAAAGTGGAGGAAGGGGACTGATTATTATCAGGTTTTTTTTGACCCAGTGCAAAGGAATTGGAATCTTTTGCTGCATTTAGCTACATGCACCTAACAATCTTTTAATCTCTTAGACAGAGGAAAATCGTATTTTTTTTTGTTTGTTTGGTTTTTTTTTTTCTGACATTCTGGATCAAGAGCCTTGACTTCAAGTAAATCCATCATAGAAAAGTGTCAGCAATGACATTAGCTGCTACACTACATTATGAAAGATTATAGACTGTGGTCATTGCAGCTTCCTCATAGTGTCAATACTACATCCCTCAGCCTCAGGCAAACTCTGAGAAAGTGTTTAACTTTATGATTCCCAATAATCTTATGATTTTCTCATAAGATTTTCATTGTCATCATTCTAAGGCAGGGATAGAATTTCTATATCTACTTCTGTATCTTTGTCTATATTTTTTCTCTACCATCTCTATGTCTGTCTTTATCTCACCCATCTCTCTTTATCTATGTTTAAACTTTATATCCATATTTGTTCATACATTGTTTTACTTTATTTTTCTGTCCTGGACCATTTTTATTGGTTAAGTAAACTGGCAAAAACTGCTTTGGCTTTAGTGAAACATTGAAGAGCTGCTTAGCAAAACAGTGAGGAGATTTAAATTCTAAATCATGATAATGATCGTAGTTCAAACCAGTCCATGATCTTTTCTTTTAGTGCCTATTCTACCTTTGTTTAGACTGAGGGATCTCTCTCCTTGTAGATATAGCAAAGCCATTAGGATGTGATCCTGGACAACCTGGTCCAGATGACTCTGCCTGGTGTTTGTATTGGACATAATAACCTCCAACGATCACTTCCAACTCCAGCTACTCTGAATCTGTGATTACTAGAGAAAATATTAATTAGGAGTGGTTCTAAATCAGGATCCCGAGGAGCACCACTAATAGGGCCTTCTACTCTTCATATTTCACTTTTCTATACTAATTTTATGCTCTATCTTTTTAGTAAGTTCCCTAGCCATTCAAGAGTTTCTTAACTGAGCTTTGTTTCCTTCAGTATATTTCACTCACATTGAAAACCTGTGCCATTTTAGGTATATCTAGATGTCGCATACAGAAACAGATTGATCAAAATGAACGTAAACATGCTTGTGACAACATTGTCTTCGTAGAGAGAATAATAGGCAGATATGGTTTGATGCTCTAAGCAATTGCTAAAAGGAGTAGGCAGTTACAGTGTGTTTCTCAAAACTCCAATTTGACCTGAGAAAATCTTGTCTTGAGAAGCAATTTCACAGTGGAGATGCTGTGATAGCAATCCAATGTAAGAGAGAGAAAAGAAAATCAACACTTGTCAATTAGCAAGGGAGAACTCTTCTAGTCTTACCAGCTTAACAAGGAGAAATATCAATAGTGATAATAGGTGATAATTATGCCTAAATAACGTTTTATATTCTGAGATATATGCATAGAAAGAGAGACTAGAAAAAAGGTCAAAGTGAAGCTAATGGGAATGAAGTCATAACTAATAATACCCTGAGTATAACACCATTAAATATTCTGTTTCTGAAATAAGAAGTCAAGAGCATTATATTTTTCTACAAAAGCACATTCCTATGATAGTGCATGTAGTCTCAAAATTTAAAATCAAGAGTCTTTTCTAATTACTCCCTTTATAATTGGGTATTAAACAACAGCAATAGTCCCACTCAAAGTATCCTTTCATTTTTTGGTTATGGATTTTTGAACCCAGTTCTGGTTGACTTTAGCTTTCATTGACATTTTTTCTTAATGCTTAATTAAGTTAGAAGAACATAATTCTTAGCAGTAGAAGAGATTGAACAAAACCAAGCCAATTAAAAACGACATTTAAATGTACAGGTAACATACGGTACCCCATTTTGGACTGACTTGCAGTCACAGCATAAAACTTCACAGGTTTGTTCACACACTATTCACATAGCCATGATTAGAATACAGGAGTTTGGAGTGATAAATCTCCAGCAGTTTTCTGCAGCTCTATGTAGTTTTTGTCAGATATACTGTTTTTAAACCTGTTGATCAAAGTGCCCATAGAGAGAAAGATGCTATATAGGATCCTAAACACATGGTCAGATTTTTAGATATGCACTCCATAAATAGCTTTAACCATTTAAGTACTCTAGGTCCAAAAAAAAAGATGTTTTGTCAAACCCTTCTATAAAAAGTACTGCTGAAGACAATAGCACCTTTAACGTAAATGTTTCTATTGCTCTACTTTTTCCTGAATTCATACAAAATTTTAAATACAGGAAACCAATTATCTAGGCGTTCTCAAGTCAGTGGCATTCTGTGTGAAATGTTACTGACAGAAATAAATACATGATGATAAATGATGTAATATGTAAAATGATAAAACATGCTAATGTTACAACGTGCACATTCTTTAGAGATGGTAAAGTGCTAAAGGAGCATAAGACTCATTTCAGAAACATAGACAAAGTTTAGACTTCAGTTGTATGATCAGGTTTTATGTGTTTGTACATCTATAACTGCCTTCTTTTTATATAGACTTTCATTACTTAAGAAAATTTAAGGTCCGTAACGAGGGACTTAAAAATCCCTGCAATCCAAACTAAATTGTGATTGTAAACTGTCTGTTATACCTTTTACAGAAATAACTTTTATGTTTCCAAGAAAAGTCTCTTCAAAGTGTAAATGCAGTCCATCTCGATAATCATAAAATGAGCAGACATAACTAAATAAAGATCTCATGACTGAACTCCAATAGAAGAAGGCAGTTTACAAGAGTTGGAAACAGGAAAGAAAAAAAAAAAAAAAAAAAAAACAGAAATTTAGAAATCTGGGCATAGAGTGATATCATTCGGAGACCCCAAAGTAAACTGGAATTGAAGCCAGTCTTGGATGCTAAGGGCAGCAAAACCAGCTTCTACACCTAGCAAAACCAGCTTCTACACCTAAAGCTACTATAGTTATAAAAGACTGAATAAGAAAAATGCAAGACCATCGATGATCAGGTAAGATACACTGATAAGGTTCTCCATCACACACCACATCAAAAGCACTGGTTTTTGATGCTTTCAAAAGTGAGTTTAAAACCTTAGTCTCACCAGTCTCAGTGTTCACCAGAGGTCTCCAAAGCATTTTGCCTTTGCCTCTGTCCTGTGAACTTTCCACTTCCTATTGTATTTCCTTCTCAACAGCTGATTTCATTGGTTTCTGTAGAGAGGAGAAGTATTAACAGCCAAAAACAGATGAGTTGCATCTTGCTTGACCTGGTGCATAGTATTTCATGGAACATATATTTTCTGTAACGTCCTTAGTGATTATTTCAGGATACAAAAAGTAAAGAATGGAACTTCAGTATATTGGGATATGAATGGAACTTCCCTCCTTTTTAGAATTTTGGAGATTTTAGTTTCTTATTGTAAGGAAAACAAAAAAACCTTTTTTGTTGATCTCTTTGTATATGAAGTGAGACAGAAGATTTGTCTAGACCAGTGTTCTGTTTCTAATTAGCAGTCCATTGGAGAAGTTTAGGGAAAAGACAAGAATGTAACAAATCTACACAATTTTGTCTCATCCATGAGCTCTCTTGCAGATCAATGCATTTTAAGCCAAAAAGTGCATCAGTATCTTCAAGTTTACTACTGTATTATTGGCCATCAATATGTCAAAGTCTCTGGCCACATCTATAATATATTATGATACAAGATGCTACAATTAAAAAAAAAAAAAAAACTCGCAGTAATCAGCTTTGGCATCATCATTTATCTCCATCATAAATGTTGTTTGAGGGTGTACAAAGGACTGGTTCAGATCCTTTTGTTTCTATTAGGTTTGGAACACATCTACTCGTAGTGGAGTATCTGATACAGTTTCCTGAGAAGGGAATATATTTTACACCAAAATAAAATCAGTGAACCAAAGCAGTGCCATGTAAGTGAGGATAATTGACAAAGTCATTTCAAAATCACATCTTGCAAACAAATCCAATGTGAAATAAAACTCTTGTGTAGACAACCAAAAATGTGTAAATTGTCCATTTTATTCACTTCAGCAATGGTAATAGCAGCTAGATTATTGATCCGCTGAATGGAAATTATTCTATGCCTTTGTTCAAGGGAAGAGGGTGGCTACATATGCTATTCCACGTGGTAGTGTTCGGAAGATCTGACATGAAGTCAGCACTAGCAAAGCATGTGCTAGTTGTCCCAGTATGCGAAACTACACACCAGCCAAATTCTCATCAGGACCAGGTATGCACGTCCCATTTTGTCAACAGTTGCTTTCTGCACAGTAGAAATTCAAGGTTAGCACAGCTGATGTAAGGAAAAAGTTCTAGTAGATAAAAGCAGGAGCCCTTAGAATATAATGACACCCACTTGAAGGTCCAACATATGTGTCTGCCCTGGGCTTCCAGCAGTCTCCCACCACAGATCCCTCTGTGCAGTTCCAAGGGCTTCTTAGGCAGCTCAGAGCATAAGTCCTTTACTAAATCTATCCTGTTTAACCCCTTATGAACTTCTCTTTTTACAATGGTATCCAACCGTCTCTTGCTTACCTTACAGCCATAGAAGGAGGTAATTTTTTTAAGAATGGAAGACTTTTTTTTTTCTATTTTACTAGTGGAAATATATTTAATCTTCCTTTTCACGTTCAGCTTATTGTTCTTTTGTCCAACAAAATGAAAATTTAAAAAGTAGAATTCCAAGGGTCCCATAAAAGTACTTATATTGTATATTTACAAAATGTCATGTAAAATACAGTGTATCTTTCTGTTAGATGTGTCAGATTATGCAGTATGAAAATGAAAATATCTGCCAATAAAACAAATCTCATTGGTCTGAGAATCCATAATAGTCAAAGGAGAGCTTCTTGTGAAGGCTTTTTCACTGAGGTTTCCATAATATAGCATTTTTAAACCTCGCGCATGACTATTTCTTACTCAAAAATTAGTAGGTGCAGTTCTACTCTTGTTCTTCCTCTGCCTAAGTGATGACATGAACATAACTCTTCAAAAGATATGCAGGCTAGGTTGCCCACCTTCCCGTTTTCTCTCTGTCTATCACAGTTTCTTGTAGTTAGCTTTTACTGGTATTAAATTATCTTGCAACTACACCTATAGCTTTGCATCTCATCTCAGAAAGCTTCTCAGCTTTCTTCAGTGGAAGATGAATAGTGTAGGGTACGGCGCTCGGAAGATCTCGCGATGTACGGGAAGAATAGGGAACTAAGGCATATGCCATATTAGGTAAAGGGCAACGCTTATTGGCTATATAGGCATGCTTCCGCCTTTGCTACCTTTATAAGATCCAGCCTGCGTATATTAAACGCCATTTGCAGCATCCTCATATTGGTGTCTGTGCTCTCTGGCCCAGGCACGGGTGAGACGTGCCTGGCCGCCTCGGCGGACGGAGTCGATTGCCAATGTCAGGCAACAAGTGGTGACCCCGACGTGATACTCCGAGGCGGCGGACCGTAGGCGGCGGACCGTAGGCGGTCGAGGGATCCGCGGATCATGGAAGGGATAATCAAGGTCGTATTATCGTGTGCTCGTGAATGGGGGATTTCTATGAAATCGAACGCAGTTAAGAGCTGCATTGAGCGGCTCCTTGAAGAAGGGGCGGTTAACAGTGCCGGGGAAGTTTTATTCCCCCAGCACTGGCAGAGATGTACCACCGCGTTAACGGAATATGGTATGTCTAAAGGGAGTGCGAAAGATCTAAAGACATGGGGAGTGATACGGCAGGTCCTCCAGAGAGCAAGGGAGGAGAGGGAGACTTGGAGGGCAGCACGGGAAGCGCTCGGGAAGAGCGAAGCAGTGGGAGTGCAGACAGAGGCTGATGAACAGACCCTCTGCAAGCTTTCGATCTGGTGCAGAGAGAATGGGTTCAAAGCTGAGCCCCACCTAGCATTCAAACCCGATGTGAAAGCCAAAAGCAAAGTGGCCATCGGAGCCACGGCAGCCTTTGCAAGCACTTCAGGACCGGGACCGCCACGCCACTGAAAACCGCTGGTGTTTGGAGATCCATCGCTAACCCCCCCGCCAGTGCCTGCGTCTGTGCCTGCACCTGCGGCGCCTACACTGTCTATGCCCCCGCTTCCGCTTGTTAGATTGCCTTGAAAAAAGGAGAAAGGGGGGCTGGGGAAGAGAAGGCGAATGAGATCAAGGAAACTTATGTTGCTGAAGGCTTGATGAAAGCCAGGAGGGAGGTGCAGAGGAATTTGATCTGTCTTTAAAAGTGGGGGTTGAAGAACTGTAATGCTTTAAGTGAGGACGGAAACCGTTATTAGGGCTATTATTTCTATTTGCTATGTTCATCTCTATTATGTGTTGTATCCTTTGTATATTGATGCCGACACGAGGTATGGTTGAAAGGTGGAAATTTGTATGATCTGTAGAGTCATAAAACTATTGTGAAAAATAGGATCCAAGACCCTGAGAAAGAAGATGTTTGCCTGCCCAGGCTGAGCGATAAGGAGCGCGGAGGCGGCTGCCCAGCCAGGCTCAGAGCCGACCTCCTCCAAAAGCAGTTGAAGGCGGCTGCTCGACCGGGCTTGTAGTCAACTTAACTGCAAACATCCTCTAAATTAGTTTGAAGGTCAAACACCCGAGAGGGAGGGAGATGAGAAAGGCAGGACTCTCAGACTGACGACTGGGACAATTTACTGACATGCGCACCTGCGCACCCAGGAGGGAAGGTTATGTGACTGAAGGCGGAGTTTGTCCGCCCCCCGGTCTGCCTGCTGGCACGTACTGGCCCTACGTGGCAGGATGCACCGGGCATAAACAGACAGTGCAGAGAGAGGGGGGGTGAGACTCCTAACACTGAGACCCACGTTGTCTCTGCGGGGACGCCCGCTGAGTTGGGAGCCTGTCAGCAACCCTCTCATCTGCCAACTCAAGAGAATGTTCAGTCTCAGTGTCCTGCCGACAAGTATTACCTCATGAGTAATTAGGCATACTTTGCTTCTTTAACGTGCTTTCACCTGAATAGCCGTAGCCACTTTGTTCTGTGTGATTATTGCCGAATCCCAAACCCATTCGCAACCTAATTGGCAACGAGGATGGGACTTGGCAATTGAGACAGTGGAACTCACTAGTGGAGTGCACAGCTACGTGAGGTCGTGCCACTGGATGGAAATTGTGTTTGTGCTGTTTGTATCTGTGGTTTTTAGATCTTTATTGTGTAATATATATCAGCAGAGAGGGCTAAATAAGACAACAAGAAAGTCCAGAATTTGAAAGTGGGAAAGCCAGGAATAACTCAGACTACGGCGTCCCCTCGCACCTCCCCCGCCCACCCACCCCACCGATGGAGGACTGGGAGCCGTACTCTGACTTGTATCCTTGGAAAGAGACTAGGGAAGTACTTCAGCATGGGAAACAAGAATGAAGCGACGGCCAAGCTCCAGTGCAACTGACACGGAAGGACCTGCAACAGTCCTTACAAATTGTAAAAGCCTCAATGCTACTGGAGCGGAGGCCTCCTTAATATACAGAAATCCCAAGCAATTTCTGGGGAGGAAACCAAATTGAAGCTATGCAAACATAAATAGAAATGGAAATCGAAAACCTTTCAAAATGATTCGGACATCTTAATAATCGATTTAAAAGATTGTTTTTTCACCATACTATTACATCCTGAGGACCATGACATAGTGGAACATATGAACCAAACGCTGAAACGCCAGCTACGAAAAACGAAAAATTGGCAAGAGCAGAATATGTTTTAAAATTTTGAGATTGCCCCAGGATAGCCTAGTCCCTCTGATGGTCAAACACAGGGCTGGGCTAAAGGGAGGCCTGACAGAAGTAAAGTCGGGTCCGAGTAAGGTGATGCTGAGAGACTGGAACACAGGAAACTGGATGGGATCCTTGGGCTTAATAACCTGGGGAAAAGGGTATGCTTGTCTCGTTACAGATACTGGAACCAGATGGGTGCCAGCAAAACTGGGCGAGACCTTGGCTGGAAGCAAACTCGCATACATCAAACGTAGCAGGCAGGCAGCTGGTACCCTAGCTGTGGAAAGTGTGAGCCTGCAGAACAACAACATGGGAGGAAGAAGTGTTACTGTTATTATTAGCTGTATATTGTGGCTTTTAGGAGGTAATATTACTTTTAACGCTATTATAGAAGCTGATGCTACTTTTAACACTAATGGATATGTTATGCTACTTAGGCGTATTGTTAATTATACCCAAATTAAGAGTTGTTGGCTTTGTGGGACAGCGGATCAATTGATGCACTGGTGTTAGGTATTCCTCAAAGCAACTGGACAGACCTGAATCCATATAGCCTACTCAATACATCATATCAGTGCACACAGGAGAATGTATGGGCGGGCACGCCAATAGCCATCATGCTGGAGGAGGCGCTGCAACAGCGCAGCACCACAGCCTCCATAGTCCATGTGAGAAGTCATGCCAGTATACAGGGATATTATCAGGAAGGCAACAATAAAGCTGATGCAGCAGCCAAGGGTGTATGGACAATAACACAAGCTCGTGCTATACACGAGCACCTCCACATAGGAGCGAGAGCCCTTGCAAAGCATTGCAACATTCCCCTTGCAGCAGCCAGGGATGTGGTAGCCACTTGCCCGTATTGCCAACGATCGACTCTATGGGGTGCTGGGGTGAATCCCCGTGGCCTAAAGGCAAATCAAATCTGGCAGTCAGACTTCACATTATGCCCTTTATTCAAACCACGACCCTGGTTAGCAGTTACAGTGGATACATGCAGTGGACTGATCATAGCCACACAACACCAGAGGGTTACTGCGCGTGCAGCTCACCAGCATTGGATAACGGCTATAGCATGGTTAGGCGTTCCGCGAATAATCAAAACAGATAACGGCTCCTGCTTCACAGCCCAATCTACGCAAGACTGGGCTGACAAATGGGGAATTCAACTGCAACACGGAATTCCTCATAATAGCCAAGGACAGGCAATTGTAGAGAGAGCAAATCAAACCCTCAAACAAAAAATCAAGATCCTTGGGGAGGGGGAAGGTCATACCCAAAGAATTCCCAGTATGAAGCAACCAGAAATTTTGATGCGAGCGCTATATTCGCTGAATCATTTCATTCGTGGAAATGAGAACAAGGCACCAGTGGATAAGCATTGGGCGGTCGCAGCTATAGAGGATGGGCCCCCAGTTCTGGTCAGGTTCCCAGAGAAAGGGATATGGGAGTCTGGGTGGAACTTGGTAACCCAGGGAAGGGGCTACACGGCCGTAAGACAGCAGGAGGTAGTGAAATGGGTACCCACAAGGTGGATAAGACCGAACCTCAAAACTCATGGCAACTATGAGCTTACCCCTACAGGAACAGCTGGTGGGACGACCTCACAACCCATACACCTCAGTGATGGAGGATTCGACTGGACCCCGACCTACTAAGAAAGCACCTTGTCCGGTTGAAAAGGAAATATTGGAGAATAGCAAAACAAACGATCGACATGGCAAGACGAGGAAGGGGTCTCTTTGCGTTATCCTGCTGATACAGGTTGTATGGAGTCGACCAGGAAACACAGAATCCTAGGCCCGACAATGGGCGAGGGCGAGAGGCGCATCCCATTATTGCCTCCTCACCGGGGTGGAAAAAGGGGAAAGTCCTGATCTCAACCTGTGTTGAAAATGTTGCAGTTTGAAAGCCGTAGTGGTAATGGTGGGGGGGGGGAAGGAGGTATCAAAAAAGGTATCGGATTCACGAACAGTCTGTCAACTGCAGATCCGATTGCCCCCCCGCAAACAAATAGTTGAGTTCACAAACAGTATGATTTATTCAAGTGCAGCATTTACAAAGCAGGTTTCGATGTTAGTAAAGGAAATTCTCTACTAGAGCATGGGGTTTTTAGCTAGCTCTGATGTACAAATGTGCAATCATCACTCACCCCAGAAAATGGGAGAAGACGTCCAGTCTCGAGTCTCCTCGGACAGCGTCCCAGCACAAGGGGAGGGAAGGGGGCTCAGCCTCTCGACTGACCCAGGAGTTACGATGAATTCTTCCCTCCAGACTTTTCATCCTTAGTTCACCTTTTATACTTTCTTTACATTCAGGTGGAGCTTGAGTGACTAAAGTCATACTTAATATTGTTATTGATTGGTGGAAAAGTTTCTCGCTTTCATTTAAAGGTACAGTCAACCGAAAATCTAAAGCGCATGCTCAGTGAGGGGTGGTCGTACCTCGGAGGCGGGTAACTTCTGAGATGGAGGTACGGTTTTCACATTATAATGAGCAAAGTTTAAGCAAAGTTCATCATTTGCCACTTTTGCTGGCACAGCACCGGACTTGTTATCGTATATCTCCCATTAGACAGCCACTGTGCAGCTTATCAGCAGCCCAGCACAGGGAGGGCAACAGAGTTTGGCCGCGGAGCCTTCACTCCGCTCCATCCTCCGTTACTCCCTTTTGCAGCTGCGAGGAGGGCAGATTGCGTTGCCCAGGGAACCGTGGAGGAGCAGAGTCCGTGCATACCAACCATCCTGGAAGTGGCAACTGTGTAGCACCCCAAGCAGGCCTCTGTAATGCCAGAGCTATGTGAGGCCCTAGTTTTCCTCTCAGTTCCTGCTTTCAAACAATTCTTCTACAAACGCTCCTTCCACACAATCCACTAACATGCTTTGCTTTTGTAAGTTTTGCGGCTCCGCTAACAGATAACGCTTTATGCAAATTAATGGCACAAAGAGCAGCAAATCTCACAATACTGCCTAGTGGGACAGTGTATGGGGAATCATGGTCACCATATGGGTCATATGTTAATGTGACATACCGCTCCCATCATGTGAATTTCACAGGGTACCTAGAGATAGTCACTCAGAAGGCTCAGAAATGGGAGAGAAAGATTACATCAGACCCCTCTGCCACCTGTGAAAGTTATAATACAATAAATATAGACAGAGGTGTGGGAAGATTTAGCTGCGGGGATAATGAAGGAAACAGGGAGTGGATTATACCCGAAGACTTGTTTAGACACTCAGGTACAAGATGGACGAACGGTACTATAATTCTCCCCACCTGAAACGTTTCCTGCTCTAGCGCGCTATGCTTGCTGGCTGCTGCATACCTACCACCAGACAAAATACCCCCAACCCTTGTAAAATTTTTTGCCCCCATGTCACCTGGTGTCTTTTTACCGGGTAATATGAGCGAGGCACCATTCCTCGTCCTGGTGAATGCTAATATTACTTGCCTCGGCCCGATTTTAGGATCAACAGGGCTATACAAAATTCAAAGCTCGACCTGTCACTTGTTGCGGACGAATAAAGCAGTAAACACGTTGTCTCAACAGATAGCGGCAGGTTTTAGGGATGTCAACAAGATACTCAAAGCACATCACGAGGCCATCAACGTAATCTTCGAGATTCTCCAGGTGGGAGGAGGCCGGTCCAGAACATTCAAAAACCTAAAATTTTGTTGCCTGACCACAAAAGACTACGAGAAGATCGACAAGAGGTCGGAGGACATTCAAAACGTAGGATCAGATCTGCTACAGATGATAAGACGTAACCCAGGAAACTGGAGATGGCTTGAGAACATAGGCAACAGTATCTGGACATGATTACTATCCTGGTTCAATTGGATTGATTGTGGAAGCTTGGGTTGATTATCATTATGGTATTGATTGGTGTCTTTTGCAGCATGTCTATTTTGTCATGTATAATCCACTATGTATTGCATCAGCTACGACGCTCACAGAAACAAGGCAGTCACAATGTATGCTATTAGCAGCTTGTTCAAAGTAGTGATATTTAGGATATTTAGATTAACATGGGGGGGGGGAGATGTAGGGTACGGCGCTCGGAAGATCTCGCGATGTACGGGAAGAATAGGGAACTAAGGCATATGCCATATTAGGTAAAGGGCAACGCTTATTGGCTATATAGGCATGCTTCCGCCTTTGCTACCTTTATAAGATCCAGCCTGCGTATATTAAACGCCATTTGCAGCATCCTCATATTGGTGTCTGTGCTCTCTGGCCCAGGCACGGGTGAGACGTGCCTGGCCGCCTCGGCGGACGGAGTCGATTGCCAATGTCAGGCAACAGAATAGTAAGGGACTATTGCTCTTACTTGCCTGCTTGTATTCAGAAATCAGTAGTAGACAGAAAATTGTCAATAGTCATGAATATCAGATTCTATAACATATGTAACTGTATAGAAAGCCTATTTCTTTGAAGTGAGGCTGTCTATATTTCTAGGAAGCTCTTTTTTTACTACTGCATCGCTATGAGTAGTTAACCTACTAGAATCAGCGTGAAGACAAATGGACTGGAAAAAAAGATATGATTGCAACAATTTTGAAATACTGCAATTTATTCTTTCGTGACTGGGAAAATTGGTGGTGTTATGTACGTATGCATGTCTGCCTGCCTCTATGCTTACATATGAGTGCTGTGTAGTCATTAACATAATCACAAAGGAAATAAGGAGGAGTTTTAGAAAGTATGAACTTTTGATACATTTTGTGATTTACATTTTTTCTAAGCAAACAGGAGAAACTGATGCAAATAAATTATAATCACATGTATTGCAGCAGTGAAGTCCACCTAGTCCAGGCATTGTTCTTTTATGTCCTTTACTTGAATATGAAACTTTTCAGAGCTCCTGTAGAAAAAATGATTCCTGTTTATGAGGGTCAATTTAATATTGGACTCAGTCTTCTACAGCTAGCCTTTCTCCACATCTCAGGTCATGCCTTCTCGAAAGCCATACTGTTCTTATGCTGTGATCAATCATTCACAGTCTATGGTCTGAACAAGACATTTGAAAAACAATAGGACTACAAAATGACCTCTGAACAACAACCTTGTGTCTAACCATTGTTGACCTTGTATTTAAAGGATAATAGTTAATCCAATGATTTTAGGAATTATTCCTCTTGGTGTAACTTCAATTAAAAGCAATGGAGACTACACCGCTCCTAGACTTCTCCATTCTTCTTAAACTAACAACCCTCCTAATACCTGTCATCCTCTCCCTGTTATCACCTAAATTGCAAAACACATATGCAACCATTATATCTACCATAAAAACAGCCCTTTTTATAAGCCTTATCCCAATATCTACAATCTACAAATCTTCACAATTGCCAACATAGTCATACTATTCATAGGATGAGGAGTAGGTATTATATAATCTTTATTCATTGATTGGTAGTACAGATGAACATCTGACCAGAAAGGTTTTATATAACCTTACTCTTTCTATATTATTTTAATTTCTATTTTAGTTATATTTGTCAATAATCTTGGAATGATATAGTCATCCAGCTTCTTCATACTTACCCACATAAATACTAGCTCCTTTTCCCTCTAATCCCTTAACAGATTTTGTTAGTTTACACACCATATGAAAAAGTCTAAAGCAAGATTGGCCAAAATTTCGCCTACAACAATACACTTTAAGGTGAAATTTAAATATATGCATGTATGTATACTATATATGCATATGTATAAATATATGCATGTATGCATGTATGTATACTATATATATATATAGTATATATATATACTATATATACTATAGTATATATATACATATATAGTATACATATATATATATGTAAGTTTTCCTTTCCTTAAGTCTGAATTAAAGTCTATAGGCACCCAGTCCATTATGCAAATCAGACTGTTCATATCTATTATTTTAGGCTGATACAAGAGAGTTTAAAGATTTTTTTTTTTGCACAAATAGCAGAACTTTTTGAGTCCCAAAGGGTGACTTACTTTATAAGTAAAATACTAGTATCACTGCTTGACACCACTAATGTCACAGAACACTAGTGGTTCTGGAGTTCCAGAACACTAGTGGTGTTCTGGAGCCCGCTCAAGCAGTTACACCCAGAACAATAGTAGTGTTCTACTACTTAAGCAGGCTCCAGTCTGCCTTTACTGACTAAATCATAATCAAATTGAGACTTCCTTTAAAGATTAGGAGTTCAAATTTTTCCTTAAATATGGGGATGAGCAATTCTTGCACAATTATCCACATAGTGCACCATTCTGTGTCTTGACATGCTCTACCTTGCTGCAGAGAGAAGAATCTGAAGACCAGAGAAATGATTAATGAATGCATAATATTAACATACAGAGAGAGATTTTTAAAGATCTTTACAACTGTTTGCCTGAAGCAGCTATTCCAGCAGAAATATTTTTACTCCATGATAAATGTATAGAACATATGATCTTACATTGAATGAGGATATTGTGAATATTATATCAGGTTTACTTAAAATGTGTAAGTTAGTATGTTATAAATAGTATTGCTCATTCACAGATTTTGGACTATTTTGCCAAATAAGTTATTGTCACCAGAAACATAACAATTTTTCTCAAGGTCAAGGGAGAGTTTGTTGGCTGAATGAATGACTGAAGCAGATTTCTTTCTGTTGCCTATTTCAGCCTGCTTATGTTGTTGTTCTGAAAGGCATGCACCCTGACTGCTCTATCAAAAGGCGTTTGCAGGTTCATTAGCTTAGTTTAAAATTAATCTTGAGTCATATCTTACTTGTTTTAATTTGTAAGAGCTGAGAGTCAATACGTTTTGTGCTTTGTTTACTCTTGTTAAAATACTATCCTCATCCACAGGCTTTGCCTACCATCTAGCAGTTTCATTTTAAAAAGAAATTTCAAAAATGAGACAATTATGAGAAACATAATGCTTGACTACAGCATCTAGCAAGTTTCATACTCAGCTAGTGAAAGTCAGTGTAGTCTTGTTAAAGTCCAAGTTAAGGCATAGTTAACTCATGGAAACAGATATACCCATTTAGTGTCTTTAACAAGGTGTGTTGGAATCTGCAGATGTAAGTATGAATATTTAGATTTGAGTGCTGTGAAGAAAACAAACAATACCTATATATTTAGACCTTAGAGAAGAATGAAAATGAGTTATTTCAGTCTCATGAAAAACTAAGTATGCATGATAAGTCCGTTAGGAAATCAAGGATCAAATGACATACAACTTTACCGAAGTCCTGCACAATAAGGCCAAGAAGTAGACACTACACATATCAATGCACTTTTATGCCGGCACAGCTCCCAAACCATTTTAAGTAGTACCAGGATACTAACCTGCATTGTATGCACCCAGAAATTAACTTTGATTATTGTACCTCAAAAATGTAATAATACTGGAGGCTCTCTGCTCCTAGCTGGAACAATGATGAGTTAGCAAAGCTGTTTCATCATGTGATAGTCATGTTCTAGAATTATTTTACTGATAGAAAATTGTTAAACAGTTTAATTTTGAGATTAAAAGCATGTTCTTTAAAGTTACAAATAGTCATTAAAATGAATGATTACAAATCTTAGAAACAGAGATTCCTGTTTAACTAAGGCATTCCAGATGTTGCTTATTACTGTTTAAGAAGCTGTTCCAGGTGGTTCAATATACATAATTAGCTGAAAATTTGGGTTGTTTTGTTCAATCATAAGAAATGATTTCAATTGTTCTGTATGTTTGTTTATGCATATTGAATTTCTGACCAAAGCAAAATCAAGGTGGCTTAAAACAGTTGATAGAATAAAAATTCTATGAGTATTAATCACATACTTTCATTAAACTGTAGAATAAGCCTTTACAATAAATATCAAAATAAAACTGTGTATTTTTTTCTCATTTTGAAGGATATGACTTTTCTTTGAGTGAGGAGAAGAAAAAGCTAAAAACAGAAACAACTCCAATGCATTTACTATTTTTTGGTTCAGGTGTTTGGAAGCTATATCATATTTGGTGATGCGTTAGGCCTTGCCACAGATGTACAATAGCAAATAGCAACGTATTTAACAGAATAACATTTTTTTACTGTCTGAATGACATTCTTGATAATAGACTGAAAATTTGATTTCATTAGCATGTTTAGGCAACTCTCTCTGCTGAAGTTAGGCAGAATGACATAAAGAGATGGAAATTAGTGCAACCAGGTCCTGCGTGACCTAATTTCTACTCAGAGATCATGGCAATGTGAAAAGTTGTCTATTTGATTGACTCTTTGTGTCAGAGACACTGCATATTACAAATGAAGAAACTGTAAAAAGATTGACCTCTTTGGAGTGGATTAATTAATGCTCAGTACTAAGGAGCAGTAGCAGAAGAAAGACATTTGAATTTGTACCATTGTAGTTTCCACCTCTGCTCAGGCTTTCTTTCCCCTAACTCAACTCAACTCAATGATATTGATATCATTACCTAATTTTAAAGCAAGTTTATCATAAATTGAAAATAGAATCTGGGCATTTAGTGATATGGCTCATACAGTAACAGCCACAATAAATATGTTTCTCGGATAATTTATTAGGCTTTTATTTTTTTCTCTCTCAAAATAGAATGGAGATTATTATTATAAAGGTCTGTGAAATAAAGGGATAAAAGGGAAATTTATTTTCTCTTGTATGTAAAGCCTTAAAAATAAAAAGTCAGTTGACTCAGTCTATTTTTTATCTAAATTTTATGGTTTTGCATAATCACATTCACATCGGCTTAT
Source organism: Tinamus guttatus (assembly GCF_059628265.1). Lineage (NCBI taxonomy): Eukaryota > Metazoa > Chordata > Aves > Tinamiformes > Tinamidae > Tinamus > Tinamus guttatus. Next base: position 372,560 of record NW_028288810.1, on the reverse strand, counting down.
TTAATACTATCAATGGAAGATGAAAGGAATCAGAAACAAGGCTTTCTCCCTCCTCTTTGGATCTTTGAGTTCATTTTTCAGAAGTGAGATTAGCAAAAATCTACAACATACTTAGTGGCAGACAAAAAAGTAAAACTGGAAGGTGTTATGAACCAACACGTGCATGGACATGCACATTCTTAAAGTTTGAATTATGTGGCTGGTGGGTGATACATAAAATAGTTATGCATAGTTATATGTATACATAGTTATAAAATAGCATGACTTCCTGATCTGGATTTGCCTTCATATGCCTTCTTTTACTTTATCAGGGAAGTCACTAAGAAAGCTAAAGAAAGAAATAAGAAATCATTTACATCATCATTGGAAGGTCAGTTTAAGTTTGATCCTCTTACCGTCAAGGCAGTTACAGGGGGCTATCTTGTGCATGATGTATTTGTACTTATGCAACTAAATAAAGTGCAACTCTGCAGTCCGACTGAAGTTTTATGGAGAAGGTGAGACAACGTAGAATTCCTGAAGCTGTGAAAAAGTGTATGAGTTTTGTGGTCAAAAACTCATAGCCTAAAATTGTGTTTTGTGTTGCAGAATTAGGAAAAAATCTGTCATTTTGTGTGTGTGTGTGATTTTTGCTTAGATTTGTTTTGTTTCTTTTTATCTTTTTTTTACATCACTACCTTCCTGGTTTCAAAACATCTCAGTGATGTTTATCACAAACAGCAACTAAAATATCTCGGTGATTTCCATATAGCTTCTTCTTTTCCCCTATTCATTTAAAAAATCACCATCGTTATGATTTATGTCTGTGTAACACTTCAGTTTTGTCCAGTGAAGTGCATGGTTCTGTCCTTTCTCCTACTGCTGATTTTTACAGTATCAGAAAGAAGATGTATAAGTCAATGTTTTCCAAACTGCATATGTCAAAGACTAAAGAATACTGCAAGCTATGTACTATCCTGATTTTCTGTGTACATAGGATGATCCTTCAAGGATCAAGAAAAGGCGAATGACAGTTCAACAATCAAAAATGGTCTCTGAGGGAGTTCTTTGACCTCTCTTTCATCTAATGCAATGTAGAATTTACAGAAAAAAAAATTTTTTTGCACAAAAAATTGTTTCACCAAAACACTGTGGAAGTAAGTACTTTTAAGTCAGACTACGTTGTTCTCCTAATCAGAGAGAAGCAGCAGTAAAACCTCTATTTCTTTAAAGACTTTCAAAAAGTATGTAATGCTCACATAATCCTTTACAATTCCATGAGTAGATCCCAATAATTAGCATCTATTCAGACCTGTTTGAATGTCAAACTGGAATGATTATTTTATGTAGACAAGGACTTCTTACATGTTACTAATTAGAATTAAGAAGCTCAGAGATGAGAAGTTCGTTTGCTTTTAAGAATTGCTTCATTATCAGTAATGTTAGTGTAGGTCTGCTCTACACACTGCCTTTCCAAAAGCACACGAGTTCAGAAGGAAAACAATACTGGGAAAGAAGCTTTAATTCAGAAATAGCCTGAGGTTTCATTGTAATAAACATATTTTCTCCTCATAAATATGCCAGAAAAATATATACTTTATAATTTCTTTATCTATCATAAAATATGCTAGAAACCAATAGAACCAATGATAATTTCAGCAGGGTTAGGAATCAGTTTCTGGGTGTTTCCTTTGCTAGGTCAGTACAAAGAATTGGACATAACTAAGCAGTCTGCTGCTTAAAAAACTAGGACGGATAATGTTTGACATTTCTTCAATTTTGTGTTGGTGAAATTCAAGGGAATTTCTCCAATCCTGTACTTCCACTTTCTCGTGTTCATTTACCTGTACTTTGACTGTATTCACAAATCACATCTAAAACATTTCAATTCATTTGTAGAAAAAATAAGGACCTTATTGAAAACTACCTTTCAAATGACATCTGATAAGGATATACATAGTCATATAGGAATATGAATAAAGAAAATTATTCTACTATATAATTGCATTCATTTGGCTGAAAATTAATGAAGAAGAAGCTGATAGTATTAACCAAAAAAACTTTCTATCAGATATTTTTTTTAAATTTTATCACTAATATTATTTGATATCTTATTTATTATAAAATTAAAATAAATATGAAATATGAAATACAACCTGCCAGACTAAGCTCCATTAATACATATCTTCAGTGAAATAGAATTTTCTTCATAGTATTTAACTCAGAAATAATTGGAAATAAATCAATATTCCTTGTCACCAAAACCGAGCATGAACCTTTGAGAGATGAAGATCAACCTGACTTATATAAAAAGCATGATCATTTAATGGTATGGATAATAAAACATTTTTCTTAAATCTTATTATAGACTCTGAGTTTATCAAATCTTCACAATTAAAGATATGGTCTGTTAAACTGTTTTTGTTTAGAGAATCACTAAGGATAGCTTTAATCCCTTATCATCAGTGTGAAGAAACACTCTTAGACAGTAAAACAGCATCTAACCCAGACCATACCAATCTACTAGAGATATCAAGTGCAGTCAGTAACCTGAACTAACCTGATGAGAAATTATTTGCACTTAAAAATGTGTGGCTGCAGTCTAGTCTGTTCGATATGTACTTTTTTTCTAAGTGAAGCTAGCTAGAGTCTGAGTATTCAGAATTATAATGGAATGGAAATGGAATTCTTGTAATTAAAATGGAATTCTTGTAATTCATGTAATTGAACTGGAATAGATTTTATATTAGTATACAAGCATTTCTACCTAAAGATTAAATAAATGTGTTGTTTTCATACACTGCTGATTTAAATTGTTCCTGCTGAAAAGTTTATCTGCAATTCTGCTATAAATGACCTTATTAGAGAGTTAAAAATCAAAATGTCACTCACTTAAAATCCAAGGTCTATTTTTACTTTTGATAAGCTTTACTATTAAGAATGTAGAGTGGCATATAAGTAAGGTTAATAATAATAACAAAAGTATGTTTGACTTAAATGCATGTGGGAATGGAAAACCCTAGCTGACATCACTTTGCCTCTTACTTTTGGTTTTGGCTTCATTTTGCTTTCAGCGACTGCATGGAATTCAGTTTGTTTAATGAATTGTATTTTAGAGTCTTCCCTGAAGTAGATCACTTCAGTTACATAGCAATTTGGGCTTAGTGCCATTTCAAGAATCTTTTTTCTTTACATGAAAAATTAGTCATAATAAATATCACTTTTCTTTTACAGCTTAAGCTTATAAACTCTATGGTGCCCGGTGAAGGTAAAATCACTGTAAAATCTATTTGGTTCTTCATGAAAAGTAATCAATAGTATATTTTCTTTCCATTCTCTCTCTCTTTCTTTTTTTTTTCTTTTTCTTTTTTTTTTTTTTTTAAGATAGAGCTTCTACACATAACCGATTTTTTTTCTCAAAGTAAGTTAATATATGTTAATACCACTATTTGCTTTGTTTACAGTGGAGGTGTGGAGAAAACAAATGACAAATCTTGGATTGTATTGTTGTATTTAAATACCTTTTATAAATCATTAAAGATTTATCTTACTGTATTTAATCTAGCAATTTAACCTGAGGATTTCTAGGTATTGAGTTGTACACATTTAAACTCCTTTTAAGGTATTCTAATGAATCAGGAACTATATGTCTACAGGTCAGTGCTTACTATGTAGGATTTTTCATGAAATAAAATAGGAAATTGAAGTTCTAACTCTCTCTATGGGTTTAGTTACCTTCATGGGCTGTTTTTATTTTCTACAAATCAAGAATACAAAGTTGCATACTTTCAATTCTGATTAATTCTGATTATTAGGACCTTCTGAATTTTGTTCAAATACCAGAAAGGAACATGTATGCCACTCTGTGACTGAGTGTTCTCCCAAGTGTTTTTTCTTAGCTATCTGACATCTCTAGTCTACTAAAAATAACTTGGATATACTTTACATGGTCTGCCAAAATATGTTGTATCTAAGCTTTCAGATAAATTATTCAGTGAATTGTTATTTTTGACTGAAGACATTTTTGGATCACTTTCCGGTTGGTTTCCCCATGTAGCTTTCCAGATCTTTTCTTGTATTAAGAATAATAAAACATATATTTTTATCATATTGTCATAATATGTATTTTTTCTATTAATAATAATAACAACAGACAAAAGACTAATGGCCTGCATTAGGTCTCCCAGTTCTCTCTCCTAAGCTACTCTTGTAGTAACAACTTTCTGAATTGGGCATTTAAGAAGTTATTTCCAGGATAATTCGAAAATATCATATTCTAAATTATAAATATAAGTTTACACTTATAATATAAATATATATAATATGTAAGTATAGTATATATTTTATTTATATTATATAATTTCATAAATTATAGATATAATTATAAAAATTATAAAGTATAATATTATATGATCCATCAACATTTGTATGCAATTTAATAAAACGTGGTGGGAGAGAGAAATCTTAGAGATTTTTCTAGAATAAAATACAAAATTCTTTTTTTTTGCTTTACTGATCCACTTCATGCATGTATCCCAAGGCTAAATTCTCTGTAGAATAACAGTTAAAGAATAAAAGCTAAAAAAAAAATCAAAATTTAGATTCTCAAAACAGCCCAGCTAGTGCTGCATGAAACTGTATGTATCCGTATGCCATGATAGTCACCATACCTCAGGCTTCTCTGTAAGGAATAGAAAGAACTGTGAAATCTTCCCTATCCTGTGCAGTTTAGTAGATATTTAGGTCTAAATGTCTATCTGCCATAAATGTACGAACTGCATCTATCTTCCAGGAATTTGCTTACTAGAAATTCAGGTAGAATATCTTTGAATCAAAGTCTCATGCTTATGCTGTCAGAGAAAGGTGGGAAAGGTACAACTGCAGATGTTCAGGGATGTTGAAATGAGACTGTGATAATGGATTACGTCATTGATAATGCACATTTGAATTGTATTTGAATTATGAGATTGTATCTGACTTACTGGAAATGTTCCAATGTTCTTATTATATGTTATGTATCCACTGGTCTCATGTGTTGTTTAGAAAGAGCAATAATATCCCTGATAATATGTGTACTTTTCTTGCCCCAAATTTGGATTTTTGTAGTATATGATAACTCAGGAGAAAATAGACTTTTTCTTTTTTTTTTTTCTTTTAAACTTCAGAAGCTGCAAAGTGAAATATATTTTCAAAGCATCAATGACTTTGAAGGTCATTTATGCAGCACAATTTTTACAACCCAACAAAACCAGAGAAATGTAGCCATCTAAGAATTCAGAACTTCTCATTCTCACAGTAAGTGCTAAAGAGCCTCTTAAAACTATTTTTCTTGATCTGCTGTCTTCTGCCTTCTTGCTTTCTTCAAATAGAGCATAGGTATCCTATGCTATTTATGCCGTCACCAAGTGAAAACAAACGGTCGGAGATGTCTTATATACTCTAATGATAGTGACATATCTGACAGTAATCTTGTCAGAGAAGGTCTAGTTGAACTATTTTAGTGGGCTGGAAAATGTATCTGGTAAAGAAATAATTTTCATGGTAGATGAAGTAGAGCATTGCTGTGACTTAAGTTTTGTCAGAAAGGTTCATACACAGCCATTCTTGTCTGGAGTGATAGCAGTCCAATTCATTCTTCTCAGCAAGGGCAGTTCACTTTTCTGTTTTGCAGCTCTCCACAGCCTTCTTTCCATTAGTGTGTTATTATACTACACTTGTAGGCTGGAATACAGTCATTCAGTTTCAAGCCTTTAGTGTCATTGGACTGATATAATTGAATATATATATTTTTTTCCCTAGAGGACAAGAATTAGAATTTTTTTTTCCCTCTTTGTACAAGAAGAGCCTAAAAAGGGTTGAGAAAAAATCATTGGCTCTTGAAAGTGAAAGCAAAAAATATTTGGGAACTTATGCTCCTGAATATGTTCTAAGCTTCCATTACATTTTTGGCTGAATTCACTGCATTTTCCCCAGCAACAATGTTTTGATGTTAAATTCACCTCCTTTTCCTAGCACATTTGAACTGGATCTAGCAGACCAAGGACAATGTCAATTTTAAAGCTTTTGTTCCTAGGACAACTTTTAATATCTGTTTTTTTTTTTGGGTTTATTATTTTTTGTTAAGTAGAATATCATACAGTTATAAGCACCTCTTGCAAAACCTGTGCAAAATCTCTTGCTCTTCTTTCAAAATGTTTGGAAAACTTTATTTGAAATTAGGCACTTCGGTATTACTGTAGCTGATGTAAATTTTTCCGGTGAAAAATTACCTTAAGTAATTTTTGTTTTCTTTTTCCTCTTGGTTTTCCTTTTTTTCACAAGCCTGAACAAGAAGATTTTTAGTTAAGGAGTGAATCAGTGATCACCAAGTGGCAACATGCATACTGTTGTACTTATATTAACAGTACAGGAGAGAAAGAGTCCTTAAGGCTTAGATCACTATGTAAGCCTTTTCAGTAATACTGTCCTCAGGTCTAGATGAAGCCTAAAACTACAGTGACTGTTGAGTGATCTGACAATAAAAGCATATATCCCATATTATATCTCTACAGAAGAGGTGAGTTCTGCAATATGGAGATATTATGTGAGCAGAGACTGAGAGGTGCTGGCTACAGGAATACAGAATTACATGTTTGTTCATAAACTTAAATAAAAAGGCATGAAATATCTTTTCATGCAACATCATTTAAAACATGCATAGGTTTTTGAAATATTTCTACACCAAAAAAAAAAAAAAGGTATCAAACTGGACATATTTAATTTGGACTGAGATTATTTCTGTGGGTATGTGTTTTTCTGAAAATGTTGAAAATATCTTCTGAAACCCTTCTGTTAATCCAATATCAGCTACTGCCTCCTTGGAACAAGTAATATTTTATGACTTTTTTTGTTTCAAATTTATAACAGCTGAACTGTCAGATAATGAATGATGCACTTCACACATAGGAGAGAAGAAATAATATGTTTTATTGACATGGGACATTGGTTTAACAAGATCTGATGGCAAAGTACACTGCTATTTATTGCACAGAGGACAGGGCTATAAAAAATCCTCTCATTGAGTCACAGGGTTCAGATTGGACCCTGTTACTTTCCAAACTCCTTCCCAGTGGAGCCTGGGTGCAACTGGATCCAATCTTAGTCACAGGCTTGGTCAGAGTTTTTTCCTAAGGAATGACAGACACAATTACTTCCGGGACACACTTAAGTAAAGTTTACAAAGTCTTAACTATATGTTGCTGGTAAGGGATCTCTCACCCTTGAGAAGTAACCTTGAGAGGTGGCCTGCTCAAGCTGGGATCCTAGTGTGTAGACCACTGCCTTGCAAGTAGATTCTGGAGCAGTCCCCATATTTATGAAATAAGATGATTGACTTAAAGGCATTTTTGCATGTCAGCTGAGCTTCCGCATGTCAGCTGAATCAGGATGCTGCCATCATGAATTTTATTCCTGGTTATTGTCCAAGTGGGGAGAAGATCAGGGATGCAAGTACCTCGACTGTATGCAAACATCATGACTGCTAAAACAGATTAACCACTGTTGGTTAATAGGGAGGCATGTTGCTTCTATGGTAAGACCACGCTAGAATAAGATTACATGTGAAAAGTCAGGTTGGGCATTGTGGAGAAGGGATTGAAGAAGGAAGAGAGCATAGCATGAACAACAGAATAAATTAAAGAACATGTTATTATAATTGCATCAATTGTATATATTAATAAATACATAAGCTAAATAGGATAATAAGCTTACATATACATCAGCTTTTTTTTTTTCTTTTTTAATTTTTTTTTCTGAAGGGATGTGAGATTTCCAGACAAAGAAGTAGGTGCTACCTTTTCACTCTAATTTTTTTAAACATGTATCTATTGGGTGCTTTAACAGAGAGTTGTTTGAGAAGAAAGATCCAATCTCAAATCTCAAATATTTTTTTTTGAGATAATATTTATCTCAAATAAAATGTGTCTTTCTTTTCAATACAAAAATGTGATTGTGTTATATTCATTCAGGTATTCAAATGGTATATTCTTGCAAAATACTTAAAAAGCAATAATTCAAAAATGAATTGAAAGAAATTGTGGTAGTTATTAAACTTGTTAATATCATACTCAGACAAAAAATCTTTATTATTTGCTCCAGTCTTCAATTAGAAATTGGCGAGATTTGCTTAATCAACTCTCTATGCATGGCTATAACTAGAACTTGAATATCAAAATGTTCAGATTTCTGAGGTATGAAGATATTTGCAAAAGTTAAAAGAAAATAAATTCATTCAAATAGTAGAATCAAGCCTCATATGATGACCAGTTAAGGAGATCACTGACTAGGAGATGGCATTAATCTTGCTCCCAGAGCAAGTCTGTCCCAGTCTGACAAACAAAAATTTACAATTTACTCTCACAAAGACTAAATAAACTGTTTATTATTCATTATACATGCATGCATGAATGTGGTCCTGTTTTTATGCTTCCTAGAGAGGAATCCATTAAGCAGTTCTATCTGTAGAAAATCAACCCTTCTGTTATATATGATTAATGAGAGAAAAAGGACGAAAATATAAATCGTGTACTTCTATTCCTTCTATTTCCCAATTATCCTCATATTAATATCCATTTCAAGTTAAACCCAGGGTATTTGTGCAACTGCTACTCTTTGTGTCCCTTCAACTATTACTGACTTATTCAGTATTTCCTTTGAAATCACCAGTTTGATCTCCTAGTAATAATCAGAGGACAAATCGAAGGATAGCTATTTGAGTGTCTCATTCAAACAGCATTACAGAAGAAGAGATATAAAAAATTTAAGAAACTGATTGAGTTGTATTTTACTGATCAAATGTGCTTGTGTTATTAAATGCTCAGGTAATTCTAATCATTAGCTGAGAAATATTTGTATTTTAAGATTAGGGAAACTTCCTAAATTTTTAATATAATCAACGGAGCAACACAGCTGCAATAAGCCTGCTACATGGATATATCATATTAATCGCTACACTTATTATCTATCAGATACATTATATAAAAATTTTAGGAGACAGACACATAAAGCTAGAAATCCTCATTTTTATGGTCTCATCTGGCAGTCCTCAAGAGGTACCACATTGTTTAAGGAATCAGACACTGATGGATAGGTGACAACATTGTGGTCTAGTCCAAGTCAGAGATATGCTTTTATTAGATTGGACTCAGACCATGTCATACATAGAACAAGTCCTTTCTTCCCAGTTGATGTTCTTTCGAAAGAACAAGGAGGAAAAGAAAAAGTGCAAGTGTCATTATATTTTTCCTATTTGATTTGTGATTCCTATGTGTAGATTAAAAAAAAAAAAATCATATAGCTTAACTGTGCAAGTTTTCTGCATGAAAGTATAGGTATCACATTACTCAGGGGAAAAAAAAAATCAGCGTGCTATATAAACATAAAAAAATCACTAAATTACAAATTTTTATCTTTAAGCCAGCACTTGTCCTTCACTCTCACTTAAATATATTTCTTAAAGCTCTAATTTAAATGCATTGCATAAATTTATATTCATGAAGGAAGCAAAATTTTTCCATCTTAAAATGTTTAGTCACAAATTCTTATTCATGCAAACCATCAGCTATGCTTTTTTGTGAATACAAAGCAAATAAAGTGGGAGCAGATTTTGTAGTAGTGTAGTTTGGAATAATTATTAAGATTTTTTGATTCTACAGTGCTTGATAGCATAGACATCCATGCTGTGTTCCTGTTGCTCTCTTTTTTTGCAATTTGCAACTTTTTTCCAAGTTGAAAGAGAAGTCTAATTTCTGCCAAAAGTCCTTAAAGTGTTTGGTGCTTTGATGACCCATGCTTATAAACCCTGATCACATGATATGTAATATATATCATATATATACCTTTCATCCTGGAATTCTGGAGGGGAGTGTCGTAATTTTTACAGTAATTAGAGTTCAGTTGCATTGAAAACACTAGCATAAAAAAAAAAGGGCATACTGCTTAATCATTGTATCTGTGCACAGCTGGAGGCATTGAACAAGTAAAACCAGGGCGTGTAATATATCAGGAAATTAGAATCTTTCTTTTTTGTTTTTGTAATAGTTCAACATTGCATTTTCAAAATCCTATTTAATGAATAAGAGTTTCAAATGATGATTGCTCTTCTCATGTAATTCAAGATAAATGTAAAGAATAAGACAAAGAGATAAATGTCTCTTGTTCCTGACAACCAAAGGGGAATATTTCTGTCTCCAGTACATCATTAATCATTGTGTATCATTGACTTTATATCCAATCCTGAGGAGTCTTCACAATGTAAAATAATTGGCACCAGTTAGTTGTATATTCAAATATTTCTCTGATTTTGCAGGTGGATGGATCTCAGGTTATTGTACAATTTACTGCACTAATAGTCTGAGCAGTTCCTGAAAATTTGTTTTCCCAGAGCTGGAGCAGTCCTGCAAGTGCTACTGCTGAAACAACCAGTAGCATTGACAGCAGGAAAGACTAAGAAGAAGAGAAATGGGCTTTTTCACTTGGCTGTACTCCCATCTGTAGTCTTGAAACTGTATTGCTAGAAAGCTTAAAAGATATTTTTAACAGCTGTTAAAATAAGCATATTATTTTGAGTAACCACATGCAGTTTACACTGGTCAGAGTGGTTGCTCAGCCTTGATAATCTTTTGATCTTTAGATTATGACTAGATAGATTCATTGTGACAAAAATAATATCTTGTTTGGAGTGACATGAAGATGAGATAAGTCAATGAGATAAGTCTTCTTAATAGGACAGTTTTTTGTTTTGTCAAAGTTACTTCATAACTTTGTGCTATGTTTAGAAGGAAGAAGGCTTCCTATGTTCCTTGTTACTGATGTTACAGGCAATATTAGAAAGTATGACTTAAATTAACACCTATTCCTTTGCCCTAACAAACTCCCTCAAAGTACTCAAAAGGTACTTGTGATTTTAAAACTTCAGATTCCTTTTACAACCCATTTCAATATTTTTGGAGCTTTAGATGTCTTATTTGCTAATGGATTTTGTTGGTTGCATTCAGCACTATTTCAAAGGTTTTGATCACATCTAAGTTTATAAGCTTTATTCAAAACTTTTAAGGCAATAATTATAGCCTACCTTGCTATTATTTTTCTGAGTATTTACTAATTACTATTAATTTTATTAACACTGCAAATTAAAGTAGATAAAAAGTCATCGTTTATTCATGGACAAGTTACAGTGAGATACAGAATATTTGCATTTTAATTATGTCTTGAACATTTAATGCTGTTTGCTAGAAGTATAGATGAATCTTCTCACTTCATTGAAATTTAACATTCATCTTATATTATTTAATTTTTGGTAAAAAGTACTTTATCTGTGTGACTCTCCATGTCACCAGGTGTACGATGATGGTTTTGTTCTCAGTACATGCCAGTGCAACAAAAAAGTAGTAGACAATTGTTTCCCATAGATCATCAAACCCTAAATTTGCACCCTGGATACTGAAAAATATTTAGCTTTAATACTGTGAAGTAGCCTAGTTTCTTAATTGGTAGATTTTCAGGCTACGTGCTATAAGAGTCTTAGGCTTTCATTCCTCCAATGCATTTACCATGTATTTAACTGTAGCCTCTGTTTAGGTTCCGTGTTATGTAATTCCTAAATACTAATTTTAAGCATGTCATCTCTCACCCATCTCTGCACACGCACTCTTCTGTGGCTCTGGAGAGGACCTTTTTATGGGCCGAAAAATTCCAGTGAGGGATCTGGGTAGAGATGAGGTCAGGTATTATTGAGTTTTCTGCATCTGCTAGGACTTGGTATGTGCAGATTAACTTCTTTGTCTCATAATCTAACCCTAAGAAGTGATCTATTAGTTTTTTGGAGAAGGATGAAGCATACAAGCTTGGAAAAATGAATAAATAAATAGATAGATAGATAGATAAATTGCTTCCAAATGTGGGTCATATTTCTCTTCATTCTCTCTCTACAATGTTATGTAGAGTGGAGAGGTGGTCACCACATACTACTGAAAAGAAAATGATGGCATAAATGAAATTAGGTAAATTTTAGTGACATAACAAACCTATAACAACATGTTTTATCCTCTAAGTTCTAGCACATTCTAGGGACATACAATATTAATAAAGGGGAACTGAAAGAGAAGCTAATTGTCCTGTGTTAGAAGTTATAAATAAACTTTTCTTTATTTTTATATCCAGATCCATGTCATCAACATCCCCCTTTCATTCACATCTTCCTTTCTTTAAAACTTACTTTTAAATTTCATGTTTTCAGCAATATTGTTGTTTTAGACCAGAAGTGGGAAAACTTCTAAAGGCCATAGCTTTTAGCAGCTATGGTGGATTTTCCTTACCCTGAAAATAATGAAAAAGCCTCCTAAGCTGTCCTTACTTTTGATTAGAGCAGTGACTTTATAATGTTTTTTTCTTTTTTATTTTTTTTTAATGTCTAAACAGGTCTGTGTTGAGAGAAAAGTCACAATGTGTTCCAATTACACAATAGAAATAATGAATTGCAGACGCTCTTTTTTTTATATTATTTATATTAGACTCCACTGTCAGCAGTGCACCATATCACTGGTTCAGTTATTAACCAAAAATTATTAACCAATAAATTTCTCATAAAAAACATGTTCTTCTTAAAAATGTTATTCTGAGAACTTCTCCCTCTCTTATAAATAAGGGCATATTTTAAGGGGTAGAAATTTCAAGATAGATATGGTTTATTTATTAGCTGATAAAAAAAAGATTTGTTTTATTGGCTGGATGGCAGAGCTCAGAGGGTGGTGATCGGTGGTGCAGAGTCTAGTTGGGGGCCTGTAGCTAGCGGTGGCCCCCAGAGGTCAGTCCTTGGTTCAGTCCTGTTCAGTTTATTCCTGGATGAAGGCACAGAGTGCTCCCTCAGCAAGTTTGCTGATGATACCAAACTGGGGGTAGTAGCTGATGCCCCAGGGAGCTGCACTGCCATCCAGAGGGACCTGGGCAGACTGGACAACTGGGTGGTGAAAAACCTCATGAAATTCAACAAGACAAAGTACGAAGTCCTGCACCCGGGGAGAGATAACCCCAGACACTGGTACAGGCTGGGAACTGACCTTCCCCCTGCAGAGAAAGACCTGGGTGTCATGGTGGATGACAAGTTCACCATGAGGCAGCAATGCGCCCTTGTGGCCAAGAAGGCCAATGGGATCCTGGGGTGTGTTAAGAAGAGCGTCTCCAGCAGGTCCAGGGAGGTGATCCTGCCCCTCTACTCAGCCCTGGTGAGGCCACATCTGGAGTACTGCATCCAGTTCTGGGCCCCACAGTACAAGAGGGATGTGGAACTGCTAGACAGAGTCCAGCGCAGGGCTGCAAGCATGATCAGGAGCCTGCAACATCTGCCATATGAGGAGAGATTGAGGGAGCTGGACCTGAAACGGAGCAGGCTGAGAGGGGACCTGATCAGTGTCTATAAATACCTCAAGGGAAGGAGTGCAGAGGATGGTGCTGGCCTCTTTTCAGTGTTGACCACTGACAGAACTAGAGGAAAGGACCAGAAACTGAAGCATCAAACTTAAGGAAACTTAAGGAAAATTTTTTTAACAGTAAGGGTGACAGAGGACTGGAACAGGCTGCCCAGAGAGGTTGTGGAGTCTCCTTCTCTGGAGATCTTCAAAACCCGTTTGGATGCAGTCCTGTGCCACATTCTCTAGGTGACCCTGCGTGTGCAGGGGGGTTGGACTAAATGACCTCTAGAGGTCCCTTCCAACCTTAAGCATTCTGTGATTCTATGATTTAGGAGTTTTTTCTCTTGTTAAAAAAGACCTCTTTTAATGAAGAATGCACTTGCAATGAGAATTATAGAAATTTAAGGAACTAAAATGAAGTATATACCATAAAGAATTAGTATTACAAATTAGAGAAAAACAAGGAGTGAATTACTGCTTCTGATGAACTTTATTTTATTCTTAGATCAGAACATTCCCTCTTAGAGTACTTACAAAAATAATTTACTGTAGAATTCAAACTATATACTGAGTACTCTGACACAGAAAACTCATCAGGCAAACTGTCACACAACAGTGTGACCATATATTAAAAACCTCTAGGCTCAGAATAACCTTTACCTCCTGCAAAAATAACTCCTTGCAGCAATAAAGTAGAATTATCTTGTTCCCTTAGTATTTTTCAATTACACTAGCTAGAGAAAAGAATGATTTAGTAATGACTCTGGTAATGAGCCAAAATGCATTTTAGACAGGTACAAAAATACATGCCAGGATCTACTTGTCACATTTGAAAAGTGTAAGCTAATGGAGTCTAAAGTGATCCTGAAGAGAAAAAGCTTTCTTGATCTTGTTCTTTTGGATGAAAGGGGAAGGACAGAAGACTGTATTTTAGGAGACACTTTCTGAAGATTTTTTTTTACTTGTTTTTAAGGGTTTCATCTCCCATAGGATATTTTTCTGTATCTTGATAAGTTGTTTCATTTATTACAGCAATGTTTATTAGAGACTGAATATACATACTAAAGAACAAAGCCCTGAAGGGCTTTCAAGTTGGAAAAAAAATTACATGAAAAACCAAATGCAATAACTCTTACATGATTTTACAGATTAAGAAGTCCATAGAAATTAAGGGATAGATTTACACACTCATACGACCCAGCATATGTGACAGTTAATTTTATTTTAGTAGAAATTGAGCACTTCTGAACATACCTGCCACATGATGGCTTAGAATCTTTGGAGACTTGGAGCCAAGGCTTTGACAGATGTACACAGGAAATACATAGGTTGCTATTATCATAAATGGAGTGTGAAAGTTCCATGCACAATTACATAAAAGGCCAGGATAATTGATAACCATGTTCCATTGGATCTCTAATTGCATAAGGATTGCAGATTAAAAGCCTTTATGAGGACATTGTTAGAGAACCTGAGGAAACAATGCAAAACATATAGATGCAGATAACTTTCAGATTGGGATTTGAGATATTAACGAGACTGTGTTCATTAGATGTTCTCACAAAGCCTGAAAATTGCCATCCAAAAGTTTACCTTTCAGGTGAAAATCTATTCAGGTATATCTAAAGGATGAAGTAAATCATAGAATCATAGAATCATAGAATGCTTAGGGTTGGAAGGGACCTCTAGAGATCATCTAGTCCAACCCCCCTGCATACGCAGGGACACCTAGAGCACGTGGCACAGGACTGTGTCCAAGCGGGTTTTGAAGATCTCCAGAGAAGGAGACTCCACAACCTCTCTGGGCAGCCTGTTCCAGTGCTCTGTCACCCTCACTGTTAAGAAATTTTTCCTTAAGTTCCTATGGAATTTTTGGTGTTTCAGTTTCCGGCCATTTCCTCTAGTCCTATCAGTGGCCACCACTGAAAAGAGACCATCACCGTCCTCTGCACTCCCTCCCTTGAGGTACTTGTGGACACTGATCAGATCCCCTCTCAGCCTTCTCTTCTCCAGGCTGAACAGGCCCAGCTCCCTCAGCCTCTCCTCATAGGGCAGATGTTCCAAGCCCCTGATCATCCTCGTAGCCCTGCGCTGGGTTCTCTCCAGCAGCTCCACATCCCTCTTGTACTGTGGAGCCCAGAACTGGACACAATACTCCAGATGCGGCCTCACCAGGGCTGAGTAGAGGGGCAGGATCACCTCCCTCGACCTGCTGGAGACGCTCTTCCTAATGCACCCCAGGATCCCATTGGGCTTCTTGGCCACGAGGGCACACTGCTGCCTCATGGTCAACTTGTCATCCACCATGACACCCAGGTCTTTCTCCGCAGAGCTGCTCTCCACAAGGTCAGTCCCCAGCCTGTACTGGTGTCTGGGGTTATTCCTCCCCAGGTGCAGGACCTTGCACTTGGCCTTGTTGAATTGCATGAGGTTTTTCACCGCCCAGTTGTCCAGTCTGTCCAGGTCCCTCTGGATGGCAGCGCAGCCCTCTGGGGTATCGGCTGCTCCTCCCAGTTTCGTGTCATCAGCAGACTTGCTGAGGGAGCACTCTGTGCCGTCATCCAGGTCATTGATGAATAAATTGAACAGGACTGGACCAAGGACTGACCCCTGGGGGACCCCAATAGCCACAGGCCTCCAACTAGACTCTGCACCGCTGATCACCACTCTCTGGACCCTGCCATCCAGCCAGTTCCTAATCCACCTCACTGTCCACTCATCTATCCCACACTTCCGGAGCTTGCCCAGGAGGATGTTGTGAGGGACGGTGTCAAAAGCCTCGGTGAAGTCGAGATAGACGACATCCACCGCTCTCCCCTCGTCTATCCAGCCGGTCATTTCATCATAGAAGGCTATCAGGTTAGTCAGGCAAGATTTCCCCTTGGTGAATCCATGCTGACTACTCTTGAGCACCTTCTTGTCCTCCATGTGCTTGGAGACAACGGCCAGCATGAGCCGTTCCATCACTTTTCCGGGGACGGAGATGAGACTGACTGGCCTGTAGTTGCCTGGGTCCTCCTTCTTGCCTTTTTTGAAGACTGGCGTGACATTGGCCTTCTTCCAGTCTTCCGGCACCTCCCCCGTTCTCCAGGATCTTTCAAAGATGATGGAGAGCAGCTTAGCTATGGCATCTGCCAGCTCACGCAGCACTCTGGGGTGCATCCCATCAGGGCCCATGGATTTGTGGGTATCGAGGTTCCTTAGGTGCTCTCTGACCCAATCTTCCTCTACCCAGGGCAAGTCTTCCTATCCACCCGCTTCTTCTCTTGTCTCTAGGGCCTGGGGCTCTAAAGGGCTGCCCTTGGTAAACACCGAAGCAAAGAAGGCATTGAGCAACTCTGCTTTTTCTGTGTTATTTGTAACCAGGGTGCCCATCCCGTCCACCAGCGGACCCACGTTTTCCCTGATCTTCCTTTTGCTGTTAATGTATTTGAAGAATTTTTTTTTGTTATTTTTAACGTCCCTTGCCAGCTTGCCTTCCAGACGTTCCTTAGCTTTCCTTGTCGTGTAAATCGTGAGAAAGATTTATTTGGCCAAAGATAACATAAAGATGATTTTGCTTATATATTTCACTTTTATAGCTATTTAATTATATTCCAAAACACATTCTTCTTTAAGGTTAGCTTGTCCCTGCTTGAGCAGGGTGATTGGACTAGATGATCTCTAGAGGTCTCTTCCAACCTCAACCATTCTGTGAGTCTGTGAGTCTGTGAGCCTATATAAACTGAGTCAAAGAATGAACTCAATTCATCTAGCCAATACATATAAGTAAGCAAAAGTTACTGTGTAAGGCTGTGCAAGTACTCAAAAGGAATAGAACCATGGATAATCTCATAACCTCACTTTCCTTTCAGCCCTTCCAGTCCTCTCATTTACTCATGCACAATATTCCTTATCACTATACTTTGAGTAAGGAGATGACATCAGAATAAAAATACTAATTCTACTCTTTTAGCCATATGTTGTGGTTGCTCACTCTCCCAGAGAAGTGATTGCAATTGCCTCATTCTCTACAGGGACACCAGACCAGGTAGGTCTGTGTGGCTATATTTACTGTCTCGTTGGAGACAGTCCTCTTGCAACTGAGAGGAGCACAAAAGATGGCATCAGTCAACAGTTCACCCCCCTTGGACCGTGGGTTTGGTACATCTCCTCTTACTATAGTCCTCTATGCCTGTTCTTGGTGGAGCGGCACAAGCTTTGCACCAACAGAGGTTATGCACTTACATATAATCCTAAATTTATATAGTTATATTGCTCACATGTTAAGTGTCTATTCCCCAGTCTTGGAATTGGGTGAATAGAAAAGAAGGAAAGGAAATTTGTATCCTATCAAGTGAGTGATTGACATGGCATATAAAAACACATGAGGACATCTAAGGGTATACTACTGAAACACTATTGAAAGCTGTACTGGGCAGTGAAGACTCAATATGTAGTGGCCAAGGCAAATATAATTGCATGGAAATTGCACAAGAGTAACCTGTTCACTGGCTCCAGTTTCTTTCAGACGGCCACTTGGCCACTTGGCTGTCTGGATTTCAGCAGCAAAATGCCATATATGAGGGGGTACATATATAAATATAAGTAAATATCATATATGATGAAGAAGGATTAAGAGCCTGAAGGGAGTCTGAAGAGCAATAGGCAGAAAGTTAAACTGTGTAGAAATGCACATAAACAGCAAGGAAAATGTTTCAGATACAGTGCTTATAGTTGGCATAATTTACATGTTTAAGGGGTAGTGATTACAACTGAAGCACATACTGATGTCCTGTTCCGAACAAACGCTTTTGACAAACAAATGACAATCTTTCCTATTGCCCTGTAATCCTAAATGTTATACTGACAGAGAAATATTTCTCAGAATTGGACTTGGGGTCCTGCTCAGAGCATAAGTTGAAGAGAGGAGGAGAAGTTGTGAAATCTGCTAGACTGTTCCCAATAAAAATAAAAATAAGGAAAAAAATATATAAATTATCTCCAACAATAGGGCTGATTCTTATCTTTATGTCTTTGGTAAAAATTTGGTAATTGTGACTTTCGGCAAAAATCATATTCAGCCAGTGAGGAAATTTTTTTATCTACAAAAGAATCCTTTCAAAAGTATCCTGCAAGTTTTTCAAAAATAAAAAATAATAATGGAAAAAAATAGAAAGAAAGAATATAATATTAATGCTGAATTACCATCCCTGGTCTTAAAATTTGAACTTTGAAAAGAAAACAATAAAGCCCTTAAATAGCTTTCTGTTTCTGTTTATAAGTGACAGTTTTTCAGAGGTCTAGCTTATGAGGAAAAATTTCTCTCTCCTTTTTTCTTTTACTGAATGCTGGGAAAATTGCCTTTAATAGCATTAGATTCCTAGGCCTGGTTAATCTCCAAACATTATTTATTATTTTATTATTTGTATATTGTCTTTACTTCCTACCACCTATGTGCAGCTACAGGTATTTACTTTTTGATGAGCCTGTCTTTTACTGAAAATATATATTTTAAAAAATATTACGATTCTTACACAATGTTCCCAAGTGGGTCTGTTGAATAAAAGCCCTTGCTGAATTCCTTAAGGATAACAAAAGCAAATCCAAGTTAGTGAATTTTATCAATGAGGTTTAATGTTGCTTCCTTCTCATCCCAAACTCTATTGTCTAACATCATTGACCATATCAAGGAATGACCTATCCTAAGCATCATAAATGATTGATAATAAACTAAAAAATAGTTCTAGTCATTAGCAAACATTTAGAGTAGCCTCATTATGTGGAAAGTATTCACAACAAAACAATTGCCCTTCTCCTAGAATTTAATTACGCTAACAGAAACTAGCATGGATGGTATACTGGATAAGGCTGAGAGCATGTATTGTATGAAATGCTGGAAGTTATTGCTTCTAAGATTTTAAGGGCTGACTGCCTGAGCTGTGATTTCTTAGAAAGTGCAGAAAAGGTCAGTCTGTTTCATGCTGTGTGTTCAGACTGCAGGCATCTTGAAAGAATTAACTTCTAAATACTTTGCTTTGATTGACTCTATTTTACATTTTAAAGAACAGTTCATGAAGTTTCATTGAGTTGTTACAAAATCTACGATCTTCATGCTTCCTATATAATCTGATTTCATTCACTTCCTTGACTACGCACAGAAAATTTCATGATTTTACTGATCAATTTTAACAGTACCTCTAAACTTCATTGGTAAGTAACTAATAAAAGAAATCTGATTTTAACTTCAATTAAATATATTTTTAATAAGTAAAACACTTTAGAGCTTTTGGTACCTTTTCAGTACTGCATATCTTCATTAAAGCTTTATTATTTAAATACTTAAACAATGTATTCATATTTCCCAGATGTGAATTAGAATATTAGTTTTTAATTCTTAACATATTGGAAAACCCAGACATTTTATTTAAGTGTGACATGCTTTAAATGCACATGCTTGGAAATATTGGTTGTGTGCATATCGCTACATTTTTGTATATGCATCTATGTGCATAAATAACTATGATAAAAATTATCCTAATGTATGTGATACTTGTATACAAAACCTACCACTTGACAGACTGTAGCTGGAATACAATGTCCAGTTTGGAGGGTCAGCATGACAGAAAAGATACTATCTTAATAGAGCAAGTCATCAGATTATCGCGAGGATCATTGTCGTCTGGAAACCTAAACATTCAAGTAGAGGCACAGAGAGAGGATGAAAAAGATATTTTATTGTTTTAGGAAAACACCGAATGGGAGTACATAGAAAATAAACAGAGTCAAACAGTTGGAGAAACACAGTGAAAGGACAAGAGACAAAAGACATGAATTACAAGAAGAGTACTTCAAACTACATAGTAGATTATTTTTTATCCCACAAAAGGGTATAATGCAACATCAGAACAGACTCCCACCAAGCTCGTGGAATCTTCTTGAAAACATTTCAAACTCAGCTGAACACAATCATTAGGAACAAGACTTCCCTGGCTTTACAGTGTGCAGGAGGCTGCAGTTGAGGATATCTAGAGGTCCTCCTTCAACATTAATTATTTTGTGATTTTGCAATTTGTTTCAAGGAAGGCTGCTGCATTATTTTACATTTGCAGAATATTCTAGTAAGTTTTTATTGCTCTTCATATAAAAAATATTTTTCCTGTTTTTTTTTTTTTTTTTTTTTTTTTAACAAGCACTTCAGAGACATTGACTACATAAAGTAAATATTCACATATATATTTGCCGTGTGTGTGCATATACCAATAACGCTCTGTGCTTGTACTTTCTCAGTTCTAAACATTTTTTTTTTTCCTCATTAAAGTACTTGTGAATGTCTTATGAGCGCCCAAATCCTTTTCAGTTGCAAATCCTATTTACTTTCTCTAGTTACCAAGGTAAGGAGTGGAATAGCATCCCAACTCATTCCACATGCTTACAAAGTCCTAGGTTTGGTCTATGGTATGTTATTTCTGAGTGATAGATGATTAAACCATGATACTCTCAAAAATATCAGTTCAAGAAAAATATTTAGGCTTCTAATTAGAATTATTATAGTTCATTTTTAGCATAGGTAAATAAAAGTTATTATGACGTAACTTACAGCCACACATTTCCTCCTTAGGCTCCAAATCTGCATGAACAAATTGTTTTGTACACAAGATAACTTTCCAGTGTATGTCAGCTATTCAAATAAAAAATCAATAAATATTTCAAATAGCCTAATATCTAGTAATATAAAAATGGCTCAAAAATTAATCTCTGACTGTACTACACCTTTAGAAAGGCAATGTAGTTTAAAGGGTATGTATTTTAAAATGAATGAGTGATACTGATAGTAACATTAGAATAGTGTAATGATGAAAAAAAAATTGGTTAATATATATATATAAACACACATTAGGTATGTATGCATGTATTCACACACTATATGCGGTGTATACATACTATATACATATATATGTATTTAACACACACACTCATATACATATACATACATTTGTGTGTGTATACACATGCATATATATGTATGTGTGCATGTATGCGTGTGTGTATATATATATGTGTATAGATGTGTGTGTATGCACATATATGTGTGTGTATGTGTATAATGTGTGTGTGCTTGCCTTTTTATATATGTTAAAAAAAAAAAAAAACCTTATATGTAAACCAATGTATAAAACCAAAAAATACTATGCCATTTTGGTGCGTAGTATCCATTTACGGCACTGTCAAAAATTATCTAGAAAAGATATCTTACAAGAAGCCTTTTCTGTTTCATCAAATATGAGTAGTTAGAGCAAAAATCCATTAATGTGCTACTCTCTATTCTATTTGGAATAGACTTTTACAAGTTTACAGGCAAATTAAAATAGAATTTGACTTTTATCAAACTTGGTATGTTCACCGTAGTGAAACTGGAGGTTTCTTATCGCAGAACAGAAGTAAATTCCATCTCCATTTCCTCTGTTATCTAAGCATGAAATAACTACGTTTTCAGCACATTTTTTTTTTTTTAGCTAACAATTTCCCTCAGTGCTTCTTTTCCTGTTATGAAACTTTCTTTTTTTCTTGAGAGTATAGCTTTCTTCAAGTCTTAGTTTTAAAACAGAGTTTAGACTTGAGCATTATGAGTACCCAAGGTCTTTGGGATTTCAGTGCTGTCTTTAAATAAAGTCATTAGTTTATTACTACTTTGCCATGACATCAGAAGTTGGATAATATAAACTTTAGTGCCATACAGGCCAAATACGTACATGTTCATATATTTGCCTTTCTCCAGATATACCCAGGCTGGAAAATGGATTACATGATCCAGTAGGCTATTTTTTCTACTACTTTTTTTTTTTTTTTTTTTTTTTTTTTTTTATTACAGTCAAATAAATTGGTTTGATTTCACACAATGAAAGAATATTGGCTTTTAGTTTCTTTCCTTATCTATCACAGAAAAACCTGTCATAATAAAAAGGAGAGGGTAAATATGAGGAACAGATTTTTTTTTTCTTATAGATTAGAAGTGTTTATAATATATTGTACTTTGAATGCAATCTTCAAGTTTTCCTTTGCGACTTAGATCCTCCTTTCTAAGAAGGGATGGATATTTCCATTGTTTCAGTGTCTCACTGTCTCTATAATTACTTCTGTTACTTATACTTTAATTTTTTTTTTTTTTTTTTTGTTTGTTTGTAATTGTCTGTGTGGTTCAAATTAGTCTCTCTGGACATTTTTTTTCTTTTAGTTATAATAAAGCACTTGCCTATCATTTGGCATTTTCTCATCAGTTATTTCCAGTACAGTTACTCAGTGACCACTTTTGCTGTCTACCATGTCTTATCAAGTACCAGAATGCAGCTCCCATCTGGAAGTCTCTGGATTTAAGTAGACCAGATGCTAGAGCCAGATTAGTTACAAAGACATCTTCTTCACTAACTTATTCTTTTAATACCATGCCATAAATCACCCTACATATGTTCTTTCCACAGTGATTATTCCTCTCCACATCTGTTATTTAAATAGTGATTCTTGTGAAATGTCGATACATAGTACTTTAAGTGCGCAATTGTAGCATAACATTAAAAAGCTGTTCAGGACATGCTTGTGCTGCTGTGGTTTACCCCAATTGAAACTTCAACACAAACACGGAATTGGTGGTCAGACTATGCAAGCCATGTTCTGATTTTCTTTGCCTTTCATTCTTTCCAGGACACCTCTGCTCACCTGTTTTTATACCTCGTTAACATGTTCTCCTGTTATCAATTATCATTTACATATTATTTTTTTTTTCATTTCCCCCTAGGCATGTGGGCTCTTAGGCTGAAACGGCAACTGCTTTCTGAAAATCTAATTCAATAATAACAGGATAACAGAGACCTGGTGTTATAGTAAAGACAAAGGTTTCAAGTTTTTCTGTACAACAGTCAGTCAATAATGATTAATAGCATTCAATTGCCTTTTTGTCTAGTTCAAAAATACAGTAAACCTGTTGATTATACAAGTTTACAAAAAAAATACAGAGTTTGTTCTGAGAATTTATCCAGAATGGCTGAAATGTTTCCTGGCTTGTTATGCATTGTAATACAGTACTGCATATACAGATTGTCTTATAAGATGTCCTGAGCTGTTTTGTTTCTAAAAGTAGAATCTGTCCTCTCTTCAGTGTAAAACTGTGGATGAAATACCCTGCAAAGTTTGCCAGGGTACTCAATGGCACTTCAGAGAAGCCCCACCATAAAGCTTATACAACACCGTATTTTAAATCTTTATTTAAAATTTGTCTAAGCCTTAATTACTGCACTTGAACAGAGCTGAATGGACATGATAGTACTTACTGTGTCAAATACTACCTTACTCTCCTTGCTTCCTTTTGATCTCTGCCAGTGACTATTTGTGAGGTTTTATAAGTGCTTTGGAATTTTTAAATATGTACACATACAGTGACTAGGAAATTAATTATATGTTTCTTAATTGAAGTTGCTAGGCACTTTTTTGATAACAATAAATAATAACTTTACCCACAATGTATCTCTTTCTCTCAATATCTCTCAAATTAAAGGAAAACTTCCCTCTTCCCTTTTTGGCAGACAGCTACAGTTTTATTATGGCAGTGTAGAATATAATTAAAAATTCATTGTTAAATAAAAAGGTTGAAAAATGATTGTTCTATTACTGTTGACAGAAATTTCATAAAACCCATCACTTTTTATCTGTACATATTTTTAGATACATAGTAGTATCACATTATCATTGTCACTAGAAACTAGAATAGATAAATCACTAAAACATCAAATAGCAGATAAGTAGCATTGTTCATTCCAAATATTTTGGAGGTCTGGGAAAGCGAAGCAATAAAAGGAAATACTCAAAGATTTTGCCCCAGCTGTTGCTAATATGTTTCCTTTATTACCAGAGAGTTCTCAAAAGCCTCCTCAGTATTTTCCCACTGATATGTGTATAAGTGATGCAAGCTGCCTTTCTAAATGAGGATGCACTCATTAGTCAACTCTCATGATTCGTACTGACAGTATAGTTAATATGTGACTCTGCAGATTTGTATTTACTGAATAACCTTTTTTTTATTGTTTAAAAATATTATCTTTCCCTACTCTTTCGTGTATGTACATGTGCACACTCAAAAACACAAGACAATTAATTGATAGTTATATGCACCTTCAGAAACAAACTCTTTATAAAATATATTTATTACAAATCCTTTTTTCTTTCTTCAGAGCTGCAGCAAGAACAAAACTAGAGCAAGAACAGTTTTCACAGAGCTATGCAGGAACAGTGAGCTAAATGTGAATTAGGGAAAGAAAACAAAAAGTATTTCTTTTTTAATTTCACGAAGTTTCTAAGGGGGAAGAGAATCTCAATCCATCTCCTGTTCCTTTTTGAACATTTTTCATGGGTCAGATTCTAATGCTTACCTATACAAAAGCACGTACTTGGTGAATCCATCCCAAAAAAGAACTTACTTATACATGCGATACCCAAAATGAAAAAACAAGACACACTCAATTTATGAGCAAGCTCTTTATATATGTGTGTTAACGGAGCTTCTGCCTGCATAGTGGAAGGACCACAGATAAGATACTGTAGGGATTCCACTACAATTTGGCTGACATAGTAGGTGGAAACAAAACATGGAGAGAAATAACTAATGCCACTAATGATCAATTCCTAATTTGAAATAACTAATGCCACTTCTACAATGTGGCTGAACTCATACAATAACTAGAACTCAAACGCATGTGAGTCTCATTCCTCTCCAATAAGCCCCTTTCATTTACTATAGTATAAACCATCTCCTCAAGTTCCATGTATGTGTCCTTAACACCTGAAACTCTGATTTGAAAAGCCCCAATGGAAACACTGAGAGATGGGGAGTCCTTATTGCTTCCTGTGTCACCACTATCACACCAAGACAGTTCACAAAAGGCTGTGGTATATACTATACCTTACTGTGCTACTTCAAATATAGCTCCCTTATCCTGCTGTTAAGCTGAGAACAGGGTTTTGTCTGTCCCTGCAACAGTCCTCAGTAAATACGGAGGAGGGAAAGCATGAATAAATGGAGGAAGACTGTCAAAATATCACCCTGTTAATTTTTTAGATTTCACTCATTGATAAATGAAAATAATTCAGATTACTTAACAGAAGACCAGATTCTGACATGCTTTTGAATGCTTTACTCCACAGGGAACCCTATTTGTGGTTGCATTGTGTTCTTGTTTTATGAATGATGTTGAGCCCTCATAAAGGAAAAAAAAAAAAATCCTACAGGTGTACAACAAGCTTAAATTTTCCTTTAGACATTATACTATCATGAAGCAGGAGGTAGACTAATCCTTCTGGGGTCAGCCAGGGCAAGAGGACTTAGATAATCCCATCATATGTAGTTAGTAGAAGAGAAAGTCAGGAGAGCCAAATACATAATGCATAAAGCAGCATTTATTTATTCATTTGCCTTGTTTTTATTCTCCATCCAGAAATTAAGGCATATTCACATGCTGCATTAAACATCCTAGAGGGACATTTACAACTAGCTATCTTTTTTTCTAAGCAGTGTCTATTGTTTTCTAATTACTAAAATAATTAGAGGACTTGTGACAGTTATATTCTAAATTAATGACAAAGAAATGAACCGTGACAGGTGAATGCTCTGTTCCATTGCCTACAAAATGCTTTGGGGAAGGTAGAAGTGTTGTGCTAATGCCCATTTCTGCAAAAAGCATGAGTATAACTGGGTGCACTGATAATTAAAAAGTGAACAAATTTACTTCTTTGAACCATTTGAAAAGCACAGGAACTCTGAATTGCCCAGATTTAAATATACACTTCATTTAGGAGCATGTGAAATTGGCTACCCCATGGCATTCCTACATAATGATAAAAGGAATACTCTTAAAGTAAGCTAATGTTTTCT
Source organism: Tinamus guttatus (assembly GCF_059628265.1). Lineage (NCBI taxonomy): Eukaryota > Metazoa > Chordata > Aves > Tinamiformes > Tinamidae > Tinamus > Tinamus guttatus. Next base: position 346,238 of record NW_028288810.1, on the reverse strand, counting down.
ATCAAAGTTCTAAGGATTGATAGCACATTGTGGAAACTAAACAAATGAAAAAAGAGCTTCAATCAAGAGACCAATATTTAGAATTTTTAAGAATCATTAATAGTAGCTTAAGGATCAACATTTTCTTCAAAGTGATAGTTTGCACTTTGTACCTTCCACCCAAGTCTGCCCATCCAACACATCCTTTTTCTATCAAAAATACGGGAAGAAAGACAGTAGATGTGAGAATTTTTTTGAAGACTGAAAGAAGTGTGCTGCCCTGCCAGAAATTGAAGATGGAAAATCTTGTACCTGGAAGAGTAGAGAGCTCTCTGTTAGGAGATACACATAACCATGTGTAGCAGGTCCTTCTCAGTCACATAAGAACATTATCTTTGTTATTTCTCATAGCAAAATGAATAAAGAAACTTAGCTGAGTATCATCTGTATATTCTTTCAAATGTCAAAATTATCAAAAAAAAGAAAAGCTTATAATATATCTTTTTTGAACTAGCACTAGTAACTAATAATCATATGACCTTAAATTGATCTATTAAATGAAGTAAGAGATGTTGACTACTGAAAACAAAATGATCTCTTTGTGGAGAAATCTTAAAGATAAGGCAGTCATGTTTTTGACATGAATGGCCACAGAGCTGGAAAAGGAGTCATGTAACTGACTTTAAAGTACATGAATTTAGAGAATGATGGTGAGTCTGTTATATACTGACAGAATACAGATTTCAGTTTCACTAGAAATGTTCATTAGTGCGTTAGTGTGACAGTCTTTATAACTTGTCACTTCAAAAGTAACATCTCATCCACAGAGAACAAAGAATGCTTTATTGCTAATTGCTAATAGCTAATGATAGACTGAGTATAGGAGAATTTGGGGTAATAACCTGCAACACAAGATGTAAGAGGAAAGTCCCGCCAAACAATCTTTAAATCAGAAAAGCTTCAATGGTCATGCAAAAATGTTAATTGAAAATACTGTCCAAAGTCTTATTTTAGCATGAAGAATAATAGCAACTACTTTTCTCAAAAAATTATACTATGTTGGCAGAGTCCAGTCATTTCAGAACATAGGATCCAAGGTCTTTCTGAATAAAATATATATATATATATTAATGTATAAAGTATTAGACTGACTATAATATTTACTTATATTTATTCTGAAGATGTAATGAGGTGTGTTTATGCTTGATTTACATCATACTACTAAATTAATAAAAACAAGAATTAAACCTAGAATGTTTGCCTACGTAATTCTTTGGCGTTTCCATAGAATTATTTCTAATTCTTACATTTAATCATGAACTTTTAACAGGGATAAATACTGGAATATCTTTCTCCAAGTTCTTTTTTTTCTATTGGAAAATAAAACCACTTCGGACCCCCCAAAATATGCTGCAGCAAGCTCTACTTTGTTGAAATATGTGAGAAATATACAATTACTTGCCTTCTATCCTTTAAAAAACTGAACTGAACTGTATACAAAGAGGATAGAAATAAACTATCCTTTCTGATTTATTAATATTTGAATGTTGCTGAAATTAGCAAACAATAACATACTTGCTAAAGAACCAGAAGTCACTGAAGATTAAAGCAGGATCAAACAATAAAAATGATCATGTTTCAGTGACATCTGCCTCTCACTATAGGAGTATAAAAGACAGAGTTTAGCATAGACAAGCTGAGCAGGGATCAGTAATGACACTTAACCAGCTCCTCTGTCTAGAGGGGAATATCTCTCCCCGCTTCTCACCTGGGACCTTGGGCTAAGGTAATCCTTTGTAAGGTTGACAGTCCTTTGAACAACCAGGTAGAAGAAACTGAGAGTTGAAATTGGGATTTCTCAGCTCATTGCAAGGTTGAAAAGCCCCTCTACACTCAGGGTGAGAAAATGCCATAGTATTTTGTTGGGACAAGCAGTGTACTCTAGTTAGCTAATTAATAAACACAACCTCTATAACAATTGCACCAGTTAATGATGGATGTTGTTATCACAAAGATCTTGTCCTAGTGAGTGAAGTCAATTAACTAAAACTCAGCAGCTGCCACCCCTCTAGTTATTTTACTTTCTCCTTTAGTGAGCTAGCATGACAAGAGTAAATATAATAAATTATCTACATTCATTCATAAAGTGATCCTTTTTATTAAAAAAACAATAAACAAACAAACAAACAAAAAACCATAGCCAATGTAAAACTGAACAAAACTGAAACTCTGCTGTTCTTAAAGGAAATAATCAGGGAAGATGCCAATCACATCACCTGTTATTGAGCTTCAGAAGACTACCATCTCTCTTTCCCATTATATTGCCAGAATAGAAAAGAAGTAGCAAAAAATTCCCCTGGAGTATCAATCAATTCCGAGAGCATTTTTGTATCTCATTTAGCAGGCTATGACAGTTCCTTCTGAGACCATGTGTATATGTATATACATACACATATATGAGTAATGTATTTTATGAAAAAATGGTCTCTGCATATAGAAAGAAAGGTGACTGGTCTTCCATTAGTGTATTGGCTGTAAATATCGATTGCCTCTGAAATGATAGTAAAAGAATGTCAGATAAGAAGAGTACATAGAAGGTTTTCTTCAGAGTCATGCCTGCTTAAAGGACAGATCTATCTTCTCATGGAGTAAATTTCAGCAGAGACAGTCGGCTAACTTCTGACCAGACAAATGTTGGGAATTGGCTACGAGAGCGTGGACATGAGTCTGGATCCACTGACTTTGGTTCAGGCCTGCAACTGAGCAAGCAGGGGCTTCTGGCAGATTAGGCCTCAGGAGAGAAGTGCTGAGGACGTGCTGGTAAGGCAAGGACACTCTGTCCTTGACTAGTTTCGTAAAAAACTTTGAGGGGATAAGGCAGGAAGAATGAAGAAGCTGCTTGCTTATCTACCGTAATCTGGGCTGGCCAGACAGAAGTTATCTTTCGAATGAACAACAAAATACCGTCGAATAAACAACCAAATACCGTTAGCAACCAATCACCGACTGACACGTTGGCATGCTCAAGCTGTAACTGTATAAATGTGCGCTGTCTCGGGCAATAAAGTGAATACTGCTTATCACTCATATTGAGATGTCTTAACTCAGCGTATTCCTCCACCACCCAAAAGACAAACACAAACCAATGCCTCAACTAGAAAAAATAAGTCCACACTGTTTATATTGGCTGCTGCTTTTTTCCCACTTCTGCCAAGGAAATGATCTGAAAATATGCTGTAGTGTTTTCCAGAATCGACTCCACATATGTCACACTTTTACTGAAAGTGATATCAATCAATAAATAATACTCAAATATGATGAGGAAAAAAAAAGATTTTTAATTGAAAAAAATCAATTCAAAATTCAAACACTTTTTGTTTGGAAAACAGAATAATATATTCTCAATAAGGCTGGTATATTATAAATTTCACTATTTGAAGAAGAGTTTAGTGCTGATGGATAAGCGATGTCTTAGCAACATGTGCGTTGATGGACTGTTCTCAGATAAAAATGGATGTGCATTCTTTGAGTAAACAGCAAGGACTGAGCTCTAATTCCTCAGAGAGAGAGAAACAAATAGGAAGAAATAAGAAGGAAAGAAAGAAAGAAGGAGAGAAAGAAAGAACGAAGGAAGGAAAGAAGGAAGGAAAGAAGGAAGGAAAGAAGGAAGGAAAGAAGGAAGGAAAGGAAGGAGGGAAGGAAGGAAGGAAGGAAGGAAGGAAGGAAGGAAGGAAGGAAGGAAGGAAGGAAGGAAGGAAGGAAGGAAGGAAGGAAGGAAGGAAGGAAGGAAGGAAGGAAGGAAGAAAGGAAGGAAGGAAGGAAGGAAGGAAGGAAGGAAGGAAGGAAGGAAGGAAGGAAGGAAGGAAGGAAGGAAGGAAGGAAGGAAGGAAGGAAGGAAGGAAGGAAGGAAGGAAGGAAGGAAGGAAGGAAGGAAGGAAGGAAGGAAGGAGGGAAGGAAGGAAGGAAGGAGGGAGGGAGGGAGGGAGGGAGGGAAGGAAGCGGGGAACAATATGGAATTTAAGGGCTGAATATGGAATATAAGATAAGTTCTTTAATGTGTTTTTAGAAAACTGCCATGTGTCAAACATGAAACAAATAAAATATTTTTCTGCTTTCCATCTTTCACCTAGACAGTTTTAAGATTTGAGTAGCATCTAGATATGTAATGGTAAATAGTGAGCAATAAGCTCTCCTTTTTGATAAGTAAAATGAGATCTCCCATGTACCCCAGGAGTTTACATCTCCGTTTGATTGAGTTGGGCAGCCTTCCAGCAGATACAACTAATTATTCCCAGAGAACTGGAATTAATATAATGATATTCACCAATTGCATTGTAAAATGATGTAAAATATCTCTTGTCAATGAGTGTTTGTTTGTGTGTACACACTTGCTGATATCACAATGACCCTGAAGCTTTCAGAACCACCTTTTAAGGGCATTCTCCTCCAAAACAGCAACTTTCAGGGGAGCAGATAAAATCTTAATGTCTTATTTACAAAATAATTATGCTCATATTTCTTCCTTAAATAGATGAAAAAGGAAGGTGTGTATCTTTAAACTAAGAAATACAAGCAACAGCGTGTTACCAGATTTGAGTTTAGACCTAATATATTTAGAAAGCTGTTCAATAAATTCCAAATAAGCTGACATTTCCAGAGTTTTTTAATGGCAGATTTATATGTTTATACTATAGAGCAATGTTAATCTTTGAATTTCAGTTGGTAAAATGCTAAATGCTCAATTCTTCTGTTTAATTAGTCTTTTTTTTTCTTTTTTGTAAGATAAAAAAGCATGAATCACTTCACTGATGTGTGAATTTAATTCACATTACAGAGATTCAACCTGAGATTGTGATAATCTAAAGCACCCATCCAATTGGAAAGCTACATTCTTTTCTGTTTCCATACTCTTTTCAGTTAAAATTGTGCACAATGCAAAATTTAATACTTTTTTTTCCTATATTTTTTTCCTTTTAATGTCCTTTTTTTCTTCTTCTTCTTCTTCCAAAAAGCTTCTGTACTATGGAAGCCTAGAAGCTCTTAAGGCTGCTGTGGTCAATTCTTGTAAGGAAGGCAGAGCTTCTTCTGGTTTGATTTTATAAATTGTCTGGTAATTTCATGCTGAAGAGGATTATGCATATTTGGTTTATAAAACCTATGTCAGTGAAAGGAGCTTTCATTATCAAAGATTTTTTTCTGAGATGATGAAGAAGAGGGGTATCATTTGCTCTGTGCCTCACATAGTTATTTTTTATGATAGAAAAATCTGTATATAGCCGTTAATGTACCCATATGAAGAATATTGTTCATTCAAGTATTAGATAAGTGAAAGCTGGAAAGAATAAAGGAAATATTAAGAGGCAGAGCATTATCTGCAACAATATTAAGATGCTTAAATATTTAAATAACTAGCTATATGAAATCCATTGTAGAATGTGACATAACTTCATTATTCTTTGTACATAGTTTCCTCAGCTATCTCAGACAGTCAAATTATGCAGGCATCAGTGCCTGTTTTTGTCAGCTCCTTTTGTTAGCTGCTAGTACAGCATCTATGTAGAAATGGTGCAGGCAATGAACCTATATAGAATTCTATGTATAGAATTTGTCTTGCAAATGCAGAGAAGGAGAAGACATCAGGAACAAACACAGATGTGGACTTAATTGCTATGTTCCTGTTTATACAATAAGGCATGGCATGCATGCAAGCTTGTTTTTAATTGTATCATATCCCAATTAGTCAAGGAGAAAAAGAGAGTCCTTTTTGCATGATGAATCCTGGCAGCTCCTGTGATTTCTCTGGCATAGTTAAGTTGCCTGTTATAAACAATACTACACAGTCAACAGGTTGTTTTGTGCATCTGTTTTTCACCTTAAGGTGAGTAAAATTCAAAATATACTCTGCAAGTATGCAGACTACTTGGTACTTATGACCACACCCTGTTTTAATCGTTATTAGTCTTCTGAATAAGAAGTTAAGTTAAAAGAAAAATACACCCCTTCCTATCAGAATTGAACCACAGATCAATTATCACCCTTTTCACTCATTTTTTTTCTACGTGTATAGTGGTGATTATGGAAATACTTGCCCTTCAGGAACTAGGAGGAGGACATATTAAGACTTGTATATCATCTAGGGCTACTTGTCTGACCATTAAGACTGGTGACCAGGTGGGAGTATTAATAAGCTTCTTTCAAGTTTACATGTACAGGTTTTCCTGGAAACTACTGTGATAAAGGAGGAGAAGAGGAGGGTTATACGTACTCCTCTCCTGTGGCACAGAGTCCAGGCACAGACATTCCCCAACCCACACCACATAGATACATAGAGCCAAAAGAAAAATTCTTCAGTAAGTGATGGCACTTCACTTGGAGAATTTAATTTGGCAAAAGGATATGAGGAAGATACCTTCACTTTGGTTTCAGTAAAACTAATAAGGTAAGTAGTTACGAAAATGTCATTCATTTCTATTTACTTTAATAAAATGTCTTCCTTTCTGGCATATGTCATTGCCAGACAACTCTCAATCACCTTTGAAAGGGAGATAGAGAACAGAAAAGGTACCTGAGGACTAGAAGAAGGCCAATGCTACTCCAGTCTTCAGAAAGTACGAGGAGAACCAAGGAACTCCCAGGCCAGTCAGTCTCACCTCCACCACTAAAAGGAGAATGGACCAACTCATGCTGGATGTCATCTCTAAGCATGAGGAGGACACGAAGGTCATCAGGTCAGCATGGATTCACCAAGTGTATGTTTAACCAAACTGATACAATGAGATAACTGGCTGGGTAGCTGAGAGGAGCACTGGATACTGTTTCCTTTTAGCAACTCTTTTGACACTTTCTCATATTCTCCTAGGTATGCTCAAAAAGTGTGGATTACATGAGTGAGTGAGGTGGATTGTGAAGGGGCTGAATGGGCAGAGTTCAGAGGGTTGTGCTCGGTGGTGAAGAGTCTAGTTGACTATTTGACTATACCCAGTTAAGCATACTTCTACAGAGAAAACTAAGTTGTGGAACCTGCTGCCACAGGATTCTGAGGAAACCAGAAGTCTAATATAGATTAATGGAATAAAAATCCACATCCAGACAAAAGGAATGAGAGTGTGAGTGAGACCTGCAACACTTAAGCACATATTTTCAGAATCTCAGAGCATATAATATATGAAACATGAATCTGCTCCCATTGGTACTGTTAAGAGCTTGATACTTGTGCTGGAGACCTTTGATGTTGTCAAGAACAGTTCCCCTCTCCCCCCTTTTCAAAAATTTTCTTTAATGTAAATCTAACCCTTATTAGCTCTTTTAACTACTTCCTGGCTCCAAAAATGAACATTTCTTCTCGTGTATCCGAGATGAAAATTTCTGTGATCTGTAGAGTCATAACAATTTCCCATGGGAAGCAGAGGCCAGACTTTGAGAAAGAAGGTGTTTGCCTGCCTAGGCTGAGCAATAAGAAGCAGGGATGCAGCTGCTCAGCCTGGTCTACAGGCAGCCCCCCCCAGAAATCTGTTGAAGCTGGCCGCTTGGCTGGACTTGTAGCTTACTTAACCACAGAAGTCCTCCAAACTAGCTTTGGGGACCAAACACCCAGAAATGAGGAAGAAGAGGAGGAAGGCAGGACCCTGGATTTGAGGGCTGGGACCCCCGACTAGTATGCATGCCTGCGTACCCCGGGGGAGAATTGTGCAACCTGAGGCGGAGTTTGTCCACTCTCCGGCCTGCCTCCTGAGTCATACTGACCCTATGTGCACTGGGCATAAAGAAGACAGTACAGAGAGAGCCGGCGGGAGAAGAAACTCCTGACTCTGAGGCCTACACTGTCTCCGGGGGGGCCAGTCAGCAATTCTCTGCCAGCTCGAGGTCCTCACTTCCTTGTCCTTGCTGGGGGTCAGTAGCATGCTTCCCCTGTGGTGTAACCCATGCCAGGGCCTCTTTGCTGCCCCTGACCCAGCTGCTCCCAACCCACTTGTCATCTGTCCCATAGGTCTGAGCTGCTTTTTCACACTTTTTTCTTCTCATCTTCCCTACTTCCCCTCAGAAGGACTCATGCTCGTTCATCAGTCCAATAATGAGATCTGTCTCACCACCTCATGCATGTCATTGCAACAATTCCACAATAGTAGCCATTATTCATACTTAAATTGGAAATTTAAGTATGTAAACATGTACCGTTCTAGTTGCTTTGGAAAGAAAAGAGAAAAAAAAATCAGCTTGGATGAAAAGAAAAGATGATGTTGTAAGAGCAAAAACTAACTATTTTTGTCATATTTGATTCGCCTGAATTATGTGACCATATTCCCAAAGCTTTCAGAGGACATTAAGTCAATTTTAATGCTCTTAGAATTACAAATTCTAAGAATGCTCCCCAGTGTCTCTGCTCAAAGACAGAACAGAGCTAATATTTTTCACAGCTACATGCACACTTAGAGATTTCAAAATAATATCAGTCTGAAGAAGATTATGTTGTTTCTAATAGAAGATATTGAAGCTTTTAAGCAAGCAGAAGCTTCTAGATGATAAATAATGCAGCAGGGAATTAATCCAGAATATTTCATGAATGTCATCTTTTTCTGTCTATGAGCATTACTACTTTAAAATATAATCTTCTACTTGGTCACTTTCAGATGACAGTATTTCAGGAAGTAACACTCAAGTCCTGAGAACAGTTTAAATGGATGTCAGATTCTGCTAGGTGGCTATTTTGTGTATATTTTCATGATCTGAACATGTCACTTGCATGTAATAAATATCCATACTTCTTCTCTTCCCATGACTATAGTTTTTTACCACAGCATTTTCAGATCTTGGAATAATTAGCATCATTGGTCAATGTGTTGATATTTAGAGGTTTGGAGTTGAAAGTCAGGATGTTCAGGTGTTATTGATTTGCCACTTACCTAGAATTTGCTTTGAATCAGGTCATTGAATCTCGACCTATCTCTCCATGCCTACATATAAGTTTAAGAAAGGAAGTATTTTTATTATTTTTGAAGTTATGTAAGTTAATTTTTAAGTTAAGTTTTTCAAAAGCACAGTAGGCTCCCACATTCTAAGTGCCACTGAAATTGATAGGAGGTTCATATTCTCAGTTGCCTAGCTCTTGTGACAGTATATTCTGTATCTATTTAAAGGCTACTCTAGTTCATTAAGTTATAAGTTCATTAAGCATGTGGTAGCTTCTGCCACTGTTGTCAGCTTCTGAAAGGAACTGATGTTTCAAAAGTGTTCTGATACTTGAGTCAGCTAATGAAATTTTAAAGGGAGAACAACTGTCAACATACAGAACAAGCTGCACATGATTAAAGCATAATTTATTAAGATTGGTATCTAAGAGTAATCAGCATTAGGTGCTTGTAAAAAAAAAAAAAACTTGGGAAATAGCTACCCATCTTATTTACTTTTTTATAGATATATTTGTCCATATTTACTTACTCTCTGAAATTTGGTTGTCACATATTCAGTTAGCCCTTGGCTAAAAAGAGGGAAAAGGTAGGGGAGTCAGATCTTGAGCAGATCTTGAGCAGATCAGAGAAAAGTCAGATCTTGAGCAAAGTTAGGAGTGAAAAGGTCAGGAGAAGCGCAGTTTCATAGTTTTGGAAGAATACAGGCAATGTCAGGACTGTTATGACCTAAGTGAAGGTTGATTATAAAAATATTGCTGCAAGCTTGGTGATCTCCTCTCCATTTCTGCTCCTGCTTGTCAAAGGAACATCCATATAGAACATCCAAATAGAAAGATAAGATTTTTTTTTTTTTTTAGTTCTTTCAGAATATTTCTATGGAGACCAGTATTTATAAAATACTACATATAAACTATATAGCTAGCCCAAATAAATTGAACAGGAGTTTTTAAGGTACCAAAATAGACAAAGAAAACACCCTGCATGAACAACAAAAGGTTAATGAAATTACATACTATTAATAATAATTGGATAGTAAAGATTGTTTCTGCTCTGCATAGGAAGAAAGAAAGAAAGAAAGAAAGAAAGAAAGAAAGAAAGAAAGAAAGAAAGAAAGAAAGAAAGAAAGAAAGAAAGAAAGAAAGAAAGAAAGAAAGAAAGAAAGAAAGAAAGAAAGAAAGAAAGAAAGAAAGAAAGAAAGAAAGAAAGAAAGAAAGAAAGAGAGAAAGAGAGAGAGAGAGAGAGAGAGAGAGAGAGAGAAAGAGAGAAAGAGAGAAAGAGAGAAAGAGAGAAAGAGAGAAAGAGAGAAAGAGAGAAGAGAGAGAAAGAGAGAAAGAGAGAAAGAGAGAAAGAGAGAAAGAGAGAAAGAGAGAAAGAGAGAAAGAAAGAAAGAAAGAAAGAAAGAAAGAAAGAAAGAAAGAAGAAAGAAGAAAGAAAGAAAGAAAGAAAGAAAGAAAGAAAGAAAGAAAGAAAGAAAGAAAGAAAGAAAGAAAGAAAGAAAGAAAGAAAGAGAGAGAGAGAGAGAGAGAGTAGTCCTGGTAACTTTGCCAGGCTATTAAGATGTTTATTGAACCTATATAACTAGCCAATAAGCTATTCTTCAGCTTCTTAATCTATTGAATCTAAAGTGTAATCTGCACCAGAAATCTGAGTCTAGAAAAAGAGATTGAGAGACTAGTAATGAAGAATTAAATCTCTCTTATCTACCTAATAAACTCAAAATCATTGGAATACTCTAATAACTTATTTTGTTTTTCCATTCGCTTTCTAACTTCATAATTCACTACTTATATGAAGCATGAAAAGATGACGGTAGCATGCAGGATGGAAGAGATTTGCAAGTAGCCTTAGCTTTCATTTAAGTACATGTTGCTCTTGCACCTCCTGAACTACTTGTGAGTAGTTCATTTGCCAAAAATAAGTTTCTTGTAGTTATATTCTTCTGTGCCTCCACAGAAATAGAAGAAAAAAGTAAGTCTCCTACTTCAGTCAGAAGTAGGAGGAAGAAAAAGAATTTTCATCTACACAGATCTACACAGTGTTTGTGACTTTAAATGGTCCTTCTGATGCAAGTGCATGTTCACTCTCATCAAGTACCCATGTGCTTGACGGTAGCTCTAAAAGTGCTCAGATTTTGATTAAAATGAAGATTAAATTGAAGAGTTAAAACTTAGAAGTGCAGCTCTAAGGTTCTAGGTGAGAGAGAAGGATGTGATATTCAGAAGGAGATATTGAGGTTGTCAACTTGAACATATTTTTTCCTTTGCATTTACCAATGCACATTTCACTGAAAGATCAGTTCAAGCAGTGACTTATTTCATCTCTGTAAGATTGCCTTATCTTTCCTGCAAGCTTCCAATATATGGACATGTCTGCCTAAAACTAACAGTATATACAGACAGCAAAGAAAATCATTTGAGTTAACAAAGAACATCCCTTATCCCTGTGCTAGTGTTACAGTTCTTCTGTTCAAAGGGAGAAATAAAAATGAATGATTCAGGTCCTTTAGGCACCAAAGAAGCCCAAACTCTTGAAACAGAAGTCTCCTGTGCATATTTATATTATTTCACCTGAGGACAAAAGAAGACACACCATGGTTCAGGTCAAATGTCCATCTAGACAGTGCACCATTTTCAACAGTACTCATATGCAAATATTTAGGAAAAATAAGATCAGGGCATGTATATGTCTTCCAAACATATTCCTATCTTGGAATTAAGCTGAAATCTCAGCCTAGAGACTTCCTAAATCTGGTTTCTGAGGCTGTAAGGGGACTTTTCTTCTGCTTGCTTTGTTTTCCCTCGAATCCATACAGTTTTTTTCATGCATACACCATCTAACAGCAAATAGTTCCATAGTTGTTGCTATTTCTATTGATGATGCTTTTCTGCCATCTGCCCTTTTGGTTTTATAGACATTGGTTTGCAAAAGAAAAAACTGGCTATATTTAGAGGATATATATTTTTTTTTTTTTTCCAAATCATTCTATAGATCTAAGGAGTCTCGAATTCCATAGTATGTAAGGTGCACACAAACAGATGCAAATACCCATATGCACAACCATATCTCTGCTGTTGTTAATTAAAATATAAGACCATGTTAGTTCCTAAACTGTTTTAGCTGAGTAGAAGACTGCAAAAACGAAACCTAATTCATGGATGCAAGGATTGTTTGCTAGTGCAGGACAGTTAAAGTCACGTGGGAACCTTGGTATTAAATTAGCTACCTTATTAGGATTAGCTCTAGCTCAATGATAATATTGCTGTTGAATTAAGGTGGTGGACAAGCATATCAAATTTTGCTTCTGTTTTTCCTAAAAAAACAAAATTAGTTCAACACGACCAAATAATGACAGCAGTGGATATATTAAGGGTATTAATCAGTTTGATTAACTTACTTATAACACATATAAGATTTTGTAATCCACTCTCTTCAGCCTTAAATTCTACCAGCTTATTCAATTGGTGGTATTTTGTTCTGCTTTCATTTTGTTGACTTGTTCTTCTGCTGATTTTTGTCAAAATGTATAATGGTTTATAGACCAAGAATTTGACATCACCGTGATGATAGATTTTTGTTCTAGGATTTGAAAATACTTAGTCTTAAATTGTGTTCCCATAACAAATATTGATGTACATTTTTAGTTTTCAGAAAGCAGTAGAATATTAGAAATCATTGACCATTTAATCATGGTTTGTGGCTATGGGATTTTTCAGTGAACATTCAAAACAATACACTTTCTTCTCTCTTTTCCTCTTTACTATTCTACTGTTACAATCATAATCATAATAATTGTTTTTCACAGAGAAAATCAATTCATAATTTGTCTGTCTTTTCCTTACTATGACAGATCATTCTTATGGCCACCAAAATTGTACCACTGTTCTTAAAAATAAAGGGATAGGGATCCAGTCTTAGAGATATAGTTGTAGGATAAAAGGGATATCGTATTATACTAAGACTTCATACTTTATCAATCCTTCATGACAATCTAACTTTTTAATACATTCAATGCATTTTTACTTTGCTAAATAAAACACACTCCAACTTCCATAAATTATTCTACTAAGTTAAATTTAGTGGTTTCCATTTTTATTATTTTTGGGGACTAAAAATTCTTCATAATGTTTTTTTTTTTTTTTTTTACTCTGTGTGTTTGAAGAAGTTCTGTTTTGGCAGGTTGGATTGGATGACCTCTCAAGGTCCCATCTAACCTCAGTCATTCTGTCTCTCTGTGAAAAGCCTCGTCCTGATTCTGGTACTGATTCTGACAATTCTGGTACTCGGTATCTGAATTGTCTTTGCTTACTACTTAAAATCCCTTTGGATTTTTAAAACATGAGTCCATGATTTTAATGTAGCCTGGTGAAAGTAAAACCAAACCTTATAATTTACCAGATTTATCCAAAAAAAAAAAAAGGAAAAAAAAAATCTGTTCTAGTAGATTATGATTTGATTAAAACCTGAAAAGACTTTAGTTTTGTTAGCAGGAGTGCTTTTGAATTTTCAAAGTCTTACAGTTCTCAATTATCTTATGAGTTATCTTGCTATCTAGAATTAAATGTTTGTAGAAAAACATCAGCAACAACAGATTTCCTATTTTTTTCTGGCAAATTTAGTGTACAAAACTTATAAACATTAATCTTAAAGAATCAAAAAGCCAAAGGTTTTTTTTTTTTTCTTTTTTTTTTCTTTTTTTTTTTTTAGATATGTGCTTCCTGTTTAAAATATCAGAGACACTGTGTTAGCTTGCAAGAGATATCTGACCATGGGGACATTTTTTTTTTTTTTTTTTTGGAGGAGCCATAGGGTAGGTATATGAGGGTGGTAGCTGCAGGTAGGTGATAGGCAAAACTTTCTTTTGCTACCATCCTTTCAAGGCAAACACTTAAAATGTATAGATTTTAAAATGTTGTCATGTTTTATATTTTCTAAACCTCTTTAAGCTACACTCTAATTCCAAAGGCAGCTTGTTTCTACCAGAATGCCTGGGTGTAAAGTCTCCACAATGCAGTACAAGTACAAAGTGGTCCAGTAGTTTAAACAGAAAATTTAACAGAGTATTCAGATGGTGCTCCTAGATGAAAACATTTTTGCCTTTGTATTTTTGTCAAATACAACCGGAAGTGAAATAAGGAAAATGAACAATTTAAACCAATTTCAGAAAGAAGTGACTGTCCTAATGATCAAAGATAGAAAAGCAGAAGAAGCAAAAATACTAATAAATATGATTGTGTACAGCATGCCTGATCTGTTCCAGTCAATAAGAATCAACTTTCCTGAAAACTCAGTAAAACATATCTGTCTATGCTTGGAGAGGTTCAGTAATTATGTGACGCCTATCTCTTCTGTAACTGCAGTATATCACCCACCATCTTCCAGCACTAAAGTAACAGGAGAAGCATAACAGAAGGGAAGAATTTGGATTTTCTAAATAAGAAAACTCTTTATTTTATTGGCCTGATATCATTGGCCAAAGAAAATTCCACTTGTGTGTATTTGTGTTGTTTTATTTTCTAGTGTAAATTAATATTCAACTTTAGTCTTTCTTATTCTTTTCCTATTTTATCCATATCAAATTAATGTTCCTTCTATACACTCATACAGATTAGGTGAAAGATTACATGACTTATTACAAAAACTGTGCAAGTCATATTTGCAGGTTATTTCTCCACTTGAGACTTGCTTTGAAAGGAATTACAAAATTTGCTTGAAAAGTGTAGATTATTTTTACTACGTCTTTCTTGATTTGCACTTTTTATTTGTTTTAGATAATGAAGAGAGAAAGTGAACATAAATCCTTTGTAAACAGTTAATCAATCCTCTATTTAGTCAATTAATAATTTTGTAGGAATTACCTTGTAGTTTTATGTTCATTGTTGTTTATGATTCTTAAAGATTTCAGTGGTAGCAAAAAAGCTTTTGGTAAAAAGTGATCTTTTTGATGAAAATAGTATCTATTTTCATTTTTCAAAAAGTAAGGCAAAAGGAACAGCCTTTATGTATCACTTTACAGAAAGGGTCTTCCTGTGAGTCTTTTCTGACAACAAAAAGAAATATGACGATTCCGTTCATAAATCTATTGTTATAGCAGAGGACTGTAACTGAGCAAGAACTAACAGCATGATCAGTTCCTTTGCTCAGGGACACAAAGAGAGAATCCTAGAAATCTAGAAAATCCTAGACCATAGTAACGCAGCATACTGATTATTACTCTCTAGTAACAGTAAATTAAAGGATGACTTGTGCCTTAGATACCCATATTCCTTTGAGATCCCTCTGTTATTTATTTTTAGAACTGCTGTATAACTTAGTGAGATAAAGATGTAACTGAGATAAAAAAATTATAGTGATTAGAAGTGATTTTACAGTGATTTAGACTTTTATAGTCATTTACAGTGATTTTATTTTAATCACTGTCAGAAATTCCTATTGCCACTGAATTAGCAAATGTTTCCTCTACTTCAGCCTTATCCATCCTCCTGTTCAGGTTAGAAACAAATCTCTGACCAGCGGGAAGAAAGGTTGAGCCTGAATGGTATCTATCACTGTTGGGTCTCAAGAGGAAAGACTCTTTCTAGCGACTTCTTTATTAATAGTTCACTTCTGCAAGTTTTATATGCAAGAGGTATCAAACCGATAATATGTGATATGGTGCTAATGATATCATACTTCATACTACTTCTCATCTAAACTTATTGCTTTGAATTTAGGATGATATAAAATAAAGCCAATTAAGGATAATGCACTTTTTATTATTTTATATGCTTTAATACTGTTTGGAGACATTTGCCAAGATTTTACTATATGTTATGCAAATGCGTCAAGTTATTCTATGCCCTGAATTATTCACACTCTGTAAAACAAAACCCAGTAAGTGTTATTATCATTACTTTACAGCTGAAAAAGTTCAGATTCAAGAAAATAAAATAACCTCCCAAAGTCATGCAAAATACTCTGGGATAGTATGATTGACTAATAACCTCTACAGTGAAAGCATGTTCAGCATATTATAGAGACCAGTAGTGGAAATCACAATGACATTTTGATTTATTGCATTTTTATTGATTTATTGTATTTATTGTATATTGCATTTGCTATATTTTGCTTAAAATTTAGGCTTGGATTATGATGCCAGTATATTGCTCTGTCACTCTGCTAAATCAAAAAAAAAAAAAAAAAAAAAAAAAAAAAGAAGTAACATCAAGATAAACTTTTATATTAAACATTATAATCTCTTTGACAACCTAAAAGAACCTAGTCAGAGGGTACAGGATGAAAACTTATGCTAGGATATGTAAATAGCTATTCTTCATCAGCAGGCCTTTTTTTTTTTCTTTTTTCGCCTTCACTTTTAGCTCCTTTCTGGGAGCAAAAAGGAGTAGACCTTCAAAAAGGTGAATCAGCGCTGTGGTCTGGAGAAGTATTTTTTAGATTCCTTTTTGTTCAAAGATCTGGGTGAGCTCTCCATCTCTACTCTAACCCACAAGTAACATATTCTTAATCAACATCAGCACTTTTTTTTTTTACCCATCAGGTAATGAACTTACTTGTAGTCTTGCAAAATCTCTTTGTACTATCAGATATGAGAAATAGTGAAATGACAGCTGCAAAAGGAAAACAGAGTGGTTTTATGACAGTCTATTGGGTCAAACTGTGAGTTTGGAGTGGAAGGATGTGATTGAAGTACTTTTTCCTCTTGAAATATTCATTGTGTCTTATGTATGTTGCACGACAACTAGCTACAGAAATTTTAATTGGAGAAACTGAAAACTGAGTCCATGAAACCTGAGTGTGATAGTTCTTAAATTTGGAAATATAAAATGGAAGGACCTCACAGATATTCTTTACTTTTAACTGATTTTAGTGATATATTTTAATGGAACTTAGAAGTATGAGTAAATAACAGTGCATGCTCTGTGGTGTTTTTCTGCATTACAGTTATTCCGATGGAAATAACTCTCATTATTTATTGAGCAATACCTTAGTCAATTGAACAATAAGGAAATCCACCACAGATCTTCTCAGTTTAGAGATAAAATGAAGTTTTTAACATGTTAAATGCTGTAACATATTTATATAGCAATATTTAGAAGAAAAGCTGTATGAAACTATCTTTAAACCATAGGCAGATCAAACTTAAGTCTTGCACTTTATTATCAATCTTAATAATCTCAATGCTTTAGTAGATAGTCTTTGTATTTGGCCAGTTATAAATTTGCAATTAACACAGAGTCTACTTTTTATTTAGAATTCCCACAAGAAGACTGGACAAATAAAGAAATCAAGGCTTTAATAACATAAGTACTCTGTTTATTACATATTTTTCTTTATTTCTAACATTGTTTCTGCCATTGCTACAGCGATTAGTGGTCATACCAAGAAACTTAAAGAAACAAGTCTACCACATACGAGATAGATAGCTATACTGGAGATGGATATTTCATAGAATCATAGAATCACAGAATTCTTAGGGTTGGAAGGGACCTCTAGAGATCATCTAGTCCAACCCCCCTGCACACGCAGGGTAACCTAGAGCACGTGGCACAGGACTGCATCCAAGCGGGTTTTGAAGATCTTCGGGGAAGGAGACTCCACAACCTCTCTGGGCAGCCTCTTCCAGTGCTCTGTCACCCTCACTGTTAAAAAAATATTCCTTAAGTTCCTGTGGAACTTTTGGTGCTTCGGTTTGTGGTCATTACCTCTGGTTCTGTCATTGGCCACCACTGAAAAGTGACCAGCACCATCCTCTGCACTCCCTCTCTTGAGGTACTTATATACACTGATTAGATCCCCTCTCAGCCTTCTCTTCTCCAGGCTGAACAGGCCCAGCTCCTTCAGTCTCTCCTCATAGGGCAGATGTTCCAGGCCCCTGACCATCGTTATAGCCCTGCGCTGGACTCTCTCCAGCAGCTCCACATCCCTCTTATACTGTGGAGCCCAGAACTGGACACAATACTCCAGATGCGGCCTCACCAGGGCTGAGTAGAGGGGCAGGATCACCTCCCTCGACCTGCTGGAAATGCTCTTCTTAATGCACCCCAGGATCCTATTGGCCTTCTTGGCCACAAGGGCACACTGCTGCCTCATGGTCAACTTATCATCCACTGTGACACCCAGGTCTTTCTCCGCAGAGCTGCTCTCCAGAAGGTCATTCTCCAGCCTGTACTGGTGTCTGGGGTTATTCCTCCCCAGGTGCAGAACCTTGCACCTGGCTTTGTTGAATTGCATGAGGTTTTTCACCACCCAGTTGTCCAGTCCGTCCAGGTCCCTCTGGATGACAACGCAGCCCTCTGGGGTATTGGCTACTCCTCCCAGTTTCGTGTTATCAGCAAACTTGCTAAGGGAGCACTCTGTGCCGTCATCCAGGTCATTGATGAATAAATTGAACAGGACTGGACCAAGGACTCACCCCTGGGGGACCCCGCTAGCTACAGGCCTCCAACTAGACTCTGCACCGCTGATCACCACTCTCTGGACCCTGCCATCCAGCCAGTTCCTAATCCACCTCACTGTCCACTCATCTATCCCACACTTCCGGAGCTTGCCCAGGAGGATGTTGTGAGGGACGGTGTCAAAAGCCTCGGTGAAGTCAAGATAGATGACATCCACCGCTCTCCCCCCATCTATCCAGCCGGTCATTCCATCATAGAAGGCTATCAGGTTAGTCAGGCAAGATTTCCCCTTGGTGAATCCATGCTGGCGACTCTTGAGCACCTTCTTGTTCTCCATGTGCCCAGAGACAACAGTCAGTATGAGCCATTCCATCCATCACTTTTCTGTGGATGGAGGTGCGACTCACTGTCCTGTAGTTGTCTGGGTCCTCCTTCTTGCCTTTTTTGAAGACTGGCTTGACATTGGCCTGCTTCCAGTCTTCTGGCACCTCCCCTGTTTTCCAGGATCTTTCAAGGATGATGGAGAGTTGCTTAGCTATGACATCTGACAACTCCCGCAGTGCTCTGGGGTGCATCCCATCAGGGCCCATGGATTTCTGGGTATTGAGTTTCCTTAGGTGCTCTCTGATCCAATCTTCCTCCACCCAGGGCAAGTCTTCCTCTCTTCAGGCTTCTTCTCTTGTCCCCAGGGCCTGGGGCTCTAAAGGGCTGCCCTT
The DNA here is from genome assembly GCF_059628265.1 of Tinamus guttatus. Lineage (NCBI taxonomy): Eukaryota > Metazoa > Chordata > Aves > Tinamiformes > Tinamidae > Tinamus > Tinamus guttatus. The sequence goes on along the minus strand of NW_028288810.1, from coordinate 327,245 downwards.
GGTAAACACCGAAGCAAAGAAGGCATTCAGCAACTCTGCTTTTTCTGTGTTATTTGTATCCAGGGTGCCCATCCCATCTGCCAGCGGACCCACGTTTTCCCTGATCTTCCTTTTGCTGTTAATGTATTTGAAGAATTTTTTCTTGTTATTTTTAATGTCCCTTGCCAGATTGCGTTCCAACTGCGCCTTAGCTTTCCTTGTTGCATCTCTGCATTCCCTGACTACGTTGCTGTATTTCTCCCAGGGGACCTGTCCTTTTTTCCACATACTGTATCCCCCTGCCTTCTCCTTGAGAATTACCACAAGCTCCCTGCTCATCCACGCAGGTCTCCTGCCCCCTCTGCCTGACTTCTTACACACAGGGATGCACTGTTGCTGGGCATGGAGGAAGTGCCGCTTGAAAACTAACCAGTTCTCTTGGGCCTCCCTTCCTTCTAGAGCTCTAGCCCATGGGATTCTTCCGAGGAGGTCTCTGAAGAGGCTAAAGTTGGCCCTCCTGAAGTCCATCATTGCAAGGCTACTTACAGCCCTGCCACCTCCTCGTTGGATCCTGAACTCCACCAGCTCATGGTCACTGCAGCCGAGGCTACCCCCCACCTTAACATCTCCTACAAGACCCTCTCTATTTGATAGCACGAGGTCCAGTAGCCCCTCTGTCCTCGTTGGCTCCTCCACAACCTCCGTCAAAAAGTTATCGTCGACGCTCTGCAGGAACCTCCAGGACTGCTCGTGCCTGGCTGTGTTGTCCTCCCAGTTGATGTCGGGGTAGTTGAAGTCCTCCATGAGAACCAGGGCCTGTGACCATGAGGCAATATCCAGCTGCCTACAGAAGGCCTCATCAACCTCCTCGTCCTGGTCAGGTGGCCTGTAGCAGACACCCGCCACAGTGTCTCCCACATTAGCCTGCCCTCTAGTCCTTACCAACAAGCTCTCAACTCGCTCATCCTCCACTCCCAGGTTGAGCTCCGTGCATTCCAGTTGCTCTCTCACATAAAGAGTAACTCCACCATCTCGCCTTCCCAGCCTGTCCTTCCTAAAGAGCACATAGCCTTCCATGGCAGCGCTCTAGTCGTGCGAGCTATCCCACCACTTCTCTGTGATACCAATAAGATCATTATACTGGGACTGCGCACAGATCTCCAGTTCGTCCTGCTTATTCCCCATGCTTCGCACATTGGTGTACAGGCATTTCAGGGAAGCAACAGAGGCCATAGGTTTCCCAGGAGGGGTGAAAGAGGACCCTCCGTGATCCTTTCCTATCCTCACTTCCCCACTAGCATACTCCCACTGGACGCCATCTGATCTAGGCTGCACGGTACTGCTTGCCGTGTCAGTGTGCCACTCCCCTTCCCCCTTCTTGCCTAGTTTAAAGCTCTTCTGTGATCTGTAGAGTCATAAAAATCTCCTGTGAGAAGAAGAGGCCAGACTTTGAGAAAGAAGATGTTTGCCTGGCTAGGCTGAGCGATAAGGAGCAGGGATGCAGCTGCTCAGCCCGGTTCACAGGCAGGCCCCCAGAAACCTGTCGAAGCCGGCCGCTCAGCCGGGCTTGTAGCCAACTTAACTGCAGACGTCCTCCAAACTGGCGTTGGAGGCCAAATACCCCGAAATGAGGAAAAAGAGGAGGAAGGCAGGACCCTCAAATTGAGGGCTGGGATCTCCCGACTGGCATGTGTGCCTGTGCACCTCGAGGGGGAGAGTTGCACAACTCGTGGTGGAGTTTGTCCGCCCCCCGGGCTGCCTCCTGGGTCGTGCTGACGCTGTGTGCCAGGATGCACTGGGCATAGAGAGGACATTGCGGAGAGAGCAGAGGGGAGAAGAAACTCCTAACTCTGAGCCCTACACTGTCTCAGCGGGAGTCAGTCAGCAACTCTCTCTCTCTGATCTGCCAGCTCAAGAGGATGCCAGCTCAGCCGTCAGGCATCACCTCATGGCGTGATTATTGCCGAATCCTGAGCCCATCCGGAACAATAGCAAAGGCTATTTTTAATATAATCAGTCATAATTGGAGTAAGTGGCAGATGGAAAAAAAAAATCTTTTTGCTTTTCAATTCTGATTTTTTTTCTGCTCTTAATTAATTTTGTTATAAAGAATATCTAAGAAAATATTTCCTAAAAAGATACAATCCTGAAAGAAAAGGTAATTCAAGAGTTTGAAGTTAATCTTTTTCTCCAGTAGTTGATGACCAGAGGTTAAATAATTTATCTGTTCCAATAGGAATATAGAGTGAAACTCAAATCCTCTGTAGTCTATCAAAGACTCTGTTGACATCTTCCAAATCTTGAGAAAAAGGAAACATATTGGATAGATAATACATTTTCTAATTGCTTTCGCAATGCAAGCCATAAGACAAATTCATCAACCCAAATGAAAAGATAAATAAAACACTAATTAAAAAAAAAAACAAAAAACATACACAACAGAGAAGTAATCATATTAAATAACAACTGTGGGTTCTATATATGATATATAGGACTAATCATGCTCTTTCCTGTTCAACTGATATGGATTGCAGGCAACAACGACCCGGAGCAGAAGAACTGAATAATTAACAGTGCAGAGTATATTGTATCCTCTCATAAACTAACTGCTAGAATGGAATATCATATTACTCTTACTGTCCTTCCACTTGAAGATACTAATGCAATAAGTCTGAATGTCTTCATCCATCCAATGAATTCATAATCACCTTCTCCATGTAGTTAGATGGAAACCATGTGTATGTTGTGACAACATGAGATTAGGGACTGAGAAGTAGCAGTCTCAGAAAAGAAACAGATTTTTTCCTGATGAAAAAGAAAATGTCTTTAAACTACTAGCATACACTTTGAAAATGCAGTATAAGACATATACTGTCTTTGCCATATATACCATATTATATATACCAGTATCTGGTAGCACACAGAAGTTTCCAAACTTTCCAAAAGTTTCCAAAGTCTGAAACCTTGTATTAAGTTAATTATGAAGTCTATTTTGCTTAGGAGCTGATAATAAGTTACAGAATCTCCTTGACAACAATCTCAAATCTATATGCTTACAGCAACTGTCAAAGGGTTTTATATACTGCCAGCCATTTGATACTGTTATTTATTCTGCATTATCTGATTTGATAGTGTTTTCAATATACCAATCACTATTATTGACACTATTGCATAGTTTTATCTAAGACACATATAAGTAAAAGGACGTGGAAAGAGATGAAAGTTTGTTCTTCTCAAGACAAAAATGACTACATTCATTTATATTTAACCTAAAGTGCCCCATAATCAGAGAGTCAGATTATAAATAGATTTCAGCATAGACATCCCTCAGAGCATCTCACGTCAGCAGCAATAGGAAGGTTAACTGGTTTAAAAATAGCCTAATGTCTACATAATCGGTAAGTACTGTAGTGGATTCTTGTAAACAAACCTAATTTCTTTATATCTAAGGAATTGCCTATGTCTTTTAAACAAATGTTTCCCTCAAAAAAATCTTAAGTCAGTGTTCTCTGTTAAAATCTGCATCCATACATTAGGGCAAATTTTATTTCCTGTTGTTTAATTCTTCTGGTTATTATTACATTATTATTAACTTTTTTACTACTTCACCAATGACTTTGGTGAGGTTTCTCTTTGGTCTCTGTGACATTGGCAAAATATAAATGTTTTTCCATCCATTCAGAAATACTTTGGGATTTGAATTTCTATTAAAATTAAGGGAAAGGATATTCTCTAGTCCAAACTTTTCTACAAAAATGTTTCTGTATTATTTAAATTTCTGTGGCATTCAATTCATAACTATTTTGGCTAACAGACTTTCTTCATGTGTATTACAATGTACAAAGCAAATTAATTGTTCTGTAAAGTATATTAGTAGTAAAACATTAGTTTTCCAGTATGTATTGAGAAACTGAGTGTTGAATAACTCAGGTAGAGTATATAAGACTTCAAAATTCTAGCATAAAAGTACTTAAATTGAAATCAGATATTTGGTAAGCTTTTTGTAATGTTTTGTTCCCACACACACTTACCAACTTTACACTCATTTCATGTGCTCTCTGTAGTGTTTTTAAATAGACCTTTACTCTGAGGTCTGTTCAAATGAAACCCTTGATAGAGGCAGCTTATTCAGTGAAATCAAGCTGGAACACAATCAGTCTGTAGGATCTAAATAAGAAACTTCCATTTTTCTTAACCTAGTGAGATTTTTAAAGTTCTGCTAACGTAAGTGGCAGGGACGAGTACTGTAGGTCAACAAAAAATGAAACTTACATTAAAGTAAATTATTTTTGATTGAAGAAAGAGATCAGAAAGGCAAGGAGAGCCAGCAGTATTGCGGTCTGGACTCTATGATCCTGAAATAAAGCAGTGTATGCAGGCACAGAACCTGCACTACAGGATTATTGACTGCTTACTTCATAAGCATACAGTACACTGTATTTACTTCATAAATACAGTGACATCACTGTTCATTGGTAATTATCCCCTATGATCTGTTGCCTACTGTAAAATAGAAGTTTTACAGATGCCTGTATGAAATAAAGCATGCTTTCACTAGCTTCATTTTTCGTCAAATGGAAACTGACCCTTTATTTAGCAATCTTTCCCAAAACTTTAGAAATTTGTCAAATAAAGTAAAGATATATTATTAATTAATGATAATATTTGTTTATTATTTATTTATTTATTTCCTTAAATCAGAGTTCCCAGTTTGGAACATTGGAAAGGGTACACCTGTCATTAAAAAATAAATATATACTCCCTGACATTGATTTTATATGTTTCTTCCTCCAATCTACAAATCAATAATTAATAGTGAAAACATCAGTTTATCAAGAATATATATTAATAATGTTTTGTAATTCATGAAAATCTAAATTTATAATTAATTTACATAATATATATATTTATAGTATGTGTATTCCATCTATTCTGTTGCTCCTTTTTCTTTAAAAGAAATTAAATACAAAAGGCTAGGTAACATAAGACAACAGCATGACATCAGTTGTGACTTTATTTTCATTTTCAATTAATTTTCATTTAAATTTATTAAGTCAGTCAACTAATTATTTTTCTGATTAGTCAACTGATTAATCAGTCAACTGATTAGTTTTCAAACTGTTTATTTATCTTGTGCGTAACAGAACAAAGTGAAGAATATTTCCTTTATCAGCCTGCTTAAGTTCCAGCTAGAGCCCCTGTGTCAAAAACTGAAGTCTTTAATTCATTTAGATCTGAGACTTTTCATATCAACAGAATGCAACTGTGGGGTTGAGTGTTGCTGTATCATTTAAATAATTGGATAAAAAGAACACTCATTTGCTTTTCCAGAAGAGAGAAGGAGAGAGGAGCCTATCAACATAAAGTATCTGCACTGATTACTGGAATTGGGTGAACTGGAATTAGTTGAGAGGGACAAAAGCAGTGCGTTCGGGGTTGAAGAGAAATCTCTCGTATTATTAAACCTCAATAAAACACAACTTAAACTCAAGTAAGAAGGCAGACAAAGGAAATAAGAAAACACTATTTCACAGATAAACTGCAACAGAAAATGTAGAAACGATTTCTGCAACACAAGCCAAATAGGACATAGCTCTTTATTCCCAGATCCAGAGCATCTCAGGGGCAATAGCTGTGCAATCATACAAAGAGCAACAACAGGAGGAATGAATGGCACAGCTACTCTGCAGAAAGGTCTCCTACACACATTTCTGATTGAAGGCTTTAGCTCAGTTTTGGAGGTTCATGAGTTTAACTATAGAGATAACCTAGATGGCACTATTTAAATGTCATTAGTCCATTTTATTGTTGGTTATTAACTTTGTCTATTCTCAGAATAGAAGAAATAGGAGTAAATCTTATTTAGAGATTAAAAATATGACAATCAGAAATGCTAGAATCTGATCGTGCATGAAACAATTTAGTGCAATATGTGGAATTTCTTATGGCATTGCTGCCATGGCAGCAATCAATACATAAAAATTTATAATGACATAAAATGTTTAGTACAGAAATGAGAATTACGAGCATTGGGCTGCAGAACCATGAGGAACTATTCCTTGAGACAAACATTAGCACAGAAGGATTTCTCTGTAAGAAGAATGCTAAGATTTTAATATCTTAAAAACTAAATATACTCTCTCTCTTTCTCTCATCCATTCAGAACTAAATTACCACGGAAACAGTATTCCCCCGATACACACATACACACACACACACACAGAGTGATATTTGCCAACCATGTCCATGACATTTTCAACTTGTTAAAAAGCAATGAAACAAGAAAAGATATTGCCAAACTGGGGACAAAACATGCCTTTGAAGTAGTGAACTTCTAATATAAAGTCTCGGTTTTTCCATGGTGATATGCTAGAAAGATAAAACAATCTCCTTTGGATTCTCCCAAACAAGATTTGTGTTATAAGACACTTACTGAGACCAAGAAATATCTATAACTCATTCAGTCTTCCACCACATGGTCTAAGGATACCAAAGACTTCCAGCTTAGCCCAGTTATCCCTGCATTTCCCTACACTGACTTTATCATGTTTTGTTACCAACTTAGTACAGAGGATGTTTACTTACTTAATCTGAAGCTACCAGAAATCAAAACTGAACCTTTCTTTTGACAGTTTCTTTCCATGCTTAATAGCCTTCATATGAAAAGAGGTATTACTATCTGAACCAAAAAAAAAAAAAAAAAAAATTACACTCTGTGAGTGGTTGAACATTGGAACGTATTGCCCAGGAGGTTCTGGAGTCCCCATCTTCTGCCAAGGATCAAAGGACACATATATGCAAGCCACATATTTTCTCCCTATGATACTATTATTTTCTTTTTATCAAGCTATTAAATAATAATAATAAAAAACTTATGATATGAATGTCTCCTAATAGATTCAGTCCTTCAATCAGTATTGTGGGCTTTAGCATACCACAACTTTATTAGTTTCTCTTATATGTTCAGCTACCTGAACAATTTATCATTAGACATTCCTTAATCCTAGTCATTACTTTTTTGCTCCTGTCTCCTTTTTATCAAATCGAATTTCATCTTGGACTATTTTCAGAGGACTGTATTCTGTATATCATCTCTACTGTTATACATATGACATACTTTGCACTCACTCAATGCAAATATTGTATCTGTATGTGTATCTTTATTTATTTCACCAAACTTCTCAGTGAACAAGATTTCAGCTTGTCTTTGAATGCTATATCATCCTCACTCAAGAATCTAAAAAATGTTTGTGTCATTCTGACTTTTATGTTACAAATGATAGATTCTAAAAAAAAAAAAAGTCTTAAATTTTGTTCACTTGTGGTAATAGGTGTGGAAATGCAACTATACTGAATTCCACCGTCATTGCCTCCCTTCAATTTCTTCATATCTAAAGGGCTTTACTATCTATCACTGTAGTGGGTGGTTAGCTTCATGTCTGAAATACAGATAACAGTAGTGTTATGAAAGCCACCAGAAAAGAGGCTTAAAACAGGAAAAACCTTTAAGAAATATCTAAAAGGGACCACTCTTTCAAAGTGCAGGAGTGGCTTTTTGGGAAAAAAAAAAAAATCGAAAAGCAAAGATAGTCAAAATCTTTCAGAAAAAAAAAAAAAAAAAGAGGGGGGGAGGAAAGAAAAAGACACATTTAATGGAGAAATAATATATCCTTTCCAAAGCTATCCTGACATAAAGTATTTCTCATAGGTTGGAAACATTTTGTGAATAACACTTTTTCAATTAACTCTTTCATTGATAGTTCAAATCTTGACTGAAAACACATTTGTATTTTGCAGCATAACCATATTTTCAATTAGATGGAGATAAAGGCATCCTGAAAATCTGATCCTTCCATTCCCTGTCCCACATGAAGCTGATTACAGTTTCAAATATAAGAAAACTATTTTCTTGAATATTAATAATTTTATGCATTTTTCAAATGCTCCTAGGAAATTCTGTGATTATTTGTCAATGGTACCCATTTTTGAAAAAGCCTATTTTTAGATCTTACATAGAAATTAGAGAACTCAATGTATAACCTCACTCCGTCAGCCCCCAGCTTTGTGTCAGGAAAGGCATATAAGCCCTGCAAGAAAGTAAACTACTTTACTTCTCTGTAAGAAATTTTCTTTCCCTTTACTGCCTTGTCACTTGTCAGATTTTGACTGGAGGTGTTCTTTTGCAGCTACTGAACAATATTCTCACCTCTCCTTCTGTTACTATGATCAGAATCACTCTGAACGTTGTCTTTCATGATTTGTGCAATATAAAAAAGCTATGTTTTAATATCCTTCTCTCTTTTGTTTTAAGTGAAAACTTGATAGATGGGATATTAATTGAATACCTGACATTTAAAGAGGTATAGAGCTGATCTGCAGCTTTATTTCCTTGAGTGCTACTCTTCTCTATTTTGAAAACTTGTTCCGGGAGGAGTCAAACAAATATTTGTCAGAATGTTGACATGCAAAATGTTATAGGTCTTGTGTACTGTGATCAATATCTGTGGGTAACTTTATTTTTTCAAGAATCACTTGCTCTGGGTCACAAAATGCTGGCTGCAGATGACCTTGTAAAATTATGCACCAAAAACTAAGTAAAACTATGCATCAGCAAAGTTGCTAAGGGTGCTCTCCGTCCCTTCATTAGGTTGCTGATGAAGAAGTGATGAAGACTGGGCCCACTACTCAGGACCCCAGTACTCCCAGTATCTGGGGGACACCTGTAGGCCACCAGCTAGACTTTGTAACACTGAGGACAACTGTCTGAGCTCTGCCTTTCAAACACTTCTCAATCCACCTCATTGTCCACTCACAATTCCTGAGCTTGAGAGTGTTTTACACTGTTATGGGAGACAGTGTCAAAATCTTGCTGAAGTCAAGGGAGACAACATTCACTACTCTGCCCTCATCTATCCAGCCAGTCATTCTGTTGCAGAAAGCTATCATGTTGGTTACACTTGCTTTGACCTTGATGAATTCATGCTGACTTGATCACCTTACCTGATCACCTTTGTGTCCTCCACATGCCTAGAGATGACATCCAGGATAAGTTGTTCTATCCCCTTTCAAAGTGTGGAGATAAAGCTGATTGGCCTGGGAGTACCTTGCTCCTTCTTCTTGCACTTTTTGAAGACTGGAATAACATTAGCCATCTTCCAGTGCTTGGGCACCTTTCATGTTCTCTATGTTCTTTCAAAGATGAATGAGAGTGGCTTGGTAATGACATCCACAAGCTCTCTCAGAACTCATGGGTGCCTCCTGTCAGGACTCACGGAGTTGTGAATGTCTAATTTACATATATTATCAATAGCCCAATTCTCTTCAGCCAGGAGAATGTACTTCTTTCTCCAGACTTTCTCTGTGGACTTCAAGACCTGAGATTCCTGGAGGCTGGTCTTAGCAGAAGAAACTAAAGAAAAGAAGGCATTCAGTAACTCTGCCTTCTCTGTACCCTTTGTCATTAAAGCCCCTGTCCCAACAGGGGACCCATGTGGGCCCGTGTTTTCACTAGTCTTCCTTTTGTTATGAATTGCAATATCCAATTAAATATGAACTGAATATAAGATGAATTTTAAAGAAGCCTTTCATGTTGTCCTTGCCATTCCTTGAGTTTTGACTCCAAAAGCACATTGACCTTAGCCCCATCTCTGCATACTGTGACCACATCCCTGTAATCCTGCCAGGTTATTTGTCTCTCTTTTTATCTTCTGTATGCTTCTGTACTCTGTGTTTTGCCAGGAGCTTCTTGTTTATCTATACTGATCTCCTGCACCATTTGCCAGAATTCTTGTTCATTGTGATGCATCCTTCTTAAGCTTGGATGTAATCCTTGAATATCAAAGAGTTTTCTTGGATCCATCTTTCTTCTAGTGCCCAATGCCCGTGGCATTCTTCCAGACAGATCCCTGAAAAAGCCAAGTATGCTCTCCTGTGTGATCCTACATTTTGCTCTGCTCCCTCCTCTCACAATCTTGAACTCCAGCATGGAGTTCAAGGTGGTGCACTGCTAAAGACTGCAAGGTGTCCACCAGCCTTCATATCTCCAAAGTGCCCTTCTCTGTTTGAAAGTATGAGGTTCAACTGTGAACAGTTCCTCATTGGCTCTTCTACCATACCTATGAGGCTCCTCTACCATACCATCAAAGCTCTCCAGGAACCTCATGGACTACTTGTGTTTTGCTGTATGCCTATAAAAATAATCTTCACAGAATCACAGAATGGTTGAGGTGGGGCCTCTAGAGATCATCTAGTCTAACCATCCTACCCAAGCAGGGACACTTAGAGCATGTGACACACTATCGCAACCAGGTGAGTTTTGAAGATTTCCAGACAAGGAGACTCTACAACCTCTCTGGGCACCTCTCTCACCCGCACAATTAAGAAATTCTTCTTCATATGGAGATGGAACTTCCTGTGTTTTAATTTGTGCACATTGCCCCTTGTCCTGTCACTGGCCACCGCCAAGAAGAGTTTGGCCCCATCTGCTTTACAACCTCTTCTCAGCTATTTGTACATGTTTCTCAATCTTCCCTCCTGTAGGCTAAACAGGCCCAGCTTGCTTAGTCTTTCCTCATATGATACATGCTCCAGTTCTTTAATCATCTTTGTTGATCTACGCTGCACCCTCTCGAAAAGCTCCACATCCCTCTTGTACCGGGAAGCCCAGAACTGCACACAATACTCCAGGTGCGGCTTCACCAGTGCTGAGTAGAGGGGGAGGATCACCTCCCTCGACCTGCTGGCAACGCTCTTCCTGGTGCAGGCCAGGATCCCGTTGGCTTTCTTGGTCACAAGGGCACATTGCTGACTCATGGTTAACTTTAAATAACTTTAAATAACACTTCCTTTCTCTCTCTGTCTCTCTCTCTCTCTTTTTTTTTTTTTTTTTCCCTAAGGAATTCATTTCTAAACTTTGGAATAATTTTCAGTGTGTGTGCCTGGAATAATAATAATAATAATAACTGTGAGATTCTTTATCACCCTCCATTGCACAGCTGAGGCATACCGTTATTACGGCTTTTAAATCCCACCCATGGTGCCTATCTTAAAGCAAATAAAAATATACATAATTTTAATTGAGAATATCTGTGCCTCTTTCTGGCTCCCATTTTCATGAGCCACTGTGAATCACAGCACAAATAATACAATCACAATATATACAAAAATATATTGTTTCTGGAAAAAAAATAATAAAGCCATTAACATAAGTCTGAACAAAACAAAATCCCATGAGAGAGACAGAACTGAAAAGCAGTAACTTTTGGGAAATTAGAAATATTACAATTGTTCTTTATTTTTCTTATTTCAATTCATGTATAAATTATCATTTCTTTTCTTCATCCTTCCTGCACCCTGAGGTTCTAATGGAAACCAAAAAGGAGATATAAATTTAATGTTATTATTGTCATATCAGTAAGACAATTTGAATTCTCAGTACATCTGAATTTTCAGCTTTTCTTCCATTCATAAATCATTATATACTTGCACTCAGAAAAGAAAAGAGCTTACACTTTTCCCTTTTTTTCCCTTCCCTTCCCTTCCCTTCCCTTCCCTTCCCTTCCCTTCCCTTCCCTTCCCTTCCCTTCCCTTCCCTTCCCTTCCCTTCCCTTCCCTTCCCTTCCCTAAGTCAAAAGGAAAAGGATAAATGGATATATTGATGCTGAATGAGTTGTTGCAGAAGGTCTGTTTTACAGAGGTATGTAGAGCCCATGCTGTCTTAAGAGAATTCAGATGACTTTTATCGCAGAGTGCAAACAAACTCTTTAAAAAGAAAAAAAATAGTCTTAAAAAGGAAGCAAATTATGGGTATCACTATTAAGGGTGTTGTCAGAACAGGTTTCAAAAATTCCTGTAGCAGCTTTTGCATATGCGGGTTAGATGAGTGGATGCTGAGGTAGATTAACAATGGGCTGGATGGCAGAGCTCAGAGGGTGGTGATCAGTGGTGCAGAGTCTAGTTGGAGGCCTGTAGCTAGCGGAGTCTCTTAGGGGTCAGTCCTTGGTCCAGTCCTGTTCAATTTATTCATCAAGGACCTGGATGAAGGCACAGAGTGCTCCCTTAGCAAGTTTGCTGATGACACGAAACTGAGAGGAGTAGCCGATACCCCAGAGGGCTGCGCTGCCATCCAGAGGGACCTGGACAGACTGGACAACTGGGTGGTGAAATTCAACAAGGCCAAGTGCAAGGTCCTTCACGTGGGGAGGAATAAGCCCAGACAAGCTGACCATCAGACAGCAGTGTGCCATCATGGCCAGGAAGGCCAATGGGATTCTGGGGTGCGTTAAGAAGAGTGTCTCCAGCAGGTTGAGGAAGGCAATCCTGCCCCCCTACTCAGCCCTGGTGAGGCCACATCTGGAGTACTGTGTCCAGTTCTGGGCTTCACAGTACAATAGACAAGTGGAGCTGCTGGACAGAGACCAGCGCAGAGCTACAAGGATGATCAGGGGCCTGGAACATCTGCCCTATGAGGAGAGACTGAGAGAGCTGGGCCTGTTCAGCCTGGAGAAGAGAAGGCTGAGAGGAGACCTGATCAGTGTCTATAAGCACCTCAAGGGAGGGAGTGAAGAGAATGGGGCTAGCCTGTTTTCACTGGTGGCCACTGATAGGACTAGAGGTAATGGCCACAAACTGATGCACCAGAAGTTCCATAGGAACTTAAGGAAAAATTTTTTAATAGTGAGGGTGATGGAGCTCTGGAACAGGTTTCTAAAAGAGGTTGTGGACTCTCCTTCTCTGGAGATCTGCAAAACTCACTTGGATGCAATCCTGTGCCACGTGCTCTAGGTGACCCTGTGTGTGCAGGGGGTTGGACTAGATGATCTCTGGAGGTCCTTTCCAACCTTAACAATTCTGTGATTCTGTATGTAAGTAGCACTTATTCAACTTCTGTATTACACATTCATGAGTTCTGCACATTTGAAAATGAAACGGGTATGATCCTTCCTGTTGTACAACATGGAAAACTGAGACAACAAATTGTTGAGATGCCTATCTATCAAAACCCAGGGGTCAGTAGCAAATCAAAAACATACCCTTAGTTTCCTATGTAAGGGAGAAAGATCAAAACTTTAACTAAAGATTAAATGACTTGTAAAATGAATTCATTTGCATAAAACAGAAAGGTAAATATTACAATTTCAGCAAAATTCACAACAATTTATTGTTTCAGCACATTCAAAACAGCTGAACTGAAGATCAAAAACTCAATGGATCAATCTCTTTAATTCTAATAATCTTTCAATGAAGTTCAAATTTGTCAATATCAAGAAAATCCACAGGTCATAAGTATGTGTCTATCAGCTTGCCTTTCATAAAACACAGACAGGTGGTATTAGAATTTTTTAGAAGATTTAAGCTACAGCACGTTCAGATTCCTGATTTTGTTCCCATAATTTGCAAGGGTGGTTTCCACTTTTTTATTTCTTTAAACTTTCTTATCTATCTTGTTAGAACTGTTGCACTTAAGAATGAGATGCTGGTAAATTTGTCATTGGTAATGGAAGTGCAGTCTTCATTCTTTTGCTCATGAATGTTTGTACTTAGATTCTGTTAAATAGATGGTTTAAATATGAAATCTGGTTTCTGTTTAACACAATTTTTGGTTTACTTGTGATTGTTCTGATAGTTCTGCTGGACACAACCGTGTATATTTCACTTTGCAATGAAGATAGAACTCCATTGCCTTCTGGAGAAACAGTGGCTTCCAAAGTAGTCTGGTAGTTTACTGTTTTTTTTTTTTTTTTTTTTTTTCCACTTCATTAGCTTCTATATGAAAACTTTATACCAAAGGTTTAACAGTTTATATTTTGTGTCCATTGTGCAATATTCTTCATCTTACATAATTTTATTCTGTACTGTTTTGTGGGGTTTTACTCCAGGTTTCTCTCCTGTATTTATCATTTCATCTACTTCCTAATGCCAGTTCACTCAGCTTTTTATTCCCTTAACTCCTTAAACACTGGTTTTTTCCATTCTTTTTTTTTTCCAAGGGATGTCAGAAAGAACTACTGCATACAATTTGGTCCTATTTCAGAGCTCACTCCAACAGAATATATTTTTTAGGTATCTTTCTCTAACAGAGATCACAAGATTCTCACATTGTTTTTAAATCTCTAAAAGGTAAATAGTCACCTTGAGGTGTCAATTAGTGACTGCTGAGAAACTGAAAATACTCAAGAACTTAGAATATGAAGGAAATTTCTTATTTTATTAGGTAAATGAGTGAACTTGTTCATAAATTTTCTCTTCCGTTCGAAATAATTTTATTTTTCCACTAGAAAAATTACAAACACAGTATTTAATTTAGATTTTCTAACTTACTGTCTTATGCTTAAACGTAGTCAAATAGAGAGCGCTGAATTGATCTGAGTAAATTCTCTGGGTGACAGGGTACCTAGATAGACTGCATCTCCAGTATAACTGTGCATTGATCTCCCCAAGGATAATTTGCTCTGAAATATGAAAGGACAGCTGGCATGGTGATAGATACGATTTTCAGAACAAGGTGTGTGCCTCAGACATAACAGGAAGACGTATCTCAAGAGGTCATTTTTGTGTTAATGAATGTAAAATTATGTTCTTGAAGACATAGTTTTAAGGAGACTGAACTGAATATACTATATTTCTAACACCCATTTATGCAGCAACTTTCTTCCTGAGTGATAAGCTCTTAAGGCTCATAACTGTGTTCTGATTTCTAAGTTAGAACCCAATAGCTGTGTAAAGTATACCGATGAATGGGTAGACGAATTGTTTGTAGCCAGGCTGAATTTTAAACACAAAAATGGAGGAGAATAAATAATGACTTTGTGAGCCATTCTCATATATTTGTGCTAGCATAAAGAAATACAGGTACAAAATTTGGCTATCAGAATTATAGCTGTGATATCGTATACCAAACAGTGCCATGGTACTGTTTACACTCAGGAATACAAAGAAACAAGATTTTTTATTATTATTATTATTTTTATTTATTTTTTCCTTAAATAATAAATCCCGGAGCCATGGGATTATATTTTAAATTTTATCAAATCATACTCACAGACTTCAAGATTTCAAAAAATGAAATGAAATGAAATGAAATGAAATGAAATGAAATGAAATGAAATGAGGGGAGCAGAAGGGAGGGGAGAAATAAGTTCCACAATTAATTAATTAATTTCCCTGTTAACTTGTTCTATGCTTGAGGCAGCTGGCCATACTTAATACACCTACTTATCAAATATCTATAACACAGTATTGGAAATTCATGATGTAGAGCTGCCCTCTCATCTTACTATATATTTTGATTTTCCTCATAGAGAAACTTTTTAATTTTCTTTTTTACTACTTGAATTTGAAAATATGCATGGTTCAAAGGTTTTCTCACTAAGGACCTCACTTGCATGAATTGCTGTTCAGGCAATTAATTTAGGCTTTTTCAGTTTCACTGAACCTTAACCTCTATACAAGTGAAGCATCCCTCTTATCTGCTGTGATAACATGCAGACAACTTTGGAACTCTTATGAAAAGAGCTGGTGTAGCACTATTATGAAATGAAACCAATAAAAAAGTCACTACTGCAGAGGAAAAAACAAAACAAACAAACAAAAACACTCCCCTCTTTATCCTTTGCCAAATACTTATTCAAAGAGGTACAGATTTTTCTGAAAATCAAAAAAAAAAAAAAAGACTTCGGATTTAATGTTTTGAAATATTCCTTTCAGAAAAGAGAAATATCAATATGTTTTTATATCTCAGAATGTCTTCCCTCAGTCCATAATGGAAATGTGCTTTGAATATATTTTGAAAAAAAATGATGGATCCCAAAAGGAAAACTAGAGATAAAAAAATCTGAGCCAGCCTTGTTTGAATCAAATGCGGAGAATTTCTAAATGTTTGTTTGTTTGCTTTTTCTTTGCTTCCCTTCTTTGACCTTTTTTTTCCTAACACTGACTACAATTCTTTTTCTTAGTTGTGGCTCCTATATTAGGAACTGAGCACCACAGCTGTTATTACAAATTCATGTGACAGTCCATTAAACGGCTGCCTTCACTATATATATCTTCAGTTTGTGATATCTTTGTAAGCTTCTACTCTGTAAACTCCTAACTTAGGACAGAGTAACTGTAAATGAGTGTTCAAAAAGAGTGAGAGTGAGAATCCTGGAGGACATCGAAAAACAAACCTTAGGATGAAAGAGATACAAAAGCCCAAGGCAAGTTATTTAGGGAACAGATTTGAGAACCAAATAAACTGACAGTGGTGGTTGGTAAAAGAATAGAAATTATTATTTTTTTTAAATAAGATTTTATCTTTAAATACTCTAGAAAATAGTTATTCCTTGAAAGTTATCTTATTTTTTCACCATTACTCCTGTAGGATGCTTTCTAGCTTCCACTGTCTCGTCTTTCAGTACTAAGAATGGAATTAATCACTTTCATTTTCTGTTGCATTAAAGCCATTGAAAACTGCTTGTATTTTTGTATGTAATATATTTATCCATTTATTTATTCATCCATCATTTTCTCCATGTCTGAGTAATGTTTTGTTTTCTTAAAGAATTATTTGAAAGAAAAACTCCATTGTCTAGGTTTTGAGCAGCTTTTCCGACTTTTTCTGACCTAATCTCAAAGCATCAAGGGAACAAGTCATAGAGGCACAAGATGCTCTTCTAAACATATGGAAAGTGCTCACCCATCACTTTGGGCATTTGAGGTGCATTCATTCTCTCTCATCATTTCTTTCTTTCATGACTAATGTCTTGTCAAAATGCCGTCTCTTCTACACCAAATCAATTTTGACTAATATAAGTGAAATAAAAGCCTCTTCTATGGCTGTCTTTAAATGCTTGTGCAATATCAAAATTGCTAACTTTTTTTTTTCTTTTCCTTTAAAAAGATGGATGACAAAAGTTTTATTTTTAAAAAAGTTTTTATAGTAGGCATGCTTTAATGAGACAGCCTTAATGAGAATCACCCAATCAAAGGTAAAAAAGTAACACGAAGATCACAAGATAATGCTTTCATCATAAATCCTGGGGTACAAGTATAGATAGCAAGGCAGAATCTGTTTAACAGTAACTGAGTTTCAATTTCTGTATGTTTGGAGTATGGAGCAGTATGGGAAAGCATGGAGAAGAAAGTGTTGTCACAATATCTTGGAATACTAATGAAATACGGATCTTACAGACATGTTATATTTGCACATTGTTGCTAGAGTTAGGACTAATTTTTAAATAAAATTCACCAATTGTTTGTAAGTCTGATTCAAGTATAGTCCTATTATTTGTAATCCTGTGTGGCCACAGAAGTAGATTTAGTTAGGACCCAAATTGCTTTGTGCAGGTGCTTCAGGACTATTACTCTAGGAGAGTCAATCCTGAATTATAATTTCCATGTCTCAATACCTGTGTCTGTTGCAACAGTTTCAAACCCCATTGTTGACAACAGGAGGCAGGAGATAAAGGCCAGATAAATAGCTTTTTACCTTGTCTTTTATTGGTAATTTAATAGTTTTTTCCATTACATATACTTTAGGTTATATAGATAATATTATACATTCAGATTAGAGTCACCAATGCCCACAGAGATAATTGGTGGAAGTGGTAAGAGAATACAAAGTTTATGCTTCCTAGTAAGAGGCTCAGATTAATAATTTAACCTTTTCTGTCCTGACTGCTGAGTGAATTTTCAGAAGTATTTGATAAATCCCAGTGACTACGTATGAAGGGTGTGAAATACATATTGGTTTAAATGTAGAGAATATCACCAAAATATCTTTTTTTTTTTTTTTTTTAATTCTTAACAGCTCTTGAGTGTGCTGAAGTGCAAGGAGTGCTGCTAGTCAGTCTTCCTGATAAGAAAGAAAACTTATGAATGACAGAGGGAATCTACAGGCTCTTCTGAATGCTGATAGATTATTGGTGTTTACAGCCATGTAAAAGAAAAATCTGACGTATTTATTACAAAGCAGTGGCAGAGCAGCATTTGGGTTAGCTGTAAAACCTCTGACTTGTTGTTATACTGTTATGGCTGGAAGTAATCTTACAATATGAATAGAAAAGTGAAGTTAAAGACACCTTCTGTAAGATCCTTAGTATAAAAAAAGTGCAGCTTATCTGTTCTTCAGATACAAGGAGAAAAATTACCAGTGACACTTAGTTTTTTGTGTCTATTCGCTCAAGCAGATGACATTATAATGGCAGTAGTATATTTCCAAGATATCACAACCAACACAGAACAGGAAACTCAGAATATTTCTTATTTGACTTGATCTAAAATGAGTGAATCTTTTAAGCAAGTGTAAAAGTCATACAAAACCTTTGTGAGGGCAAGCATGTGAGGGCAAGTGGTGATCAGCGGTGCAGAGTCTAGTTGGAGGCCTGTGGCTAGTGGGGTCCCCCAGGGGTCAGTCCTTGGTCCAGTCCTGTTCAATTTATTCATCAGTGACCTGGATGAAGGCACAGAGTGCTCCCTCAGCAAGTTTGCTGATGACACGAAACTGGGACGAGTAGCCGATACCCCAGGGGACTGTGCTGCCATCCAGAGGGACCTGGACAGACTGGACAACTGGGCGGTGAAAAACCTCATGCAATTCAACAAGGTCAAGTGCAAGGTCCTGCACCTGGGGAGGAATAACCCCAGACACCAGTACAGGCTGGGGACCGACCTTGTGGAGAGCAGCTCTGCAGAGAAAGACCTGGGTGTCATGGTGGATGATAAGTTGACCATGAGGCAGCAGTGTGCCCTCGTGGCCAAGAAGGCCAATGGAATCCTGGGCTGCATTAACAAGAGCATCTCTAGCAGGTCGAGGGAGGTGATCCTGCCCCTCTACTCAGCCCTGGTGAGGTCGCATCTGGAGTACTGTGTCCAGTTCTGGGCTCCACAGTACAAGAGGGATGTGGAGCTGCTGGAGAGAGTCCAGCGCAGGGCTACAAGGATGATCAGGGGCTTGGAACATCTGCCCTATGAGGAGAGGCTGAGGGAGCTGGGCCTGTTCAGCCTGGAGAAGAGAAGGCTGAGAGGGGATCTAATCAGTGTATATAAATACCTCAAGGGAGGGAGTGCAGAGGACGGGGATGGTCTCTTTTCAGTGGTGGCCACTGATAGGACTAGAGGAAATGGCCGGAAACTGAAACATCAAAAATTCCATAGGAACTTAAGGAAAAATTTCTTAACAGTGAGGGTGACAGAGCACTGGAACAGGCTGCCCAGAGAGGTTGTGGAGTCTCCTTCTCTGGAGATCTTCAAAACCCGCTTGGACACAGTCCTGTGCCACGTGCTCTAGGTGTCCCTGCGTATGCAGGGGGGTTGGACTAGATGATCTCTAGAGGTCCCTTCCAACCCTAAGCATTCTATGATTCTATGATTCTATGATCTATTTTGTTTTGGGTTACTTTTTCCTCTGATATTTAAAAATGTGGGTCCGTTAAAATGAAAGTGATTTGAAATCAGAGAGTCTTGACTGCCTTAACTATTTCACTGTGGTTTTTTTTTTTTTTTTTAGGAAAAAATCAGGATGTGAAACTGACTTTGCACATTTTTCTGTATTGTTTTGTAGCCAATTGTTCTGTATTATTTTATCTCCAGCCTCCCACCTCCCAGCTCAACAGTAAAGCTACCAAGGATCCACAGTCCAGTTCTGTTATGACACTAGGAGCAGGGAGAATGGATATATAGAAAGAATTACTGTCAAGGAAGGAAAGAAAGAAAAAAGGAACGAATGAATAAAAGAATGAATGAAATAGATACAATGCGGAAGCAAACAGAGGTATGTTCAGAATGCAAAGTGCAGATTTTTCTTCTCTGATTATGCTATGTCATACAATATTACTTTTACAACTATGAAGTTGTGATGACTTCTAATTTATACTTTGTATAAAAATAAGTAGAGGTAAAACCGTAAATGCAGCAAGAATTTCCTATATACAACTAAGTTAAAACAAAAACTGCTAATTGTTTTTCTGGATTGCTGTCCTGAAATAATTTAGAAAATTGAAATGCTAAGTTAATTCCTTTTTAATTAATTAATGTTTCATTAATTCTTTTTGTGTCATCTGGATGCCGAAGGAGATCAGAAATAAGAATAAATCCCGTTGAGAAGTACATCATGATTAATTAATTTTCATTATTTGATCTGAAATGTTACTCCGTTTAGGCACTATGTTTGGCACTCTTTTGTTGTTGGACTAATTAAGTAACCAGGAAAAGAAATGTCTCAAAACTCTGTCCTCTCATGTCTATGGGTTTATCTGTTTCACTGAAGTGTCGCCTCAGTTGTGAGTTTGGGCATTGATTAGTTTCTTAGAGTGTTTTCAGTAGTGGTGAAAACTTATTGACATTCCCTTTCCCTTAGTACCTTCCTATCTTTTTAGACTTCACCTCGTTGTTCCAATATGTCTGACCAGGCTGTGTTCTTTGGATATATGAAATTGTCAGCTTCAGGCTTAGGCTTTCCTTGCGATAAAACTAATTCTGTGGAGCACAGGAGCTAAAAAGCCAAGCTTGTAGTTTTCAAAATGAGACAAAAAAAATGAGGACTCCAGCCTTGCTTTTTCACTCTGACCAAAAAAGGCAAGGAAAACAGAGACAGAAGAGTTGGAGTAGCATGTTAAAAGTAACTCAGTTAGGCAATAGATCAGCTTTGAATAGAAACCTCTGTACTAAAAAGCATAAATCCTTTCACTTTTTTCTAGAGAACTAAATTTTCCATCAGTCTCATTGCTGAAGAATATTAAGACTCATAGTGTCTTACATAGTTGACTTCATGCTCTTTTTCAGGGTCTTACTGTTGATCACAATGACAGAGGAAAAAATAATCAGAAGAAATAAAGGAAAACAGCAATAAAGTTGTTATGAATTCAGTTTACATTTTCAGAAGATGCTCAAACACATAACCTTATTTGAAATTTACATTTCAAATGCAAGTGGTGAATGCAATTAAAAACTAAGTGTGTTTATAGCTGTGTTTCATTACACAAAACTCTATGACCTATCAAGTTTAACTTTCTCTTCTGCCTTATCAATATTTGATGGATTCATGAATATGTACTTAATGAAAAGCCATTTTTTTTTTGAAAATATTGTTTTGTTTACCAAAAATGCACCCTTCTATATTTTATTTTATTGCTGTGTTTCGCAATGAATTTTATATTAAAATGATAAGGATTTCTTTCTGGAAATTGCTGATCCTGGAACTAAATGAGATAAAGCATAGCTCTGTGTCTGTATTCTGAACATGTTCTGTGATAAAATAGAAGGAACCAGTAAAATACTACATGCAGTGCAAGACAGTGAATGCAGTCTTTTGTACTAGTAGTCTTAGAAATTAGTTTTGTCTCTGTACATCTGTCTCTTCAATGTAAAATTATTTGCCTGGCTAGTTTCTCTGTAAGTTATTAACTTACAAGCATAGTAGCAAGTTGCTGTGAAAATATTATGGGAAATAACTTCATCTGATCATACTATGGAAAAAAAATATCTGGCATCCTTCCGTACCTTTCTTCAGTTGTTAAAGGTTGAGATATGTCTCTATGTGAAAATTCAGTGATCTTGCTTTCCAGCAGATCATAACTGGAACACTACTTGTCTCTTTATAGCCTAAGAAAGGAGGAGAAAATCTAAGGTTTCAGTGTAATGAGTGAATACATTCTCAAATACACTCACATATATATCAATGATTAGGTGTAGTCTGATACCCAATATGCACAGATAAATATAAGCATTGCTATATTAGATCTGTTTATTTATATCCTTTCTCTAATATTCTCTAGTATAGTCCCTCTAGTATTGACCTATAGTACACATTTCAGAAGAAAGTGATAGAATTCAGCAATAAGAAGACAGGAATTGACTTCTGTGTTGAGTGAGATAATACTGATTCACTTAATTATTTATAAGCTATTTTTGCATGAAATGATAAACATTTATATTTCATTAAAAAAAAACTTTTTTTTTTTTTTTTTTAGATTTGTAAACCTGAATGAAACTCCAATTTTTTTAATCTAATCTCAACCGCTCAGTGCGTTGTTTTCAATATAATCACTACCTTACCTTAAACTGATATCCCTTTTTGGCAATTGATCAAAGCTGCTTAAAGGAAACACAGGAGACTGATACCTGGATGTAAATTTTTTTAAGGTACATGATCTCTACATGCAGCTATCATATATAAGCCTCTCATATTTGTCTAATAAGGCCTCATCATGATCAGAATTGTTCAAATTAACTGAAAACTCATCACAATTTAAAGCTCTTTAAAGAAATGTTGAAGTTATGAATAGCCGTCTTTTCTGCTGTAATTACAAAATGCTTGTTAGTGAGCACCAACACTGAAGCAACAGGAAAAAAAAATAGTAGTAGAACCAGTTCTATATGAGAAAATATTTTATCTCTTTGTAGGAGACTGTTCCACCATCAAGCATACGACTAGAACTTTGCCATCAGAAAGTTACAGAAATAATATCCAAATGACAGTTTGTGTTCATCATATTTGTTCAAAGGAGGTCTCATGTAAGCACACTGAAAAAGACCCATACTGAACTTATTGATTTTTTTGAAGCTTTTGTAACCAGAGAAATGTCCATTTTATAAAGTGTTGTGTGATTTTTTTTCTTGAATGTATTTATCATTTATATCATAATAATGAGTTCTGTTACTCTGTAACACTTTGGTACGCAATTGATCTGACTTGCCACACTACTATTTGCATTACTGTTTGCCTAAGTAATAATATACGAAATAATCTACTCTGATAATTCTTTAAAAGCTTTCCAAACCACTGAAGCTAGGGAGTAAAAACAGAGAGTAACAGAGTAACAATTTCATGAAAGAATGAAGAAATAAGTCAAGATATGCTGTTATTATATGAAATATATTCTCTTTGTGGCTGCTTACTTTTTTTTTTTTTTTTTAAGCAGGCAAAGTAAGTTAATTTTCTGGTTTCATAGGTGTCTGAACTTCTTTTCAAAAAAAATAATATATTTTATTCTTCCTAGAATTCATTTATATTATGGTTGAATCATTATAATATTAAACTAATCCACTAGAATTGAGTGTGGTGAAAATATGGAAGAAAATAGAACTGGTGTAGATTTTAGGAAAAGTCTTAGAGGGTTCAGGCACAATAATACCAGCTGCATGTTTCATGTATATTCGTAAGCATATTGACATTTATTATTAATGGCACATGCTATAGGCCTTTCAAAACAGCATAAAAAATATCATCAGTATTAAATTCTCTTTTTATTTGTTTGCACACTAAAATGAATCTTTACAATCTTCGTCTTTTGAATATTTCCTAAACCACTAGAAAAAGTGTATGTTAGATAGTATCAGTTAAACTATCTCTTTCTGTATTTGTGACACTATGCCTGTTAATCTTAGCTGACTATCTGGACCCTGACTTACTTTAAGAAGAGCAAATCACTTTCTCCCTAAATATTATGTGAGGGAACCCTTGGCTATTCATCTCGGATATATTTTAAAAGAAATATTCTATACAGAAAATATGTATTAAATCCTACAAACTACCTATAAGTATTTCCATAGTAAATAGGTATCTACCATCGATAAATACCTAGGTATGTATCAAAAGAAAGATTAGACTAGAAATATCCAGATATCTCTTGTTCTGGCACATATCTCTGTAAAAGGAAACCTAGCATTTACCCACAGGCTAAGATATTGTAGATTCGGGTACTGATAAATAAAACTATTTTCTCCAAACAGGTTGAGACTTTTTTAAGACTAGTGAAGGAAGTTGGTTATTGTGATAAATATGCCAATAAGGTAAAAGAAAAGAAAAAAAAAAGAGAGAGAGATTAAACACTTTTAACCAAAATCTGATATATGTCCTGACATACATTGACTTTACTAAATTATCTTGCCAAATCTAGCCTGACAGAACTTTATTACGTACTTTTCTCTGGAAACACCACTGATATTTTCAAACTTCAGTGTTTGATACAATATGTATTTATAGTATATATCTCCCTATATATCTATATATAGTAGAGCTACATATATTACGTTTATATGTTATTACATATATTATATAGTCTATTGTATATTTTATATATGTTAATATAATATATGTAAAATATATATTATCATATTCATCTCAGTAAATGTTAATTCAGATATTCAGTAACACTTGGACTGCTTTCCTGCCGATCATATGTATGCAAGATCATATGTAGAATATTCTAAAGAAATCCAGTGTGTTACTGTATTTTGGTATTACTACATTTAGTGTAGGAGAAAAACAAATTTATAAAAGGTCCAGTGTTCTGTCCAAGTGGAGATATGAAAGACCAACAAGGAAAATCATTAAAAACATCGTTCCAAGAAAATTAAGGTAAAGACTTCTCTCTTTTCAGCTGCATATTTAGAGACCTATAGAGTCCGCAGAAATATTATAGGAGAGAAAAGCAGCACAAAGTCCAATACCAATAAATGCCTCTTTTTATTTTTATCTGAATCATTTTATGAAGCCTGTATAATTCTCTGATAACTATTTTTTTTTCTAATTGCACCATGCTCCAGTGGTTTCAACATTACTAATTAGTTTACCCTCAATTTACAGAGACCACTGTGTCTCATTCCAGCCCAAAGCATGCTGTCTGAAATGGTACTGAAATGTACTCATATAAAACATTTGTTACAGCAATGCTTATCAAACAACAGCAACGCTTATCAAACATGTCAACACTGCCAGAAGCTGAAACAAACAGATCTGCACCTTATAGGACATTGTGGAATAAAATATGGCCCACAAATGACTTAGTACAGTGTAAAATGGAACAAGTAGGAATCATACATTTCAGAAAGTGAAAGTCCCCTTTGGAAAGAGTTCATTTACTTGATCTCTGTGTAGCTTTCACTTGTCCAGCAGGGGGAGGAAAAATGCAAATACAGTGGCAGAAAAGAAAAAGACCAAAAAAAAAAAAAAAAAGTTCATATAGAAGTTAACTAAATAAATTAATTAAAGCTGTAGCTGAGAAACTTCAACATGTGAAACAGAAAGTCATGAATAACTATTTTTATGCCAGATTATTTTATACCAAGTTTCTAAAAAATTCAGGAGTTCAAAAACACATTAAACTGTAACACAGTTTAATTGATTACCCTATTTGGCCAAATAATAATAGTAATAGTAATAGTAGTAAAATAGCTTTGCACAGTTAAGCTTAATGTACATTTTAAATTAAGTTATTGAATATTCATGTTGTTTAATGGCATTCATCCACATATTTGTTTAAAAGCAATAAAAAAAAAAAGAAAGAAAAGAAATAATCAAAAAGAGGTGTTCCTGTGAATATTTAGTTCTGGGTGTGGAATAGGCAGAATTGAGATTTTAAAACTGCCAGTATTTTAATCAACAATAATCTGTGGAGACCTAAATTAAACTCTCCTAATATACTAGTAATCATATTTTCTTAATTTGCTATTTGCTAGCACTTATGCCATTAAATAACCAAAAAAAGTGACCTGGCTGACAGAAAGTGGAGCAGAGCATCACA
Organism: Tinamus guttatus; assembly: GCF_059628265.1. NCBI lineage: Eukaryota > Metazoa > Chordata > Aves > Tinamiformes > Tinamidae > Tinamus > Tinamus guttatus. The sequence goes on along the minus strand of NW_028288810.1, from coordinate 301,764 downwards.
CCAGAATGGAGGTATGACGGGCCAAAGCTGAGGTACACTGGCAGAGCAGTGTGGGGAGATTTGCAGTGCAGATGTCTGCAGTGTGTTGAGCTGTAATTAGTGCCATTAGTTTCTCATTTTCAGGAGTCAGATGTTCAGTCCACTGAGGCATACCACAAAATCCACAGCCTGCCAACAGCAAAGTATCTGTGTGAGGGCAGAAAAGGAGCCGTGTGCTGCTGCTCAGGGATCTCATGAGTCTGGCAGAGATGGTGGCTGGGAAGCCCCACCATTGCACTGAGGCAGAGCAGCTGCAGTTTTGGATTACTGCAGCTGGTATCCAAAGCGAAGAAAGGCATGTATTGTCTTTTCACCCTGTGAGAGACTCCATAGAAGACATGCTCTGTTCAAAGGTGAACGATGCATCTGCAGAAACAGTCTCTTGCCTTCAACCAAAAGACAGACTTCTGAGCACATCTTCTGTTGCAAACTGTAGATTATGAAATAGTACTTAGGATATAATTACTTTTGGATAGTTGAGAAGGAATTGCACTAGTCATTTTCCACATGACAACCTCTCTAGATGTTCAGTATCCTACAGCTGATAGATGGTACAGCTGTATTTGGTTGAAATACAATATATGGAATAAAATATACTTTCTTATGAAGAGATAGAATTGTGCATATTAGTAAGAAAATATTGGAGAAGGGACACTCTAGCCTGTAAATGTATAATAATTTATAATTATTATTATTTCAAGAAAGTTGTTATCTTTGCGGAGAAGGCTATAATTTGCAACTATTTTGCATGTTCTCTCCTATGTAAATTAGATCTAGGTCTCTGGATGGAGAAATCAACATATGCTGTTTAATTAATTCCCTTCATAAATATGAAACAAACAAACAAAAAAAAAAACAGTTCTATTCTCTCTGTAAGTTGAATTTTACATGTATTTCCAAGGTGTAATAATCACTAATAAGTGGTAAGTCCAGGAAATTCCAAAAAAAAAAAAGAAAAAAAAGACTGTCCCTATAATTATGACAGGTAAGTGGACTAGTGGGAAAATCAAGGTAATTGTAGATGAAATGTGTACATGGGATATAGAGACATAACCAAGATAGATTTATCTAACTAGCTCCAGTGCAGATACAATGAAGGCATGGCAATATGAATTTAACTTTTATCATCAACCTATTCACCTTGTCAGGCTTGTGTAGTTTCACTGAAATGCACAACATTTCCTTGTGGTTTTATGGTGCTGAGGCATGACCTCACTGGTAAAGTGAAGGTTGTGATTGGTTATCTACACATGCTAACAACAGTTTGTTGTTGCAATCGCACGTTTGTGTTTTGGATTTAGTGTATGAACATAAGCATGATTTTGACCAATGTTATTATCAGTGTAACTGAGAAAGTATGAATAAAGTTGATGAGACTGCAGTTACATGCCAAGGAAACTAAGCATACAATTGTGCAGAGCAGATCAGTGCAGAGAGCATAAACCACAGGTAAACTCCGTGGTAAAATAATTTGAGGTTTCCATAGTCATGCACTTCTGCCACAAGTCATTTAGATATATCACAGTCAATCAACAGTTTCTTCCTAAAGTAATCGGTGTAATCATAAAATGTAGAAAATATTTATTAGGGATAATTAATCAGTCAGCAGAGATTTAACAATTCCTGTAACAAGATAAAAGGATAAAAAGCTCTCTAGAAGGAGAATTAAGAACACAAAATGCCTTCTTTTAAGATCAATAAAGTCTAAAGATCCTACTTAAGGATTAAATTGCAGAAGACCTATGAGGTCTGAACAGTTTTGTTTATAAAAGAATAAAAAGAAATATTGGAGATTTTAACTATACTAAACATTGATTAAAAAAAAGGTGTAATCCTAGTTTAATATGGAGAAAAGATGTTTTTGAATACATCCTGGAATTTCTTGTCAAAAAGTCAAGGGTAGACAACCTTTGGCTGAGGCAAAATCACATTTTCATATATAAAGATAAAAATAATAAATCAGTCTCATTAAAAAAAATAAGGCCAACAGGCACTGATGTTTTATATGCAGCAAGCCTTGACTGCAACTTATCTTCCTCTTTCCAAAGGAAAAAAATAGAAAATTGTTCACAGCAAACAACCAGCAGTATGATCTGATCCTGTTGTTCAGCTTTACAAAACAGTTATTTACTGTTCATGCCTCCATATTCTAGATCAGGATTAGAAACACAATTAGAAAACCAAACAGATCCTGATTTTTTCCCCCACTTTAAGCTATAGATGGTATTTTTATTTCCTTTAAGAAAAACACAGCAAAACAAAAAGTCATTTTCCTGTAAAAGTAAGGAAGGTGCAAATACCAAGTTCCTGTTTCATTTAGGATGTTTAAGCAACAAAGTGGACGCATGTAAGTTAAATAAAGTGGCTAGAACACTTTCTTGTATGCCAATATCTCACTATAACAGCAACAAAAACAGCTGCAGTTGACAGTGTGAATAACTTCAGTTAATCATCTGACCTATGATCTCTAATAGATTAACAGTATAAATCCATTTCATGCTGAACAGAATAGATGATATTTTGTGGCCATACATCTAATGTATGAGCAGTATAACAATAAATTATCAGACTTGACACCTGTATAGCTGAATTCAAGCTGCAAGTGGAAATAACATTGGCAACTTCCTGTACCTTTTCAGGCATAGTTGCTTTTGATACCATTAGTATGCATTTGCATCACTGATCCCAACTTAAAAAGATGTCTGGAAATTATGCCCGACTTTAAGTTGTTAAATTCTAGGCATTTTTAAGTTCTCTCAGTGCTGATGTAGGCTAGGGGAAGCTTACTAAATGCTTAAATGTTACAAAACAAAAATAAGCACCACATTTTTTCTTGCTGTCAAAATACATTAAGCAGAAGGTTTTTATATGTTATTACAGTCACATCCAAGGAATCACCCTGAAAGGACATAGATATAAAGGAAACCTAGTATGCAATCAGTTAGGAGGCATACTTATAATAATAAATTTGCTTTCAAGTATCTATACATAGCTTTGGTTTCTCTGGCACCATTAGTAGTTTATTTTCTGGTCAGATGCACTATTGATTATTATGCATCAAGCCTATTTCTTTCTCATTAGCTTTCCAAACTTTTCTTTGCTTCACTTTTAGTCAGATACAAAAGCTGAGCAAGATTATGTAAGACTGGTTGCTTAGCAACCGTCTTATTCCTAAAACAATAATGGTCAAGAGCTCCATTTCATCTTCTCTTGAAAGAGGTCAGATATTCTTCCCTTTTTGCAGTGTTTCAGTGTTATCCTCCCTCCCTTCCTTCCTTCCTTCTGCCCTTCTGCCCTTCGTTCCTTTCTTCCCTCCTTCCTTCCCTCCCTCCCTCCCTCCCTCCCTCCCTCCCTTCCTTCCTTCCTTCCTTCCTTCCTTCCTTCCTTCCTTCCTTTTCCTTCCTTCCTTCCTTCCTTCCTTCCTTCCTTCCTTCCTTCCTTCCTTCCTTCCTTCCTTCCTTCCTTCCTTCCTTCCTTCCTTGCTTTTGCTTTTGGCAAAGAAAAAAAATATTCACAAATTTTATTAATTTTTATTAATTTGACTTATGCAAATTGTGTGTAACTTAAATTTGGGTTGTCTCTATTTGTCTGTGTGAGCACAAACTTTTATGTTTGATCTCCCTGCAGAGGGGAAAATACACTAAGAAATCTAATCACTAGCAAAATGACTGCAGGGATAGAATAAGTAAAGAAGGAAGGGGAAAAGTGCAGGAGAAGGTAAACCTCCTTCTTTAACATCCAGAAATAAGCTTCAAAGGAGATTTTGGGAAATGTAGCAAAAATAAATGCCTGTCTTGAGTTATGCTTAGTTAAAGGCTGAGAGGCTTAAAAGAAAATGAATTTTCTACTTGAAGACTTCAACATTTACTTGAACTCATGAGACCCATAATTTTCACTACTATGTTTTTAGCCTTTTTTTGTATTTCAAATAAGCAAGCTATTCCTCTCCGTTCACCCATAGCTTTGTCTTAATGCTTGATTTTTGTTCTTAGAGGACTTCCTTGAGGTCAAGTAATTCAGTGGAGTTAACTGGATGCATGATATGATTCTTGGTGTCTAATGTAGCCCAAGAATTATACATTTATAAAAACTGCTAGAGGAAACTTTAAAAAAAATCCTCCACTACATTCATGGAGAGTGAATCAGATGTTCCTCATGGTTTGTTTCCTTCATTTATTAAACAGTCAGCCCAACTCAACAATTATTTTCTAGAAGATGCTAGTCTTGAAAGCACATAGGAAAGGGATTTAAAAACCATGAAGTGATAGTGCCTGTTTGATGTATTAAACAAAGGATATCACTGTAATATTAAAGACACTGTATGTAGCGGGATCTGTTAGAATTCATAATGCTCAAAAAAAAAACCAAGAAAAAGTAATTTTCATAACTGCTTTTTAGCAGCTTAAATGACTGCGTTGCACTTCATTGACTTTCAAATACAGAAGAAAAACGTTTTTCTTCACTTGTGCATCTCTGCAGCTTGTTGTACTATGATTTTTTTTCCCCAGACATTTATCATAGCCTTTTCTGAATACTTTCTAAGGCTATTTGCTCTTAAGCTTACCCTAAGCCTCCTGTTGCTCAAATTAATGTAGTCTTCTCTATGTAGTTATGTGAAATGGCACTGTTGCTTGACACCTTGATTGATAGTGGCATTTTAGGTTTAAAATCTTACTGCCTCTCCTCTTTAAATCTCCCTTCCCTTCCCCCTTCCCCCTTCCCCCTTCCCCCTTCCCCCTTCCCCCTTCCCCCTTCCCCCTTCCCCCTTTTCCCTTTTCCCTTCCCTTCCCTTCCCTTCCCTTCCCTTCCCTTCCCTTCCCTTCCCTTCCCTTCCCTTCCCTTCCCTTCCCTTCCCTTCCCTTCCCTTCCCTTTCCTCTCCCTCTCCCCTCCCCTCCCCTCCCTTTTCCCATTTTCAACACTGAATTTCAACACAGCTGTACTACTTAGTGGCATGCTAATTAGTTATGAATTGCTGTGGGATGAGGATTTTCTGTGTTGTTTTGTGTTGTCTTCAGAAAGGTCACAGCTTTAATTAGTTCCCACTGCAGTAGCACAAGCAGAAACCAAGAGTATTCAGAGTTCATGGGCTGCTCCCAGATTGTGGTTGCTTTGTATGTATGATGTAAAGAAGCTTATGGAGTCACATGTCCTCCCTTCCTGTTGCTACCCTTGAGCCAGTACATATTGAAATGGATCAGGGAACTGGAAAGACAAGTAGGAAGTCCAGAAAAACAAGCAAACAAGCTAATAGTAGGCCTAGCACAACTTACCATAACACTGCCAAACGTCTTGTATAACAACAAAACATGAATGATCGCAGTGGGCATATGACCAGCAGGGAGAAGCAGTAACTGTTTAAAGGACTTATGTTAGTGCTACTATCAAGGAGTTGTTTGTAAAAATACACGTAAACTTTCTAATTTTGAAGGTATTATAAGGCTGCCAGATTTCCAATGTTTTAGACTGAAATATTCCTAATGTAAGCAATGAGAGAATTGGTGTATTAGTGGGATCAGTTATAGCTTTTCAACCAAAGGCCTTTGACATCTAAGTCTCAACTTCTTCCTTAAAAAAAGTTTCTTAATATTCTGTAACATAGTTCATTTATATTATGGATAACAAAAAGATTTGGAGGGGAGAACATCTCGTGTGGTGTGAGTTATGCACATCTTGCTCTAGCTTCTTCTTACTTACCACCAGATTGCATGGACAAAACTTGACTATTACAGATAATCAGGCAACCAGCCTGCTTTTAGACACTTATAATACCACTATAATACCATTATAAGCTTTGCTTATAACTCTATTTGGCAGCTAAGTAACCTTGGAAATTATGATTGATGTTTCTAAATGATGATGTTGATTTTGAAATCATGTGCTTTCTGACTAATAACCTGTATTTCTTCCATTTTCCTATCTGTTCTTGTGAAAATGAAGCTCATCAATATTTTCTTGCTGTAAAATATAAGAATGATAATATAGTGCTCTCATTTTAAGCCCTTTTATACTCTTTTCAAAGGCTCAATTCAAAAGCTCATCATTTAAATTCTGGACAAGGTAGGTTTATTGTATGTAGAAAAAAAAAGCTCTTTTTTTTTTTAAACTCATTTCATACTCAGCTCTCCAGTAGAATTCAGGAAGTATCATGTTGATTTTATCTTTTTTTTCTTAAAGTTGTTTTCAGGTCAATATATTTTCAACCCGTTGAATTATGTACTCTCTTCTTTTAGTTTTGTTTTTACTAAAAATCTTATATTATTCCTTCCTTCATCACATTTTTTTCTCCCTTTTAGCTTATATAATATTAATATTAATTTTATACTTTAAAGTGTATTTATGTAATACAAAGTGTATTTTTTTTTAGTTTTTTTTTGAATGATCTCTCCCCATACATTCTTTTCTTTTAATCTTTTCTGATTTTTTTTTCTGTTAATATTTTTGTGTCTCATTGTCAAAGCTATTACTTTTTCCAGTATGATAGGCTCACCAATATTGTACTCACAAAATTATGCTTGTATTTACTGTAGAGAAGAAAACAGTTACCATTTAATCTTCTGATAGCAAATATGAATTGCTCTAAAAGAAACAAACTCAATGGTCTAGATTTATATTTTGTTATTCTAAGTCAAGTATTGCTATCCTATTTAGAGTGTCTATGACATTCTGCTCTATGCAAAGAACTTCACGGACACATGAAAATCTGAATCTAAATCTATGTAATGCCCTTGTCCAACTGGGTACAATTTGCCCAACCTATTCTAAGGTGATCTCCATGTGGTCAGACAAGAAATGTGGGTGTACTTTATGTGGGTGTAGTTTCTAGCAAGCTACCTTTTTTTCGCCTCTTTTCCAAAATTCCAGAGAGTATTACAAACAGCAGACATCAAGTGTGGACAAAGAGGAGAAGGAGAGGGAAAGAATTGGGAAAAGTTGTCTTTAAATCTCCTAGAATCATGGAGATGAAAATAAATCTGGAAATTTAAAGTCAATTCTTGCCTCACATAACCACAAATCTAAATTCCCATAGCAAGATGCTCTGGAGGAGATCCAAGAAGTTATTCTATTTTCCTTTGTTTAATCTTTCTGGTTTTCTGCTGAGATGGCTGCCCATCTCCAGGTTTTTATAAAATCAAAACGAAAGAAAACAAAGCAAGAAATGTCTGGGAGCTGTATGAAAATCCGCTGATGTTGCTACCAATTACTACAACTCCATATGTCATCTCGTAAGAAAGTGGCAAAGAAAAGTTTTGGGAGGGTTGTATGACAATATCATTGAGATTCCCTGTATCATACAGCTTCGGGTTTTCAGGACTTTCTTGAGGAAAAAAAAAAAAAAAAGTATACAAAAGTATCCCTCACTTTTCCCTTTCCTCACAGAGCACTGAAGGTCTTCTGCATCTGCTTCCTGAAGTTGAAAAATGCCGAAGGTATTTTGAAATGCCAAAAGACACAATACAGATAATTCATGTTTCTAGACTGACTGACAACTCAGTCCTAGAATAGTTGTGAAGAATGTTATGAAGACATCTCAAGACATACTTATGACTTGAATTTCTGTTTGAAATTCACTCAGCTTAGGTAATTATGATTTTTGTTTTGGTTGCATGGAAGAAAGATCAGAGAAAATATCTTTTGGATTTTTGGTACTTACTATTTTATTCTTAAAATGCACAGCTCTGTGTTTAAAATGAAGAATTGATAGAGTTCATTTCTTTCTTTCCTTTTTTTTTTTTTTAAATTTTCCCCCCCCATTATTATAGTCTCTCTAAAACAGTTCTCTTTTCTCTTTTTAAGGAAAATTTTTACTATTCTGAAAGATGTCCCTCTCTTCCTTCCTCTTAGGTCATCTGTTAAATAAAGTATTCTTGAATGGAAACAAGTAGATGGTATTGGTTAAAGCTGAGTTCCAGAAGCAGTGCAAAAGTACTGCATAACCTGGAATGATATACTAAGGGAATTCAAATGTTAGAGTGGAAAGGGTAAAAAACCACGCTCTAAATCTCTGTTGTCAATCAACGAATTCTGGAAGCTAATGAAATATGGAAGGAATTTTGGAAATTAAAAACTGTATTTTCCACTTCAAAAATGCAATTGCTGATGTGTTTATAATATTCAAACAGCTTAATGTTTACACCCATTTAATAATATTTGCATAAGTTTTCTTTTTAAAATCTTTAAAGAGATTATCTAAAGAGCATGGGATTTTTGTTTTTTTCAGTAAAAGGTTTTCAAACAAAGAATTTCAAGTCAACAAAAGGAAGATGTCTAATCTAGCATGAAAAGATTTATTTCCATATACACAATCCAGTCAAAATTTGTATCAGGAGAAAATTTCAGCAGTGAAGAATTATTTTCTGCTGGAGAGCACCCATAGCTCTACCCAAAACATGCATGGTTTTGGACAGTGTTATTCTGAAAGACATGTTCTTTAATGGATTCTAGATGATACAGATATTCTAAGCTGAAAGTCATAATCTCTAGGTGAAAAAGTCTGTACAGCTAAAATATGAGTCTGAATGCGTAATTCACAGACAACTACAGCAATACTACTAACAGGCTACCAAAGAAATCTAACACACTTTGCTCATGATTGCACTCAAATTCAGTCAGGAACAACCCAGCCACTTCTTGCAATGCTGTAATATAACAGATGTCTCTGTCTGTGCCCCAGTTACTCCACTGTTTCGTTCACCTCAGATTCTTTCACTCCATGACCATAACACACTGATCTGTATGATTCTGTGACCTCTCAAATGAGAAATGGTGGCATTTTGCCCCATCCTTGACCCTCTTCTTCATCCTACCCACAAAGCTAGAAATGGGAAATTCCAGCTAATAACATTTGAAAAGTATATTTTTCAGAATATGAAAATAATATTTTGTCTAATACTTACATTGTACAGTCTGACTTCTGCTTTCTGGAGTTCACAAGAATCCTTTGTGTGTGTCTTCTGAATAGTTTATTTCCTGCCCAAATTTCATAATTGTCTCAAAGGACAAAATATTCCAGTTTTTGATGTAAAATAAAATCATCCAGATAAGAATAGTGGTTTTCAAGCAGACCTCTGTCATAGCAATCTGTTGGAAAAAACATTAATGGTATTTTTAAAAAATATATATAAATGTTCATTATTCAATAAATTCAAGCCTATTGTTCTCTCTAAAAAAACAGATTTTAAAGTTTTGATGACCTGAGGTCTGTAAGAGGAAGTGATTAGTCTAAGTGTAATGACAACATCTACTGGCATAACCAGTAGACCATATATCATATATATATACTCACTTAGGAGTAAAAGAAGAGAAGGATTTACTGGAAGCAAAACTCTTGGGATAATTACGGATCTATGCTTTAATGTCTTCTTTTTTTTTTTTTTTTTTTTGTATGTATATGTCTGCGTGTGTGTGAGTTGTCAATGGGCAACAATTGTTTTTAAGAACGAAAAATGAAGAAGACAGAAGAATGACAAATGAAATTATATGGATAGATATGGATATCTTAGCACAAGGACCAAAGGTAATATTTATTATTTCTTAGTTGAAGGAAGATCAACATCAGCAGGTTTAGGATCTCTTGCCATTTGACTGAGACACCTACAAATCTGTAAATGGAAGATTATTCAGACTATTCAATAACAGTGGTGTAGTACTTCCTTTCAGCAAATTGAATATTTTAGATATTTTATATCTGATCTGCCAGAGCTGCGTGAACAATGCATATGGGGTTTATTTATTTGCTCATTTATTTACCTCACAAAGTGTATGTCAGAGGATTAGGCTTTCTGCAAAATAAATGAATAAATAAATAAATATTCACATTTATATTTTAATAGCAAGTGGATAGGTGCCTCGCAGGCAAATATGGGACTCAGGATGGTACAGCCCACACAAGAGGAGTTTGCTTGGAGTTAATGTACTCCAGCTGTAGCAGGGACAGAGTCATCACTGTGTGAAGTTGCTGTAGGCCTCCAATGAGCTCAGGAGTGGTGAAAAAAACAAGTGAACAGAGGTGGAATAATACCATGCACTCACACTGTATGTATTTATCTTGTATATATGCTTACTTGTATGTATGAATGTATGCATGCTTAGCTCTGATAATTCCTGTGCTTGACAAAGGATGCTCTCTCAAGCTCAGTGCAACTATCACTGGAAATTGAAAATATCACAGATCCCCGTAACAATGTAAATACAACAACGGCAACCCAAACTTCATGCAGAAAAACAGCATTTGCTGGATCTGTCTAATGTAAAATCAGAGTCATGAGACATGTTGCGTGTTACTAATCCAGTGAATCTCACACACAGGGGAGGACTTTACCTCCCTATGTTCTCATTCTTTTCATTCTTTATGCTACAGGTTTTTTGTTTATTTGTTTGTTTCCCCCCCTTTTTTTTTTTTTACCATCATCCTCCCACATTCTCTCATGTTAGAAATTGTAAGAAAGAGGGCTTTGGAGACTCACATCTCATCTCTTAATTACTGAGCTCATTTCCCTAGCTTTAACACTAATCATGTAAGATTTGTTGTTCTGATGTATTTGTCTCGAATGCAACATAGATTCGTTATTCTTCTGTTGACTTAATGAGGAAAAAGCAAGCATTTTATTTCCAGTTTAGCAGTCACTTGTGCAAACAATAATTTACATCTTTCAAGAAAATATCCCAGAATTGTCATTATTCCTCTTCTGGAAAAAATGCATTTCTTTGAAATTTCCCTTTTTTGAAATAAAGAAATTGAAAAACAAACAAACAAACAGAAGAACAGAAAAAATAATACATGAAAATTACTATTTGGCATAAGTGATTTGACTCTGTTATTTTAAACAATTATTTATAACCTCTTCTAACCAAAGTATGTGTTTTCCTCATAATGATAATTAGCTTCCTCTCCCTTTTGCCTTATTGTTTGTCTGTTAGAATCTTTGCATAGTTTATCACACTCATTCTAGCTTTGTACTGCAAGGAAGGCAGCTCTTGATTTATCTGTTTTAGTGGAACTTCAGTCTCTGGTGGGTGTAATCTTTAATAAAATTGTTCCATGAAGTTCCAAATTAAATGAGCCTTGTCTAAGAGGATTAGAAACAGCTGCTTTCCTAAATGGAATAATGGAAATCAAGGGTGTAAAGTCATTCTGGCTTTCTACTGGCACAGGAATCATTGGCTAGGAAACATGACCATGTTCAATAAGGAAGAAACTAAAGCATCCCAGCTTGCTCTGGGATGATTTATAAAATAGTATAAATACATTCCCTACCCCAAAATCACTTCAGAAGGCATAAAACAGAACTGTAATTTATGATAGAAATCATTTTCATATTTCTCTTTGTTTACATTTCCTGTTTTTGTTTTTTTTTTTTTTTTTTCACTATAGGAAAAATGTAATACAACAATTCAATATTTAGCTTCATCAGAGAGGGGAAGGTAATAGGAAATGCTCTAGTTTCTCACAATCAGTATTTATCCGGAGTGTGCTTTGGTTGTAAATTACAAAAATATATGCATCACAGAAACTGTGTTAGACAAATGCTTTTAACAGAAAATGAGATTTTTGTAAGATAAGATCAGCATATTATTATGTTTTTCATTTGCACTGATAATAAACAGGCATCTTTGTTTTGCACTCTTGCACTTTTCTCTCAGAGCTGTGTGTTGTTCTCTAGCATAAACATCTGCATGAGTTTTGACCATGAAAGTGATAGGACCTGACAAAAGCAGAGGTGTGAAATAAAACGTTTCAGGAATGAAGTCACAGTCTAACCAAGCTGATCTATGATAATGTTCTCTTCAACACGTAATTCCACAGTAGTATATGTCTCAGATATGTTTGATGCACACTTTCATTGATCTACCACTTCCAATAACCCATATATTCTGCCATCACAAAAAGTATTTGTTTCAGTCTATTAAGGGATGCTACTAATTTGCATTCATAGGTCTGCATTTTGATGTTTCTGATTTATATGATTTATACGCTTATATGATTTAAAAACTTTGCTATTCGAATACCTAGATTTTATGCAGCTGCCTCCTAAACAAACAGAAGAAATTTAACATTTAAGGACAGCTGGTGTTAGGTGAAGGCAAAATCCACCTGACCAGAACAGGAATTCTGAGGGCTCCTTTACATGGCAGCACTGAAGCTCTGACAGCCAGCTGACAGAATTTAAGACATGAATTCACTGAATTAAACACTAGGGTGTGCAAGTCAGGATGCTTCAAGAGTCAATTTACACTTAAAAGAAACTTTACAGGAAAAAAATGGATATTTAACCCCTTGTCACCTTGAGAAACTCTTAATGAAGAAGACAAGAATCAGTGCTGAGGAGCTCTGTGAAACATTTTGAGACTTGACCTGATAACTGTAGAGAATAGAGGAGTTTCTTTTAGGTTGAATCAGATAATGGTAAATAAAATTTTATGTTTTATTTTTCCCAGATGTAAAAAAAAAACGTTTTACTGAGTTTTTCCCTGTAGGAAGAACTGCACATATAAACACACACACACACACAGAGACACGTATGTATATACATGTGTATGAATGTTTATATATATATGCATGCATTTTATTAACATACATATTTAAAAAGCATGTGTTTATACATACATATATAAATATACATGTGTATGTGTATGTATGTGGCGGGGCGGTTCTCTGCTTTTAACAAAGGCCTGTCTATTGGACACTGATATTAGGCGGTCAGGGAGAAGGCAGTCACTGAATAAATTAATGATCTCAAGCATTTTCAAAAAGGCCTTTTACAAAAAACGCAATCCAACTGCAGGCATTGTGATAAAAACAACTTGAGAAAATTACCTGTGTGGGGAATGTTTAAAAGATGCATTGATACAGAAATCATAAAAACATTTTAAAGGTTAAGTGAATCTCTAAACTCTTAAAATGTTATATAATTTTACATATATATATATTTTCTTAATCAAAATGCTTCAATATAAGGAATCTTATGAACAAAAAATTCTTGCCATAAATTTTGGTTTGAACCCTACATAAAACTAAATGTAAAGGTAATATTAGTTATTACTGTTATCATTTTCATTACTAAGTAATAGTACTGATTATTTTTACATAAATGCTTGTTTATGATATTTGTATACAAGTGCTTTATATAAATATCTGTATATACAAACTAGTGTAATTTTAATTAGTATATTTTTAATGAGAATGTTTTTAAAAGATCATTTTATGTTTGCTAGAAGTTGAATGTGTTCTCTGTTTCTGATAACTACACTCTAGAAAAATTTGGAATATACATTTGAGCCAGAAAAAGTTATATTCTAGTTTACCAAAAATAAGCATTCATAACCTCTGATGATGGAAAAAGATGTGTATCAATTGTGACACACACTGATAAGCAGTTCACCAGAATAATTTTCTTGTCCTCAACAAATCAAGTTCTTTTGTACATAAATGTAATAAAGATCACAGATATTCTGAATGATTTGTAGCATAGAAAATCTTGTGTGCCTGGTGAAAACAAGGATTAATGAAAACAATAAAATCTCTTCAATTTCCTGTTGTTTTGCTCTGGAGTTCAGATATATTTTTTTCTTCCTTGACATGGTCTCCATGTGAGTGCAGCAAGGGCAGCTCTGTCCTAGCAAGTCATCACATCTTTCTTTGACGGATGCTGGCTGGATACATGTTAGGCTGGATACGTGCAGACTCTACTACAGATTTCCAACAAGCACCCATGTGCTCCCCTTAAATATTCTTAATAAAAAGTAAACAAGGGTCAGAAAGAGATTTTATAATACTGTGCATTAGACTATATTTTATTACAGAGTCTAGGCATATATTTTGAAATCAAACTTCCACTACAACCTCAGCAAAAAATGCTATTCACTACAGTTCCTCCATCCTTTTTTTTTTTTTTTATAATAATGTTTAAATGAGGACACACTGAATTGCCAAAACATCCAGCACAAACAGATCTGAAGAACTTTGGGGATTTCTCACTTTTTTTTAGCACAATTTTCTGAAGAATTTTGCTTAGCCTAGATACATGAGGAGCAATTATTAGCCTGCTCACAGTAGTGTTGAATTAAAAAAATGCCTTAATTTCTCTAGCTCACTCAAGGTTCTAGTAAATGTTTGCATATGGCAATGAGTACTGTGACATAAATGCTGTATGTCTTTCCTGTTGTTGTTAAATAAGGCATTTTTCCTGCCTAGAGACAACTCAAATGTTATAGAGTTTACTAGTGTACAGCACATTGTCTTGAACAGACCTGACAGTGACTCAAACTCAGAAATCTCTGAGAATCTTCCTGACGTGGGGGCTGGGAGTAAGAATATCATAGTAGTAGTTTGCTTTGTCAAGCAGTTCCTCATGTACATGACTTATTCAGAAGAAAAGAAACCTGAATAACGGATAATCACACTCGTTAGTATGCTAAGCAATGTGCCCTAGTGGACAAGAAGGCCAATGGGATCCTGGCCTGCATTGGTGAGGCTGCACTATTGGGTGAAGTTCTGGGCTCCCCAGTACAAGAGGGACGTGGAACTTCTAGAGAGGGTGCAGCGTAGATCAACAAAGATGATTAAGAGACTCAAGCATCTGTCTTATGAGGAAAGACTAAGTAACCTAGGCCTGTTTAGCCTGGAGAAGACTGAATGGGAATCTGATCAACATGTACAAATACATGAGGGGAGAATGTAAAAAGAATGTGGTCAAACTCATCTCAGTGGTGGCCAGCAACAGACCAAGGGGTAATGGCTACAATATGAAACACAGGAAGATCTATCTCCGTATGAGGAAGAACTTCTTAACTGTGAGAGTGAGAGAGCCCTGGAACAGGCTGCGCAGAGACGTTGTGGAATCTCCTTTGGAAATCTTCAAAACTCGCCTGGATGCAACCCTGTGCCACATGCTATAGATGTCTCTGCTTTGTAGGAGGGTTGTACCAGATGATCTCTAGAGATCCTTTCTTACCAGTGAGGGTGTGGAGTCTCCTTCTTTGGAGATCTTCAAAACTCACTTGGATGCAGTCCTGTGCCACGTGCTCTAGGTGACCCTGCGTGTGCAGGGGGGTTGGACTAGATGACCCCTAGAGGTCCCTTCCAACCTTAAGCATTCTATGATTCTATGATTCTATGATTCTATGATCCTTTCCAAACTCAATCATTCAGTGATTCTGTGTTGCTGTGATTCTGTAGTATTGATAGGTTAACATCTCTCTAGGTTCTTTCTGCATATTGCCCTTGCCTGAATAACTGTGTCTTTTGGCTTAAATGTCAATCTAAATACATGGCTATATGTAGTAAATATAAAACTATTTTGTTAATTTGACATAAGAGCAGACTGTACTGAAATTGCTGTCCACAACTAAAAGCATAAATTTGAATATGAATATGAAATTCCAAACAGTGTTATAGCTTCAATGGATCACTGCACCTTCTGGAGTTACTCCTTTCTTTGTTCTTACAAATTCAGTGACGTACAAATGACCTGGAAGTAAAATGATTATGTGAATAATGATGTTTTGAAATATTTTGATCCAAATAATTGCATTCTGTTTAGGGTTTGCTGAGTCCTGCTATATCACCATCCCAGTGCCAATAAAATTAACAGTTCTTATCAGCTTATTCTTTATCTCTATTAAAAAAAAAAAAAGAGAGAGAGAGAGAGAGAGAGATGAGATTTTCAGAAATTCTTCACTGTTAATTTTTAAAAATTAAAGGCATAGAGCCTTGTTGTCTCAAAATCATATGAAATACTTGTCTTCTATAAAACTTTGTAGAGTCTAAGAATGATTAAAGATTATGAGATTTTATGGATGGCCAGCAGTGTATATCATCTAGAATGTTATGTGCATTGCAAGCACAAAGTGGAAATATTTGAAGGAACTTGTTAAACTTTTGGCAGCATATCATGGCAGAAACCAGTGACTCATGGGCCACACACCTTATAGCATCATTGCTGTGCTTTAGAAAAATATAGATATATCTATATTTCTGTAGCAATCAGTAATTTGCTGCCAGCTTTTTCACTAATTCCAATCTTGGCATCCTAAGGTCAATGTCTACTGGTGTATTTTTGGATTCTTCCTAAAATTCTACATGTTGGAAAGGTTTAATTATCTCAATAGAAAATTCTGCTTTTTAAAAGGAGATTAAATAGGAAGTAAGTAACTTGAAGGGTTATCAATTTTGTGTGTGTACTGTCCTTAGAACAAAAGGAATTTTTTTAAATGGTAGTAAAACAATTGTTTCTGAGGGATGAATAAAAACTAATTATACTCCTGTACAAATCAAACAAACTCACTATATTTTTAATAAAGGCTATTCCAAAATTGAGCTGCCGCAACAAATCAAATTTAAAATACAAGCTCAAATGAAATTTTGCTCACAAGAAAAATCAAATTTTGTACTGTTATTTCCTCATGAAATTTATCAAGTTAAGAACTCAGGGGCTTTTGGTCTTTATCTGAATGTGATTTTGCCTAAAGATCTTTCCCTCTGAAAAGTGATGTAATATGTTTGTAGCCTGAGTAGGTGTACTCTGTTAATATTCCTATTAATATTAATGTTAATATTAATAGTATATATTTCCACTTCACTGGAAATCATCAAAATGGTATGGAGATTCACGATACCTTTTTTTTTTTTTTTGAGTAAAAATTTCCTTTTTCTATATATTTTATTTAAAACAACAAAAAAAAAAATCCAACAAATCATAAAGACCAGTGCAGGGAACTGACATTTTATTGATGTCAGGTTTCATAGGCACCTAAAATGTTGTCAGATTAAAACATTTTCTGTTATCCGAAGTAATTTTTCAAGAAGAATAAAGTTTTGTATATATCTCTTTCTCTTGTACCTTCATTTGTACATTTCATATGTACATATACATAACAAGAACAGTGAGATCAGCATGGAGAGGGCCTTATATGGCCTTATTCTCCAGTGCAGTTAAAGGTGTCAATTGCTAATGCTTTTTTTCTTTCCCAAATACTAAGTTTAATCCTAGCTTCTTTGCAAATGTAAGAAAGAACATTCTGCTTACCAGCAATAACAGAATTTATGTCAGAGATGTAGTGGCTGCAATATTGTAGTTTGATAATATCTTAGAGAAATACTTAGACTCTAAGCTTGTTAAGAGTTTTATTTACTCAGGTATGTAGGTGATCTTTCTATCATATGTCTGCTTTCTGTGATGATGCTGTTTTGCTACCTATCCCTCAACTACTCCTTGTGCTGATTTTAACTTATACTCCTGTACACATATTTGGAGAGTCAGAAGATGCTTGAATATGTAATAAAGATGAGGAAGGAGTCCATATGCTGCTTAGCTGCTGTGCTAAATAAGAAGTTGCTGTGGTAAATAAGAAATTGCTTCTGGTAAAAATACTGTAGATTAAGGGTGACTCTGTCACAGCGTAGTACGCAAGAGTGGTCCTCGTGAGCAGCACAATGTGACTACAGAAGGTGGCAATAGTGCATCTGGCCAGTTGGCAGTCACCTGGGGTGTCCATGGCCTCAGGTACCACACTCTAGACTTATAGATGAATAGGGTGATAAGAAAGGGGATGGCATTGCAGAAACTCTCAACTGTGGTAGAATGGTGGAAAAAGTGATAACAAAGTAGTGAAACAAAGGAATTGTAGGGAATAATAAAACCTTTATTTTTAATGAATAAAAACAAAAAGATAATTTGACTTGTGATTGATTTTAAGCTGCTACCTTTGGGGAAGAGTTGCAGAGGGGAAATGTGGGATGAACACCACTCAAAGCAGTTGTAATATGCCCAGCATTCCTGCCCAGTAAGTGTGTCTGCACCACAATTCCTCCCTAACTGATGTGACAGCATGTGATCAGAATCCATAAGACAGTAATCTGATTGTGAACCTAAAGCAGAACCTAAGCAAAATTGTAGAATTACCTTTTAGTACTTGGCTATAGTGAATTACTTTGAAAGATAGCAGTGTAGAAGTGAGCGACAGATATTTATAATTGACAACCATGCTACACCTAGAGTGCTTGTTCTTTTATGGTTCTCCAAAACTTAACGAGCATCAAAAAGAATCTCCAGTGTGGTCCCAGCCTTGGCACAACATCACACACTGGGAGCATATAAACCAGAAAGATTTCTCTTTCCTATGTAGAACCTTGTGTTGATATACGTGTTGACCAATCCTGGCTTCCACGAAAGAAAATAAAAATAGTGATGAAAGGTCTTGGTACAAATACAGAATACATTTCACACTTAAGGGGTGCCAAATGCTTCCTAGCATTTGGAAGATCCAGCAAGAACACTGACTATTGCTAGTGATTAAAGATTTTGTGAGGTTAAAGATTTTGCTTGACAGGGTTTTGCATCCTGACTAGTTAGACATGTGTTTTTTTTGTAGTGCTAATTCAAGATAAATGATCTCTTGGGAAGTGGACAACTCTCAGAATTCAATGCATAGAAATCAAATCTGTAAGAACTAAGGAATTTTTTGCTTCAAAGTATGAAACAGGGAATATGTCATCATCATTCCCCACATGTATATTCCAGTATAGAATAAGCAGGAGTACATTTGACCCTGGGAATGAGAAAAATACATGTAAGGCAATATGTTGAATCAAAATAAAACTTTATCTGTATTTCAGTGTGGAGTAGTGACTTCTTTATTAGTAGTTTTTCTATACAGGTCATATATTGATATGAATTTCTGTAGATGTGAGCTTCTACCAGGAGGTTTTCTGTATCAAGGAAACCCCACCATTTTACAATGTTCAGCCTCAGCTGTTTAGATAGCACCCTCTTGCTGCATACAAAGTTTAAATTAAATCCAAGATGCCTGAGGCCAAAAAAGATGGAATCAATATTCTTTCCATTTAAATTGAAATTTCCACATTTTGCATATGAAAGCGTTGTGATCTTCAGTATCTGTCTAATTTCTTTTTATTCAATAGTGTTTAAGTATACAGTATATAGTATGTAGTAATAATAGTGTAGTATAGTAACATATAGTATATAAGAACAGCTGTAGTATCTATGCAGGCAATTAATCAACAAATTACTGCCCTCACTACAAAACCTATCTATACATATGAAAGCTGTGTGTTAGAGATGGTGCATTTGAGAGATGGTATCTGTGGATTAGTCTTAAAATTATCTTATGTAAGTTTCTGTTGAACATATTTACAGAGGCTCTTAGCATTACCTTGGGATTTCACATTACTCTGAAATCTGCAAGGATGAGGATCAGATTTGTGTCTGTTGGTAAAATACGAACATTAAATATCTTGTTACAGCCTGCCTTTTCATATACCACTGATTGTCCCATAATGCTGTAAGCTTGGACGGTTTCCTTATCCTTTTTTAAAATGACTTTACAGAAATTATTTTAGCACTTTCTTGATTCTATTTCTGAATGATAATTGTTATCAGGTTGACTCACACCCTATTATCATATTTTTAAGGTACATCTCTCTTTTTTGTTATTTATTTGTTTATTTGATTGTTCATATGTTTGTTTGATTTTGTTATGTCTACTGGCTTACAGGGATTAAAGACACATTCCAAGAATTTTCCCAGAATACAAGTTCTCCACTTTTAAATTTAAAACTATGCCTGCCAAACTACATCTGGTTTTATTTATTGTGTACATCTGATATAGATGCTTACTTGGATTGCCTAAAGGTTTTCCTACTGCATGAGGAAAGCAAAAACTTTTACAAAAAACATGTATAATTTATTTCCTTAGCTCCAATAATTTGCCTAAGTCTAGGTAGTCACCTATGTAGAGTTTGAATAGAATTCCACATAGAAGGATTAAAACCTAGTCCACCCAAGCTGGTGGACTCTTCTTGGAGGACTTTTCTAACAGGTGAAAACCTACATATTTTTTGTCAGTGGTTGAACAGTTTCTGTAGCATTTTAATGTAACAGAATTTTACTCTTATTTTGATATGAGTTCATTCATCAGTTTAAATTATTATTAACAGAGCTGAATTAAAGTATTTCCACCTGCCCCATAATGCTACCTCCATCCTATAGAGATAAGTGTTTCTTCATTGGGAATGGAGGTGCTATGTGATCCAAAACGATGTTTTGCAAACATAGTTCCGTTTTTTGAGAGTTTAAACACATTTTTTCCTGTTTGAGAGTTAGGACAAATCCATCTTCAGGCAGACAGATAACAAGGAAATTTATCCCTAAATGTACACATTCTTAATATCTCTCAGTGTCCATGGTAGTTTTTATTTTCATTTGTGATAAGAATGTTTTATTCACTTGTAGAAGACATACATTCAAATTTTTTTGAAAAGTACATGTAAACCTAACAGTTCCCCAGGCACTGAAGGAAACTGTTACGGATTGTGTTTGTCTCAACATTGTTGGCACACCATTTACCTGGAGAATGCCCTGACATCTTGTCTCTGGGAAGATCTCTCACCATTTGTACCTCTTAACCCTGGCATCTTATATCTGGGAAGATCAGCTGGAGACCTGAACAATGACATTCTCAGCTGTGCCCTCCAGAGCAGTTTGCATTCGAATCAAGGGTGAAGAGGAATACCAAAGCACACAGCACATAGGACACAAACTGCACCATATCAGAAAACTTCAATAAAATGGGAGGACTCTTTGAGAAGGAGGATAAAAGGACTACATATTCCTGCACCAAGGGGTGCAGAACATCACCTGCACTGGTGTGCACGGCCTTCTGCTTCCGAATATCACCTGCACCCACATATGCGGCCTTCTGCCTGTGGATCATCACTGCACTGAAATGCCATGGCTTCTTTCCCTGAACATCCATTGCACCAAGGCACCGGGGCACCTGTACCTGCACTCAAGTGGAGCCAATGACACTTAGCCAGACTGGTGGTGGTGGTAACTATAATCTTGTTGCATCTCACCCGCTTGCTTGCTTATCTTTCTTTTTTCCCTTCTTCTTCTCTCTGTCCTATTTGGGCTTATGAGAATAAAGCTAACAAGGTTGTATGGCATTTGACTCCGTTTGTGTCTTAATCTCGTTCTTGAGATCATATTGAAACCTCCCCCGACATTGGATCGGGGCAGGCACTTAAGTACTTTTGAAGTCATCCAGTAAAAAAGAATAAATATGTAACAAGTAAATAGTGGCAGAAAATTGTACTTTGAAATTAAACCATAATTTGTATAAGAAGCTTCTGCATACATTGCTGCAATTAATATTTTTCCTGTAAATGTTGCAAGCCAGGGAAGTTAATTGGAAATGAGGCATACTGATTGATAAATATTTAAGAAAACAAAATTATGGAAGGGTTTAACAGCTCTTGGAAAAGTGCTTGCTCATGCAACTCTGAATGCTAGACAGAATGTGTTCTGATCATATGATATTCTTTAAAAGCGTTTAGAGATACTGTAGATTTACCCATTTTATTTGTTCATAGATAACTTGTGATATGCACTTATCTATCAATGTCTTACTGCATAGTAATCATGAGGTTTATCTAATGAACATCAGTGACTTCCTTACTGAAAGTTAATCTGCATGTCATAAGCTTAGCTGAGGAAACTTAAACCACAATTAATTTAATGAATTTTGGCAATTAGCACAAAGTTGAAAATCATATACACTGAAAATCTGATCTTGTAAGGATACATTGGAATCATAATGAATAATTACTGTACAACAGTGTTTGATTAAAATGATTAAAATCAACCTGTAGTCATAGAATAGAAGTTTATATGAGGATGAAGATAGCTCTAAGAATAACCAAGAAGCGTCTAGAAACATTTGCCAGCTACATCCAATATATTCTCCATGCAATCACTGGTAAATCGGTTCTCATTTGTGTAAACCTTAACTCTAGATGCTGAGAGCAAACTCAAAACACTGACATAAAATCCTAGAAGTAGTCTAGGTGTACAACTGCTGTTATTCACTAGAATATCTTATTTTGTTAATTTGCACAAAATAATGGTATAACTATGAAAATCCTAGTTCTTCAGCTGCTTATACATGTAGCTTGCACAGGCACATGTTATGCGTGTGTTAATATGTATTTTTTTTTCTTTCTTTTACTCTGAGATGGAAGTTGGGATCAAGCCAGAACAAGAGCTGTCTTCTGAAACTTCAATTAAGTTCTTGTTTGTTCTTATGTTTGTTTGGGTTTGTCTCCACCAAGTTTATATAACATTTGAATACGAAATTAAAAATTGTTCCTGCCAGTTCTCCATACAAGATATATGGTGCTGTCTGTAACTGCTTGATGTTATCTTAAAACTTGGCCTTGACAATCTTAAGGATTTGCATCCTAAGGATAGGATCCAGGATTCTCTCCTGGATCTCTTCTGTGATCTTGAAGTCTGTGTGTCTACTCATCTTTTCCAGGATTAAAAGAATGACCTACTCAGACAAGCACAACAGTATCTGCTTAAGTATATAGGAAGGTCTAGTTAGAAGGGTAAGAACTTATAAACTATTACCATAAAGCCCTATTTTTCCCGCAAAGAGGTAAAGGGACTAATCTTAAGCCCACTGGTATCCAGAATCTTTTACTTCAGTTTCTTTTATTTACTTTTTAATCTTGTTCATCTTACCTTACAACAGTAAGCTCTCTTACAGCTGAATGTTATCTCTCTGATATGCTCTCAGTAACATAGATTTCTCTCATTTTTCCTCCACAGTCTTCATTATTTGCAGTATTATATAGAAGAAAAGTGAGGATTCAGGTGCACAGTTAAAGGAATTTATTTTGAACAGAAAAGTTTCATCTGGCAGATCCATGTCTGAATAATTTGTATGTCAGCCCTTCCCATGTGGAGGGAAGGGCTAGTCCTCTAGCACATCCAAAGGCTGAAACTTACAGTAGTTGCATATCTGATGTAAAACCAGAGTGCCCTCTCTCCTTCATCACCATAATTGTGTATTTGTATTGAAGGATACCATGCTTTCAAAGAAATAAAAGATTCGTAAACATATGAATAAATTTAGCTCGTTTTCTGTTTTTCTCTAGGGGTTTTCCTTACCTCATCCTTCTTATTTCTAAATAAAATAATAAATGTTCAGCAGGATTAAGGGGGGAATGAATAAAAGGGAAAAAAGTTAATGCTTTTTATGCATGGCCTTTAAAAATAGAAATTAGGAAGGAAAAAAAAAGAAACAAAAACACTCCTTGGAATTACATTTACGTTGATTCTTTTTTTGTTTTATTTTTTCCTTGTTTTATTGTTTCCGTGCTTTTAATCTTTCTAAGATTTTGAGTAATTTCACACTGAAACTTAGTTTTAACATGAACGATGGTTTACCTCAGGAAACCAAACAACAAAATAGTCACAGAAATTAGTGTCCCAAGGTTTTACTAAGTATTTTGTACATATAATAGCCATACAGGCAATCACACTCAGAGTCCACTGAACTGAGAAAACTCGAACAACAAAACACCTCAAGATAAAGCAAGATATACCATGAGAATGAAGAACAAAGTTGTTTTCTTAGCCTCTCCATAATGATAGTCTAATATTCTAAAATAATATTTAAAATAAAAATCAGAATAATATTCTAAAAGTGAATAAATCCAAAATTCTTATTTACTTTGTTTCTGAGTCATTGAGATGCAAAGTTTGAAGCTTTCCTCTGAAAAAAACTACATAAACAAAAAAAATATCCCCACATACCAATGTTACAGTACGTTAAAAATGGAGAGCATGGCAGCACAGACATTTATGAACCATTTTATATGTTTTTTTTTAGGTGAAACACATTTCAAAAGATTTAGAAACTACTTTAAATCGTGTGTTTTGTTTTAAATGGCATGTATTATGATAAAACAGTTGCTATGCCATCGTAAGACTGAAAACCAATTCAAAATACATCTATTCCTTTTTATTTATCTTTCAGAAGATAAAATGATCATGTGAGATAATGAAATCTCTTTTCCCTGCCTTTTCAAATGGAATACTCATGATCATGTAAATCATGTTTGATCATGATTTAAGGTGGTCTGAGACAGTTTAACATCATCTATTAATCCATGCAATTTTCTGCTTGTCATCTGAATTAACTGTTGCTCTCCTGAGTATTTAGATATAAAAGTATACCTTTTCAGATTTTTTTAAAGATTTCAGGCTTAGTTGTACTGCATTTGAAAGATTGGTCAAGTGGGAGAATTTATTAGAGCTAAAAGATTACCATAAAGACAGAAGTATATAGCAAGCCTAGAATTATAACTGTCTGATAATCACAGAATCATAGAATCATTATGTATATGCATATATGATCTCGAAGGGAAGGGCTCTGGAGCGGACGCTCGTCCCGGAGCTCCTTGTCTTGAGGCGAACAACAGAGCGAGAGGCAGCCCCAGCGCCGACCCCCGTGCGGGCAGTGCTGAGCTCCCGGCCAGAGGCGGCTCTGACTCAGCGGGGGCGGAGCCGGCAGGGCAGGCGGGAATTCAAAAACTGCCCCCAGGGAGCGCGAGCAACCAGGAGCGCGGGGAACAGAGCGGGCAAACAGAGCGTGGCGCGCCAGGGAGGGCGTGGCGCGGCAGTTAGCGCGGCAGTTTGCGCAGGCAGGAGGTGCGGGCAGGGGTCAGGGAGTAGGGGTCAGGTAAAGACATGGTCTCCACTCGGCAGAGAGCTTCCGCCAGGAAGACTGTGGCGACCCAGACTGAACCGCCACAGAAACATGCAGCGGTCCAGGCTTCTGGCTGCGGGGAATGCCTGGGCCTCTCCATGTTACCGGGGAGTGGCGAAAGCACAGCCTGCCTTAGGTGTGAGCAGGTGGATGACCTGCTCAGCCTGGTGGCAGAGCTAAAGGAGGAGGTAGAACGACTGAGGGCCATCAGGGAATGCGAAAGGGAAATCGACTGGTGGAGCTGCATCCTGCAGTCTTCCCAGGAAAGCTACCCTGAGAACTCCCCAATTCAGTCAGAAAGTCCAGTGCCCTCTTGCCCTAGGGTAGAGGGGGTGGACTTAACAGTTTCCAGGGACGACCAACAATGGAAACGGGTCCCCACTCGAGGTGGCAGAAGATCCCCTCCACGGCCCACCTCACCTCCACCGGTGACCACGTTCAACAGGTACGAGGCCCTGGAACATGTGAATCAGATAGAGGAGGCCTTGAACCAAGGCCCGTCTAAGGGGATCTCTACAGAGGGGCAGTCTAATCCATGTAGCAAGGCTGCTCCCCCTAAAGTGAAAAGGAGCACCCGGAAGAAGCGGCGGGTGATCGTCGTGGGTGACTCCACGCTGCAGGGCACGGAGGCACCGATATGTAGACCGGACCCCTCATCCAGAGAGGTCTGCTGCTTGCCTGGGGCCAAAATAAAGGATATCACAGAAAGGCTCCCAAGAATAGTTCAGGAGTCGGACTATTATCCTCTACTATTGATTCATGTGGGTGCTAATGATGCCATGGGGAAAATGAGGGACGTCAAGCAAGACTTCAGAGCCCTAGGGATGGCCATCAAAGGTACAGGTGCCCAGGTGGTGTTCTCCTCCATTCTGCCAACGAGGGGAATGGACTCAAGGAGGAGAAGGCGGATATGGCAGCTTAACAACTGGCTGCGCCGCTGGACCTGGCAACAGGGTTTCGGCTTCTACGACCATGGGTCTCTGTTTGATGACCAACAGCTAGTGGGGAACGATGGTACTCATCTTAGCAAGAGGGGCACACGTCTCTTTGCCAAAAGGCTGGCCAACCTGGTTAGGAGGGCTTTAAACTAGGCAAGAAGGGGGAAGGGGAGTGGCACACTGACACGGCAAGCAGTACCGCACAGCCCAGGTCAGATGGCGTCCAGCGGGAGTATGGTAGTGGGGAAGTGAGGATAGGAAATGATCACAGAGGGTCCTCTTTCACCCCTCCTGGGAAACCTGTGGCCTCTGTTGCTTCCCTGAAATGCCTGTATACCAATGCGCGAAGCATGGGGAATAAGCAGGATGAACTGGAGATCTGTGTGCGGTCCCAGCGTCATGATCTCATCGGAATCACAGAGACGTGGTGGGATAGCCCGCACGACTGGAGCGCTGCCATGGAAGGCTATGTGCTCTTTAGGAAGGACAGGCTGGGAAGGCGAGGTGGTGGAGTTGCTCTTTATGTGAGAGAGCAACTGGAATGCATGGAGCTCAACCTGGGAGTCGAGGATGAGCGAGTTGAGAGCTTGTGGGTAAGGATTAGAGGGCAGGCTAATGTGGGAGACACTGTGGTGGGTGTCTGCTACAGGCCACCTGACCAGGACGAGGAGGTTGATGAGGCCTTCTATAGGCAGCTGGATGTTGCCTCACGGTCACAGGCCCTGGTTCTCATGGGGGACTTCAACTACCCCGACATCAACTGGGAGGACAACACAGCCAGGCATAAGCAGTCCTGGAGGTTCCTGCAGAGCGTCGATGATAACTTTTTGACGCAGGTTGTGGAGGAGCCGATGAGGAGAGGTGGGCTACTGGACCTCGTGCTATCAAATAGGGAGGGCCTAGTAGGAGATGTTAAGGTGGGGGGTAGCCTCGGCTGCAGTGACCATGAGTTGGTGGAGTTCAGGATTCAACGAGGAGGAGGCAGGGCTGTAAGTAGCCTTGCGACGATGGACTTCAGGAGGGCCAACTTTAGCCTCTTCAGAGACCTCCTCTGTAGAATCCCATGGGCTAGTGCTCTAGAAGGCAGGGGGGCCCAAGAGAGCTGGTTAGTTTTCAAGCGGCACTTCCTCCACGTCCAGCAACAGTGCATCCCTGTGTGTAGGAAGGGAGGCAGAGGGGGCAGGCGACCTGCGTGGATGAGCCGGGAGCTTGTGGCAATGCTCAAGCAGAAGGCAGCGGTATACAGAATGTGGAAAAAAGGACAGGCCCCCTGGGAGAAATACAGGAACATAGTCAGGGAGTGCAGAGATGCGACAAGGAAAGCTAAGGCACGTATGGAAGGCAAGCTGGCAAGGGACGTTAAAAATAACAAAAAAAAATTCTTCAATACATTAACAGCAAAAGGAAGATCAGGGAGAACGTGGGTCCGCTGGAGGACGGGATGGGCACCTTGGTTACAAATAACACAGAAAAAGAAGAGTTGCTCAATGCCTTCTTTGCTTCGGTGTTTACCAAGGGCAGCCCTTTAGAGCCCCAGGCCCTAGAGGCAAGAGAAGAAGCTGGTGGAGAGGAAGACTTGCCCTGGGTAGAGGAAGATTGGGTCAGAGAGCACCTAAGGAACCTCGATACCCACAAATCCATGGGCCCTGATGGGATGCACCCCAGAGTGCTGCGGGAGCTGGCAGATGCCATAGCTAAGCCGCTCTCCATCATCTTTGAAAGACCCTGGAGAACGGGGGAGGTGCCGGAAGACTGGAAGAAGGCCAATGTCACGCCAGTCTTCAAAAAAGGCAAGAAGGAGGACCCAGGCAACTACAGGCCAGTCAGCCTCACCTCCGTCCCCGGAAAAGTGATGGAACGGCTCATACTGGCTGTTGTCTCCAGGCACATGGAGGACAAGAAGGTGCTCAAGAGTAGTCAGCATGGATTCATCAAGGGAAAATCTTGCCTGACTAACCTGATAGCCTTCTATGATGAAATGACCGGCTGGATAGACGAGGGGAGAGCGGTGGATGTCGTCTATCTCGACTTCACCAAGGCTTTTGACACCGTCCCTCACAACATCCTCCTGGGCAAGCTCCGGAAGTGTGGGATAGATGAGTGGACAGTGAGATGGATTAGGAACTGGCTGGATGGCAGGGCCCAGAGAGTGGTGATCAGCGGTGCAGAGTCTAGTTGGAGGCCTGTGGCTAGCGGGGTCCCCCAGGGGTCAGTCCTTGGTCCAGTCCTGTTTAATTTATTCATCAATGACCTGGATGAAGGCACAGAGTGCTCCTTCAGCAAGTTTGCTGATGATACCAAACTGGGAGGAGTAGCTGATACCCCAGAGGGCTGTGCTGCCATCCAGAGGGACCTGGACAGACTGGACAACTGGGCGGTGAAAAACCTCATGCAATTCAACAAGGCCAAGTGCAAAGTCCTGCACCTGGGGAGGAATAACCCCAGACACCAGTACAGGCTGGGGACCGAACTTGTGGAGAGCAGCTCTGCGGAGAAAGACCTGGGTGTCATGGTGGACGACAAGTTGACCATGAGGCAGCAGTGTGCCCTCGTGGCCAAAAAGGCCAATGGGATCCTGGGGTGCATTAAGAAGAGCGTCTCCAGCAGGTCGAGGGAGGTGATCCTGCCCCTCTACTCAGCCCTGGTGAGGCCGCATCTGGAGTACTGTGTCCAGTTCTGGGCTCCACAGTACAAGAGGGATGTGGAGCTGCTGGAGAGAGTCCAGCGCAGGGCTACAAGGATGATCAGGGGCCTGGAACATCTGCCCTATGAGGAGAGGCTGAGGGAGCTGGGCCTGTTCAGCCTGGAGAAGAGAAGGCTGAGAGGGGATCTAATCAGTGTATATAAATACCTCAAGGGAGGGAGTGCAGAGGACGGGGATGGTCTCTTTTCAGTGGTGGCCACTGATAGGACTAGAGGAAATGGCCGGAAACTGAAACATCAAAAATTCCATAGGAACTTAAGGAAAAATTTCTTAACAGTGAGGGTGACAGAGCACTGGAACAGGCTGCCCAGAGAGGTTGTGGAGTCTCCTTCTCTGGAGATCTTCAAAACCCGCTTGGATGCAGTCCTGCGCCACGTGCTTTAGGTGTCCCTGCGTATGCAGGGGGGTTGGACTAGATGATCTCTAGAGGTCCCTTCCAACCCTAAGCATTCTATGATTCTATGATTCTATGATTCTATATCAGATCTCTACAGCTCAATCATGGCTGTACAGCATCACAGCAATTCTCACACTTCATGGGTCACCCATCTTGAGGAAAATATTCCTCGTTTTCCCTTCACTGTGCCCATTGATGACAGAGTGTCTTGTCTGGTGCATGGGTCCTCAGATACAGTACAGGTGATCAAGGAAGGAAAGGGAAGGATGGGAAGGAAAGGAAAGATAAGGACTCAAGGCAAGGCAAGACAAGACAGGAGAGGGAAAGGAATATCCCAAAAGAACCAAGTTGTTGGCAGGATAAAATTTCAAATATTCTCCTAAATGAATCTTTAGAAATACTTAAAATCCCATTTTGGGTGGAGATTGTGTTTCCAGAATGTTCAGCGCATTTTAGAATATACATTGATGTTTCACAATGGTATAAATATAATCCCACTCTAAGTTAGGTTAAAGGGAGAATAAGAACGTATAAATAGTGAGAAAATGCATCATATAGTAGCAGGAATACATCTGTTAAATATTTTCCTCTAAAAATGTTTGGCTTAGATACTTTTATTTTACATAGCGTGGATGATGTATATAACATATCTACTATCTCAATTCCAGTGTAAAATTTTACTATTTTGCTATATTTAGCATATAAGAGGTCTGAAAAGGGGTCTGAAATAGTGCCTCACAGGATAACAACCTAAAAGATGTAACAGAAATAAGGATATGCTGTTCTACATATGGAGGAAAGCTTAATCTTACTGTAGCTATGGTCAAAACATCAGTGGTTCCAGGTATATCAAAATTTTGACTTGTTTTTTGTAAAGGACCACAGCTTCCTTTTTTATTTTTCTTTCTCTTCCTTCATCCTTCCTTACATGACATTGATTATTACTCTGGCTAGTGTGTCATTTAATTTAAATAGTAATAAACAAATTAGCTAAAAAATATTTTCTTTGACAGCTAAATTCTGAAAATTTATTAATGAATATACTAACAAGTCGTATGAACTGAAGAGAAAGGAAAAAATGATGAAGTCTATAAAATAAGTAGATAGTTAAAAGACGTTTTCCCTGAAAAGAACATTTGCACAATTTGCAGTCTAAATATGCATGTAAATGATTTAAATCTAATAAACAATAGTAGAGGACTGATTTTGATCAAAAAACTTTACACTGACTATGGCTAACATAGAGTAGCAGCATAAATTTATGTTTTCAGCTGGCAGTACTAAACATAGAAAGTGTCCTTTCTTCAAGTTTTGTACTATATACTGCATTTTTCCATTCAACAATAATGTGAGATAAATTGGTGTCATTATTTGTTATTAAGATCAATACTGCAAAATGTCCACTTTAGAACTAGACAGTTAGAAAAGGAGCATCCTGAAATTGCTATTCTTCTTGATCCAGTTTCTGTTACATATATTATGTTCACGTTTCAGATTCTGTTTAAGTTGTAGCAGTCTGCACTGTTTTTAGCAAGGATCCTAGACTTGATTTGTCCTGGAAAAAACATAAACTATTCTCCTCATATAATCAGCCTCTCAGGTTTGTGACAGTAGAGCATGTTCGTATCATTCAGTTATTATTAAAATGATGTAGTTGCTCCTTCTTTGTCCTTAGACCTCTATATAAATTTTATCAGTTGATTTTATGATTTTGATCTTATTACTGACAACTTAAACTTATCTAGATGGTCTCATGTTGCATGCTTGCACAGAGTAAACAAGAGGAAAATACTCGCTCTGTGCAATTAACAGTGAACATTTTTTGTTCATGACAGTTGGGACAGATCTACTTGCAGACTAGTGAATGTCCATAGTTCATGAGATAATATTTCCAGATTATTCAGCTACACAAAAATGAATTGTATCTCTATATGTGTAGAGGTTAAATTGAATATTCTGACCTATTAAACCAGTATGCATCACTGAAGTCAGTAGATGAGTATATGTTGCTGAGAAGTCAGGATATATATATGTCATGAGGTTAGGAGCACTTAACCTCATCTGCCAGGTTCACGCCTTTCTTTCCAACCAGCAGTATCAAAAAGAAAAAAAAAAAAGGGGGGGGGGGGGAAGGCAGGACTTTTGCTGAAGAATCATCTCTATATTCATTAAACTCTATCTTGTTTTAAACCCAAGTTTCTGTCCTTGACAAGAATCTTCAGACTGTCATACACAAAATATTAACATGAAAGCAACAGTTCTCATTGAGTCATCAAACATTTTCCATTTGTTCTCTTATCCCTGGAGCCACTCAATCTCTTTCTATAACCCTCTGCCATGTGATTTTGCAACAGAAGAAAACATAAAATTATACTGTGAAAGTAAAACATTGCTATACTACAGGCTGTTATTGCTTCAAGGTGGACCAAGGTTTTCTTACATTAGCATGGCAGGATTGACCATTTTCCCATTCCTCTGACCCTTTGTCTTCATACTGGTTAGCAGAAATACATAGTATTTTGCACTTCTCTGTAATTTTTTTTTTGTTGTTGTTGTTCTTTCTTTATAATTCCTCATCTGGGCTATAAGTTCCACTCATTTTGTTCATGAATAAAATTTGATCATTTTTAACTTATGGCTAATTTAAAAAGCTTTTTTTTTTTTTTGGTGAATATTTTATGTCTTTTTTTTTTTTTTTTTTTTTACAGAGACTTCCTGTTACTCCACACTTTTTTTTTCGCAAACTCTGCTGATATGAATTCTGCCTAAATTACAGAGGCAGTTACAGAGTTGCTGGATCTTTGAATTTTGTGACTTGTCCTTTTCTTCATATTAATGAGGATTCACTTTAAAGAGGTTTTTGGAAGGAAAAGGATTTTTCAGTTTTTTCAAAAGAAAGTAAGACAAGTAAGTAAAAGCATTGTTGCTGTTGTTCTTTTTATTGTTCTTACTTGTCCATCTGAGAAGACTAGAAAAAGATAGACAAGCTTTGGGTCTGAGGAAAATTTTTTGGCTTAGGAAATTAATGACTATAATTATAATCTGATCTTCAGCTTCAGCAAAACAAGTAAATAAAAATAATATTCGTTTAGGAGAAGAGAAGTGTCTAAGAAGAAAGACAAGCAAACTTTGGGCACTGACATTTTTCCTCACCTCCTTTATGCAGTAGTTGTTGGGCAATATTCCCATATTTTCAGAGATTTTTTCTTTGTCTGGCTTGTGAATGCCTGCAGCCTTTAAATATTATATAACATGTGAAGCTGGAATCCAGCTTCTGTGCCTAAATGAAGGACAATCCATGGTTTCATTTGGAATAAATGATATATTCTTCTAACTAAATGCACTAATTACCATAAATAAATCATATTGAATTCTTATTGGAATGATGATTAAGCAGCACAATTGCAGCCTTTTAGTTTGTGCATTTCTGTTTACCTTCCCAGATCATTTTCCTGGAGCATACATCCCTTTTTGGGGGGTTGAAAAACACATTCCAAAATTCAAATGATAATTAGATTAAATAGCCCAATACAAATGTTGTCATACTCCTGAATATCAAATTTAATTTTCCTGTTTGATGATACATGATAAGGGGAATAAAGAAAAGCACAAAACAGCAAAAGATGTCCATAACTCTTTCAGTATGAAGTATTTTAAAGTAAAATAAGAAATTATAAAGGATGCCTGCACAGTTTTTACCCCCTTAGCTAGCACATGAAACAGCTATATGCAGGCCAGGAAAGTTAAAGTGAGAATACAGTGTGAATATTATTGTTCACTCCATCCATTTCCCAGTGATAAAGCACTATCCTATAATTACCTAGGAGTTTAGAAGGTGGGGGGGAGGGGAAGCAAGGGGAGAGGAAATTGTCCTACCCGTCATAAAATATTCAGTGCACTCCAGTTTAACAGTCTGGAATTTATAGAAGCCGGATGTTCAGTTACTATAAATTAGCCTAACTTTACTACAGCTTTGATTTGCTTTATACTCAAGGATTTACTAGCCAGGTATCTAGATGAACCATATGGATTTGACTGCAGAAATACTGCCTTTTAAATTATGCTAGAAGAGTCAATTTACTAATTCCATCCTCCATGCGCAAACTAGGACAAAAGTTTCCTCCCATCTAGGTTCACTACAATGATTAATTATGTAGCTTATCTGAAGCCTAAAAAATTATTAGTGATGTGATTGTATTGGAGAAATCTTAATACACACGAATACCAAACCTGATACTTAATTAATCTTCTAGCCTTCTATGATGATCAACTAGGCTGTCAATGAGAAATCTGTGATGCTGCTTATCCCAATCTCATCACAGCTTTCAACAGTGTCTCCAACTGTCTTCAACAACTGAAACACTGTTTCAACACTCTCATAGACAAACTATGAAAGTTAGGCTAAAAGATGATGAATTACAGTATTGTGGACTGGCAGAACAGACACTTAAAGGAGTGGCTGATAACACCAGATGCTTACTTGAGGCTTATCTGAGAGCTTTCAGAGGTACCATGAAAGGTTAGAGAAATAGTCCTCCACTGAGGAGTTCATTTCCTCCCTTTCCTCCCTTCTTCCATTTCCCTCCCCCTCCAAATGAGACAGGAACCTCAAGTAGTTCAGTAAAGAGAAGTGTGAAGTTCTGCAACTGGACAGATAAAGCAGTACACAAAGGGCCAATCAAATGAAAAGCAACTCTGGAAAAAGTGCTTGGGTGTCCAGTGGACAAAATGGCCATAAGCCACAAGTGTGTCCTTGCAGCAAAGAAGGCCAACAGCATCCTGATCTGCATGAATAAAAGTGTTCCCAGCAAGCTGAAGGAGATGATCTCCTCTCCTCGATGCTTGAGGGGCCACGTGTAGAACGCTATACCCATTTCTGGCTTCCTAGTATTAGATAGACATGGCCAGGATGAAGCAAATATATCACAGGGCCACAATGATCAAATAATTCAATGATTGCTTAATTTCTCTTATGCAGAGAAACTGAGAGATCTGGGATTATTTAGCCTGGAAAAATAGGGAGAAATCTTAGTAATGTTTACAAGTATTTGATAGAGGGGAGTAAAGATGATAGAACCAGGCTTTTCTCAGTGGCACTCAGTGACAGGAGAAGAGACAATGTGCACAAATTCAAAAATGAGAATATCCTTTTCCTTTTTGTTTTACTTTATTTTGAGTTTCCTCAAAGTGTGATTACACAGTCACACAGAGTGCCTGGAGAGTAGTATAGTCTCAATCTTTGGAAATATTCAAAACCCAGTTGGCATGTATGACCCTGCTTGAACTGGTGGGGTTTGACTAGATAATCCCCTAGAGAGACCTCTGCAAATGTGCTTTGAAAATACATCTTCAGTGAAGAAAAGCACTCAAAAGGAAAAGCAAGAGGTTCTTAATTACAAAAGATAGAAGATTCTAGTCCTTTTATAAGAGATGCAGCATGATGACAGAGTAAATACAAGACCATATTAATAAATTTATATAGATTTGCAGATAAAATCATTTTTATATTGATTAATTTGAAAATACCAGAAATAATTCTCTTCCAATGTTTTCAGCAATACTATAACATTTCCACTTCTTCTAAACTATGTTTTGAACCAAGGCAAGGTACTTTCATTTTGAAGGGACTTTTTTTCTTTGTTTTCTACTTTTGAAATAAAAGTCACATTGATTCACTTATAATTTTCTTTTTACTTTTTCCATAGTGGAAGGCAAAATCATTCAGATCCAGAAGGTAAAATATCATATTAATACTACATCATTGTATGTCTGATTAGGATGTGTGGTCTACAAAACTTTGTTTTACCAGAGAGATGAATTTTCCTATCTATTTATTTAACGACAAGTAGTGGTAACTTTGGTGAATCTGAAAAACATACAAACCATTCCTTAAACTCCTTACTATATTACTGTACTCATTACTCATATCATTATACAACTTACTTATAGTAGATTAATTCTACCATGCATATCAGATCATATTAAAGTAAGTTAGCTAGTAGTTGGTCTCATTTTAATGTTATTATTTTTATTTTATTCCTTTCTTTTGAAAGATGGATGACCAGCCGTATCTTAAAAGATCTCTACATCTCCATAGGTACTGATTCTAGAGGATGAAGAAATAAATTAAGGTTGAAAATTGAGATGAATACATAAGATTTCAGAGCAGGTCATCACCTATTAAGGATGTTATGGAATCATACTACACATTTTTTTAAACTCAAGAATTACACATTCTGTAAAGACCTTTTTTATTTATAATGTGAAAGCTTACTAAAACTGTTCAGTAAAATAAAAGCCTGTTATAAAATAAAATAAATCAAAATAAAATATCAGCCATCTTAAAATTAAATTTTAGGTGAGTTAATGAATAATCTTATTGGAGGGCAGCAAAGTAATTATATATAAATATCTAACCTTGCCAGGAAAACAATTCTATAGATTTATATTCAACAGCTTATTCTTTAACAGCTGTAAATAATAGAATAGATTTACCATATACATATTGCCAAGCTACCATAAATTTATTCCCCAATCTGAAATTCTGATTCTCAATCATGTCTTCTTCAATATCAGAGAAATAATATTTCTTCTAGGAGAGGCAAAAATTCTTATTGTTTTACAACAGATCAATCTCCCTCTGTCTCTCTCTCTTTTTTTTTTTTTTTTTCTGACACTGCAAAATACCCTAGTGTTACCTTTATACTGGACCATAATTCAAAGTGAACCATGAAAAGAGACTCCACAACCTCAGCCAAATGAGTAACAATATTATATTTTCTATTTATTTCTTCCACATTTCTAATATTTCACTGTTGGTCACTGTTGGTTTTCTTAGTGCTCTTACAGTACTCTGAAAAACTTAATCCTGCTATATTCATACCTTTTCTCAACATATGCATTAAGATTATTAAAAATATCTTATAGGTAAAGGAAATTTTTCAAGGATATGTAGTTGATTCACTCAACCACAACTCATTATTTTTTAGTCTAATGAAACCATAACTTGCCTTCCCCCTGCCACCTCCACCCTCCCCTCCGCCCCTCCCCAAATAAAATGTCATCTATTTTTATTGGAGGTAGAGTTCTGGAAGTTTGAGAATTCAAATATTCTCATTGTTTTAATATTACAAGATGTGTCACTAGAGATATAATTGTCAGCCAAAAGATTTAGATCTGATTTTGTCATAGCCTGGGAGTTTTAGTGCTGAAGCTTTAGATCACATCAATATTTTTTATTTTGTTTCACTTCTGCCAGATAAGTTTTTAAACAAGTTGCTGGCAGTGTCTATTATAGTCTTATCTGATTATTTTATGAAAACTAAAGATAAATTGGCAATTTGACTTGTTTTGAAAGTGGAAAATATGCATATGTATATATGTATAAATGCTTTGTTACCCAGTAAGCAGACTTCTGTTCTGTTGGCTTCAGTTTAAACCATGGTGATGCTGGCTGTACAAACAAGAACTGCCTTATGAACACACAAGTGTTTGTAATGCAAATCCAATGGAGCTTTATTAGTATTTACAGTGAAGTTAAATGTTCAAGGATAAGATTGCAGCTGTGACCACAGCAGTCAATGAAATGTGGAGATCCTGGAGAGTCTGCAAAGCATGCCTTCTACATTCTACTGTAAGAAATTGCAACTGATCTTAATGTTAAAATCTAAAATTTATTTTGAAAAGCATGTCTGGAACATTCCAGATGATCATGCTTTGAAGGCTCATGAAAACATGTAGTTCATAGAATCATAGAATCATACAATGCTTAAGGTTGGAAGGGACCTCTAGAGGTCATCTAGTCCAACCCTGCTGCACACGCAGGGTCACCTAGAGCACATGGCACAGGACTGCATCCAAGTGGCTTTTCCACAACCTCTCTTGGCAACATGTTCCAGTGCTCTGTCACCTTCATTGTAAAGAAAATTTCCTTAAGTTCCCGTGGAACTTTTGGTGCTTCAGTTTGTGGCCATTACCTCTAGTTCTGTTGGTGGCCACCAGTGAAAAGAGGCCGCCAGCACCATTCTCCTCACTGCCTTCCTCAAGGTACTTATAGACACTGATTAGATCCCCTCTCGGCCTTCTCTTCTCCGGGCTGAACAGGCGCAGCTCCCTCAGCCTCTCCTCATAGGGCAGATGTTCCAGGCCCCTGATCATCCTTGTAGCCCTGCGCTGGACTCTCTCCAGCAGCTCCACATCCCTCTTGTACTGTGAAACCCAAAACTGGACACATTACTCCAGATGTGGCCTCACTAGGGCTGAGTAGAGGGGCAGGATCACCTCCTTCGACTTGCTGGAGACGCTCTTCTTAATGCACCCCAGGATCCCATTGGTCTTCTTGGCCACGAGGGCACACTGCTGCCTCACGGTCAACTTGTCCATCATGACACCCAGGTCCTTCTCTGCACAGCTGACCTCCAGAAGGTCGGTCTCCAGCCTGTACTGGTGTCTGGGGTTATTCCTCCCCAGGTGCAGGACTTTGCACTTGGCCTTGTTGAATTGCATGAGGTTTTTCACCGCCCAGTTGTCCAGTCTGTCCAGGTCCCTCTGGATGGCAGCACAGCCCTCTGGGGTATCAGCTACTCCTCCCAGTTTGGTATCATCAGCAAACTTGCTGAGGGAGCACTCTGTGCCTTCATCCAGGTCATTGATGAATAAATTGAACAGGAGTGAACCAAGGACTGACCCTGGAGGACACTGCTAACAACAGGCCTCCAACTAGACTCTGCACCACTGATCACCACCCTATGAGCTCTGCCATCCAACCAGTTCCTCATCCACCTCACAGTCCACTCAGTTATCCCATACTGCTGGAGTTTGCCCAGGAGGGACAGTGTCAAAAGCCTTGCTGAATGCTGACATCCACCACTCTCCCCTCATCTATCCAGCCAGTCATTCCATCGTAGAAGGCTATCAGGTTAGTCAAGCATGATTTCCCCTTGGTGAATCCATGCTGACTACTCTTGAGCACCTTGCTGTCCTCCATGTGCCTGCAGACAACGGCCAGTATGAGCTGTTCCATCACTTTTCCGTGGACAGAGGTGAGACTCACTGGCCTGTAGTTGCCTGGGTCCTCCTTCTTGCCTTTTTTGAAGACTGGCGTGACATTGGCCTTCTTCCAGTCCTCTGGCATCCCCCCGGTTCTCCAAGATCTTTCAAAGATGATGAAGAGCAGCTTAGCTATGACATCTGCCAGCTCATGCAGCACTCTGGGGTGCATCCCATCAGGGCCATCAGGATTTGTGGGTATTGAGATTCCTTAGGTGCTTTCTGACCCATTCTGCCTCTACCCAGGACAAGTGTTCCGGTCTCCAGGCTTCTTCTCTTGTTCCTAGGGCCTGGGACTCTAAAGGGCTGCCCTTGATAAACACCGAAGCAAAGAAGGCATTCAGCAACTCTGCTTTTTCTGTGTTATTTTTAACAAGGGTACCCACCACGTTCACCAGCGGACCCACGTTTTCCCTGATCTTCCTTTTGATATTAATATATTTGAAGTTTTACTTGTTATTTTTAATGTCCCATGCCAGATTGCATTCCAAACACACCTTAGCTTTCCTTGTTGCATCTCTGCATTCCTTGACTACGTTCCTGTATTTCTCCCATGGGACATGTCCTTTTTTACACATACTGTATACCACCTTCTTCTGCTTGAGCGTGGCCACAAGCTCCTTGCTCATCCATGCAGGTCTCCTGCCCCATCTACCTGGCTTCTTACATGCAGGGATGCACTGTTGCTGGGCATGGAGGAAGCGCTGCTTGAAAACTAACCAGCTCTCTTGGGCCCCCCTTCCTTCTAGAGCTCTAGCCCATGGGATTCTTCCGAGGAGGTCTCTGAAGAGGCTAAAGTTGGCCCTCCTGAAGTCCATGGTTGCAAGGCTACTTACAGCCCTGCCTCCTCCCTGATCCTGAACTCCATTAA
This sequence comes from Tinamus guttatus, assembly GCF_059628265.1. NCBI lineage: Eukaryota > Metazoa > Chordata > Aves > Tinamiformes > Tinamidae > Tinamus > Tinamus guttatus. Next base: position 263,193 of record NW_028288810.1, on the reverse strand, counting down.
CTCATGGTCACTGCAGCCGAGGCTACCCCACCTTCATATCTCCTACAAGTCCCTCTATTTGTTAGCACGAGGTCCAGTAGACCACCTCTCCTCATCGACTCCTCCACAACCTGCATCAAAATGTTATGTTCTAACTCCTAACTCTTAACTTCATCTACTTTTCTATTATATTTTCTATTCTTTTAATTATAAACATAAATGTGGAGATATTGTCTACATCTCCTTGTAAGAAGAATTATATCTTTGTACAAACTCAGAAGATTATCCCTAAAAGTATAATATGCCAGTTGATGTATTCCCTGCATAGTGTGTCTTTCAACAAAATGCTGCTTTGTCCTTCTGCATGACAATTAGGTAGGGAATAAGGGAAAGATTTTTTCTTTCCTTCCTATTCTCCATTTTGTACTGAGTATGCTGGAGATCAATAGCCTGAACTTTAGCTTTAGCTCTAAGTAATATTTGGAATTAATGCTCTTTGGAAAAAAAAAAAAAAAGAAAGTGTGTATATTTATAGATGTATGTACACATGTATGTACACATGTATGTATGTGTATGTATAATACTGGGTCTTATTTTGAAACATGAGTACTTAAACTCTGGTTGCTATGTTGATGTGTAAGTGTCTAGCACTTTTGGTAGGCACTGTCTCTGTCCAGAAAGCGCTGTAATATCACCTGTCTCAGAAGCTGATATAACATATATATATATTAGAACTGTAGCTTAGCACTTAATTCTTGATAACTGCATTCAGAAATCTAAATGTCTCTGCTCTGAGTTAAATGATATGAAATGTTAACAGACATCTGGAGGTTAAAGTAGAAATTCTCAGAATCTCATAATTTGCCAAATGACTTTTTAAGAATACCATATTAGAGGCACAGATGGTGTACACCTTTGCGCAAAAATGTAAACCACCATGCAGAGTTGATTACAGCTAATACAAGCTATAAGGCTCTTAAAAGCCTCCCTCTGAAAAGGTGAGTTCCTCTCTGTGGAAGAATGGCCTGAAAAGGGGGAAATTGTGGGAAAAACTAGGGCCTAACAGAAGTTTTGGAATTACAGAAGCTTGCTTGGGGTGGTACACAGTTGCCACTTTGAGGATGGTTCGTAGGTCCGGACTCATTATACGCTCATTATAATATCAAAATATCATCCATCCTAAATGTTACCCACCTCCAAGGTAAGACCACTCCTCACTGACCATGCACTCTAGATTTTTGATTAGCTATACCCTTAAATGAAAGCAAGAAAATTTTTCATCAAACAATAACAATAATAAATATGACTATAGTCACTCAATCTCTACCTGAATGTAAAGAAAAGTATAAAAGGTGAACTAAGGAGGAAAAGGAAGAGGAGGGAAGAAACCATCGTAACTCCTGGGTCAGTTGACAGGCTGATTCCCCTTTCCTCCCCTCAGGTTGGGACGCTGCCTGAGGAGACTGGAGACTGAGCCTCCTCTCCCATCTTCTGGGGTGAGTGATGATTGCACATTTGTACATCAGAGCTATCTAAAAACTCCACAATCTAGTAGGAATTTTCCTGTACTGACATTCCAAACCTGCTTTGTAATGTTGAATTTGAATAAATCACGCTATTTGGGAACTCGATTCACTCCTAGGAAGGCGATCAGACCTGTGGTCCACAGACTGTGAATCCGATACTGCCGAGTAAGGCATACACCCATCACAGTATTTGATATCACCTTTCCCCCCATGACCACCACAGCTTTCAAACTGCAACACTCTCTCTCCATTTAAATAGAGTGGCCCACAAAATGGCAAGTGGAGTGAAAATATGAGGCACTATAAATGCAAAAAATAGCAATTATCAGATACGGTATACTGATACTTGGAAATTTTGGTGCTTGATTTAGTTATGATAATTGAATGGGTGACTGCAGGCTTGCGCATGTATTGAGGGGAAGAAAAGAAAATTAAATAAAATAATGAATGATCTGCTAGCTTTCACTAGTTCCATCCTGTTTCATGAGCATAAAGAAAAATGAAATATAGTTGCCCATCGTGATTTCCATTATTTGTCCTCAAGGTTAAGATCACATGCCTCCTAAGATACTTTCCTGGCATAATAATTCAGAGTAGTCCCTCAGAAGACATTATTAATTCACTGTTCAAATCAATTTTTCTTGGAGTTGTAAATATAATTATTCTCTGTAAATAGGAACTGTTTCTTCTGTCACTCTTTGATACTATTCTCAAAAAAATTGAAGTGAATTTAAAAAGTAGCTGAAGCCATTGGACTTTCTGACCTACCACTGCAGATTTATCATACAAGAATACTTAACACAGCTGGTTACTATTGTAAAATTTAATTAGATGCTTATATATCATAATGTTTCATTCTGTAAGACAGTGACTTCTGGGGATACTGTTACAATACTGTAAAATTAAAAATCTAAATACTTTACAGCCTAATCATGACTAATCAAGGTATCACCTGAGACTGCTCAAAATACCTCCTTTCAAAAAGAGCTTCTAGGCTGTGTACTTTATTAACTCTGAAACTGGTATAATTCGCAAGAACAGTCTTGGGAATATGGAAATATTTGCACCATTTAGAATCATATATATACACAAGCAGTTCCCAACAGGTCCATATATTAATATATTTTATTTTCTAAATAACTCAGACTGAAAATAAAATAAGTAAAAGTCCTTTATTACAGTCAGACTCTCATCAGCAGTTTCTCTTTTTTTTCTGTTGTTATTGCTATTGTTGTTTGTTTGTTTGTCTCTTTTTTCATATTCTGAAATGGATAGTGCAAAAGTGTTGCACATATGGCAAGATTTAACTGAAAGACAACTAGGAATTCTATCTGTCTGAATGCCTGGTTTGTTACACCAATCTTTAACTATCTCTTTTTGGTATGACTGCTTCTGAAAGCAGCTATTCTTTTGAGTTACAGCTTTCAAAATCAGAAGTAAAGCTAGGTAAAGGGCTTACAAACAGAAGGAAAAGCAAGTCTCTCAATTTGCTTGACTAAGTGGAGAATACACCATAATTTGAGAACATGTAGACAATTGAGTGTTTAGAGATTAAAGACTTTAAAGAGAAGCCTGAATTAAGACAGCATAAGCCCAAAAGTATAACTGAAGCAATTAGCAGAGAAATGTAGCCAGCAGACCCTTGGACAAATGATTTGTTAACACCAGATTGCTTTGTGAACATCATGCTTTCTTTTCATGAGACATTTACATTTTAGTCATTTGACACCTCATTTTGACCATGTTGTCAATTGTCTATTGCCATTGATGTTGGCGGTTTCAACAATGTCATGCAGCTATTTTTCACCTTACGCCAACAATTCATGGAGAAAATCTCTGGAATGAACAAATATGGTATAAAATGTGGGTATATGTGTATAGATATAGACACACACACATATGTGTGTGTGTGTGTAGGTTTTCACTGGAAGATACTATATGATTCCATAAGCTCTTCTTTCTGATATATATGATATATATTTGATATAAAGTTTACTTGTGGGCTTCAGAAAGTAAAAGTTACAGCAAACTGTAATATATTGTAATATTGAAACACACTGGATTCTAGATGTTCTCATTTCTTCCTTTCTACTCTTGATCTGTAAGGCTTTAAGGAGTGACTTTGGGATGCTTTTGCCTGGTATTGACCCACAGCTGTGTATTTGATACAAATAATTGAAATTGAAATTGAATTAGAAATCAGTGAGCAACAGGCAAACTAAAATACTTTAAAATCTAGTACACTCAGTTGTCATACAAATACTGAAGTAATTTGAATAAACAGATAGAACAAAACCTCCACATTTAAAACTCTTCACTGAAGCATTCTGTAATATTGTGCTGGTAAACTGGAAATAATGCAATAGCAAGTGTTCTTATGCTTGGGCAATTGTGCACACAGCCTGATGGCAAAGGCGGAAAAGCAAAGTCTATAGGTGAGGAAGATTTGTGAGAAATGAAGGAATGATAAGGTTCAGGTAATAATTTCAGCTACTATGTAACTACCAAACCTTAGCATGTCCTGCTGTACCTTACCTGCGCAGTTCCAGATAACACCTTTCTGTAATGAACTCATACTAAAATTGTGCAAGTGATGTTATGCGACCCAGTAACATTTCAGAGATAAGTAGGCAAAAACATATATATTTTTAAATAAATTACCTGAAAATCCTTCCAAGTTTTCATCTTTGCAGGTGAAGGATTTTCTTTGCTTTTGTTTGTTTTTGTTTGTTTTTCTGTTTTTGATAGACAAGATGCCAACTGTGAAGTAAACTTGAAGTTAAATAAACCATACTCCAGGAGCATGAGAGAATGGAGTTCTGAAATCTCATTGATTGCTGAATAAATTGGAGGAACTGAGGCTATGATAAAGTATTTGGGATTGTAAAAATGTAAAGGAAGTAAAAAATTGAAATTAAGTAAATGAAAGAGAAGGTGAATTTGCAAGAGAAGGTGCAGTTTTGTTTGGAATAATATACAGGATAATAAATCAGACTAATCCAGGCAGAACAGTGTTTAAAAATCCATACTCAGAAATTTAATCTTAGATGGACATTTATTCCTGGCGCATCTTATTTTATTCCAGAGATGGATTTCCTCCAAATATAGCAATATCCTATGTTATATGCAACTTAAAATAAAGGTCTATAAACATAAAAAAAGGGTCTAGTTCCATAACTCTTTAATTACAAATATTTTTCATTATGTATGCATTTTCTTTTACATTTTGCAGCGCCCATCTGCAGAGACTCCTTTTGTCTGATTTCAGCCTGTTTGATTTCAGCCACTGATTTCATTCAGTGTTTATCAAGGAATAATTTTGGTGTCTGTAATAAAATAATTATGAAAAAACAATTTCAACAGAATACCTGAATATTTTGGACAGTATAAGTAAGGGAATATTTAACAAAGGAAAAAATGGATTTCTTCCATTTCGGGACTAATAGTCAAAGAAGCTGTGTGATGCATTTCTTTTTTTCTGTAGAATATATTTGAGAGGTACCATGAACATTTTGCTAAATTGTATGTAATATTTAGCCTTGTTTTTAATTCCAAAGATTTTGTCAAGAAATTTTATACCCCTAGTGACCCCTTTAGGAGGTACAGAAGTGATGCAAATGTAAATGGTAGTCTTTTTTGAAGAATGACAGATTAACAAGTAGCATTTAGTCTCTTGAATATAGCAAAAGATATCACCTCTTTGTATTATTTATTACTAAATAGAATTTTCCAACTTAGTAATAAATAAACAATTAAATATTTAAAAAGTACAGAAATGAGATGAAGTTACATCTGTATTTCCTGTTCTGAGTAGAGTAAATCACATGAGTATGTAAGAAGTAGAGTGAGAGCACATACGTGAGAATGCTTTATAGGGAGTACAAAGTTCCTTGCAAGAGATGTTAAATAACTGTTTAGATAGAAATGGCAGTGTTTTCTCTGCATGAACACCACCACTCATGTTAATTTCATTAAATCTCAATTTGCACTCTTGCTGATAGGAACCTTAATTTGATTGCTATATCAAGCTAGCAAAAAAACATACATTTACATATCTACATTTGTGTTTGCAGAAGCCCTAATAATTTTCAGATTCCTTCAGATAGTCAAAGATACTGCTTGCTTTGAGGGCTAGATTTCATAAAACTACCTGCCTAGATACAGTAACAGTGGATCACTGGTCTGCTAATAGCATAGGAGAGCCGTGTCCTTCTGCTTTTGAAAGAAAGTGAGAGATAGTTCCAGTGCTAGGCTGACTGAAAATGGATTGAGAATTTTCTCTGTGTGGAGTAGAAGGAAAACAATGTATTCTGGGAAGCTTCCCTCTCAGACTGTCCAGTGCAGGGATAGCCAGTATTGATGAGGAACGATTATGTATACAATGTCATATGTGACCATACAAAACCAATCTAAAACAGCTGTGATCTTGGTATTACTGAGTCAAGAGCCAAACAATTTGGCCTTTGTACACCATTAGTGTCTGAGTAGTGACAAATTAAGCTAATCACAAAAGTCTGACTTAGAAAGGTTCAGAACCAGGAGAAATTTGTGCCCTTTTGCAGCTGTAAGTGCAAGTGAAAACTGAAGCTGGATGATAACTTAATGCTGTGTATGCTTAACGAACTGCTCGACAAGCTGTGTTAAATTTTGCTTGTTCTATGAAGGTCTTACAGAGTGGAGAGAAGCAAGTCAGAACTCAGCATTTCAAACAAATGCAGAATTACATCTATTATTTTCTTTAGAGGGCCATACAGTCTCTTTGGCAACCAGCTTTGAGGATAATATTTTAGCTCATTCTAAAAAGCAGTTTGATTCTATTCTGCTCTTTTTAAATGTTGGCAGTTATGTGCCAGGGAGAAGAACCTAATGACCGCGACTACAAGGAATTTATTCTTCCTTTCCTCTGTGAACTGATCTTGGAGCTTAATCTTATCTGGCAATACACAGAAATTGATTTCTAGATTGTTCGGCTCATTGTCGCAATATCATATTTTCCAGCTGTCATAACTGGACTTTTTCATTTCTTCTTTGGAAGAATTCACTGAAGTTCTGTATGTAAGTGTGTCTCTACTGCTATTAAAAATAAGTGGGTTTTATGTTTATATTCTTCTAATTGTTTTGCTTTTTTGATCTTAAATGTGAGATGAAAAGGATTTCTAGGACCTGACAAATAATTTCTGTCCACTTTATTTAACACTATATGTGTTAAAACTCTATGCAAAGAAGATTATTTTCATTTTTCTTTTTATCATGAGGTCAGGAAATGAGTTGATTTTTTCAGGTCATGTGCACAGAAAATGTCAGCAGTTCAGAACAGCAGTCAACCATCAGTGCATTACCTACTTGATTACTGACTACATAAATTATGATAATTATGCAAAAAAGAAGGAAAACCTATTGCCTTATCTGAAAATAATGACTGCTTATGGAGGGATGGTAGGGGGATGGAAGGAGGGAGAGGAGATGCACAGATGGTGCTTCAGTGTCCTCGAACTTCAGCAAGCTAAGAAGTCTGATTCAATTGCTTCTTCTGGCTTCTGGCCTTATAAAGGCCAAACTTTATAATGGAATATAGTAATAATGGAAATAGTCCAGACCTTTCCAGACCTGTTACCTCCCCTCACTCCTCTTCTAGCTGCATTCTTAATCTTTCACAGCTTCCCAATTTTTCCTCTCAGAAGCTGTTAGCCATTTTTTTTGAACTTGCTCTTAATGCCCATTTGAGTTCAACATTCATTGAAACATGTTATTTTTTGGGGAGAGGATTTTTTTTTCTTTTTTTCTACTAAACTCCCAGTACATTACCAATTCTTTTGAACAGTTTCCTCAGTCAGACAAAATAAATTTATAAACTATGGAAATTCTTAGATTAAAACAGTCTGTATTTTAAGTCTCTACATTTTATCAACTTCCTTTGTTCATGATTACACTTGATATATGTCATTGATCCTTAAGCGCTGCAACATTAAGTAGCTGAGGATCACTTTCAGCTCTTTCTAATATATAACAAATAGAGTCCTTTTCACTTCAGAATTTTAATAATGTTTTTCTTTATATATCAACTTCACATCAATGATCTCCACTGCCTTTGTTTCACATTCATTTAGCGAAGTTTCCCTAAGTCTTATAATATGGCAATTTTGAAATGACCTTCACATATTAATTTCTCCTGAGCAGGCCCACATTCTCCATAGAAATCAGAATCTAGCACCTAGCAAACAGAAAATTGCTGCAGAGACCTAGACCACAAATAGACATGGGAATATATACATGTGTGTGTATATATGCATATATATACACCCACATATATCTAGGTAGATACACGTATATATCTATATGCATTGGAAGCAGAATGTAAAGTGTTTGCAAGAAATATATGTCTACTTATAACACTATATCTTATGCTCAAGTCTCTTTTCTAAAAGACTTATATTTTACTACCAGTCTTTTTACATTTCTGTTGTTTTCAAATTCAAATGGATCCATTAGAGAATGAAAAAATGTACCTGTAAGAAGAGAACAAAATGCTAAAGTGAGTACCTTTTAAGCATTGTTTTTTTTCTGAATATTATTTTTGTGCTGAAGCTGAAAGTTTAGCAACTGCAATCTAGTTTTTAGTATGCTTCTTGCAACAGGCTTTTGACATTACTTAAAATTAGTTTAAAATTAAACTTAAAATTAGTTTAAATAAGTAGAAACCTGAAGAAGCAAAAATAAAATAGAATATCTGATTTGCTTTTGCATTATTCTAGGTGGACACCAGTTTAATTTTATTTATGAGATTGAATGGGAAAGAAAAGGAATATTAAATTGTTGAATCTGGCCTCCAAAGCATGTTACATAAGAATGAAAAACACACAAATGCACAGAACAAACAAAAAAAAAAACAAAATCCCACTGTTCATAAATAATGGCCTACATGGATTTTCCTCTGGATTTTCATGGGATGATTCAAGTAGAGTTACTAGGAGATAATATCTTTTCACTGTCAAAGGCTTCAGCACCCAAAGGCTCAGGGTTTCAGCATCAGTATATTGGTGAAGATACTAAACTGTCTTGTATATTAAAAGACAATGTGATACGCTTTCAAGTCTTCACTGAGATTGGAGACAAATATAAACATTTAGGATTGAAAAAGTAGTTCCTTTCACACATTAATGCAAATATTATTAATTCAGGTCTCTCTTTTCTCTCTCTCTCTTCTTTTTTTTTTTTTTTTTTTTTTTTTTTTTGAGGGATTGGGGGAGCAGTCTTGCAAAAAGGGAAAAAGTGGTATTCAGAAAACAGTCTAAGGTACTTAGGAGCAGGACAACAAGCATGCTGATAACAAGAAATGATTCTCTGAACAACCTAATATTCAAGAAATCTGACTCTGTTTATCAGTAGTTATAGTGCCTGAGACAAAGTGAAACATTTTGCAACAGAAATTCTAATTCTCATAGTTGATGAGTATCATCCTTCTCTTTGGAAAACAGTGTGGTAATCAGAAATATATGGAATGTATCCTGCTATATCTTGACCCTCATGTTATGAACTTTTCTATATCAGATAGTAAGAAAAACTCATTGTCTGTTTCAGCTGGGCAGTTGCAAGTCTCTGACGCAATAGGTTTGGCTGCCACTGGCCTTCAGACAAGGTTCTCCTTCTCAGAAGATCATAGCTAAACTGCAACTGAGCCACCTTAGAAACTAGAACATGCAAAAAAAACAGCATGTGCGGAAAGCTGATACCAGTGATTTTAAAGACACCATAGGCAGACAGCCAAAGAGAGCTAATGTAATATTGTAAGAGGAAAAGATTTACTCTTATCTTCAAGTGTTTAAAATAGTTGAATATTTTCTTCTCACTCATTCTTGCATATATTGGACCAGTGAGATCACTCATATCCCTGCCTGGTGTTTTCATTTCATAAAAATCTATGAGAAATTCAAAATGGTTTACAGAAGCTCCAGAAATTCTTGACATCTTGAAGACTTGCAAGTTTAAGCTTTTTTTTTTTTTTTTTTTTTTCCCGGCAATTAGCAAGACAGGCATTTAATATATAACTGATTTAGACACCAAGTGTTGTAGTTGGAATGAAGGTTGTTTAGAAATATTCAAAAGAGATACCATTTCCTTTGGGGAAACAGTATTTTCAGCTGATAAAAACAAGTCCAATTTTTTAACTTAGTTGAGAAAAGTTGTCAGTAACGATGCATATATTTGATAATGACATAAATCAGAATTTCTTTTCAGTAAGAGTGTTGGGACTTGAAGCTGAATTGAAGGGATGTCCAGAGATGCTCTCCTAAACCAAGCTACTATTCACAGGTAATTAGCTATACCTCCTCCACATAGGCTTAGTTGCAGAAGCACTACAAGAAAGGAATGTACAGCAGATTGTTAATAATGCTGTTCATTAAGTAACCATAATTAAAAAAAAAATTGAAAATAAAGTATTAAATAATCAACTAGGCATCCAAAGGCAGATCTCATAATGATTTAAAATACTCACTAAAGTCAAAATATTTGTACCCCCCACTGCAGCCAAAGTTTTTCCCTTGCTAGAGATGTTAGATAGTCAAAGACTACTGACAAGTAGTCAGTATTATATTTCTTCTTATTATATTATCAGATATTATCTCTACCCAGGTCTTAAACATATTGTCTTAAAATACAACTTTTTTCTTCCTGCTACTGCAGTATAATATATATTGTTTTTTAATGTCCTTATTCTGCTCTGAAGAACATTCCTTGTTATAAGCATTCACACTACTCTCAATGAAAAATGCCAGCTTTCTCTGTCACAAATCCTTCCAGATTTACAAGATAGCTTCACAATATAGAACCAAGTATATTTCCAGGGTAAGAAGCTTTGGAAGTATGTTGTTTTCTAATTAGTGTATCACATAACAAATTAAGCAGTGCTATCAAAGGATGCTCAGATACTGACTATGAGTCTGTTAAAAGCAAAATTATCATTTCATATAGTAAAAAAAAGTGAAATATTATTTTTATGCTACCAGCAAGAACATACCTCTTATAAAACAAGATAAAATATCAAATTACATTTTAAAAATCTATTCTGTGTATGAACATATTGAAGTAACTTGCTAAGCAATAAAGTGATTCAGAGTATTAAGAACAAGCTTTGATAGAATTAGCTTTGATAACTATTGCTTATTTTTGCTGCTGCTTTAATAATATCTCTTTATTAATAAAGCCACTTCTGGATGCTGGATCTGCACTTATAATACATACTCATACTCAGTTAAGAGATTATGGTACCCAGATATTAAAGTAATAGAAATGTATGACAACTCATTAATTTATTCTTCATGTATTGCCTGTTCTCAAAGTAAATTACTTTTGGGTGAAATCTTTCATGTAAAAGAGGACTGCTATTTAATAGAATACTCTGTTGATTTACCACACCACAGGATATTATATAGTATCAGGTAGTGTGTTATAACACTAAGAATTTCAGAATTCTTATAAGAATTCTGAATATAAGAAACATAATATAAAAAAATAAGAAATTTTCATTCATTAGCCCAACCATCTAATGTGATGCTTTATGATAAATGACACATAAAACTCATGTGTCATCACCGCAGTTTTGAAGCACCTTCATTTCTCACCCTCCTTCCATGATCTTCCATAACAGCATCCATTTTGAAGACTATTCCACAGTTGATAAGCAGTAAAGTTCTTGACATTTACTTTAGAAAGAAGAGGGAAAGGGCAGGGGAGGGAAAGAAAGGGGAGGGCCGGTCCAGGCCTGGCTTGGCCTGGCGTGGGTGGAGTGGCATGGGTGTGTGGGGGGGTTGTGGGAGGGGCGTCTGTCTGTCCGTCTGTCTGTGTGTCTGTATGTATATGTTTTTTTTAGGAATGCAAGTTTCTAGATTTCTTAGACTTCCCTCTGATATTCTTAAACCATTAAGAGACAGAGAAAACTGCAGGTGCAAGGGATTTACTAAGTATAATCAAATTTATTATATTTTAAATTTTATCACATTAACTCCTAATGAGTTACTTCTGTCTCCACCTATACCCATCATCACTTAAGGCAAAGGCATGCCTGATGGTAAATCAGGATACCTCAGATAGTTTTGCACAGTAATTGGCTAAAAAGTTGCCTGAAGTAATGACTATGCTCAGTCAAAAATAAATCCCAGAGGAATGAGCACAGCAGTGAAAGTCAATGGGATTTATTTTAGTCTCCAATAAATGTCACTTTTGAAAGCCTCAGGAGGAAATGTTTCCCAATTCAACAGCCTAAAATCAGAAATATATCAATAGTAAATGCTTTTAATTAACATGCCAGCCATTTGAAATTCAAGGGCAGAGCAATATTGATAATTCTTCAAACCTGTTTGCTTTTTAACACATCTATTCTAATGGTATAGTTTGTTTCTGTATCAAAATTTCATGCTAAACATGCATAAAACATTCTCATAAACAACATATACTGAGTGATAACAATTTAGAAAAACAATTGTTCAAACCTAATTCCATTTTTCATGCATATTCTGTCTAATGAGCACTGGAGAGGATGAGTGTCTCCAGCAGGTGAAGGGAGGTGATCCTGCCCCTCTACTCAGCCCTGGTGAGACCACATCTGGAGTATAGTGTCCCTCACTACAAGAGGGATGTGGAACTGCTGGAGAGAGTCCAGCACAGGGCTGCAAGGATGATCAGGGGCCTGGAACATCTGCCCTGTGAGGAGAGACTGAGGAGCTGGGCCTGTTCAGCCTGGAGAAGAGAAGGCTGAGAGGGGATCTAATCAGTGTCTATAAGTACCTCAAGGGAGGCAGTGAGGAGGATGGTGCTGGCGGCCTCTTTTCACTGGTGGCCACCAACAGAACTAGAGGTAATGGCCACAAACTGAAGCACCAAAAGTTCCACAGGAACTTAAGGAAATTTTCTTAACAATGAAGGTGACAGAGCACTGGAACATGTTGCCAAGAGAGGTTGTGGAGTCTCCTTCTCTGGAAATCTTCAAAGGCTGCTTGGACACAGTCCTGCGCCACATACTGTAGATGCCCCTGCGTGTGCAGGGGGTTGGACTAGATGATCTCTAAATGTCCCTTCCAACCTTAAGGATTCTATGATTCTATGATACTGTTGTGAGTGAAATGAATATCCCCATCTCCTACTTCCAGAATCTTTCAGTTCTACTGGACTGTAAATATCGACAAGCTCTTGATATTTCTGGGTCAACTTAATTTTCTACGTTCTCTATTATTGCCTATATTTGTCATTAATGGGAGTCCTCTTGTCCTGCTGCATACTGTTGTATGTAACATTAATGTCAGCTTGAACTTCAAGCACACAGCAGCCCTGATCTGTTTATGGTTTGTCATTCAGGAGCAAGATACAACTTTTTGTGCTGACCTAGCATCCCACACTTTCTTAGTTACATACAAATTTATTTGATCACAATGGTGTGGTTTGACTGAGACATTGAGACATTGACTGAAAATGAGAACAGCTCCTAAGACCTGTTTTAGCACATCAGAGTCTGACAAAACCCAGTGAAACAGGGAAACAATATAACTGAGTGGATGTGAAAACATCACAGAATCACTGAATGATTAAGGTTGGAAGGGACCTCTGGAGATCATCTAGTTCAACCTTCCTGCTCAGCAGGGACACAGCACTTCTAGACATGGTGAACTGCTTTCTCACTTGCATAGTTTAGATCTTAAAATTACCTTCTAACATCTACAACTTTGATTAAATTTAATGGGACACTAAAAACTTACATTTATAGATCTATATAGGTAAAACATATAGATAAAGATATAAATATAGTTAGACATCGGCATAGCTATACATGTAAATTCTGTATATTTCAGAATATTTTTGTAACACCTACGTATAATTTTACTTTGAAGAAGAGACTTTATGCCAATAAATCAATTCTAATTTGGGCAAGACATCTAATTCACAACCTTCATAGACAAAAATTACAATATCACATGGAGTCACTCACAAATATTATAAACAATTTTCTATTTAAAAAATGTTGGGCAAATATTTTGGTTCCATTTTAACTGATATTTTAGTCTGTCAGCAGACAGACAGCATAGGACTTCAGAGGTTGTATGAATATCATTTTCTTAAAGAGATGCGTTGAAATAAGTTAACCTTCTTTGAAAAAGTCTTTTACTTCTATTCTTGTTCTATGACACCAAAATGCCCGGGCATTCCAGTGACACATTTTCAGCAAGGAGATCTCTATATGCTCAAAGGCACTGGTGATATTCTGGATGAAAAATCAAAAGCAATAAAAAGACATGTTACTGATAATTAGCACAATGAGGTTGACCTACCAGAGCAAGTCAAAAAGAAAAGAAAAGAAAAATAGGAGGTCCCAAGTTTCAGAGGCTTCAGCAAACGGGTTATATATACCAGAGTATATATACTCTCTATATATATCTATATATATATCTATATCTATCTATCTATCTATCTATATATATATATCTATACTCTCTCTATATATAGAGAGTATATATAGCAGAGTATATATGTATATATGTTGTATACATACATATATATGTATATATGTATGTGCATGTATACATATATGAGCACTGCAGATACATAAGTCTGATCTCTCAAAAACCATCAATTTCAGTCATTACTAGACTCCACTAATCTAGACAGAAACTGATCTTCCACACAAAGCACAAGCTTGATCTATCCCATTCTGACAAACAAAAAGAGGAATACAAAGTTTATGACTGAAAGATTTTAGCTTTACATTAAAAAAAAATCTTAAAATTTATTTTTGTCAAAGGTAAACGTTCTGTTCTATATAAAGATTAAGAACATCTTGTACGTAAGAACATTTTCTGTGTCAATACAGATGGGTGTAAACTAGCTTGGACTGCCATAATGGTAGCAAAAATAAGGAAAAGAAATATTTAAAAGCAAGTAGAAATAATTTGATAGAGGTAAGATCATGAGAAGGAGCAGAAAAGTTAACAACTGAGCACAAGCAGAAGATAAAAGTAACACAGCTACATTGTGGGAATCCAGCAACTGAAAATTTCTGGTATAGATAACTATTATTGAAGTAAGATGAGATGTACTGTCATTAAAGACAAGTTGGACACACTGCGAAATCAATTGTAAAGATAAAAGTAACAGCTTTCTATTCTAAGTGACACAGGTGACATTGTCACTTGACAGAATGTGAGTTTACTACAATCATCAGTAAAAAAAATGAAATGACTGTTCAGTAAAGCTATATTGATTTAATTTTAATTTAGTGATTTCCCTGAAAATATCTTGGTTTCTATGTATTCAGATGTGACTGTCATATTTGTGGCATAACCTGTATTTGGTTTGATTTATGTGAGCTTTTGTTATAAGCTTTATAAGCCTACAGCAACTGACATGTCAGCTAATATCTCCACTTCAACATGAGCAGGTGATGATAGACAACCAAGCCAGACTAAAGTTTCCCCATTTTGGTTCTATTGAAAAAGGAGAGAAAGTTTCTGCCACACTTCCTGTCAAGGACTGCAATAGGGAAAAAGAGTTTTCTGTTTTTTTCCTATTCCATTCCCCTTTGGGCTTATGGCATGGTATAGTTTATATTCCATATTAGAAAGGATTATTAAACAATTTATTGTCTGATTTACTGGCCACTGTTTACAATTATGGTTTTATCCAACAGTTTTCATCATTTCCATATACAGTTACAGAGTAAATGTGCTCTATCTACTGCAGATGCCAGTGAAAAGTCAGACTTACCATGAGGCTGTGTGTGTTATACAAGCAGATTAAAAAAAAAAAATTGTTGTTAGTTAGATAAGCCACTAGCATTTCTATTTTAAGGTTGAGTAAGCAAGTGGAACTGTCTTGACTTCTACTGTACTGATTTACACAAAATAATACACAGTCTTAGCGTTCATCCGTCTCCTGTTTTTAATCCAAAGATTTATTATCATTCCTCTCAGATAGAAGTGGTTTCTGCACTATGGTTTACCTATACTTAATTTTCATGGAGTACATCCAGATAATCAAAGCTGTTTTGTATGTGAGACATAGAGACAAGAGTGAACAGAGGCATAATTATAAAACAGATTTATAGTATCTAAGGAATCAGGAACATGTTAAATGGGTCGTTAAATCAGATAGGGAAAAGGAGTAAAATGTATAAATATTAAAATAATAATTTGTTATGCAGACTTATTAAATGAATATCCTCTCTGACATCTCTGAACAGATTTCTATCAATAATGCAGAGGACATGCTATATCTCTGGGAATGTTACATAATACACCTGACATTTATTTTCTCATGTAATCTTTTTTTTTTCATAATTATTCTGTTGAATATTGATATTAGAATCTAGAGGCAAAAACAATTGTAAAATAATTAATGTTATGATATAAATTAATTAAGAGGGATTCAAAAGACAGTGTTATACTAAAGTCTGTATGGCTGGACAAGGAATTTGATCTTTGACATTTCCCAGATTAGAGTCATCACTGAATGAATCAAGGTAGCAGTACTCCTTTTAATATCATAAAACATATTTAGCTACTTTTTTTCAAAATGACTTGGAGACTGCCAAGATAATATAACACAAGATAGAACATTTAGAAGTATTCATCTTGTAGAAGAAAAAGGAAACAAAATTTCCAAAGGAGTTTTATTTTTACTATGCAAATGTTGAACTATAAAACTCAGTATATATTTCAGATATACTGTTTATTTACACACACACACATTGTGAGAGAATTGCTCGAGAAAGTAGAAATCAGAGAAAAACTAGGGCCTGACAGAAGTTATGGTGTTACAGAGGCTTGCTTGAGGTGAGAGACAGTTATCACTTCCAGGATGGTTGGTATGTACTAAATCTACTCTTCCACACTTCCCTTGGTAACACAATCTGCCCTCCTAGCACATGCTAATAAGAGTAAACGAAGAAGGGAGAAACCATGGCCAAACTTTGTTGGGTTCCCTGCAGAGGTAGTAATCTGATGGTGCCGTGCAGCTGATGAGTAAATGAAGAGTGGTGTGGAGTGAAGACACTGGGGCCAAACTCTATTGTACTCCCTGCAGAGGTGGCAACCTGGTTGTATCATGCAGCTGATAAGCCACACAGTATGATAAGGTGTCTGGTGCTGGGCCAACAATGGTAGCAGATCAGTCCCTTCCAATGGACTTTGCTCAAGCCTCTCCTAATTCTAATCTCATTATAATACCAATATAATACACAATCCCATCCTAGAAATTACTTGCTTTCAGGGAACAACCACTCCTCACTGAGCACGCTCTCTAGATTTTCAATTAACTTGGGAGCCTTTTTTGAACCAATCAATAATGAAAGTAAGTATGACTCGAGTCACTCAAGCTCCACCTAAATATAAAAGAAAATATATAAAAGGTGAACTAAGGAGGGATATGATAAGAAGAATGGGGTGTAAGAACTGGAGAAGAAGGAATAGGGAAAGGAGGACAAGGAACTAAGCAAGAAGGAAGAGGAGAGAGGGAAGACTCCATCATAACTTCTAGATCAGTCGAAAGGCTGAACCCCTTTTCTCCCCTTGGGTCAGGATACTGCCTGAGGAGACTCCTGAAGACTGAGAGCCCTCTCCCATCTTCTGGGTGAGTGATGATCGCACATTTGTATGCTAGGCACTAGCTAAGAACCCCACACTGTAGTAGAGAATTTCCTGTACTGACGTCTAAATGTTGCGTTTGAATAAATTGTGCTATTTGTGAACTTGACTACTTCACTTGAAGGTGATTGGACCTACAGCTGACAGACTGTTTGTGAATCTGGTACTGCCAGAGTTGAGCTTATCATTGATCATGCTATTCGGGAACTCAATTCAGTATTAGGAAGGTGACCGGACCTATCATTGACAGTTTGTGAATCCGGTACTGCCAGAGTAGGGCTTATAGTTACCACAGTATTTGGTAATCCTGTTAAGAGATGAGTCCAGCTGCCTCCAGTCCCTCTAACCTTTGAGGATCAGCTGGAAGGCAAGGTGATTCATCTCTTACCACATCTCTTATCCCCGTATCAAACTGCAACACATGAATATACATTTAAGTGTTTACTTTTACGGATATTAAAAAAAGTAGAAAATCAGAAGTTTTTCACAGTAAACAGATTTTTTGAAAGAAAAACTTCTGCCCTAAATCTACATCTTAAATACTTTGGTTGTGCTCATTTTATATATAGAACTGAAATGCCAGAAGTAATGAATTGCATTATAGGAGAGAAAAAGAGTGATTTCCCATAACTGTGACCTCCTTTTTCTATTAATAGTCACATGTATAGCCTAAAGCACACCAAAAAATAATGACCTATAAATAATGTGGATGAATTTAGCTCTCTACTTTTCAGCATGTAGCAGCAGCAATGCTTTGACATAGTTGTTACTGCAATCTTTTGAGAAATTTGTTTAATTACATATCCTCTATTCTTAGTCAAAGTAGTCATTATTTGCAGACTGTGACTTAATTCCAAAGTTACTTCTGAGACACGGAATTAAAAAAACGTCCAGACACACAAAATACCTTTGTATTTCACATCAATATGAATTAAAATACCTTTAGCAATGAGAGCTCTAATTCATTCAGAGTTGATTGGTAGAATATTAACACATTTCTGTTCTCCAGGCATCTTCCCTTCCCCCTTCCCTTTTACTAGACGATATAGCAATTATCAGTAACTTAAAGAGATGGTAACGGGAAGGGGGAAAATTAAAGGGCCTGTGAGCATCTTAATATGATCAGGTCACTGAAACTGTGATTGTGTATAGTAATGAGAGCACCTACCCACGTATTTATATACAAAAAAAGTGATGCATCCATAATGAAATATTTATACCCAAGTAATCTGAAGATAAAATAAGACGATAAGACATGGAAGTATTTTTTTTAATTAGGCAATTATGGTGAAATTTTCATCATAAATTGGTTTTAAAATATTCAGCATTAATGATTTGCTTGTGCATCTTTCATATCCTGAATATATACCCATGTAACCTGTCCTATTTCATCATATTTTCTCATGTGTAAATATTCATTAACAAAGAAAAAACACACTTGTTAGATTGTCTTCATCCAATATTCCAATTCACTAGAAGTTTCAATCCTAATGAAAGCAACACCTTTGTTTATGTAAAGTGATGAGCAAATGTTTGAAAAGAGGATTTTCAATTTTTATTAAAAAACACCATATTAAAAGAAGGAAAGACAATACATTTTTGACACCAGATCCATGCCAAGTATTTAAACACAACTGTTCAGAATCACGCTTTTTTTTTTTTTTTTCCCTAAAGTATCTTTTACTGCTTCATCTATTATTATGGAGTTATAAATAATAATTCTTCCTTTCTGTTCTCTCAGACTTCCACTTGACTATGACCGTTAACTCAAATGCCTGTTACTTAGCAGTTAATGAATCCAAAGTAACAGGCATTCCTCTAGTGTCATGTCACAATAACTATGAAAAATAAAAGAACTTCTAATTTGTTAGTAGTTAATGAATCCAAACAAATTAGAAGTTCTTTTATTTTTCATAATTATTGTGACATGACACTAGAGGAATGCCTGTTTGTTTGTTTGTATTTTTCAGATTCCAGGCTTAGTTATTTTGAACTTGAGAGATCAACTTTTTTTAAGCGTGAGAATTTGTTACAGCTAGGAGGTTATCACAGAGTTATCAGTATAGCAAGACTAGAAAAATAACAATACTGAAAATATATATACACATCAGAGCTCTACGGTTCAATCACGAACTGTAGTTCAATATAACAATACAAAACTGCTCTTGTCCCTTATGGGCCACCCTTCTGGTCTTCCAGGTAAGGGACATCACTGGAGGGGTCACAGGTCTTGCACAGCCCTTTGAGTATTACCTGCTAATGCTCTTCCTGGTTGGCAGCAATGAAGTTGAAGAGAGAAGGCTGAAGTCTATCAAGGGACTTCAGCGGACTGGGGAGATCGATTGAGGGAACAGGAGTATGGGTGGTGTTCTCCTCTAACCCCTCACTGTCGGTGAAGGATGCTGAGAGGAACAGAAAAAAAAAAAACACCTACTCAACTGGTGTCTAAGAGCCTGGTGTCATCAGTCAAATTTGGGGGTTTTTGAGCTTAAAACACTGGGCCTCCTGGCGACAGATGGGGTTCACTTGTCTTGCAGGAGGAAAACAATCCTTGCCCAGGAGTTGTCAGGGCAAGAGAGAGGGCTTTAAGCTAGGTATGAAGGGGGAGGAGGATAAAACTGGGACTGCTAGGGACAAGCCTGGGGGCTGAGGAAGAGCCCAGCAGCCCAGCTGAAGTGTGTCTACACCAATGCAAGTAGCATGTGCAACAAACAGAAGCTAAAAGCCACAATGCATCAGGAAAACTATGACATAGTTGCCATTACTGAAATGTGGAGGGACCACTACAGCAACTTCACAGTGTAGTGACTCCAGCTATGGTGCTCCTGATGTTCTCTAGCCCTTGGGGAGCACGCTTGAGCAAACCCTTCTTCTTCAAACCCTTCTATGGCCAGCACTATCTGGAGTGAAAAGCCGTAGCACATTAGCTGACAACTCCCCATGTCTAAACTGACTTTGTCATTGATCATGAGAATCAAAATTGTGTCTGAAGGAAGAAAATATAGAAAGTTCCTTACTATTGCCTTTTATTTTCCTTTCTTCTGTGCCCAAACTTCCATTTTTGTAGAAAGATGAAACCTGAAGCAATTAATGTTAACCTGCCACGAACATGTTATACAATCTATTATTGCCTCTTGCCAGTACAGAATTTTCTCAAGCATTATTGAGAGTCATGTTCACTTGCCCTAACTTCAGATTACTTTTCAGCCTGCATTGGCCTGATGGAGTCTGGTGATTTGAAAGTAGAAAACACTGTCTACAAAGGCTTTCAACACCACATCTGTCAAGACAAAATGAATCACCATAGAAATACCATAAGCAAAAATAATAAGTCAAATTAAACCTATAAAAATTCTCCTTTTAAAAGTCTCCTTTTTAAAAAATAACTTGGCAAATACAGACAAAAATGATAAGCAGAGAATATAGCACAGAGGGAGAAAGGAGGTGATGAAAAAAGATTAAGACATGTAAAAGCTTATACAGAAGTGCAGATGGAAATCCACTGAAATAATTTCAGGGAGAATATACCATCTCTTTTCCATGCTGTAGTGAGTGTTAGAAACCGATTACAAAGTGTTGATGCCAATTGAAGAGGTCAAAATTTAAATTACTCACAGTATCTCTTCATACTATTTTTCTTCTACATATGTAGGAAGAAACTTTGAGATTCCAAGCTGCCCTTTCTTCTAAAACCCTTTTATTCACAATCACCACATCCATTGTTCACCCATATTGGTGTTTTTCCTTGTCAGTTTATTCTTTCACAAGACACACTGATTCTGTGTCCCTGTTATAAAAATAGTAAAAGTACACTGTGAAAAACAAATTCAAATTCAAAAGCTGCATGGGGTATTACATGAAAGAAATTTCAATTCCTTCCTCCTTTCCACTTACACATCTTCCCAAATGCAGATGCAACCCCTTTCACAAGTTTGATCCCTAGACTAGTTTGCAGTGAGCAAACACTCAGTGAGTAAAACCAAGTAGTAGCTACAAGTTACAAAGTGAATAACATTGTAAAAATACTATTCTTATGTGATTTTGTCTGTTCACTCAATTCCTGCTTGCTTTCTGGGCCTAAATTCTTGATAAGGTCTAGATTCTCCAGGGAATAACAACACCAGTAAACTGAGGCAAGTGTAACCAGATAGATACAGCTGGATAAAAAAGGAGAAAAAAGAACGAGATACAGTTCTTTCATTTTTGCAAATGACTGTTAATATCTGATATAACTGAAACTCCCCTAACTTGAGCTCTACTTTAGGTTTCCTGGAGAGTTAGATCTCTCTAATTTTAAGATGATGAGATTAAATGGGAATAGACCAATGGAATATTCTAACATTTTTAAAAGTAATTCCATAGTACAAGATCTTAAAAAAAAAAAAAAAAAAAAAAAGAGAGAGAAAGAGAGAGAAGGAAAAAAAAAAGAAACTCATAATTGATGTAAATTTAGCTTTTTAGTTTCTAATTTCTACAAAATCTTGCTATTACTCTATCTGCCTAATAATATCTGTGACTTCATTCACTTCATTCACATCATCGCAGAGTTCAATTTTCCTTTTTTAACAATCTATGATAATCTGAGGAGTTTTTTTAACAAAACAAGCTGGCCTTGCTTTGATCTGTAGTTTTACTGCTTGTATTTAATCAGCTTTTTTTTGTACACGTCATTTATTTCTTTTTTTTCACCTTTTCATTCAAGAATATGATTACATGAATTCTCTTAGGATCTACAGAAATAAAATTTAATAAAATTCTTAACAACTGTTTGCTTTGACTTTTCAAAGATAATCTCAAAATTTAAAATTGGTGCTGGCGCTCTTACCAGAGATTATCTACTATATATTGTTTACCTATCAAACCTTCATATGCTGCAAAAGGAAATAGTGCAGTAAAAAAACTAAAAACTAATGCGTGTGATTGACCATGTAAAAGGAAAGAATGAAATGGAGTCACAGACTCTATTAAAACTATTAAAGCATCAAGAAAAAGCTGAAATATTCTTTGGCACATTAACAATAACTTTAAAGAATCATAATCTTTTATTTATGTGCAATAAAAATTTCTTAATACTTTTAATGTATAGCTCAGCTTAAGGTCTTATGTTGGTACTATATTTTTAGACTAATCAATAGTAATAAATAATGATGCCACAGCTAGTATTATTAGTTTGCTGGCAGCATTGATACACAGGTAGTTTTCATTGCAGAAATCCCAGCAAATCCCTCCCAAGTTCAGGCTTGGTGATCTATCTTTAGACTAATTTTACTCTTCCAGTTAGTGTAAGACCTGCATCACTGTGGCATCTACAGTTATAGTACCCTCTATTTTTATGTTTGTTTTTGTTTTGTTTTTCTGCTTGCATTCACAAGATACCTGTGATTGTGTGGATAAGTCACTAGTAAGGAGGTAGAAAAAAAAATAAGCGGGAATCTTATTTAATATAGCCCGGAGAATGGTTGTGTCTTCCAGAAATGGAAAAAAAACTTTGCTCTTAAACTTTTTACACCATTTACAGGTGTTACTATTGCTTCCTTCTTCATGTGAGAATTTCGCTAGTCATGTCATAATAATAACAGTGAACAGAGGCAGCAGTTTGCCCAGAAGGGTGCCAGAGGGGATCTCTTTATCTTTTTTTTTTTTTTTTTTTTTTTTTTCTGAAGTAGTAATGACAATCAGTAGAGCACATAGAGCCCAGTTCTCGATAGGTGCTGGAGCTCTGTCATCATCTCTGTCAGAAGCTTCAACACAGATTGACTCCTTGACATCAGATGTAGCTCTACAGGTCTTGGGCTGCAGGAAGTGCTTGTGAAGTGCTTCTCTGTGAGTCTTTGACTGACAGTCAGCCTTCCTGTCAAAGGTGTTATTTCGCTGAAGAGTTGTATCAACAGGTAGAATCATAGAATCATTATGGTTGGAGAAGACCCTCAAGATCATCAAGACCAGCCGTAAACCCGTCACTACCATGCCAATCCCTAAGTAAAGGAATTACAAGAGAAAACTAGCTGCCTGTGTAGCATCTGGGCAGATGAAAGGAGATACACAGGAATTCTTACAGACTATGCAGCTACAGGTATTCCACCCTCCCTCTACAGTCACCCAAGAGCTCTGTGTAGTGTGAAACAGTGTGTGATAATACTGTAGATGAAGGTTGGCAATTTGTTACTTCTCTTATGAGGAAGAATGCCTTTACTGCTCCAGAAGTTGAAGAATAGTTTTAGTGCCCTCCAGGCTGAGGAGGCCTCAAACTAGATATGGCTTCAAGGGGAACAACTGGGCCAACAGACCTTGCACAATGCAGGAACACCCAAAAGAAGTGGTTTGTGATCGTTGTGGGTGACTCCCTGCAGCAGGGGATGGAGGCACTGATTTGACAAACTCATCTCTTGTCTAGAAAAGTTAGTTGCCTACTGGATGCTCGAATAAAGGATGTCCTGGAGAGACTGCCAAGACTTATCCAGTCCTCAGATTCTTACATGTTGCTCTTCTTCCATCTTGGCATTAATGGCACCAAGGGGAAACTGGGGACTACTGTTTTCAGAGGATTTCCAGGGATGACAGTAAAGGGTCTAGACACTCAGATTGTTCTCTATATCTATCTATATCTTTTTTATTTTTTCCCAAAATGAAAGGCTCTTTTTTTTTTCCTTATGACCAAATAGGCATTTTCCGAAGCACCAGCACTCAGTGGAGGTTTGACCTGCTGGAAAGCAGCTCTGTGAAGGGTCTGGGATTCTTGGTGGAAAACACCTGACCATGAGCCAGCAATGTACCCGTGTGGCCAAGAAGGACATTGGTATCCTGGGATGCATTAGGAAGACCGTTGCCAGCAAGTCAAGAGAAATGATCATTCCTCTATACTCAGCTCTGGTAAAGCCACACCTGGAATTTCCAGCCACACACTGGTCTCCTCCTCATAATGCAAAACAGACATGGAGCTAATGGAGTGAGACGATGAAGGGATCAAAGCATTTCTTATATGAGGAAAGACAGAAAGAACTTAGGCCCTTCAGCTTGGAGAAGGGACAGTGTTGATAGGATGTGGCAAAACTCTTCTCAGTGGTGCCCAACAACAGGACAAGAGGCTATGAGCACAAACTGTTACATCTGAACCTGCGAAGAACTTTTATATTCTGGTTGCTCAGAGAGACTGTGGAGTCTACATTCCTGCAGATAGTCAAAATGTGTGTGGACACAATGAGTCATCCTGCTGTAGGGAACCCTGCTCTATTACAGAGTTGAACTAGAGGATCTCTAGAGGTCTCATCCTATCATCTAATCCATTCTGTGATTTATCCTCAAAATGAGGAGTGGAAGTATACGTTCATGGCAACATCTGTGAATAGACAATCCCCCTAAGCTTACAATTTAAATAATCAACACTTAACACTTGAACACCACAGTGGTCTAGTTCAAAATAGCTTATCAACTGTGATGCAAAGGCCAGAAAAATAGTCCGTAACTGAATCAAGGACCTGGATGTCTTTGTCATGTGATCATGAAGGAATAATCTGTTTGTGTTCATATTTCCTATAAATATGTTGCTATGTGTGAGGGAATTGCTCAAGAAAGGGGAAATTAGAGAAAAACTGGGACCTAACAGAACTTCTGGAATTACACAGTCTTGCTTGAGGTGAGAGACAGTCATTACTTCCAGGATTGTTGGTATGTACAGAATCTACTTCTCCACACTTCCCTTGGTAACACAATCTGCATGCTAATAAGAGTAAACAAAGAGTGGAGCAGAGTGGAGACATTATGGCCAAACTTTGTTGGGTGCCCTGCAGAGGTGGTAGTCTGATGGTGCCGTGCAGCTGATGAGTAAATCAAGAGTGATGTGGAGTGAAGACACCGGGGCCAAACTCTATTGTACTCCCTGCAGAGGCGACAACCTGGTCGTACCACGCAGCTGATAAGCCACACAGTATGATAAGGTGTCTGGTGCTGGGCCAACAATGGTGGCAGAACAGTCCCTTCCAATGGACTTTGCTCAAACTTCTCCTAATTCTAATCTCATTATAATACCAATACACAACCCCACCCTAAAAATTACTTGCTTTTAGGGAACAACCACTCCTCACTGAGCATGCTTTCTAGGTTTTCAATTAACTTGGGAGCCCTTTTTGAACCAATCAATAATGAAAGTAAGTATGACTCGAGTCACTCAAGCTCCACCTAAATGTAAAAGAAAATATATAAAAGGTGAACTAAAGAGAGATACAGTAGGAAGAGAGAAAGAAGGAAGAAGGGAGAGGGAAGACTCCCTTGTAACTTCTGGATCAGTTGAAGGGCTGAACCCCACCATCTGAGGAGACTCCTCAAGACTGAGAGCCCTCTCCCATCTTCTGGGTGAGTGATGATTGCTCATTTGTACGCTAGGCACTAGCTAAGAAACCCACACTGTAATAGAGAATTTCCTGTACTGACATCGGAAACCTGTTCTCTAAATGTTGCATTTGAATAAATTGTGCCATTTTTGAACTCGACTACTTGTTTGGAAGGCCATCAGACCTGTGGTCAAGAGGCTGTTCATGACCCTGATACTGCCAGAGCTGGGCCCATAGCTGGTCATACTATTTGTGAACTCGATTCCCTGTTTGGAAGGCGATTGGACCTACAGTTGACAGACTGTTTGTGAATCCGGTACTGCCAGAGTGGGGGCTGTAATTACCACAGTATTTGGTATTAAGAGATGAGTCCAGCTGCCACCAGTCCGTTTAACCTTTGAGGATCAGCTGGAACACAAAGGGATTCATGTGTTACCACATATGCCCCCCTCTCCCATCAAATTGCTATACTATGTAAACAATGCAAACTTACAATACACATATTTACAATAGAGATACGCCATTGTGCTAATGAAAACACTGCTTCTATTTCAGTTTGGATGGAAATAGATCAAAGTAAGAACATCTTGCTGGATATACCTAGCTAAAAGGAAAGAGAAGCTTTCTTCCTATAAACCTCTCTTCCTAATATTGTACCTGATTATTTACTTTCCCCTACTAAAAGCTGCATTTGTGTATGCAAGTTGAAAAACAAAGTCAGTGCCTGCGGCTAGCCAGTCAGCCACCTGAATGATGAACATGACTATTAACTTTGGATTCCTGACGTATTGTGCCTCATATTGATACTTTTGCCAAATTTGGAGGCTTTCTGAGATTAGTAATATGATGAGATTGTGCAAGCAATTTTCTTCTGGTAAGCTTTTTTTCTTTTTCTTTTTTTATTTTTTATTTCTCTAACTCTTTCTCAGAAGAAATCAGGAGACGATTCTCTCTGTGTTCTCCCTGTATGGTGCATAGGGCAGTTCTCTTCATACTTAGGACAGATGGAAAAAAGTATGTTCTGCCTGTGTAAGACTCTGCTTTTTACAATAACATGTCATTTTCTTGAAATAAATGATACCAGTCACAAGCTGAATGTTTCAGTGTTTCAACTGTAAGCCCTGCAATTTTACATTGTCCCTGGCAGTGTTCAAGAAACATGTAGATGAAGCACTTAGGGACATGGTTTAACAAACATGGTGTTGAAGGGCTTACAGTTGGGCTCGATGGACTTTTCCAGCCACAGTGATTCTATGTTCTATTATTCTAATGGTCTGGATGATTGGTGGTAAAGAGGTAAGAGGTTTTGCCGAAAGAGGTGAGGATGGTCTGGACTGCTAAATCCTCTGTCATGTCGGCATGTCATCATGGACATCATGTGTCCATAGACAAAATGCTTGACTTGAAATAGAGGAGACAGTAAGGGTATATAAAATGAGTGGACATGCGTCAAGGGTGATTTAAAAGAAGATATTGGGGTTATGGAAGGCAGCAGATTACAGAAATGAAGACATAAAAATGCTTAAATGAAAAAATGTTTAAAAAAGAAAAATTCAAGGATTTCTTTTGGATGTGTAAAGGGTTTATATTGCAGGAACAGATAGCAAAACTCTATTGCCATTAGAAGTCAATTTGTAAGAAGACAGAAAGCAAAGAATGAAGAGTTTTGTACATAACACAAAGTACCTTTTTCATTTATGCTGCTTTTTTATAGTACTACTCCCCAGACCTTGATCCCATTCTACTCTTCATCATCAGAAACAGCCATTTTTGCTCTTTTTCAGCTTTTTTAGCAGCTTAGCTGTCATCACAAACATTCTTTGCCTGCCCATAGACCTGAACTCTGTTGAAATGGATGAACAGTCACTCATGGTAGCCTAGGCTGTTATTGCAACAACGGGGAAATTTGCAGCCATGTATGACCTATCAAGAAAGGTCAGAAAACAAATTTAATATCCTGAAAGCAGAAATGAAAAAATACTAAAAAAGAGATTCTGGAGTTAGTCTCAGCTTTATTAAGATGGCTTATGAAAGGACTACCTGAGGGTAATTAATAAATAGTTAGAATCTTTTTCTTTATCGCTTTGTCCAGTTTGGAGAACATTCAGATGAAAATGGCATCATATAATTTGTAACTTTCCAGCAAACTATTTTGTTAATTCCTACTTACCATTGACTGTATAGAAATAAATCAATTTCTCTAATAATTTTGATTCACAAAAATAGTTTGTACAAATTTAAATTTGAATTAATAATAAAATTACATTCTGTAAGAGATAATAAGGATGAAAGGGGTTAAATTATCTGGGAAGATGTTCTTCAGTTTATACATTGTTTTTCATTTGCTTAAGAATGGATTAGAAGGGAGTTGTACTATTATAAAAGAGGAGGGAAGGTCACAAAATTGTGTGACCATAAAAAAGCCTTCTTTCCTCTTTACTCACAAGCAATTATGGTTTATATTCAGTAACTAAATTCATTTGCTGGCATTTTTGACTGAATATTTTCCTCTCATGACATTCCACAGGAAAACAGCTATTCCCATGAAGTGTTATTTTTTGATCTGAAATACGTAGGTCATCATATACTGGTGGGAAAATTAGGAAAAAGCATAGTTTGGATTCGTTCAACTGCACTTTGAAGAGCTCACTGGAACCAAGACATATGTTAGAGAATGATCATTTTGCTTAAGGTAGAATAAAGTAACCACCATTAAAATATTAGACTCATCACTTTGTCTTCTGTAGAGTAACTTAAGGATAGGCTTGCCTGCAGACAGATGGAATGATTGGAATGATTTCATTTTCTCTAAGTGGCTATTTAATTTCTTCTGAAATAGTTATGACATCTGCAGTTTTACTTTACAAAATATTTCTGATTTTACAATAAAAAATGCTGTTGCATAGTAATATTTATTTTTACTTTTGAAATGCAAGTCATCTGATATGTACAGCCAGGTGTGTTTCTAAAAATGACTGTGGAAAATAAAAATTGCTATGATAGACTAGGTTAGCATTACGTCTGCTGCTGTATAGTGTTTAATTAAGTGTAGTTTCTGATAGGTTTAGTACCTGCTTTCAGTATCTGAAACCAAAAAACAAAGGTGAAAGAACTCTCCAGAACAGGAGGTGGGGAGTCCTATATGTGATAGACTTCTTGATAAAGAAGTCAAATTCTAGATTTTTTTAATTCTCTCTTTCTTTTTTTTTTTTGTCTTTTTTTAGCATTAAAGTTATTTTAAGGAACTTTACTATGTACATAGATATCCAGTCTCTTTCACTCAATATTATCAATGTCTAATTATAAGTTTACTTTGGTTAGTAGTTATAAATACCAAATAGTTTCAAGGTTCATATTAAATATATATATATATACATATTTATCCATTAACATATCATTAATACATTAGCTAAACATCCTAACAAAGTTGAACTGTACAAGGATTTGTACAGTTAGGGAGTATCCTAATCATCAGGGGGTTTCTGAACCCTGTAGCTTAATGGACTTGAGACTCTGACAACTCCATGTCCCCAACAGCAATACCTGAAATCACCTTGCTCTTGTGAGAAAAGAGCAGAGGAAGGAAAATCTGGATATTCTTCTAACTCATTTTTTCAGAAAATACTAAGTTTGCTAAGTTCAAATAGACCGTTAACTTATGTATAGCTAGAATTATCCTGAAATTCTCTGTAAAGTGAAATTCTGAAAATGAATTTTAGTAGTATTAGTTATTACAGACTGCGCTAGATGCGTTAATAAGTAAATTCAGAAATGTAGCAGAATATTTTGCCATTTGCCATGGTTCTAAGATTTCCTCCTTTCTTAAATAAGCTTCGTTGACCAAATGACAGTAAGGTTGTGTTTCTCAGGAAGGGTTCCCTGCAGGGATTTTTACATTTATGTTCAGATTTGTTATCTTTACAGAGATAGGCCACTCCAAACATTAATTTCATCCTGGCTTATTTCTTATCTTGCTCTCAACACTGCAGAATCTTAATAGCAGGAAAAAAAAAAAAAAAGTTCTACTTAGCTACTTAGCAAGACTTAGGGTCAAACTTCTGGATGCAAAACTGGAAACCAAAGGCTACAAGTACGCAAATATAAAATGTGATCCTAAATTAAATTTGTCGTGTACAGTTAATTTTTAATTGCTTGTGCTCCTTTATCTAGAATTCCCAAGATCAAAGTTTATAGCTAGGATTTCAGCATTTACAGAATTCTTATTATACAGCATTCTTATGTTACTCAGTGTTCTTAAAATGAATTAGTGAGAACTTCCCCAAAATTCCCATGGCAATTTAACAGGATGTGGGATCCATTCTTCCTCTTCCTCTGTCCCACCTCCTTTCTCCTTCCTCCCCATTTTGTTAGGACCACAAATTAACTTGAAATATATGTCTCCACTCTTAGATCACATTGGTTCTGAAGAGATTCAGTTCTGAATCTCCTTAACAGATATAATACTTTATTATTACTATTATTGCTATTATTATTGTTATTGCTGTTTTTGTTATTATTTTGACTACTGGCTAAATATTTCTATTCAGTCTTATTCAGAATCCTTAAACCCGCCGATATTTGCTGATATGTTTATCATGTACTGTACAAGTTATTTAATTTTTTATGTTTTGTAAAACTTGGGCAGTAAGAACTCTCTGTAGAGATAATATCCTGAACACATCAGCTAGCTCGACATACCAAACAGATATCCCCAGTACCATGAACAGTTATATATTTGATTTTTTTCACACTGACCCATTCTTACATATGTCTAAATGGCTTACATTTTCTCTCTGAGTACAAGAATGCTTTTGGTAACATTTCTCAAAAAAATTAAAAAGAAATTACTTCCCATTGCTAGCAATGTAGAGAAAACAGGTTAAAATAGCGAAATTTCTCTTGCATGAACTATGAAGATCGGGCATTTCAAATAACCCATTTCTCATTCAAGATCTATATTGTTCCTAATACAGAAGGCTCCAAGTTTTAATTTTGGTATATGTTTGTATATGTTACATATTCTTCATATTGTTTGTAAGGGGTATGGTGATAATCTGCATCTGTTCCTCAGTACAAAGCCATCTGGGGGGAGCAATGAGAGTGTCTACTGGCTTCTAGCACTGGATCTGCAACTCTTTTGTATGTATTGAATGAGAAAGTGAAAATACAGACCATCTGAAAAGTGAAGAGTGATCACAGAAGAAAGGCAAAAAGTAAAAGTGCTGAGAAGGAGCACATCGTAGTTGTTGCAGAAGGGACATTTTTAATATCAAGACTGAAATAACTCTTTTATCCTAATGAATTTGTTTTATTAAAGTTTTAGAAATCAACATGTGTGTTACATCCATCTTTTTTCTATCCTGCAAAGGAGAGTTCCTATGGTTATAAAAGAATAATTAAGGGATGTTAAGCTACTATGGAAAAAAAAAACATAGAAAGATAGGGAGGTTGTAGCATATTTTCAGTTTATATCTCTCAAAAGATTTAAAGTTTAGACAATTGTGAACATAAAAGAGAATGATGCTCAGAAAGGGCCTGAGGCTAACACCTACCTTCTAGCAGCATAACTCTTAGAATCCTCCAGACTCCTTTTTTTTTTCCCTATAGTTTCCTATCTAGCAAATCTAATGTATCTTTAATGCTACAAGGAGAGATTCACTGCTAGTGTGGAAAACTCGCAGCTCCTTTCAATTGTGAAACATCAAAGTAAACAGAAATAATGTTTGGAAAAGCAGGTTCGTGTCAAAAGGAGCACTTCTACTGAATTCCATAGATTTTGCATAAGTCTTCCTGTTAGTAGGCAGATATGAACAAAATAATATGGTTATCTTGACAAAACAAAACAAAGCAAAACTAAACTAAAGTAAACAAACAACAACAACAATTGCTTAGTGTATCTTAAGGCAGAAGGAATGGAATTAGTGAAAAGAAACTTAAATAGACATGTATACATCAGAAAAGAAAGATTAAACGATGCAAAATGAAAGTTAGTCATGAGCTTGTGGTGAACAGAAGCATCCAAAAATACACAAGCTCTAAGAAAGCGTAATATAAATCTGACAATGGGTGAAGTGCTATTTTATTTGGTTTTTGGGTGTTCATTCTGAATGTAAAATCTATTTCTGGTTCATAATTGTCAAAAAACTATTCATAGGAGAGACTTAGAAGAAGAGAAATAAAGAGTAGTGTCAGCAGAAAGTCAAGATTTAAGCAACTAAATGTATAGCAAAGCTTGAAAAAGAGATGGCAAAGCACAAAAGTCTGAAAATTGACAAAAGACTTTAAATGCTAGACAAAAAGTGAAATTGTTATCTTCTTACATTACTTGTTGAACTAGTTTAATGAAGTGAAAAGGGGAGGCTTATCTAGAAGAAAGAATCTACAAAAAAAGAAAGATGGAAATGTGAACTATTGGAGTGATTTAACACTGTACAACTGTTTGGTTCAGAATATTATGAGTTTTTTTTTCAGTCTGGCTTTCTCTCTCACAGTGGTGACTTTGTTTTTATATAATTCTACTATGCACTTGTGAGCAGAGAAGGTGTATCTGTTTTGATTCCCAGACCTATTTTAGGTCTCCCTGATAGCTTTAGCCCTTCAGACTATCAGAAACCTAATGAATAATTATCTCAGAGATTATGTCTCTCTCTCTCTTTTTTATTTTTTTTTCCCAGACTCTAAACAAAATGTGGCCATTTTAAATAGAAAGAGGGCGTTATTGGTAGCAGACATTGCTGGTAGCAGTCAGATATTCTTACTTCAAATTAATTGATATCCAAATCTACACAATCTTTTGGAGTAAGTGGAAGCTCTGTTATTTTAGGAAAGACTTTCTGTTAGCTATGAAAAGTAAGAAGTTATCAGGCATTTCTTGAAGTGAAAAAAACACACTTATGTTTAATAATAAGTGAATGGAAAGGTTAAGGAGGAAAGAGCACAATACTTTTGACAGGAATCAGTACATATTGAAATTAATACAGCTCAGTTCTATGGGAACTAGCTAATAAGTCTGAGTTAGACAGAAAAAAGTTAATCTATTTGTGTTCAGATGATATTCAGCAGATGACAGTACATAACTTTCCTCTCTTTGTCAGTAAGTCTAACAAATATCCTGTTAATGCTCTTATGAAGGTCCATTATCTTTTATCCTTTTACCACACTTTTTTACTCCTCGGCCTCCTAGGTTTTAATATTGATTTTGTATTCCCACATAGTGCTTTTAGTCATTCTTTTCCCTACGCTTTTAAACATACATTATCCTGGTGCATTCTTGTAAAGGCCATGAAAGGAGTGGTTAGTTTTGTCCATCTTGAGTATGGAAGTTTCTAGCTAGTAAGAAGCCAGTCCTTTCTACATACAGGCTTTTCACATCACAATGTGACACTTTTTCTGTGCTGCTTTATCTCATTTTGCCTATAGTAGAAGTATGAGTGGCATGGAAAGCTTATCAGTAAAATAATATAACATAAAATATCATTATATTTAAATATAAAAATAATATGCATTACATACTTGCGACAGCAAGGTGAGTAAAGAGTAGGTCTCATAGCAGTGGAGAGAGATGCTCAAGGTTCATATGAGATTAGCAGGAAAAATGACTTTCACTGCAAGTTGCATGGGAACCTGTGAGGACCATGTGGAGGGGTAGCCAATGAAGGTGTGCTGGTCGCTCATGTCAGATGCTTGAGTCAGAAGCTCAGACCTGACTCAACTCATTGTTCCTAAGGCTCCCTTAAATCCACTCCCCTTGTCTGTACTAATCTTGAGAAACTACTGTTGGGAAGCAGCTTGATGATTTGACAACACGGGACATGCATGCTTGAACCTGATGAGAATTTGGTCCCTTGGCACGGACTAATGAATTTTAATTTATTGGTATAAAGAGGCACGCTGAGTGGTGGCCTTCAACAATACTTCTGTATGTATTGCAAAGGACATTTTTCTTGCAACAGGGTAAATTACTGGACATTTTAGCTTAAATGTCTCTGTAATTAGTGACCGTTCATTAGGACAGCCAAACAAACTCAGTGAACCTTGTAGGTTACACATGAACAAGAGGCTACCTTGTCAAAGCAGAGACTTCTCACTTCACCAACCCAGTTGGAGGGCATTGTAAAAAAACAGCTTTTTATGTGGAAAACAGCCTCAGAAAATATGCTACCCAGACTTGGAAATTTTGTTTGTCTTTCTGTAAGGAAATCCTTACTTGGTCTGAGGATCTTTAGGCTTAAATACACAGTCTCTAATGAATGAGGGTAGGGAAAAGAACCTAGCTCTGGTATTCAGAGTTTAGTAGCCCCACTACTAGAAAGGGACAGAGAAGCAGCCTAAAAAAGGCAAGTATAAAAGTATCTATAGGCAAGATTCTATAGGCGATAGAGCAACTTGAGACTTAGAATGAAGGAAGGAGTGCCTGAGAATGTCAGTTTTATATTGGTAAAATGACTATTAAAACTCGTGATAATTTTTAGTTTTATTTTTGAATAACATGTTCCTCCTTACATCGGTAGAGGTTCTCAGACAGGTCACCGTGTATAACCACCTCCAGCCAGACTCTGTGTCACATAGGAAGATGCTGCTTGTATGTATGCAGAACTGATTTGATATTTGATATAGAGCAATTTGAGAGATGTGAGTATACATACATTAGTTTACTGTGGATCTGTGAAGGAAGAGTAAGCATACCATTCAATCATATAGTATCAATATTACTATCAACATTACTTTCCAAAGCATCATAGGCTGAACCGAGGAACAGCAGCCAAGGATATTTTTGGTGTCCAGAACATCCTTGCAATTGGAAAGTGAATTATAAAAGGGTTAATCTATGAAGATTTTAAGTCTTTTTATTTATATTAAAATGTATATATTTAGTTTATATTTGGACACTTGTTTGCTTACACAGCTTAAAATACTAAGTCACCTATCACCTAAGTCACCAGCATCAACTGGAAGATGCTGGCTGCAGGAGTGAGGATAGGTGATAGTGTTTGTTTTCTGTCTTAATTTTTAGTATATTTTCAAGACTATCAATTTTCAATACAAGTGTACCATTTTTGCTGTACATTTCCACTGTAAAAAAAAAATTCAGTTTTGTGTTTGACCTACTGCATTTATTATTTTATAAAGTTTTACATTTCCTTTGAATTTTGTGCTTGATCCTAAGGGAAAATAAGTAATTGTTTTTTTTTTTCTTATTTTCTTTATGGATTCATGTCTTTTCCAGATTACTGGGAATGGATTGGTGCTGTAACTTTGATCTAAATCTCCCTTGGTTTCCAGCTGCAAAAAAATGTTACAATTTTCATTTGTTTTGTCCTAAAGATTTTATAAATTTAGTACAAAAATAGGTCATTCTCCACTAACCCACTGCAAAAGCATGATTTTTTCTATCGCTATAGTTTGCTGCAGTACACTTAAATTACATTTATGAAAATATTTCATAGTCTATACTTCCTTAGAAGTCTCTGAACGATGAGAAAAAGAATATTGTTATGAATTGCTCTAAAATAAAATAAAGATTAAAATAATGCATGTTGATTATTTGCAGAGGTTATTTCAACAGCAAAATTCAGAAATAACAAATTGAGGTAGAAGAAAAGAGATTTTTTTTTTATTCTGAGATGTTTTTACAACTTCTAAAATAAATTAAGAGAGGTGAGGCCTGAAGAGGTGCATCACTTAAGTAGCTCTGTGCTAGTGAAGTAAAGCATAAGCTAAAGCAACATAATGTATGAAACAAACAAACAAACAAAATACTTCAGATAGATTGATAGATTTTGGATTAACCCCTTGAGTAGCCTTTATCTAGACAGACTCAGATCTGTCCTTTTTACTATTGAACTATTTCCAAATTAGAGAAGGCTATCCACTATATATCCCATAAGCCTATGTTTTCTCAACTGATAAATGGATTTAGATGGTTCACCTTTTGAATGCTGAATTAGAGATGAGTGAAAGTAACTGATGTTTGTAAAAACAAATAATGGATATATTTTTTAAACTCTTTTGGAGGACCAGGCTTTTCAGAAATTAGAATTGTAAAGAAAAAGTAGACTTTTTCAGTAGAAATCAAGAAATAAAAGGCTGTGCTCTGTCATGAGGTTTTCTTTTCTCTTTTTCTTTTGTGATATGACTCACTTTTCATGAAGGATAGAGCTCTTGCACCTATTACAAATAAAGCTTGTTTTTTGTTAAAAATTGATTAGATATTTTGTCTTTATTTTTGTTTCTAGAGTTTAGAATGTACAAATCTTATTTATCTTATGCTGGAAAAAATGTGTGCCATAACAAGTACCAATTATGTATCAAAGCAAAACAATAAACAAAAATCTGTGTAACTTTCAAGAGACTCCATATCACACTCTAAGCGACAAAAACCTATTGCAAAAGTGAGTTCTTTGGTTATTTCAAGGTGTTCCTTCAGATCTTCTACAAAAGTTCCTATGCATCTTTGTAAGAACACATACTAAATAATTCTCCCTCAAAATTGTAACTGTCGTTTTGTGCATGTTCCTTGCTCACAAGGAATTTAATGCTAATGTAAGAAGGAGATAGTTTTTTGCTTCAAAAGAGCATCATTCAAGAATCTGAAGCACAAAATGCCTGTATTACTTAGTAGAAGTTTGAAGTCTATTACAGTACTCAGGAGTTTTTTTTTTTTTTTTTTTTTTTAATGTTGCCAAATATTGCGCTTGTTGCAATTGCACCTATTATATATAGTTGCACCTATTATGGGGCTT
The DNA here is from genome assembly GCF_059628265.1 of Tinamus guttatus. Taxonomy (NCBI): domain Eukaryota; kingdom Metazoa; phylum Chordata; class Aves; order Tinamiformes; family Tinamidae; genus Tinamus; species Tinamus guttatus. The sequence goes on along the minus strand of NW_028288810.1, from coordinate 226,993 downwards.
TATGGTCATTCACTGCTGTAATATACCCTTACTACTACTAGCTACTATTGATAGCTTAAATTATGAACTGGAACATGAGTAATATTCATGGATGTGAACTCATGCAGTTTGTTGTCAGATTTCCTTCAGAATTTTTTTGTTCATTTGTTCATTTATTTTCCTCTTTTATGTTCTTAATAAACAGCAATGTTTATTAAGCTGATGTTCCTCTGTTCCTCAAAGGCAGTTTCCATGACAACAGGAGTTATTCACTCTTTGTTTGGTTAATGAGGAGCTAGTCAGGTTGAATCTCCATTTATGATACAAATTTAGAAAACATTTCCACAAATGAAGACAGTTCTTTCATTTTACATCTGCAAAACTCCAATGGCCTTCACAACTTTTTCAGTTATATTCTTTAAACATTTTTGTTGTTGAGAATTAAGTAGTAGAGAGGGAATATAAAAAAATAAAATTCATGAGAAATACATTTGTACTTATTTTTTGGGTTCTGATAATTTTGATTTATCCTTTACCTCAAAAAGTTTCCAAATAATAGAATGGAGTCCTCAGCAATGTACAGGAAAAGGTGAATTATCTCTGTGTATACACTCCCAACAGAAAAAGTTATCCTAGGTATGGAAATCCTAAATTAAACTCTCCCTATCCAATATTCTTCACACAGACAATGAATACCTCAGATCACAAGATCATAGTTTACTGGGGGTCATTTCTTCTACTGGCTATCTGACTAAGAATTTATTTGGCTTCAAATATAGATATTTATTCACTGGATAATAGACCAAAAATAGTGACTGTTTAGGGGGATGGTAGTCAGACATCACGTAATTTCTGTGTGTTCAAATTTCAAGGCTTAGCTCTTAGTAAATATTTCAGTTATCTATGCAGAGTAGGACAACTCCAATGAAAGAAAAAGAGAGAGATCAGCTATAATGAAGATCTCTGTATATAATAAATTCTAATTTGCTATTCCTTAGAGTCATTTAAATGGTTTTTATAAACAATACTGAGCAGAATCCTTAATTTGCAGCATTCCTAAGGTCAGGATTCGTAAGTATTTATATCAAGTATGTAATTATTTCAATGTATATTCAAATGTGATTACAGACTATGTTTCAAAGAGGCAAGATCATTTTTCTATGAAATGCAATTACACTAATAAATAAAATAATCAGTACGGCATTCATGCTAACATGAAAATAGTGCATTTACTTCAGTTATTTCTTATGGAATATTTCTGTTTCACCTATTCACAATTTTGATTAGATTAATTCCTCAGAGATATTCTGCTTGTTCTCCATGTCCACATCTGCTCAGATATAAGATTGTTGAAGGTAGATTTCCATTGACACTGAGAAATGGAAGAACGGAAGTCGTCTTGCTCCTTTTTTTTTTCTTTTTTCAAAATTCTATATTTCTGTGGCTTACAAAAAAAAACCGACAACAACAAAACAACAACAACAACAACAAAAGCACTCTGCAAACATTGCATAAAGCATTCCATACATTTATTCAGCAATATTTTCACTTTTATGTATGAATTTAATTCTGCTTTTGCACCAAAATCATGTTTAAAAATAAATAAATAAATAACAATAAAATAACTCTGACAGGTATTAATTAACTGTCAGCAGGGGTCTACTTTATGTTGTATCTTTATGTTTTCATGGTCTCTGCTTTTTGGTTGCAGAAATAGACTGCGTACGCATTCTATGTCCACTGGATGTTAAGATTTTCCCGGGTCAAAAGGAACAGCATTGCATGTGCAAAGTCATTCCTTCATTAAAAAATAATTTAGACATGCCTGAAATAATCCCCTAGGGTCTTTGTTCTGGTAGTTCAGAAAACGAAGTTATGCCTTTGTTGTTTGTACTAGTTCTTTTTTCCTTTCTAACCTATACATTATATTCATCAAAAAGCAATATTCCTACAGAATTTAATATGTTTTTATATGAGTAAAATAATAACGGTAATTTTATTTTTAATTAATTTTTTGAAAATGCTTTAGCCTTTTTTATTTCTGAGGCTGATTTTGAAACAATCATTGAAGTGCTGAGTTTCAAAGAGTTCATGTGTATGCAAATGAGAATGGATAGGAACCACTGTGATAATAATTTTATTAGATCATCATTTGAATAGCACTGGACAACCTGAAGAGAGAAATACATGCAGATATGAGAATTTAGTTAAGCTGTGCCAGAAACGCATCTACGCATCTAGAATTCATCACTTCTAATGTCTGTTGTTTATCAGGTAGCCCAGACAACCCGCAAAAGCCCATAGAATTACAGGAATTTACTATGAAATGAGTAAACCAATACAAATAACAACGTCACATCTGGGTCCTAGAACAGCTGATCAAGCCACAAAACCAGAAAGATGAGTTTTCCGATCAGAAATATAAATCAAATTTACACAATGCCATCATTGGCATTGTCATGCCACATCATTGCCATGATGATTCTGAAATTCTCTGTTCAGTACCTCTAACATTATCAGTCAGGTTTATTTATGATTTTTGTGCCAGATTGAATTGCAACATGTTGTAATCCTTTGAAAAGAAGTTAAAATGTAATGGTTTTAATGTGCAAAAGCCTGTGCGTGAGAGATCCAGCAGTCGTCTTAATATTATAAATTAGGAAATGACTTCAAAGGGAAGAAAATGCATCTGAATTACAGATAGAGAATGCAGAAAGTTAGATGTGTCCCTATTGTAAGACGGTGTTGTGATATCATTTGTTTCAAGAGAAGAAGAAGAAAAAAAAATCAAAGAAGAGGAATCATTTGTTTTGTGGATGATGTCTTAAAAAAGACTGAAACATACCGAGTAGCAGAATAAGCTTAGGTTAATGGTAATACAAATATACTAATAGTTGTTTGATATAGCAGAATTTCTAGGTTTCTTTTTTTCTACATTCACTTTATATCACAGAAATCTCAGATCTGATGTAATCATCCCTGTGCAGCAGATCAGAGCTGCGTACTTACTTCGTTCACACAGCATCTTGTCCATTCTTATAGTCCTATGCTTGGCTTTCTAATAGCCCTAAGAAACTGAAATAAGCATGAAGTGAAAGTTATCTCATAATCTCTATATTCTACCTTTTTTTTTATTCCTTCTTCTCGTATGTCTTTGTATGTCTAAGTGAGCATTACTCTCCCAACAGAAGTTGCCAGGAAGCCTCTCTGAAATTCCCCTTTTTGCCAGAATGATTCTTCAGCTTTCTTTAGGGCAAAAATGCCATTCTGGACCCAGGCATTTTGGAGACTTTTGTTGCAGTTTAATTACTTCTTTTTATGAGCTACTTCTTTTTATAAGCTGATGTGGCAAATGGCATTTACCAAGAATTTCTTATGAGAAAATATCTTAATAGCATGGATATTCTAGTAGCAAAATCTAGCTAACATTATGTCTATATATTTTTTAAGTTCCTTAAGAAAGGAGGAGTATCAATAAACCTGGCAACATATTTTTCTCTTCTTCCTGTAGATATTTTTTCTTATAAAGCCTGACCGCCTCTTTTATTCTCATATAGCATTACCGGTCCAGTCCTATCAGTGCAGAAATAATAGCACATGACTGATATGACTGACAGGCAGTAAGAATAACTACTAATGTATGCTTTATGGATATGGAGTTAGGGAGCAAACTAAAAGATAAAAATAATTTGGATGATCGCTAAAGCAAATTAAGTAATCAATGCATGACTGATTTTCAAATAAGGGAGTATCAGTTTTTATTGAAAGTCCAGATTCTACTAACTTAAATTGAAATCTCATAACAATGCTAGCCTCAAACCTGCTTAAGCAAGTACTCATCTAGTTATTTTTTTTTCTGTAACTATTTTTAAAAGAACTGGAAGAAAAGCAATTCTTTAGAGAGTTATACAACAATATCAAAGGAGGTAGCAACTTGTTTCCAGGTCTTAAACCTGTTTTGTCATAAACTTTTTTTGGCTTTCTACCTTTTATCTAAGTCAGGCTGTTTTCTATTTCATTAAGGTTTCTTTGCAAATTTATAATTTACAATTTTAATTTGTTTTTCTCTATAATGTCTTTCATTATTCTTTTTTTTTTTTTTTTTTTTAATTTTTCCCTCTCCTGAATATGTTTGGACTTTATTGTTATTTGCCTTGCTTCTGTCCTTGATCATTGTGTTCACATATTCTCTTTGCATTATTTCTTTGCATGGATAGTTTTGATGGCTCCTTTTAGCCTCCATATCTTTTACTCGGATCTGTACAGATAAACAACAACCTTATCTTTCAGCTCTGAGCAATCAGTTATCCCTCTCTAATCAATGACTGTTCTCATCAGACAAAAGTCTTCGGATTTATTTTCTGTCACATCATATTTCCAGGACCCAAATGACTATACTGTCCCCTGATATTTCTTAAGCTAAAGTTGTCTTTCCAGAAAACCTCATTCCCTCACCCTATTTCCTAATTAATTCCCTTTTTGATTTGGAATATATACTGAATGCAAATGGAACAATCTGTTTCACACATTTACATTTTTTCATTGTCAATTTCCTGTTACCTTGTCTCAGAAAGCCAAAATAGAGGCAAGCCGATGATGACCATGTTTCAGGAAGCATCAGAGATTTGTCGTACACTTACTCCAGATACAACTTACTCTTCTTACTTTGTGCTAGAGATTCCTTTCTGAGAAAATAGATACCATTTTTGCCTGAAAAACTGCTTTATAGAAAAATAAGACTTTACAAAAAGGTCACTGATGTTCATGGTTTTTGATTTTGATATCTGTGAAAATGTTGCAATTTGAAAGCCGTAGTGGTGGTGGAGGGGGAAAGGAGATATCAAATCAGTATCGGATTCACAGTCTGTGGACTGTAGGTCCGATCACCTTCCTAGGAGCGAATCGAGTTTCCAAATAGTGTGATCCACTGTAAGCTCGACCCTGGCAGTATCGGATTCACGAACAGTCTGTGGACCGTAGGTCCGATCCCCTTCCTAGGAGCGAATTGAGTTCCCAAATAGTGTGATCAACTATAAGCTCGACCCTGGCAGTATCGGATTCGCAAACAGTCTGTCAAGTGTAGGTTCGATTGCCTCCCCCCAAACAAGTAGTCGAGTTCACAAACAGTATGATTTATTCAAATGCAACATTTACAAAGCAGGTTTCGGATGTCACTACAGGAAATTCTCTACTAGAGCGTGGGGTTTTTAGCTAGCTCTGATGTACAAATGTGCAATCATCACTCACCCCAGAAGATGGGAGAGGGCTCTCAGTCTCGAGTCTCCTCAGGCGGCATCCTGGCGCAAGGGGAGGAAAAGGGAATCAGCACATCAACTGATCCAGAATTTATGATGGATTCTCCCCTCTCACTTCTTAGTCTCTTCAGGCAGCGTCCCAGCGCGAGGGGAGGGAAGGGGGCTCAGCCTGTCGACTGACCCAGGAGTTACAATGGATTCTTCCCCCCAGACTTTTCATCCTTTGTTCACCTTTTATACTTTTCTTTACATTCAGGTGGAGCTCGAGTGACTTAATATTGTTATTGATTGGTGAAAAAGTTTCTCGCTTTCATTTAAAGCTACAGTCAACCGAAAATCTAGAGCGCATGCTCAGTGAGGGGTGGTCATACCTCGGAGGTGGGTAGTTTTTGCGATGGAGGTATGGTTTTCACATTATAATGAGCAAAGTTCAAGCAAAGTTCCTTTGCCAGCTTTGCTGGCTCAGCACCGGACTTGTTATTGTATATCTCCCATTAGACAGCCACTGTGCGGCTTATCAGCACAGGGAGTACAACAGAGTTTGGCCGCGGTGTCTTCACTCCGCTCCATCCTCCGTTACTCCCCTTTGCAGCTGCGAGGAGGGCAGATTGCATTGCCCAGGGAACCGTGGAGGAGCAAAGTCCGCGCGCACCAACCATCCTGGAAGTGGCAAATGTGTAGCATCCCAAGCAGGCCTCTGTAATGCCAAAACTTCTGTTAGGCCCTAGTTTTCCTCTCAGTTCCTGCTTTCAAACAATTCTTCCACAAGCACTTCTTCCACAATATCTCCTGGCTCCACACAGAAGCACACAAGTGATGCAAGTTACAAAGCTGACTTCAATGGATGTCAAATCTTAAGACATTTAAGAATACTCAAAGTGAAGCAGATTTTAGTGTGAATTAGAATTTCGCTGAAGTTTCTGTAAAGTCTTGTAAAGAGTGAGGGTAGCATGCAAAGCCGTCTTTAGAAATTAAAATAACCTGGATATGAGTTGGTTGCTTTATGAAATGGAGTATTATGTTAGGATTACAATTTTGCCTTACCAATTTTGTCACCATTTTCATGAATTTGCTCTTGTAGCAACTGCTGAATTTTAAGTATTAACTATTGCCAGGGGATTTTCTTCTTTCAAAAGCTGAAATAATGCTCTAAACAAGGAAAGGTCGATTGTGTTGGGCAAGGTGTTCTGGGCGCCTTTCCAGAAGGTATCACTAACTGGAAAGGCATAGCTTGGTAATCGTAAAACATTGAGATTTTTTTTTTTTTTTTTTTTTTTGATCACAGACTTTGGATCAGAATCTTCTACACTACATATAGTACCCCCCAAATAAACTACATTTTCACCACCTCAAAAAAAAAACATATTTTAAGGGGATTTTAAAGATTTTGGCCTAAAAAGAAAATATCTAAGTATAGATTTCTTTATATTAACTTTTTATCAAACTATTTATGTTTAGGAATTTAAGTTAATCCTCACTAAAATAATTTGAAATGCCTGTTTGCCTTCGTGTTGCTGAATTGGTTAGAGTGAATTTTCTGTTTCTTCATTATGAAAAATGATGCAGTATCTCTGACTTTCTCAAAGATTAACTTGATTATATTAATCATAAATTTGTCTCTCACATACCAGTATTGTAACTTTCTTCAGAGGAGTTTCTCAAAATGAGTTATGAGTCTCATTAAAACTATATTCCAAATCTCTGTAGAGATTTGTTAGTGTATCTTCTACTCCATGTTTTCTTCTGAATTCACCATTCTAATACCACCAGCATTCTATTCAGATGTTTTCTCCTTTAAGCCAATAATAACTGCCCTCATGCAGAATTGGCAATTGACTGCCAGCGTGTTTCATGAATGATGGATTTCTGTCTCATTTGGATGAATGAGACATCCCCATGAAGACATCCCCATCCTGTACATCCCCATGAAAAGCTTACTGTAGACATCTTGGTTAAGAAGAAAGAAAAAAATGTGAGGAATTCAACATGTTAGATTTCTCTTTTCTCCAAATTACTTACTGCAATAGACTGTTAGACATTTGATGCATATCAAAGCATATGGGTAATCTTTTCCCCATGAAATGAGAGAAAATGAACAACAACAAAAATGCATTTTCTTATGGATTAGAAAAGATCTATTTTCAGCCTGGTGCCTTGACTACCCCAAGGCCAAAGTCAATAAAGCCTTTCACTCTTCTGGGGATAGTGCTCAAAGGAGACTTCCATCATGGTCTTTGCAGTTTCTGAGCTTGCAAAATCAGGACATTCCAAGAGAAAGAGTTCTATTGATTTTGTATTTCCTATTGGTTTCACTATGAACAGCTTGAGCAACTGTTAGCAAAAGCAGAGCTTTCTTGAGGAGTGAAAAGAAAGAGTGCAAAAGCAACACCCTATTTTTAAATTTGTTCAGGTGTTCTGCTTTCAAGGCAGTTAGAATATGCCTAAATTTTCAAAACATTTGAGAATGTGGTTGAGATGTCTTCACTCTTTTCTAATCTGAACGTCTATAAGCTGTTTTTCTACATTACTGCTAATACAATATGAATAATTTAACAATACATTTCAGTGAACACAAACTTTCACAAATGAAGTGGTCTCACTAAGAAGTTGACTCTGTCTTACAAGCAATAATTCTGAACACATTCATCTTTGTAAGAAATTGAGGAGGGAACACAATGAAAGTCTGGAGGACATAGCAATGAAAGGTAAAATAAACACAGAAAGTTTTAGTACTTCTGGTAAAGTAGTGCAATTTTGTTTAAGTTGTGCTTTGTTGACAATGTTCTTTCTTCTTTTCTTCTACATTTTTTTCTTTAGTAGAAAAAATAAACCTGAAGGAGACTTAAGGTCCATTTAAAGAGATGGATAATGCAAGCAAATCTTTATGGCAAATGAATTTACAGGTACCAGGGAAAATAAGAGAAGAAATAAGAGGAGGTGTGGAGATTTGTAGCAGGAGAAAAGAAATAAGAGGAGGAGTGGAGATTTGTAGCAGGTAAAGATATTTTTGTTAAATTTCTTTTAAGCTTTACAAAGGACCTAAGGACAAATGTAACACCAATAAAAGGACAACCGGTGTAACAAATAATAGGCAGTGATTTTTAGTAACCGACAACTATCATGAATACCTTGATCACTATAGTTATATGTGAGAAATTCTGAGCTTTGGTTGTATTTTCTTCCTTTTAAAATGTATAGGAGGAAATATTTATGTGTTTTTGTTTCAAATTTCATTAAATATCTGTATCTTAACTTACTTATGTTACTAAAATAAGCGAAAAGACATTCAGGAGCATCTTTTTTATGTTCTCTTTGAAGATAATACTGTATCACTGCTGAAATTTTAAAAGTACTTCGGTTCCTCTTTCCCTCTTTTCTCTTCTCTCCCTAGGCAATGCACTGGTGGTGGTGGAGAAAAGGGAGAGGGGAAGGAGCGCAAGACCAGGCAAGATTTTAGAAACCCTAAGGGTAGCTCTCTGTTCTCTTCTATTATTATTTTTTTCCTATCTTGTAAATTCCAAGAAAAAAAACAGAGCTGGAATTGTACTGAAAAGAGAATAGAATTAGCTCCCAAAATAAGATCACTGTATGAAGTGGCAACTACTGCATTTAAATATTCAGTGTTCTGTGTCCTTCGAATACCTTTCAGCTGAAAGAATGTGATCAAGGTGCCAATAGAAAGAAGGCACAGATTTTTTTTTTTATTTTTTCCTATATTTACTTTATAGATGTAGTTTTTAAAATTCTTCTCTACACCTCTACAAGCCTATAGAAGCAGCTATTCTCTGACATTTGTTATTCTTTATGATATGCCTAAAACCCTGTGTACTTCAACACAAATCCCTAGTTGTTGTGTCTTCATTATTGATGGCAATACTTGCAGTCATTGACTGTTTCTTATGAAGACATGATGAAATTACCTTTGAAAAAGCAAGTTCATGAGTCAGTATTACAGCTCTGGTAATTCAGAATTCAGGATGTCCTGCAGAACCTACCTGAAAGTGAGTTGTGATTTGGGTATTCTCTGCGTGGATCACTTTGCTGCTTTGTTACTTGTATTCCAAGGCAAGGAATAAGAGGCTTGCTTCTACCATTTGCACAAACAACAGTCACTGCAGCATAGAAGCATACATATAATGCTACTTCATTCATGTTTTTGGCTAATTCAAAGTGAGTCTTGAAAAATGTAATCTACAAGTACTCAGTAGACTATGTGAGTGCCTAAAGAAACTCATGAATGTCAATAACTCATGAACAAACTGGCTTATTGCATGAGTTATTGACATTCCCACCACTATGTGCCAGAAGAATACACAATGAAGGTTGAGAGAGAAGTGGAAGACAGACAGGGGACCAATGTGCTTAAATGATGCAATAACATCTTGCAGAGAAAAGGTACTGGAATAGAGCTTCCATTGCAGCAAATTCTTGGAAGCTCTGCTCATAAATGTAATCTTTGTTTATTTTAGGCTAATAAGGGCTTACGCTATTTTTGAGATATGAAGATAAGTGACAAGGAAGGCTGGAAAATTTGTCAAATGGCCATCACTTTGATGTCCCTTCTTACTGCCTCTTTATCCTCTGTCGTTGGAAATGCTCTTAATACAGTTATATTTAACTTATGCATCAATGACATGGATAAAGGGACAGAGTACACCCCCAGCATGTTGGCAGATGATACAAAACTGGGAGGAGTGGCTGATACACTGAAGCCTGTGTTGCCCTTCAAGGAGACCTGGGCAGATTGAAGAGTTGGGCTGAGAGGACCTTCCTGAAGTTCAGAAAAGGAAAGTGCAGGGTCCTCCCTGAGAAAGAAATAAGCACAGGCTGGGAGTTGACCTGCTGGAGAACAACGCTACAGAGAAGGACCTGGGAATCCTGGTGAACAAGTTAAGCATGAGCCAGCAATGTGCTGTTGTGGCCAAAGAGAGTAATGTTATCCTGGGTGAGGCTGCATTAGGGATAGTATTGCCAGCAGGTCAAGCAGGGTGATCATCTACCAAGGTGATGGAGTTCTGGTGAGGCTGCACTTGAAGTACTGTGTCCAGTCCTGGGCCTCCCAGGACAAAAGAGACATGACATTACTAGAGGGAGTACTGGAGGGAACCTCAACCACTCAGTGATTCTATCTATGTTTGGTAGTCAAAAACACCTTGCAAATGACTTCATAGTCTGGAGAAGCTTTCCAATAGCATTACTGGAGACCTTATCCTTATCTAAACACTGTCAGAAAAACAGTCCTAATAAACACTGAAAGTAAAACAGTCCTAATAAGTTTACTCCAGCACCCATTCAATTAGATAACTGTGGTTTTGGGAAAAGTAAGACTGCTTCTATAGTGTTCAGGGGCACATGGCACCGTAATATATTATTACTTTCAAGTAATAATCTAAACAGAGCCAAAAGGAAAAAAAATGTTTTAATATAGAAAAAAAAATCTTTCTCCAAATAAAGGATTTCATTTAATAAATTGAAAGAAATTTGGAAACAATTTATTTATTTATTTATCTAGGATTTTCCTCTTTTTGGTAATACTTAATGAAATACTTGTTAGTTTATGCAGCACACAGGAGAAAGAAAAAATAACAAAGTTGAATTTGATTACTTCAAGGCAGATTTTGAAATGAAAACTGAAAAGATTTTTCAAAAAGGAACAATATGCACAGATTCTACTTGGTATGTGCAATAACTAACATAATTTTATTGTTTTCTTTCTGTTTTCAGAACATGAAAACTCAGATTATCTGTGAGTTTATGTTAGTCATATTGCAGTAGAAATTAAAAATATTAGCTGTTACAGTTCAGTTGCAATAGATTTTCTGAATCTTATAATGAATGAACTGGACCTTCAAAAAAATAACAGTAATGCCTCAATTTGTATACCAGCCTTCATATATCATTCTATGACAAAATAAGCAAAACAGAAAGTCAGTCATCACAGTGTGATGTGAGCATGAAGCATGATGTGAGCATGTAGTTTATTATCTCAATAAACTATATTTGACAGTGCACTGACATTTTAAGAAATACTTTCCAACAAGAGTTTTTGCATTAATTTGTACACAAGAGGAGAATGTCTACTTTAAAATACTTTTAAAAAAGTAAAAAAAATACAGTTCATTTCAGAATCTTAGGATTTTTTTTTTCACAAGAAAGTTGATAAAAGAAGATTTTATTATAAAAACATTCTTAAATATGAATTCTGACCCTGTGCATCCTAAACGAAATTTCTTCATCTTGAGAGTAAGATTTAGAATGAAATAGTATATCAGTTTACTGAATTGCATTTATTTCAATGCATTTATCACATCTTTTTTCTCAGTGAAATGTATTGCTTATAAAATGTGTTTGAATGGATGTTTTCCTACACACACTGGTCTTTCTGGAAGGTGACTCTTCTTTGCATTATCAATACTGGCATGGACTATGGCTCTATGTTAGACACACAACATCAGTCTGTCTAAACTCCTTTTTGGATATTCCTAGGTAGCTCATGATAGAGAATGACGACTTAATCAGTAGGAAGCTGTTTGTTACATTTATATTTTGTACTGGTTTGTAAGTCCTAACATCAGCTGCAGAGTCGCATTTCATGGGAGCATTTGGTCTCTTGGGGGAAAAAAAAATAATGTCCTCATACTCACTACCAGAAAATATTCATCCCTGATGAATAAAAAGACTCTATAGAAGGACTGAAAGAGGCTACTGGGTACACAGGTTGGACTCCTTTGCATCTCAAAGGACCCTTAATTCTACTAGAACTATTTCTTTATCTCAGCTGTGCTAACCGTGTGTATGCAGGAAGCAGATGGACATTTTTGACAAAAATGGATATGAATGCCTGATTCTGATAGGTATTTGGTCAGTGAGTAGTTTCACACACTGGGACTGCTGCCACATACTCTGCTGGTCGCATTGATTCTGATCAATGACTCCTTATCAGTCTTCCTCAGATTTCCTCACTATACACCACTTCACCCATAAAGATGGGGTGTTGGTGCCATCAGTGTAGAGCAAGGATTCAGACATGCCTTTCTGGTAACAGCTCCTGTGTGCAAGCAACTAAACCATAACAAATATACATATATTATGCAATATAATAGATTTAAACATTCATGAACACAAAACTAATCAGAATATATAACATTCTTATGTAAGAATGTTACATAATATGTTACAGAACATACATGTCTTACAAATGTAAGATATATACACAAATTTTGCAAAATGTATGAAAATATTACATAGATACACAGACATACATAAAACATTTTGAGAGATCTTGTGAAACGTATTCTGCGACATTTGCAAGAAGCTGAGGACATTCATTTGGCAGTAAAGCCAGGCACACCTGGAGACTTAAATAACAAAAGAAGTGAAGTAAAAGGCAAAAGTGTTTATTTATTAGTAAAGGCTAGGAACCAAATGGATTGGTTAAGTAGTTTTACCCACTTTATCTTAAGGAATTTATGATGCTTAAAAAAAAAAAAAAAAAAGAAAGAAAGAAAGAAAGAAAGAAAGAAAGAAAGCAAAAGCTGCTGTTCTGTAAATGATGAAGTGATTCTTCATTAAAGTTGTAGGTTTGCTAGGAAAAGAAATACAGTGATGGGGAGGTAAGCATGATAAGGAGTGCTAGGCAGCAGGTATTCACCCTTGTTGTATAATGTGAAATTATACTTGCAACCTGGCAACCTTGTACCACATTTCAGACAGGAGCTTACATAATTCAGTGAGACCAAAATATGTTCGTGATCACATTATAAATTATTCCCCAGTGATTAACCTGCTAGTATTCGTAGCTGTGAACAGGAAATGCAAAACTTTTTGTGCCCAATATGAAATTAATTGCAGTTGATAGAAATAACATCCATCAATTTTAGAAATTCCTCTAATAGGCAAATTTAAAGATTTACTTATCAACTAAATAATAAAATACTCTATAATTTTATGTTTCTATGTCACCTATTAAGTACAATTTATACCAAGAGATAATGTAATTTTGTTCACACAACAAACCCAGAACACCTATTACCTTATGATTTTATTTAGCTGTCTCTTTAAACACATTTTTGAAATTGAAACAAACAAACAAACAGGCTAAACTACACCAGGGCAGAGCAGAGAGCACTACCTTGTATGTATGGATGGTCTGCGCTATTTAATTTGAGAGTATTTCAAAGAAAACAATACTCATAATTAAAATCACTAAGAGAAGGCAGGAAAAGATGAGCAGTATTATAAGTAACAAAAGTCAACATGATAAATATTCTCATCATAGGAAAAGCACAGCGCAGGAAATTCAACTTCTTAATTTGTTATATTTTTTTTAAGGTTATATTCTCACTAGCTCAAGAATATTCTGCTCTTGGCAAGGGATGATAATTCAGAGTTATCTTTGTGCTATGAATAGTTTTGATAGCTCCATTTCAATTCTGTTCATTTTTAAGCAATATCAGATTTCTGGCAGTAGATCACAACACAAAACTTCCATAAAAGACAATGCAAAGCTCTGGAAAATTGGAATGCTTTAACAGACATATAGACCCATAAAATATTAAAGGGACAGTGACAAACTATAGGGAATTCCACAGAGAGACTGGTTTGACATTTCACATTTTTGCAGTATTTGTTGTTTGCCAACAATAACAACTGATTAAATATAGTGAAGTGAAAGTAACAAAAAAGAAAGATGCCTCAGTGAGCTTAGTTAGCAGATAATGCATTATCACTCTTCCCAGCTGTGTTTGAAACAGTTAATGATCACTAAAATTTAAAACTAAAAGAAATTTTAATATTTAGAGTATTCACTCTTTCACAATTATTCAAAAATAATTTTGAACCAAAAATACTATTCTTAGGAAAGAAAAGTCTGATGATTATAGGCACATAGAGCAAAATAAACAGATTGTCATTTTCATCTATATGGTTTTATAGATTTTTTAAGATTTTGTCTCTTGTCCTGATTTTCACATGATGTAAGATAAGAGTCATTGATAGGTAAACACCAGAGTACTTTTGTATTTTAAGAGAGATTCTTCAAACATTTGTGTTATTGGATTCATAGTGACAGACACAGAGTCATTGACAGTAATGTTCGAAAAGGAAATAGAGGAAAGTGAACATTAAAAGGTAGGTTAAAACAACGTTCAGTATATAATAATGTTTAATAAATTATAAGATATAGAAGATATAAGAATGGTGAAAGAAATAAATAATGTAAAGATGAGGAATTAATGTGCACAGTTGAAAATATAGACACACATTAAGCTGAAGTGCTGCTGCCCATTGCCAAGTGCTCTGCCTTGTTCATTACTTAAAAAGCCGTAGAAATGAAAAAATTCTGCATATTTAAAAAGTTGCATTTCTATAATTTCTGCATTCCAGCAACTATTTTAAGTTTATGATTGAATTAGTAAGGAATTTGTAAGGAATAAAGAAATCATATTTATGACAAAATCTACTCACCACTTTGCTGATCTTCAGACTCTCCTTTACTAAATTTCTAATTTGGTGTTTTACATCAGACTTCTTATATTTTCTGGGAGTTATACAAAGAAAATCAGAAAACTAATGTGAAAAGGAGTCTAAAAATCCATCATCTTCTGTTCTATCAGCAATCTGGATTCTGATGAAATGCCAAGAATGTTAGCTTCCATCTTCCATTTTAGTTGAAGGTTTATATACAAAAGAGCCAATTCAATCATTAAAAAAAAAAAAAAAAAAAAAAAAAGGCAAGACAAGACAAGAAAACAAATAAAGACCCTGATCTAAGTGCATACAGAAATAGAAAGGAATTTTATTCTCTACACCTTTTTGCTTTGCAAAGTATAGATACGCAGTTATCAGACTGCTCCTTTAAATTAAAGGAGACTTTTTATGCCTTTGCATAACTATAAATACTTCAAGGATTATTGAATTTACTTCTAGATTTAAGTATAAATATATAGTAGACAAGCACACAAAGGGAAGGGCAGAATATTTAACACAACAAAATATAAAACAACTGAGTAAACAAACATCAGCTGTGCTTCAGATTAAAAAACTTTTTTTTTGCTTTATTCTTGCTTCATCTATACTTGTGAAATGTACAAAATCATGTAGTTAAAACAGAATCAATTTCAAGTAGTTCACAAAGCATGTATAGGTAAGCAGAAGTCACCAGCATGTCCAGTGTTTTTTAAGGCACATGTTTGCTATAATTTATATCATGACTGATTTTCTACATGTGAAAATTATCGATGGGAGCTGGCTATGATATAAAATTTATGAACATATAATACAAACATATAATGAATATATAATAAAGATAATAAAAAATTATGTTATGCACTTAAGCAAGAACTGGGCGGTTAATGTTTTGTTCACTCCCACTGTCTGCAAACTCAAGGGTGGAATATCTTACATATGAATATAAAAAATAATTAATTTTTAAAGAATGGAAAATATTTGTGGTATTTGTGCCATTCAGCTACCAAGTAAAGAATGCAAAAACACACAAGCAGCAACAACAAAAAAGCACCACAACAGCAAAAATAAGGAAAAGGCCTGGGCATCAGAAAAAGTCATCATGAATATGCTTACAAATGCTGTCAGCTCATAATATTTCTGAAATCTGGAAGATGAAACATAAACATGACTAATGACAGTGGACGTACTGAAGACCTTTTAACATTTATGTGTTAGCCCTTTGTTTCCTCAATCTTCTTCAGTTACTGATTCATGACAGCACTTGAATGCAACAGGATATTTACCCAAAACATAGTAAAATAGATTTTTGGGAAACTGGGATTCCTGAATTGTCCCCTTTGTTTTGTTTTTGATGAATTTCTGTGATGATCTTCTCTCCTACTGTGAGTTATAGTTAATATCTGTACCTTTTGAGCATTTGGGAAGGTTTTAGGAAGATTTCACATTTATTCATACCACATGGTATTAGAAAATGTTCTCCTAATTACATGTGCAAATAGCATCTAGAAAACTCAAATAATACCAAAATTAGAGTCACCAATGCATAGTCAGAGCTAATAAATACGGTCTATTTCCCTTTAGAAATAGGACTGTCATTTTAATAAAAGATGTTTCTGCGAAAGAAATCTTGGTTTTCATAATTCATTTCCATTGCTGTAGTCAGTATTACCCCTTGTTTACTTTATAGGTACTAAAATTGTATCTGATTAGATCGGAAATGATTTGTTTTCTTTTATTTGATGTTTTCAAAGTCAAAGAACTTTTCACTTCTGTGAGTGCTCCTCATGTTATAAATGAAGAACTTCACAGCTACTAGGAGTGTTAATTGACTCAATTAAGAGTTCAATGACCTGCCATGGCACTAATTTACGGCAGGTAACTTGAATCATGAAAATTTAGTTCTTCTGCACATCTCATTTAGGATGCTCATTCTTGCATAAATTTCCATGCAGTGATCAATTAGATGTGATAATCCACCAAAATGCAGGTGGGAGAGTTTTTCCAATCAGTCTTTTCTTACATAATGACTTTGTGTTATTTTAACTTTTTTTTGAGAGAGAGAAGTCGTCAAATGCAGACTTAAGAAACATCAATATTTAAAGGAAATTACAAATGAAATTTAATAACTCAGTTTCAGCTGTGGAGTTACCATCACTGCAGCTGCCTTGAGAAGAATTTTCTTCATGTCTGTTTTCTGTATGCATTAAGATTAGTCACGGATAGCAAAATACTACAAATAAGAAAGATCAGGAGAAGACAGAGGTGAAGCAAATTAAAGATATAACTTCTAAAGTTTATACTCTAAATATGTTTTTCTTTTTTCAATTATTACTACTATAAAGAAAGAAAATCTGGAGTCAAAAATAGGTTTGCTTCTTATTGTGTCTGTTTAATGAGATTCTAGACATATATGAGTTGAACTGAAGACCCTGAAGGTTTGAAGGTGACCCTTTTTATGTAGTCTGGTATATTGATATGTTTAATTTGAATTACAGAAATGAATGGTTATGTTCATGTTTATACACATCAAAACTACTTTTTTTTTAAGTTATGTTAAGTAACACCATCATAGCCTGGTCTAAGTAATACGGGCCTTGAGGCAATGAAACACGGAATTTCAGTAACAATCATTTTGTCAAAACAAAGCATTTAAGCTATGTTAGAATTAAATTTTAAGCAATTTTGCTCGAACAAACTCAGAAGGGAGGACTTGTTTAATTTTAATATAAGACTTTCTTTTTTTTTTAATTTAGAATCCCACACTTTTTTCATTCTTCAAGCTTATGCGTGAAATTTCTTCAGCACTAAGAGACTTACATAAAAAATTTCCTTAGCACCTAAGGAAAGCAACTGTCATCCCGCCAAAGCTAAATCAAATTCGAAAGAAGCTAGTGTTTTAGTAAGAAAGCTCATAGTTTGTTTTACTGTGACAGTATTTATAGCACAGTAAATGCAATATTTATATGTAGGTTTTATATTTTTAGTCCAAAAATCTGTGCTAAGCTTACAAGTGATTCGAGAACAGTAACGCAGTACTTGAGGGTCAGTGGGAAGAAAAGGAAATTTGATATCAACCACTTGATGAAAAGAAAGTATCCATGACATGCCAGAATTGAATTTTAAGCATTATTGCTTTCATTTATTCATTATCAGTAAATCATGTATTACATTATCCACTACATTAAGGGAGTTATATGAAAGTTGGGTGAGAACTGAAAGTGGTAAATCCTTCCAATATAGGATGCATATAAGTTATGACAATCATTCTCAAAAATATTCTTGATATTGGAATCAGGGAGAACTCTCGCTAGGCTCAGAAGATGTTGCACAATTCTTGGGTGGTATATGGTTGTAGGAGAATGTACACAAGATTAGCCTTTTTAAGCAAAATTTGGAAAATTGCAGATAAATTCTGCAGCTGTCAAAATAAAACTGCTTTTACTCAAATGTTCTCATATGGATTTAAGAAGTTCACCATCGCAGACTTATTTTTTTTTATGTATATTGAAAGAGCTTCTCATAAAATGAACACTCTATTCTAGATTCCGATAACATGAGAATACATCCTTACAGGAGAATTTGTGTGATAAAGTTCTATGCTGCAAATTCCATAAGTACCTATCTTGCCTCTAGGTCAAGTGACAAAAGACTTGAAAAACTGTAGTTAGCATAACGACAGGTAAGATGTATCCCACAACATAATGCATATTCTTATTGAGGAGCTGAAGATGTTATAAAAACCTTCTGTTCCTTTTCTTCCCCCTCCCCCCCCAGGAATATAGCAGCTAAAAATCTTCTACATCAGAAATCATAGTTTTGAATGGATAGAAATCAGAAAACTTTGATTATAAAGGATGTTTACTTCATCTCTAGTGCAGTGAATCATGTTTCTTGGAAAAATCTGAAGTCTCATGCGCAGAAGTAAATGAATAGTTCTTAAACTGCAGTCTAACTATCTGATCTGGATGAACTCAAATCAGTATGAGGACATGTTTTTCAGATGAGGTAGGAGGTGAAAGATAGCAAAGCAGAGAAATAATTCGTTAAAAGAAAGATTTAGAAAATTCTCCCTGCCCAGCAAGGAACATGAAGGGCAATAGAAGGACTTCCACAGGTACCACAGCAGCAAAAGGGAAAATGTAAGAAAAATGTGGGCATGGAACCAGGTGACAAAGAATAAGTAAAAGGCTGAGATACCAATAGCTTATTCACCTCAGGATTTACTGAGGGTTTCTGAGGGTTGGAAGAAAGCAAATGTCATACATACCTTTAAGAAGGCTAAGAAGGGGAATCCGGACTACAGACTGGTCAGTCTCACCTGGGTTGCAGGACCCAGCGGTGCTGTTTCTTACTGGAAACCTTCTAAGGGATAAAAAGATGATTGGGAGTACTCAGCATGGATTTTACCTTACCAAATTTGCAGAGGAGACAAAAGCAAGGAGGGGTTGATACACCAGATGGCTGTGTTGCGGCACAGAAGACTTTCTCAAGGTGAAGAAATATTTTACTTTCCGTTGCAGCACAAAAGATCCTGAACCCCATCCCTGCATGGGAAACCTAAACCCCACCACCTCATGGTCACTGCAGAGAATGTTGAGCACAACCTTCACATCTCCAACCATCCATGAAAGCAGACAAGTTATCTTAGAGACAAGTTGCATTGTCTCTACAATGAGATCATGGCCCTGGGATGGTGCACAGATCTCTAATTCTTCCTGTTTATTCTCCATGCTGCACGCATTTGTGTCCAGGCACACCAGAGACGTAATGGAGTATGCAGATTTCTCAGGAGGGTTGCCTGAGGATCCCAGTTGCTATGTCTTTTTTTATAATTCCTTGACTTCATTCACCAGATGGAGATATCCCAATTTGAGCACTGTTTTGCTGACTACACTGGCTCGTTAACTCTTCTCTTTTCCTATCTTCCGTAGTTTAAAACCCTCCTTATCAAACTGGCTGACCTGTTAGCAAAGAAACATATGCCCACTTGGTGAAGGGGATCTCATCTCTCCCCTTCAACTGTCAATTATCAGAGTCATAGAAAACATGATCATAAAAACAAAAACCTGGTTACCAACACTAGTGGCATATCCAAAAACCCTTTCCTTGAAGAATATTTCTGAATAAATATATAGTTGTAATTTCTCTAACACATATTTTGTCCTGTTTTATTTCACATGAAGCATCAATTGCTCTTTCCATTAAAGAAATCAAATGTTATAGATCATTTCTAAACTTTTCTGTGTATAAAGAACAAGTCAGTTCATACAAAGTTTTGTGAGTTTAAGAATAAAAAAGAGTGAATGTGTCTTCTAAATAATTGATGGATTTTTTGTTTATAATGCAGCCTTTAATTTGAAAAATGTGTCCAGTAATGTTTAATATATGAGATATTCTAACAGTTTTCTTACCTTGTTATGTAAAACTAGAAATTTCAGGGTTCTACAAGCACATTACTTAAAGAGCTCTGGGATACTGACTAAAACGCAAAATGTGTGAAAATAATTCCTGTAATATGTTTTTTTAATGCAGAGAAAAAAAAAATGGTTATCCTCTAGAAAACAGCAACTTTTCATGGTAAGTCTTGCTCTAGAGAGAGGTAGTTTGATGGTTCCTATGGAAACAAAATGTGTTGCTATATGAGATAAGTAACTGTAAAATTAAAAAAAAAAAGGGGGGGAATGAGAAAAGAAAAATGCTAATCAAAGCTGATTCCTTTGAGTCAATCTCTTTAGAGAATCAGAGAGAAATAAGAAGAAAGTGACTTAGAAAATAAATATCTGTATTACATTTGAGCTAATAATTTATTTTCAGGTCGATACCTTTTTATTTTCATGTAATGATCTACCAGAAACTCAGACAGAAAGGGAATAGGGCAGCATCATTAGTAAAATCAAATATATCAGAAAAGGAAATAAGACATCTTTAACACAGTGAAATATTTTAAAGATATTTTGGGAAGCCCATAAAAAAAGGAAAACCATAATCATAATGCATAATCTTTTAATGAAATTCTCACTTTTTTCAGACACTACAGTCTGTGGTACTCTCAGATTATGTGCACATATTTGTGCCAAGTAAAATAGAATATATTGAAGTCTTGGTTTGAAAACCCATTAAATTATCTTGCTGTCCTTCTTTCCGCCACATCTGTTTTTTCATACTCCAAGGTCCAATCTCTTTCACTTTTATTAGGTATTTATGTGAACAAGTGAAGAACTAAGCCAGGGAAAGAAAGTCAAAAAAATATTTTTTGGGTAAAATCTGAGGGTTAGACTGTATTGGCTCCCTATGTTTTTCACTGTGTATTAATACTAACATTTCTACCAACAGAAGTAGATCACAAAGATGGAAGAGTGAAGTAAATAAACAGGAGAGTAATATCATCTGAAAGTGCTCACATCTTTGGCCTGGGATCCCAAGGAGAAAAATGAATCAATCAGCTGACTCTTCATAGGCAATGGAGGGCCTAATTAGGGTATGTGAACTGAACTACAGAGTTAGTGGGAAATAGTGTTTTAATTAAGGGTTGTTTGAAATATGAATTTCCAAGTACTTCTCTCAGGAGAGTTACTTCATTTTTCTTCAACTGCACTATTTTAAAAGAAGATAATAAGATACTATTTGCATTATTTTACAGTGAGGATCTTTTCAGATCAGGAAAAAATATTATGTGTGTACACTTTCAGTTTTATGAGTTTTATGAGTATTCAGGGTGAATTTTATAATAGATTTCTTTATTTATTCTTAAAATTATATTTCTTTATTATTAGATTAGGGAACAGCAACATCTGACTAACATTATCATAGAAAGGGAGACCAGTGAAAATGTAAACATGCTACTGAATGGGGCAGAGGTTCTCGTGATAAAGATACAGAGGTATTGGATACTGCATTTATTTTAGTCCTAAATAAAACAGTTCCTGGAGGTTCCTGCAGAGTGTTGACGATAACTTTTTGATGCCGGTTGTGGAGGAGCTGATGAGAAGAGGTGGGCTACTGGACCTCATGCTAACAAATAGAGAGGGACTTGTAGGAGATGTGAAGGTGCGGGGTAGCCTCGGCTGCAGAGACCATGGTGGAGTTGGTGGAGTTCAGGATCAGGGAGGAGGCAGGGCTGTAAGTAGCCTTGCAACCATGGACTTCAGGAGGGCCAACTTTAGCCTCTTCAGAGACCTCCTCGATAGAATCCCATGGGCTAGAGCTCTAGAAGGAAGGGGGGCCCAAGAGAACTGGTTAGTTTTCAAGCGGCACTTCCTCCATGCCCAGCAACAGTGCAACCCTGTGTGTAAGAAGTCAGTCAGGCATTGTGGCAATGCTCAAGAAGAAGGCAGTGGTATACAGAACGTGGAAAAAAGGACAGGTTCCCTGGGAGAAATACAGGAATGTAGTCAGGGAATGCAGAGATGCGACAAGGAAAGCTAAGGCACGTTTGGAATGCAATCTGGCAAGGGACATTAAAAATAACAAGAAAAGCTTCTTCAACTATATTAATACCAAAAGGAAGATCAGGGAAGACATGGGTCCGCTGGTGAACGGGATGGGCACCCTGGTTACGAATAACACAGAAAAAGCAGAGTTGCTGACTGCCTTCTTTGCTTTAGTGTTTACCAAGGGCAGCGCTTTAGAGCCCCAGGCCCTAGGAACAAGAGAAGAAGCCTGGAAAGAGGAAGACTGATGACAAAATGCTCACAGCATGATAGAGGTGCTAACAGATAGAAGAAAGTTAGCTTAAACAACAGATATTTATGAATAAATATGATAACTGAAGAAAATGCAAATCTTAGATATGCTTACTCATTCACTTGATAGGACTAGCCTTCTGCAGGTCAATAGCTTTGCTCTAAGTTTTGACACTTGGTCAAAAAAGACAAATCAATATTAATACCATATGTAATTGAGAGGTTAACATGCTACTTACTTTCATCTATCTGAACATGACTCATATCTTTTCAGATATAAAAGAAACCTTCAAAGGTGAGAACTGAACAGCACAGAGTTTTGGAGGAGTATATGGAAAGTGATAACTTATTTCTATTTCTACTTTTAGGATTTGAAATTGGTGTCTTAGTAAATACAAGCTGAATTGTCGTCATGTGAGGTGAGAGGGGGAAGAAATCCTGCTTATTTTCTTCTTGGGAGCTGAAACGATGCACATTTTCTTGTTTCAGCTGTGACTTTTAACGAACCTGAGTAACTCATTGATACTTGAAGGAATTTCATATTAAGTGACTTTGTGCTCTGAAGCTTACTTTAAGAAATATATGTGGTTTGAATGTGAAATGCAGTTTTTTGTGGGCTGAATATTATTATCCTTGAACATATTTCTTTCACAAGTAGAACACAATTTGTTGTTTGATTGCTCATATTTGTATTGTAAATTAAAATTTTAATTTCTCCTCTTTCTTCATCTGTCTTTATATTTAATTGCAGAATATTCCAAATAGTCGTTAGCACTTCCTAATCATCATACTAATGTTTTTATTTTATTATTATTATACAGGAATTTCCAAGATATAAATTATGTCATATATTACCTGGATCACTAATAATATTCTAGACTAAAAATGAAATAATGTAGAATAACTTTTCTTCTTATCATGGTGCTGCTTGGTAATACATTGTGTTTCATTCATTTTGTTTGATGAAGGTGTGTGACTCATTGTCATATGCTGTTAAATCACCGGTGTCCAAGGCCCCTGTGAGGCAACAAGCTCTTAGACTTGGCATCACAAAACATAATGTATGTCTGTCTAAGCTCAGAGAATGCATATAACTAGATTATTACGGGTGTATGGCTAATATGACAGTATGGGGTATGGTTTCTTACAGTAGAAATATGGTCTAGTTGGGTGCCCAACAACGTAATCTCAAATTTATGTGGGTATTAAAAAAAAACAGAGAAAAGTCCTAGTATTTTAAATTATATTTACTGATAGTGCCCCATGTATAATTTAACAACTAATAATCCAATAACCTTAATGAATTTTCTTCAAATTACTGGTGTGGCAAGCGAGAAAAACACTTGCAAAAACCCCACATGCATGATTGCAAGTTCTCACTAGTGGATAATATTGGAGCAATATCTTAGTAGACAAACAAGACAATTACTTGCTCACTTTTGACCATCTAAACATGTTTTAGCAAAGGAGCAACTTCTGTTCAAAATATCAGAATTAGCCGAATAATGTATACTTTTAAGAAGCAATTTACAGATTATTTTAAATTTCAAACAGGGTAGTCATTAAGTCATGAACATGGAAAGAAAATACAGCTTAGTATGTTAGAAAAAGGAAAATACTAGCATCATATTTTCTACGCAAAAAGTATGCAAGGTAGTAAGTATATATAGCAAGGTAAAACACTATTCTATATTTACTATTACAGTCTGCTTCATGGCCAAGGATAATCTTTGGATCCTTATTTTGATATTTCATGATAAAAGACAGATTAAATGGCAAGTCCAATAGCAAATGTGCTGTTCTCAAATCAAGGAGAAGGAGAAAGGAAACACTAAGAAGCAGTGCAGAAATTATGAGCCTATACTGCAGTGCCTATATTGAAAAAAAAAAAATCCAGACAGTTACCACAGCCTTAATTTGACACAGACTATTGGAAAATCTGGATAGATGTTGAAAGGAAAGAGTAAATAAGTATGTGGAGGGAAAAGAGGGCTTTGTTTGTTAGGGTTTGTTTAAATCAAATCATAATAGATTCATTTAAACAAATAAAGAAAAGGAGCTGACAAGCTGTCTTGATTTCCACAAATATTTTTCAGAGTTCCAAGTTATTCTCCAACTCCATCTTTGAGAGACGAGAAGTGGGTAAGAGCTACAAAGGAGAGATTGAAATGAGTTTAACTGAAAAGGAAGTTATCAGAATGCAGGAAGGTTAAAGGTTTTCAGGGTACTAGCTGTCAGGAGAATGACAGGATTACAGAAGTAATCCTGTTTAATGCTTTCGTTGAATCCGATATTTCTAAAATCCATAATGATACAAACTTTTGGCAGATTACCAACATACAAAAGAAGATCTCATCAAACACAAGAAGAATTATTTGCTTTATTGTTATAACCTGTCTTACTTCAGTTATTTGAAATGAAAGCTCTTACAATAGAAAGAACGAATAAGATTATTTTTAAAAAAATGTTTTGGGCTTCTCAAATGGAGTCACAAGAAGAAGATAGCAGCATATATGTACACATCAGTCACAGGATGACAGAGCGATGAGGCAGTGAAAAAATTGCTTTTCTATGGTAGTGACAATCTAAAATATTGGATGTAACAGGTTTTGATGGCATTCTTATTGCTTCCTTTTTAGACTCTTGCTCTTAACTGAACTTATTCAACTCTTAAGCTAATTTGTCATTTTTCTTCCTTCATAGTACCAAATTATAATCATATGTCTATTTTTGGGGTTCTGCATTTTCTTTCCTTCAATATAGGGGAACTAGCTTCATTTGTCTTTTGTGAGTTCTCAGGGATATCAAAAGAGGGAAATTAGAGAATCGTTTCAAATGACTAGTCTCTCTGCATTCACTAACTGGAAATTATCAGAGAGTTACAGAGTAACTGAAATGGAGATCACCTGGTTCACCCTCTCCAAGTTCCCCTGCTAAAGGAGAAGTCAGCTAAAATACAACGCTCAAGAACAATCTTAGATGCTTAGACATCTTAGATGCTGGCTTCTAACCACTGTTAACCTCATTTCCCTTTCCATAGTTAAGATCCACTTATAAAGCTCCTGAAGTACTGCTTTCTGAAAACTATGGGAATTGGCAATTCTTTGAAGTTGATTAATTTGTCTTCTGATCACCATTTTGGTCATTGTCATTAAAAAAAAGAAAATGTCTTGAACAGCTTCCTTAAGAATATAGATCTCATCACCCTGCAGTAATGGGTCAAGTAAGATGTGGAAAAATATACTCCTTAAATCATCTGTTTAGCAAATTTAGCACCAATCAGCAAAAGAAAGATCAGGGAAAAGGTGGGTCTGCTGGTGAACCAGGGCGGGTACCCTGGTTACGAATAACACAGAAAAAGCAGAGGGAGGCAGTGTAGAGGATCAGGCTGGTCTCTTTTCAGTGGTGGTCACTGATAGAACTAGAGAAAATGGCCAGAAAATAAAGCATGAAAAGTTCCACAGGACCTTAAGGAAAAATTTCTTAACAGTGAGGGTGAGAGAACCAAGAGAGGTTGTGGAGTCTCCTTCTCTGGAGATCTTCAAAATTTGCTTGGATGCAGTCCTGTGCCACGTGCTCTAGATGACCCTGCGTGTGCAGGGGGGTTGGACTAGATGATCTCTAGAGGTCCCTTCCAACCTTAAGCATTCTATGATTCTATGATTCTATGAGTTTATATGTTTTAAAATTGCATATACTTAGTCATCGGCAGTCAGTTGTTCATTAGTTAGTCTGAACTATCCCAGTCATTAGTTCCATATTTTCTTGCCTTCTGTTACATAAGTTTCAGTCTGTTGATACAGTTTAGACTTTTTTATTCTACACTATGTATACAAAAAGATGCAAAAGTGCTACTTACATATGACAAAAATAATAATAAAAAATCTTTCTGTTTTCTATTTGTGTGCAAGGTCTGAAATCACATTAAGTTTATTGCTATGTTTAATAAAATATTTTAAAATGCACTTCTTTTTTTCTTTTTTTTTTCATTGCCAATTAATAAAATAAAAATTCATGGCAAAGAAGGTTAGGAATGAGGTGATTCCATTCTAAAGTTGCTACTTTTCATAGGCAGGGTATTTACAAGCACAGAATCCTCTTAGAAGAATGTACAGTCAGGAGTCATAGTGTACAAAGAAATGCCAGAGTAGTTTAGCCAGGCTGGTAAGCACTGTAGAATAGCTAAAGCAAGCTAGAAGAGAAATAGAGACACAAGAGAAAGCAAGAAAGTGCACACATTGGGGAGATTTCTGTCTGTGACTAGGAGATCATCTTAAGTGCCTGTACACAAATGCACAAAGCACAAGAAACAGGAAGACTGCTGTTGCAGGCTGGTGACTACAATTACCTTGGAAGTACAAGCTGTAGTGGAATAGCTTGCTGGACTTCTGTGAGGATTTTATGAAGGCTTCTCAGAAAAAGATAAAGTCAGGAAGAAGGAAAGTTTGTTCTTCATGCAAAAGACGGTTCATGGGTTTTGTTTTGGAAGGGATAATCTCATAAAGAGGTTATGTAAAATGGTAATGAACAGACAATACCTATGCATGGAGACATGTAAACTTTAATTGGAAAAGACCGTGACCAACTTGAGTCGAATTAAAGCAGGCAGTGCATTATTGGCCTAGTTCATCTCTGGCGGTTCCTTCCAACCTACTGTATTCTGTATTTCTGTGATATCTTTGTTTCTCTTCTTATAGTAGTTTAATTTCCAGAATTCATCAATGCTAGTGAGTTCTTTTCTGCCTACAGGCTTTCCCTTGTTAATCATAGCTTTAATAACAGTGAGTTGGCATACATAATTTTCTCTTTTAGCTGGAGGGACCTTCTTTTCCAGTATTTTTAAACCTTTCTTAAATTATCCATTGAATCTCTGTAAAGTACTGCTGCAATCTATAAATATATATCTGCCTATATTTATCAACATATATAGACAAGAATGAAAATTGTGAGTCTTTTATAATGATCACAATAACTTTTATACAAACACTTTTGTATGAACATATTAGCTTAACTAGTTATACAAGCACTAATAAAATCAAAAACAATGAAATTATTTTTAGAACAGCAGTTTCCATGTGAAGTCCACAGATCAGGCAAGACAAGACAATGGAAGATTTCAGTTTTTATGAAGGTCAGTAATGAATATGAGGATATGAGTAAATAGTCACCCTTATTCTTCTCTTTCATTCCATGTGAACAGTTTAGAATGCAGGATCTGTGGGAAGAAATAACACAGACATATTACACTTGAGGGATTTTCTTGTATGTTTGTTAATCATAATCAAAAATATATTTACTATTCATTCATAAATCATTTGGTCCATGTTCAATAGCTGCATTAGGACTGATAACTAGTTGTTTTAAATTATAACTGAAATATAGCAGTAAATAGAATGTGCTAGACTGGGAAGCTAAAGACATAATTTTATACACTTAATATCTTAAATGAATATTTTTAATTGATGTTAACTGTGTACATTTTACTTCTAGTTTCCTTCTAAGGAAGGAAGGAAGGAACTTTCCTTGATTTTCTTTAAATTTCTTTCCCCCTTTTCTGTTTTTACAAAATGCAAGAAAATGATTTTCTGTGTCTTTTTATTTTAGTTTAGTTTTTCAAGAATGTCAGCTTAGGACTAAAAGTAATGAAACTCTAGACAGTCTTATATTTTGACCTACATGGATTTCTGCTTGCAATGAATTTTTTATTATTTTTTTTCCATTTCTCTCTCATTTCAGTCATTAATCCTGGGTGAGTAAAATGAGAAGAGAAAAAAGAAATGACGCGCTTCCTCTGAGAACACTTTATGACCTGAATAAATAGAAAAGCTTCTGTATATTAATTTACTTAGATCTATAATGATACAATCAAGAATATATCAGACAGTAGGTGGCATGGTAATGAGGATCGTTCTATTGGCTCATTTCATAAATATACAAAATATAAACTATATCCAAAACAGAGGAAAAAGAAAACTATTTAATTTCACAGTCTGTCTCACAGAATATCTATTTATTTATAATTGCTTGTGTTATCCTACTATCATCTATATATCTGGTAGGAAAAATATGAACAAAGTGTAACTTCAGCCACAGGTAGACTTTTCTGAAATTTTTGCAGAAAAGATTTTCCTTTTTACAATAAAATGTGCAGTTATCAAAAACTCTGAGATCCACTGCAATTCCCACAAAAAACACAGGAAAATCATGAAGTCCTCTCCATAACAATTACTTGGCCTTCTTTATCTGTAGAATAGCTCTGTGAAATATATTTTAATATGAATCACACAAACAATGAAGTGAGCTAGAACTGGATGTTGGGATAGATAGTGTTGTTTCTTCTGTTCGGTATTCAGTGACAAAAGCAAATGAATAGCAGTAATTTTCAAGTATATTTTTAATCTTGTGACTGGAACTTGCTACAGCTCTTGAGAGTTTCATGCTGAACCACATCATTCACACAGCCACACAGACTTGCTTTTTTGCTGAGGTTGATGGCTTCCTTCATAAAACTCTATTTCATACATACAGAGTAGGATTTTTACCATTTAAAATAACAGGAATACAATTCTTTCTAGTAAAAAATGGATATGAATCAGAATGACACAGAATAAAGAAATAAATAAAGCTTTCTATACATTTATAAAAATGAACTGAATTTTTATGGTGGTCTACACTGTCTTACATCTTCCCCCATAGTAAAAGACAAAGTGAAAATGAAAGTAAAGCTCCCATTGGCTAAAATCATACCTGTTTTTTTTTTCTTATGCTGATATTTTGAAGAGAAAATACACAAAAATATTATTTAATGATCTTTACTTGCACTATACTGTTTTCTCTTCCAGTCCAAAAAAGCTTAGCTCTAAAATAAATCATGTATAGGCAATGCCATTCTCTTTGTTCACTGATTAAATTAACTACACGGAGGTTGAAAAGGTTGAGATAACTGCCGTTTATTACCCCTGCACAATCAGTATCTGCATATATCCCATTGCAACTCGGAAGAAGGCATGCTTCTGCGTGTGAGATTCCAAATTACAACAGTCTTTTTCTGCAGCCATTCCTGATATATTTGAACACTAGTATGTATTATTTTCAGACTTCTTTAATTAAAGTAACTCAGTATTTAATTTTCACTTTTGTTCCTGTGGATTCCCACAATTATTTAAAGCCTTTTTTAAGGCTGCTCCCAAAATTTTCATGGTACTTCAGATGAGACTATTGTAGTAAAAGCGGAAAGCATAACTTCATATGTCTTAGAGTAAGTACTCATCCTGATACACTGCCAAGTGGATTGGGGTCCTGCAACAACAAACCGCCTCTGGTTCAGATTCACCCTGAATTTTATTTAAATCCTATTCTGCAACCAATACCTTGTAACTTTGTAAAAGAACGAGAATGAAACCTTTCCTGGACTTACAGACTCTCCCAACATAGTTTGATTTGTGAATTTAATAAACAATCTGCATTCTAAATTTCAGACCTCTAATGAATATATTGAACATCAGAACTCCCTATGTTCTTCTGTTTTTGTTATGAACTGCTGATAATAAATCTCTGCATACAGGTTTCTATATGATATTATTCATAATGCATTCTACCCTTTGATTTTAACAGTCATTTGTAAGAACGTGAAGTCTGAAAGTGTAAAATCCTGACACTAGTCAAGATTTACTTCATCTCACCATCCACAAGGCAGGTTACCTTTTCACAGAAGGAAATCAGATTTGTCACACAGTATTTTTTTTTTTTTCAAAACACTGGTTCTCTCATTTTTTTCTTCTTTCTCTCATGTATTTTGTATGCTTCTATCTGTAGGTATAAGCAAGTAATCAAAGGTTCTGGTACCTTTCTGGGAGCCAGAATTAAACATGCATGATGACAGATTTCCTGATGATCAATGATGTTCTCAAGCATAAGTTTAGCTAGTAACATATCATTATGTACACTTGCTACATAGTTAATTGTGATCTCTCAAATTACCTCATATTGTCTGAAAAACACTGTCATGTGTTAAAACACACTGTCATTTTATCCTAATGGTACTGCTCCCAAGAAGCATCAAACCTTAGCGCGAGATGTGTGATAGGTCCACAGCCTGAGCAGGTTTAAAGTGAACAATCACAGATAGTACTTCTTGGTTTGTTAGCTCCTTATTTCTATTTCCACATTTTCCTTTTATATATATACATCATATAAAGGCTTCTGTGTTGTGTTATTACTTCCTCAAAAACATTCCTCTTTTCTCCAAACACAGATGTATCTGTGATAAGGAAAAGCAGAGCCATTCATAGATGCACTATCCTTTCTCTGTCATAGTAAATTCAGATTAGCATTATAGCTGAGCTTCATTCCTTCCCTCACTGGAAAACAGAGTTGTGAGGGAGTGAATAAAATAATTTAAATATTATTTAAAAATAATAAACCTTCAAAGAGAAGGAAAGATGTACTTTCTACTGTATAAGCTGTGAGAATTTGTATAACCATATTACAAGAAAACATTTCATTTAATTGGATGAAAAAAATATTTTATTTTTGTTCATTCAGTCATTCAACATCATCCTGAGGATAATAGGTAAGAAGAAACACCATCTCTCTTCTCTATAGGGACCTGAAAAAGAAAGGAGTCCAGTGACTTGTCCAAGGTTTTATCACACCACTAACAGTCCTTAGGACAGGACTAGTGGACCACTCCGGCCACTCATAGAGACATACATATGGTCTCCAGCGCTCAATAACATCATATAGAGGTCATGATTTAAAAATAAATAAAATACAAAGATGCCTTTTAAAAGCATGTTAATTTTAAGCCTTGGAAAATAGCGGTTTGAAAGCAGATGTCCTGAGTAATTCTAGTCACTGACTTTCAAATGACAAGAATTCAACTTTTTTTTTTTTTTTTTTTTTCCCAACTGTTGCTGGGTGTTAGTAAGAAAAAATCTGTATGCTTTCTCAATCGCTCCCATGAAATTGTGGGTTTTTTTTTCTCTTCTTTCACCCTCACCAGAGATGCACAGAATGAATGACCAGATTTGTTTGTCATGTCGATGCAAGAAAGGGAGTTTAAACAGTGAAAAAACAACTGTTTCTTGATAAAGAATGTTTGCAGAAAATATTTGCCATGATTCATATTTAATATTCTGTCTACTTTCAGGAGAGATTGCTGTCAAAAGTGCATTAATAACAATGATTTCTTCATCATATGAACTTAATAGAGCATAGTGACTATTACAACTAATAGACAATTGTTAAGTGTCAGAACATAACATTCTCTTCAATGAGATAAGCTTTGCAATATTAAGGCAGATGTTAACCTGAATGTAAAAAAGCTCCCAAATATTACTGAAGCAACTAAACTTTTATGTTTTTAATTCAGGAAAATAGAAAGCTGTACAGAAAAAAAAATAAGAATTAGCAATGTCATGAAAGAATTTCACCATTAATGAATTGTCCATTGCAATAATAAGTCAATAAGATCTCAAAGTATTCAAACACTGAATATAGATCTCTCTTCTTGAAATGGATTTTGTTGCTTCACAACAGAGAGAAATAGCAGAATAGTCTGTGGTTATCTGTCACAGAAAGAGCAGTGGTGGGGGTGAGTGACACAATACACTTCACTCATGTGGAAGAAACAGTAATAGGTTTTATTGATATGGACAATGAGATTCTTTGGCAAGGTTACTTATTATTTACTGCATGGAGGTTCAAGATACACACAGAATTGTCAAGGATACCCTCCTGTTGAGTTCAGGTTGGAACCTCTTGCTTTCCAAACTCCTCCTGAGAGGAGTCTGGGTGCAGCTGGATCCAATCCTAGTTCCAGACCTGGTCAACAGTTTATGACTAAGGGATTTGTTGCACAGTTACATTCGTAAAGTTAACAAGTTCAAAAGGAGAGAGAGCACACTATAGTCACCACAAATCTGCTGCAGGAAGAATCTCTCAATCCTGAGGAGTATCCTTGAGAGGCATCCCTGCTCAAGGGGAGATCCTGGCACGCAGTTCCCTGCCATGCAATGAGAGCTCAATGGGCTCTCTGGCTGTCCCCATATTTACGGGATAAGACGATTAACTTCTTTCAATTCAGAAATGACTATTGGCTGGTATATGCACAATTAGCCTTATCTCGCCATTAAAAGGCAGCCACCAGGACTGTTATTGATGGTTAATGTCTGAGTGAGGGAAGAGATCAGGGAGGCAACTACCAGGATCAGGTAATATCACTGATGGTTAACATTTGAATAGGGCTACATGTCACTGGTGATTAACACCTGTTAATCAAGTAGGCTTACCAAGCAGCATGAGAAATTCAGGACTAAATGCAAGTATTGCATTGCTGACTACATTCATAGGGTCTTCCTCTCCCTGCACTAAAAATCTTGAAGAGAATTCTTAAAGGATATAACAAGAGACAATAATCATCACTGAATCTTGGACAAAGACTCTTCAAATTAGCCACAAATAAAGACTCTCTTTACTCTCTCTAACTAAAGCGTATATGGCCTTCAAGTACAAGGGAAAAGCAAAATGTGTGTTTCCCACACATTTTATATTCTTGGCCTGGGCAAGGGAAGGATATAAATGTGAATACAGATAAAAAACTCTGCTTTGCAATACAGGAGGATTAACTCAGCTGTTTGAGAGGGATCCGTTTTGTAAAGATTTGGTACCAGGTCAGGCCATTCTATGTACTGAGAAATAATGAGTTAAATGCCTGTAAAATGTATTTGGAGAAAAAAAACGTTCCAGCAATTAAAAAACAGTGCTATGCATTATAGTTCTTTAACCGTGAGATCTGAAGTTGGGTGAGAGCTGGTACAAGGTGGGGAGTGTTTAATTTATAAGTAATTATGAGTTTAAAATTTAGAGAATTTTCATTTTAACCTGCTTTAACCCTTAAGCAATGGTCTTAATAAATGTAACATTTATAATGGTATAACGACAATAAAAATTAATATTGTATACACCTCTTCCATTGATATGCACTTGAAAGCCAAACATGGTTTGGATAACAGATTACTATGGAGTTATATTGCAAAGGATATTGTTAATTTCTTTACTTAGAATACTCCCCAAAAGACCACAAGAAACATTTCTTTCTAACTGAAGAAGAAAGCCTAGAAAATATAGCTCATATATTTAACAAACATCCTATGGTCAACAGCTCAAACTTCATGATTTAAAAGTAAGGCAAAGTACTGAAGAAAGTAGCGAAGATTACTAATCAACACTGTGATTATATCATCATTATTGTGTCAATCTTACCTATTTGGTATACTATAAACCAAGCGAATACTATTAAGCATATATATATGTATATATATGCTTTGCAGTACTGAGCATTAACAGGCAAACAACCATAACCTGGAATTTATTAATAATAAAAAAAACAAACACTAAGTACGATATCTTAGTAACAAAATACTATGACAGTAACATGTGAAAAAAATCCAAAATAAATATTATTAGTAATTAAAGACAAAGAGAATTTTTATATCAATTGGGTGGTACATCCATGCATCTCCTCGATAAGGTATGTTCAAGATGCAAAATATTTACATAAGCTCAAGAGGAAACTGAAATACTTTAAAATGTACTAGCCAATTTAGAGCAGGCTAAACTGAATCAAGAACAGTTGAACTTAGGAGGAACCTGTGTTTGTTTATTCTTCTACATTTCTGTGTGCATTCCTTTACATTCCTCACAATCACCCCTAGGAAATAATGCATTTCCATGCTAACACAACTTCTGCAATTGAGTTTGAATCTGGCATCCTGGCCATGATGTCTCCCTTGTCAGGAAAGCAGAGAATTTCCCTGAAGTAACATGACAATTCAAGTTAGAATAGTGAGGACCTTGCATATTTGAGACAGGTTCTTCATGCCAAGGAAGACCACAAACATAATCCTATGCAGATTATGCAACTAACATTTCTAGCTTTGCAGAAATTAGAGAGGTCAGTATACTTAGAGAACAAGAGATGCACTTTTCTTGAGAAATGTGAAACTCCTGATCATGACATATCCCTAATCAAGTGAGGACAAGATATGGGACCAGAGACATCTGTGGTACAAGCTAATTTAGAGGCTCCATTCTGACACAACACAAAGGTTTCAGGCGTGAAAGTGTAAATACATATGAATTTAGGGATTTAATAAGTATATAAGAGAGCATGCTAAGCAAATCAAGGAACTCAGACTTGAGGAAGCTGAAGACCTCGTTTCAAAAAAGTGCTACACCGTACGATAATAATAATGTCTTCCACTAATTTATGACCTCAGTAACTGCTAAAGCTTTCTCTCTGTAAAGAGGGATAATATTATCAAAGTCTTTAGTTATTGCCTGTGTTCTCCCATAAGCTCCAACCAATTACTATCCCTCTATGTATAGGAGAAGCTGGGTTTATCTAAGAAATAGACTTATTTCTAAGACTCTTATCAAATATTTCTGAAAACATACAGCCTTTTCTGTGCTAAGTAAAGCCTTCAACAGTTGTAGAGAGAGCTGGGATAAAAAGAAAGGAACTGACACAATGAAAAGATCTCTAAATCAGCAGCAGTCCATGGAGAATGGACATTACAGCATCAGAAATGTAGCCCTACAGCTTTTAGTATGGAAGACTGTGCCACAAGTATAACACAAAAGTCTCTCTCAGATTTTAGGTCTTCCTTTCCTGTCTTGCCCAGATATATACGTACTTGCATACATACAAACACACACACACACACACACACACACACACAAAAGACATATATATTTATGCATTTACAATTAATGAGAAAAGAGTGAGACAGAAATAAAAGAAATATTATCTATTTTTCCATCTTGTATGATAGGCAAAACAGATTGTTTGAACTCAGTGAACAACACTATATTCCACAGTACATTCTCTGTCTGTTATTCTCAAACATAGCACTATATAGAAAAGTCTGTGTGAGATGTGACATGATGATTTTTTTTTGTGTCAGTCTCTGTCAGAAAGCTCTATTAAAGAAAAAAAAAAGTCATGCATCTCTTTCAAAGACTAGATTTGCCTTTAAGAAAAAGCTTTCTCCTACATTTTTCTTCTTTCAGATATTAAATTCCAAGACGATATTTCTGTCATATTGACGGAAAAGATAGATGAAACATAGAGCTAATTCAGGTTTTATAAAAAAAATCATGGAATATAATTTTTATCAAAAATAAACCATTGGGAAATTGTCTAGAAGAAGTAACAAACAGACAAAATAAGCTAGACAATAATGGAAAAACATGCAAAGACTCTTGATAAAAACTGGTGTCTATATATGTTCTTATAGATTTCAAGCAGATTGTAAGTGTAGGATAAAGACATTCATCCAAATTTCTATTAAGATTTTCTTGTTGTGTATGCCTATATCTTAGCTACAAACTAGTAATATCCTTCCTACATAAAATCTTTAGCCCCTCATACAGAAGTATTTTTCCACAATAATAAAGCTAATCAGGTCTCTAAGTATAGAACTGACTCTAAAACTATCCACTGAATCATATAATTTTTACTAGTTTTCATTATTAGCTTCCTAAAGATGCAAACTAAAATAAAGATGAAATTTGCTGTGAATTATTGAATGATGTGAACTGAAAAGCAAATGTTAGACAACACATCCAGTAAACACAATCAAGTTTTAATTACTTAATATACCAATTAGTGACAATTTAACTGTTAGTGCTTTTTTTTAAGAGGATCTTTGACAATTTTATGTTAAAACAATCTGACTTGAAAGGTAACTGTAGCACAGAAGATATTTTGCACTTTAAATGCATTCCTTAATTTAATCCATGTTAACCTACTAATTTAACAAGTCCTTACCATTTTATAGTTTACTCACTCAGAACACAACTTCCTATCATATAGAACAAGGGAAGACAGGAATGTTATGGAAATGGTAAGAAATATCTGAGAGGAGAATGTAAAGAGGAGGGGGCCAAACTCTTCTCAGTGGTGGCTGGTGACAGGACAAGGGGTAATGGTTGTAAACTAAACACAGGCAGTTCCATCTCCGTGTGAGGAAGAACTTTCCTGTGAGGGTGACAGAGCCCTGGCACAGGCTGCCCAGAGAGGCTGTGGAGTCTCCTTCTCTGGAGATCTTCAAAATCTGCCTGGATGCCACCCTGTGTCACGTGCTCTGGGTGTCCCTGCTGGAGCAGGGGGGTTGGACTAGATGTTCTCTAAAGGTCCCTTCCAACCTCAACCATTATGTGATTCTGTGATTCTTTGAAACATATGACACAGTATTAAAAAGCAGATGGCAGCATGCTTTACATTAAAAATATACACTTCATCTGATTCCAGCAGTTTATAATGTCTCATAGGAATAAACTGCCTCTTTAACTGTAATAAATGTAAGACAAAGATAACAAAGTATGTACTATGTCTATAAGTAAAATTGATCAAACAGCTACTGTTTGGAAAAGTGATTCTTGGAAAACAAGAGAGGCAATTCCCTAAAATACAGCAAATTATGTATAATGTAAAAAGGTCATGCCTGCCCTTGATAAATATGTGAGGACTGCAAATTTACTCTAAAGGAAACACAACTACCTCATAGGCAAATGAAGTCATGAAAATTGGAGTCATGAATAACTTATCCATTGAAAATAATATTTCTGTATTCTTTGGAATAGATTAGATTTTGTGCTGTTTTATGAAAAAGGTAAAAGAAGGCTAAAGAATGATGAAACTTTTCTGGAGTTGTACACACAGGCATTTCCTTTTATATGCATTTGTGAACATAAAACCTACTTTTTTTGCAATATAATATGTATATTTATGCATCAAAGTAATAAACTGTATGAATAACTATACACAGAAAATGAGTATTGAGCTATAATGACATTCTGACATTTGGACAAGGATTCAAGAAATTCTGCAAAGTCTTTTTCAATCAGGCAAGACAATTTTTACTTCCCTCAAGCATTATGGAAATCTAGGTATAATATGCCAAAATAAATGATTGTAAAAGCTTACATAGCTTGCTGTGCATGTGCATTTCCCTCCAGAATACCTATGAGATCAAATATTTCTCCTAAATATAGCTCTGTATCGTAAGTCAACCGTGAGCGTGTAAATCCTTTTTTCCCCTTCCTTCCTTTCCTCCTTCCTTCCTTCCTTCCTTCCGCCCTTCCTTAGTTCCTCCCTTCCACCCTTTCACCCTTCTTTCTTTCTAGTTTGAACTCAGGCCAGATCTTCTGAAGTCTAATTTATAGATATTATGTTCTCCTATAAAAAAAAAAAAAGTATTTAATTACCTCAGACTCTGAAGGGAATCAAAGTATTATCTTATATATGTGATCTTTTTTTCTATCACAAAAAAAAAAGGGGAGTCTGATTTGAAAGGAAGGAGTGAGCTTTATTATTATATTTATTATATTATTATATTTATTATTATATTATTATATTTATTATATTAAAAAAAAAAAAAAAAACAGAAAAAACAAACAAACAAACAAACCCCACGATCCTCTCCATCATGGAAGCTTGTGAGCTTAAATGAAATGATTGCCTTTATCCAAATGTGTGAAGATGCCTATGATCTAGCAAGAGAACAGCTGTAAGGCACACCTCTTTCTTCAGTATTTTTCTGTACTGTTACAAGCAATCTTCCAAGAATCTCAGAAGCTTATTTAGAATGTCATCTAATATCTAATACTTCTCAAACACAATCTATATATGTAACACAAGATGTTGAATTTTATCCCTAGTTTCAGAGCCAATTATGCATATCTTCTATACATAAAATTATTTTAAAATTAGAGAAAGGATATCTTCTGCTGGAATACAAAATTATCATTCTTCAGTTGGCAATACAGCTCTCATAAAAATAACATTTTTTTTTTCTCTGTAATTCCTATGTAGGTGTACTTACGTAGTTGCACTAAGTTCACTGCATAATTTATTTCAGCTTTCAAAACTTCAGTATTACTTAATAGCTTCCCTAACTTTCTTTCAATGTGGAAATAATTAAGTGGAAAATATAGGAAGTCACAGAAGTGCATTTTTGCTTTTACTTTTCATTCAAAACTCATTCTCATTTGTTTCAGCCCTTTGATAATTTTTCTCTGCTCCTTTTCTTATACCCCTGACATACAACTTCTCGGTTACACATACAGGATGCAGGACACACATAGAGGTTTTTAATATTGATTCAACCATTCGCTGTATAAGTTTTCATATACACTCACAAACTGAGTAGCTGCATGCAGCTGTGAAATTAAAGCATATGATTTTTATGTAGATAGAAGTATTTGAGAAAATTGGCAAATGCAAAATATCAACCTAAATATTTAGACTGATTTCCTGTCTCATCCTGACAGCAATGTAAAACTTAGCATTGACAAACTACAAGTGTTCAATATTCCTTTGCTGATTTAAAAGTGATTTTAAATAGAAAAGAAACACAGGGAAAGGATCTGCCAGACAGCCTTGTATATAATCACACACAGAATCACAGAATGGTTGAGGTGCTACAGAAATAAATTAGTCTGCCAACAGGAAATGTCCATAACAGCACTTTTTGCCAAATCAAAGAGAACAAGATCAATTTGCTTGTCAAGCATATTCAAGCAGCACAGTATAAGGTTTAACAAAGTTACAAGATCTGACATGCATTGACATATCAACTTGTAGCTGACTTGCCAGGTCACTGAGAATTTAAGTGGGAGTAAATTACAGCTAAATAATATGTCGAAACAGCTCTGTGCAATTAGAATCACAGTATGATCCATGCTTATGTCCATACTACCAATCCTAAATCCAATAAGGGCAAAGTTGCAACTATGAAAAGCAACTATGGAGTCCTCTTTCTTGCTGGCTCAAAAATCAGCCACCTTCAGTGAAGTATACTGCAAAAAGCTCTACCATTTCTGTCTGTAAAACTATTTCAATGTTTTAGGAACTTGGACATGGAAAATCAACTTAAAACTTGTTTCCACTTTGTTTAGGATGTCATACATTTTTCCGTTTTTCTTTAGCTGCACAGTAGTGTGTTATCTGATAACAGGAGCAAAAGAAATATTTACAAACACATTGTCTATTCTTCCTCATTCCATTTTAAGAAACATCATCACACTGTACATATTTAATTTTTTTTAATAAAAATCAAATTTTAATAAAAATCAAATTCTGTGTATTTTTCTGCCTTAGGAAAAAAAATATATATATATTTCAAGTGTTCTCCCTCTACGTCCCTCTCTTATCTTATTTCCCAGGTCCATTTCTCACACAGCTATCCTAATCAGTATGGTTAATACAACAGAATTTGAGAGACAAAAACAAAAAAATCATCAAATTAACAAAACAAAACCCTACAAATTTAGAGTAAAATTTCCTGAGGTTCCCAAGTAAACTTTATATGCCTAACCGTATCTATAAAACTTTACTGCCTTTGAAAGTTAGTAATGTTAAGTGTTAAGTTTATTTACCAGTGTACTTAATCTGAAATCCTACAAAGTGCTTAAGCACCTTTGAACATCTGACAGTAAGATGTTTTGAAAGGATGAGACTTTCAAAAATAGTCTTTTTCATTTCAAAGAAACTTCATTTTCTCTGTGGAAACTGAGCTGGTATTACCCACTTACAAAAACTTTTCATGAAGTTGAACACTCTGGAGGCTGCTAATTCAATAATTCTGTCTGAGTAATATGTTTTCATGAGACAGAATTGATTGAAAATTTCAGTGTTTTATTTTAAAATGATCAACAATTCAGAGGTCTGGACACTCTAGATATTCTAAATTTCAAATTTAGATTTGATTATATTTAGCTTAGGAAGAGCAGAGAAAGAAAATCAAACCCAGTGAGCAATAGTGAGCCCTGATTCAGTCATTCCATAAGTTCTGTAGTTAATGTAGATTTTGTAGATTTTTTTAATTACAATGGTTTGTTTACCTACAAAATTAATGATCAGCTTTGCGGTATGCATTTGCACAAACATCCCAAAATACTCAGAAAGGACAAAGTCCAGAAACAGTTAACTGTATTTTAGTTTTAATAATTCTAAAATAGGGATTAAGAACCAGGAAGAGTTACAATATATTGTAAAAGTGCTTATATTTTTATGATGCTTACTTTCATAGAACTGTAATGTCAAAAAATACTAACAGTTAGAGGAGGAGAAAGACAAAATTATAAAAGTTATTTTTTAAAAAAATAAATCAGAAATGTCAGAGATGCTTGATTTATTAAATTCCATTAATTCAGCAGCCAGGTCAAAACATTGCAAAGTTATCTCATTAGTTAGAGCCTAATTAGCAGATTATACATAGCAAAAGACAACCAAGATGCACACACAAAAAGGCCAGTTCTGTGTGAAATTGTTTTTCTTGGCACAGTCAGGACTCATGAAAGAGGTAATGTCCTGAATCCCAGTAGATAGCTGTAGAGGAATTTTGTTTTAATGGCTGAACAACAGATATCACAGCTATGCTATGTTTCTGAAAACTATTAACTATTTGGGTTTCTGTGGTTCTCACATAATGAACAATTAATGAGCACTATTACACAGGTAGATCCAGAGAAAATATAAATAACTGGTTATGTTACATGCATACTTCTAAACTGAATTATCTTCTTCAAGCTAAAAGGTTTTCATTTCTCATGGTCTCCCTCCTCACCCCTTTCAGCTAACACAACTTCAGATTTTCTGATCTTTAAAATGATTTGCAACCCTTAGTCACAATGTGCATTTGCGTTAATGAATTAGCTGAACTTAAAAGCCTTTCAGAATAACATGAAAATATTATTGTGTATATTTACAGAAGAAAGACTAGGAAGATGTACCTGGAGAACCCATCTGAGATGCTTAAAAAGTAAGGAAATTTTACTGTTGTTCTCCACTTTTGTGCTATCCCCACAACCTCTCCCTTTTTGCCCCCATTTCCCCTCCCACCTGCACACACCTACAGCAGCTTTACTGGATCAACTGGATTACAAAACACTATCAATCAGTCCATTTCTTCACTTTCAAAGAATCATAGAATCATTAAGATTGGAAGGGACCTCTAGAGATCATCTAATCCAACCCCCCTACACACATAGGGTCATCTACAGTACGTGACACAGGACCGCGTCCAAGCGGGTTTTGAAGATCTCCAGAGAAGGAGACTCCACAACCTCTCTGGGCAGCCTGTTCCAGCGCTCTGTCACCCTCACTGTTAAGAAATTTCTCCTTAAGTTCCTGTGGAACTTTTGATGTTTCAGTTTCTGTCCGTTTCCTCTAGTGCTGTTGGTGGCCACCACTGAAAAGAGACCAGCACCATCCTCTACACTGTCTCCCTTGAGGTACTTATAGACGCTGATCAGGTCTTCTCTCAGCCTTCTCTTCTCCAGGCTGAACAGGCCCAGCTCCCTCAGTCTCTCCTCATAGGGCAGATATTCCAGGCCCCTGATCAAACTTGTGGCCCTGCACTGGACTCTCTCCAGCAGCTCCACATCCCTCTTATACTGTGGAGCCCAGAACTGGACACAGTACTCCAGATGGGGCCTCATCAGGGCAGAGTAGAGGGGCAAGATCACCTCCCTCAACCTGCTGGAGATTCTCTTCTTTATGCATCCCAGGATCCCATTGGCCTTCTTGGTCACGAGGGCACACTGCTGCCTCATGGTCAACTTTTCATCCACCATGACTCCCAGGCCTTTCTCTGCAGAGCTGCTCTCCAGAAGGTCCATCCCCAGACTATACTGGTGTCTGGGGTTATTCCTCCCCAGATGCATGACCTTGCACGTGGCCTTGTTGAATTGCATGAGGTTTTTCACTGCCCAGTTGTCCAGTCTGTCCAGGTCCCTCTGGATGGCAGCTCAGCCCTCTAAGGTATCCCTACTCCTCCCAGTTTTGTATCATCAGCAAACTTGCTGAGGGAGCACTCTGTGCCTTCATCCAGGTCATTGATGAATACATTGAACAGGACTGGACTAAGGACTGACTCCTGGGGGGACACCGCTAACTACAGGCCTCCAAATAGGCTCTGCACCACTGATCACCCCCCTCTCAGCTCTGCCATCCAGCCAGTTCCTAATCCACCTCACTGTGCACTCATCTATCCCACACTTTCGGCCCTTGCCCAGGAGGATGTTGTGAGAGCTTGCTGAAGTCGGGATAGATGACATCCACTGCTCTCCCCTCATCTACCCAGCTGGTCATAGAAGGCTATCAGGTTGGTCAAGCAAGATTTCCTCTTGGTGAATCAATGCTGACTGCTCCTGAGCACTTTCTTGTCCTCCACATGCCTGGAGACAACGACCAGTATGAGCCATTCCATTGCTTTTCCGGGGACGGAGGTGAGGCTGACTGGCCTGTAGTTGCCTGGGTCCTCCTTCTTGCCTTTTTGAAGACTGGAGTGACATTGGCCTTCTTCCAGTCCTCCTGCACCTCCCCCATTCTCCAGGATCCATCATCTCTGAAAGAGTGTTGCTATATTGTGGCTTATCAGGGATGAAGATCTATTTCTTCTAGAAGAGACAGGATGTGACAGAACAGTTTGCTTATTACTTTTCTTTCAGTTACTGCACTCAGAATCAGATTGTCAGCAGACGGATTGCCCAGGAGCAGCCTTTTCTTCCTCTGACACAATGATTCATATAGCCCTTCAGTGAGGCATACAAGTTTGCTTCACTACTTACTGCCTCGTATTCTAATTGCTCCCTGCACATAAAAAAGTCTTTCAAAACACTTTTATTCATATCTGTTAAAGTGCTGAAAGTCTACTTTTTCTTTCTTTCTTTTTGTTGTGACAAATGTCTCTAAACAATGCAGTGCAATGAGAAACCAAAACCAAGTGGAACCAATGTGCTACCACCTACATGACACATATATTTCTAATAAGAACAGTGGGATCATCTGTAGACTTTGTATAGCTTAGGAAATTTTGAACTTCAACTAAATTAGGTAATTTCCATACATTCCTAACAGTGACTTTGCTTCATCAGTGACATCAAAAATGATCTAAAAATTCTCACATTTTGCTTTTGTCAGTAGGCTGGTCAGAGCAAATATGATAACACATTTACCATGTTAAATCCACTCTTCCTCATGCAGACCCTAGTGATATACCTAAAAGTATCTTTTTCACATTCCTGTAAAATCCTTTCACAATCCTGAGAAGTTGTCATGGAACTATACTTCTACATGGAATATTGCAGGGATTATGAAATGAGAATTTAGTAGAATCTCCACTGAACAGACAAAAAACATATAGTGTATATACAATCTCTCATGTTCTTATAAGCAGAACAGGCTGGCCAAGAACAGCTCTCAAAAAAAAAAAAAAAACTCTTATTTTTATTTAATGCAGTAGTCTATTTCCTACAGGATGTTTAAAGCATGCAAATCGCTTCTTTCTGATTTTTACCCACCACCTACTGAAGTCAAAGAAAAAAGTCTAAATCACAACTGGTATGGAATTGAACTTTAGATGTACGGTATGAATAGAAAAGTTCAGCTGGATCTATCTGTATTTTGAAAACGGTTAAAACTTTATTATTTGTTCTAGTAACACTGTCTCTCTACAGTTTTTGTAGTTCAGAAGGCAGGCATTAATTCAAGAAGATTTAATACAATTTCCCTTCCCATACCCTCTAAAAAGCTATGCCAACCAGAGAAGGAAGATGTTTATCAGTACTAATTGTTCTGATCAGATCTAATCAGATCTCATTCCTACAGCTTTTAAGAGACAATGAGGAAGTTAAAACCTGATTGAGTGGGGTAAGAGTTTAAATAATGTGGAATTTTTAAATCATTCTGTTAACTATTAATATTAAATTCAGTCTCCAGAAGCCTAAAGTCTGGTCTGTCATAAATGTATAAGATATTTTTTCACATCAGGTTAAAACAAAAATTAAATAGGAAAGGAAATGTACAAGCTCATATTATGCACTGACATACGAGGAGTTAAAAACCAAACATAATAAATATTGCACTATAATGGATATGTGTGCGAAAAATGCAATAGGAAATTTAGCTATGGGTGTTTCTTTCCTTCTCTGTTTTTTTTTTTTTTTGTACATTTTCCTCTGAGAGCATACCACTGAAGAATACCTAAAAATCTTTTTTTAATATACTGCATTCCTATCACATATTATTTTTTTTGTCATTCCTGCCAAGTTTTCATCAGAATCTGGGAAATTATACCATATTTTATATATCAAAGCACACATATACATTCTTATAGTATAATCTAGCTCTTCAACCTCAGTTTCAAAA
Source organism: Tinamus guttatus (assembly GCF_059628265.1). Classification (NCBI taxonomy): domain Eukaryota; kingdom Metazoa; phylum Chordata; class Aves; order Tinamiformes; family Tinamidae; genus Tinamus; species Tinamus guttatus. Next base: position 182,390 of record NW_028288810.1, on the reverse strand, counting down.
ATCTGATTGTCTTGCAGAGTTTGCATATTTAGACTCAGAATTTCCTTTCAAATGAACAAATAGATTTTTAAAGAGAATGACTTTTTAAAAGATCACACACTGTTTCAGAGTTTGGCATGAAATAAAAAGCATCTAAGTCTCAGACCAATTTGTTAAATGAGTTTCCAATAAGAAAAAGCAACTTGCCACGAAATGCTAATTCTATTATGCTACTTGCAAAAGATTTAAATTTCAAATCAGATGTAAGTCAGGAATACACAGGCTACATTATACTTCTATTTTATAAAATGATAGAAGTGTTAGAATTTAGTAGCAAGAGAATGCACTATATTAGAACAGTCAGTAGCTCAATCAATAACTGAAACATTGAAAAAAATCAGGAAAGAAGAGTATGCTTTTAGTATATAGTACCTTTGTAAACAATTTCACTGACAGCTGGCCAGAAAAACAACTTATTTGATTTTTTTTTTTCTGTGTGATACAGATTCAGCAGTGAATGAAACATTGTTAGCTCTTGCCTTTGCTGTGTAAAAACAAACAAATAATAGAAGAAAACAAACAAAAATAAAGCGAACCCACAGGTGTCAGACAGAACAATCATGCTGTCAGGGTCCAGGCCTATCCAGAACCTGAAAATAGCCAGAGGTGCGATGCTTTATAAACAGGGCTAACCATACATTCTCAGAATATTCATATATGGTCTAACAATTTAAGTTTCAGAAAATTCCATGGCCATGAATCTTTACTAGTACTAAATCTGCTATTCTTGCCATAAGACATGTGCAATATTTCTGACACTATATCTGGTAAATGATATAACATCCCAATTTATCTTCTCCACTTCCAAAGAAAGTATTTTACAACTAGATACAAAATTCATTCATATAAACTTGGTAGGAATTCTATCACAGAGAAGAAATTTTGAATAACATGGAAAGCTCCTTCTTTTTATCTTTCCCTGTCTGCATTCTGCAGCTACAAACAGCAAACATCCAATGAGAAAATAGAAATATACCCTTAATTATGATTAAGGAAAGTTTAGTCTTGTGTCTTGGTTTTGAGATGCATAAATCAAACCCAATACTATTTCAGCGCAATTGTGACAATTAATGCTATAAATAGCATGTAGATAGCTAGACATTCTGCCATGCTATATGCTTATGAGAATAAACTTTGAAACTTATGAGAATAAACTTTGAAAACTGATATCCTGAAAAGTATTCTTAGTTTCCAGTGTTTGGAACTTTAAAATGTCTTTCACAATCAAGTAAACTCTATATGTTTAATCTGCAGGATTTTTCCTTAGCAAACTGAATAGCATTATAAGAATATATTAGTCAACATACCTGTAATTTTTAGAGGCCTTTCCTCTTTTCTCCTTTGCCTATCCTTCCCGTTGTTAGGAAGCTTATTTTTTTTTTGTCTGTCCTGCTCTTTCCTCTGTTTTTTTAACAAAGGATAAGTAGATTTCTTCTTAACTTTTGAAAAAAAACTTTATGAATGCTATCTAACACTATTTTTACTCAGTTCCTGTCACCAGGATTTCAGAGAAAAACTAAAGAGCCAGTTGTGCATATTGCCATCAAATAGTTTTCTTAATCCCTAACTTATCTGAGCAAAAATGAATTTTGATTCCTTTCTATAGCACTGGTTAAGTCCTAAGGCAAAATGAAGTTGAGAGAGATATAGAATGTCTTTAGTTATAGATTTCATTTGTTATTTTCTTATCCTTTGGTAGAAAAACATGGCTTTGTGCCTACTGACCATTGTCACACCACATAACAGTGTCTGTTCCATCATTCTCTGTATTCATTATGTTGCAGAAATCTGCACTAGGCCTCAGGAGATATGAGAAAGGAAAAAGGCAAGTAGCTCAAGTAAACATGTTGTTCATTATACTAATTAGAGTGACATAAAAAGAAAGCTCTGGTTGTAATGACCAAAGTGGACTTGATCATCAAAAATCTACCAAATCCATGTGGCACAAGGAAGGAGGGAAAAAGGTCTGGCTTTTTTTTATGGAGCTCAGATAGACATGCTTGGACAAATAGGATTTTTTGCAAAGTTATCTGAAAGATATAAAATTTATCCTGCATACACATGATAGATTGTTCTTATAGAAGGCCACATGAATTTAATTGGGTCCACGACTCTGCCAAAAGCAATCTGTTTAAAATCTGAGTTGTACACTTAAATTAATTCTCCTCTCTTCCCCACCTATATTTCCAACCAAGCCTGAAAACAAGTCTCTATTGGAAACAGTTCTAACTTTTGTTGAGAATAAACACAAAGAAAACAAACAAAAGACAAATAAACAAATAAACAATAACACACAAAAAAGGAACAGAGGAAACTTAGTTCTCTTTTGTCTGATAAATTGATAAATGACCACAATGTGCTTATAGATTCAAATAATAATCCGAGGCAGGCACAATAACGTGAAGATATTTTGAGCAAGTATGAATTGACATTATTCTGTTGTACTATAGACTATGGATAGAATATGTTTGTTGTCTCCTTAACATAAATTACACCAGTGAGCTGTATATTACACGGTGAAGACAAACACTGCAATTTAATTGTGCTTTTTGGAATTTCTATAATCTTATAATAGATTTTTAATGAACATTTATGAATTTAACAAGTAAAAAGTTGTTCTATAGGTATTTACAGGAGTTAATTAAAGATTTATTTCTTATCTTTAGTTTCTTCTCTTCTTTTCTAGGACTCATTTTTTTGGAGAAAAAAAAATCTTAACACTTTACTACCCAGAGCTTCCCCTTAAAATCAACTGTACCACTGAAATCAAAGAAGATCTAATCTTATTTATAAAATAGAAGTTAGCATACTTTGAAATTGCATCAGAAGTTGAATAATAAATTAGAGGATATCTCTTTCCCTCTTTCTTTCAAAAATTATTCCTTGAAGGCAGCGTGTTTATTTTTGTTTTTGCTTTTTAATTTTCTTCCAAAAATTAATCTCCAGTACAGTCTTAGAGAAAACAAATGTACTACATTGTAGGAATTCTCATTGCAATTTATATTGACTTCAGTGTGAACAAATCCATTTGAGTACTCCACTTTCACAGTTGCTATTTAAAACTACCCGAGTCGCTTTTATTAATGTTTCAACTGCAGAAATACATGTGGTGTCTGCAGCTTCCATCACTGAAGACCTAGGACTGAGGACCTAGTGCTTATTTAGTTCCCTTCAAATTTGTAGATTTTGTTTCAAAAATTTAATTCAAGCAGATATAGTTCTTTGTTACCATATAAGTACTGTAAGCTAAAAAAGAGAAGACAACATAATGGTTTAGTCATAAGTGTCATCCACTGACCATTTTTAAAGGAAAATAAAAATGGAATATGTCTACATGCAGACTGTACCATAGAATGTTTGAGTTAGCACAATGGAATATACCGGTAAGTATTATGAAATAATACAAAATCAAAAACTATCACTTTGGGAAATTACAAGAGCTAACAGGAATTTTCCTTTATTTGTTCATTTATTTATTTTAAACCAAACACCTATCTAGCCCAAAATCAAAACAACAACAAAAATATCTGAATTCCATTTAGCTACCCATTGTTTTCAATTTACTAAAAAAGTGGCCGATTTGGAAAGCACATTTTTTTGTAGATTATTTATTCCTCTCTGATTTTGTACATTTGCAGTTCCAGTGTTCAGTCCTTTGTTGTGTTTCATTGACACAAATTGTGTGCTGAATTGTGAGAGCAGTATCTATCTGATAATGTGTTTCCTTTTCAATGGGAGTGTGAGCAAAGACTGGAATAGGTTGTCCACATTGGCTATGGAGTCTCCATCAAAATGCAGGTAGGCACAGTTTTAGGTAGTGTATTCCAACTGACCCTGACAGAGAAAGAGGGTTGGATCTCATGGAAGTTTCTAGTTGTAAAGCCCAAGATGAAGTCCTCATCCTTTTGACTTCTCTGGAAGTAGAATTCAAACGAGTTTTGCAGAAGATTAATGGAAGTCACTAGATATATATTTATATATATATATATGACTCAGAATTGTTGCATGTGTGATTTCTCATTGTTTAAATAATATGTTTGTGACATATATTCATTTTTTTGACCAAAATAGTTATGTAAACACAACAGTTGCAAACATTAAACAGATCTTTCTGAGCAAATAATTTTCAAGCAAGGTGCCTCTGACATACTTCCTAAAGCTTCTGTCTTGTTTCCCTTTCATTAAGGGATTGTTATTGCAGCCTTACTGTAGAATTAAATGCTTTGCTCATAATGTGCCAAAATATTTAATAAACTATAACAGACAGTCCACTTATAGATATAATACAATTACAGAATTAACCAAAACAGGAGCACTGGTTCCAGGGATATTTGTTCTTTTTCTGGTTGGTGGAATGAGCATTCTATTAAGAACACCCATATGAACTACTGTTCTGTTCGAGTGGATTAACAGGCTACAAACTTATGTCTTGTTTTGATGTCTGATAGTACATTAAATCAAGCAATGAGGAAATAGAATGAATTGCATTTCCTTCCCTTCTAAAACTACAGAGAAGTTATTTTCTGTCTTTTAAAAGCAGATCATATATGTACATACATATGTGCATATTAAAATTGCAAGTCAAAAAGGAAAAAAATATTCAGCACTGTTACAGAACGTAGGATCATAAAGTATGAAATTGTGTCATTCACCCATGCTCTCATTCACCAGGTTCAATAAGCAGACTGGAAGAGCTCGAAATTAGAAACTCAGTTTTAGAGAGACCAAAGTTCTTTCCATGAGGACTGAAGCCACTGTAAGGCACAAGTTTAAGAGCAGAATAAAGACACGTCTTCAAAAGAAGGATTTTGGGTTTGCCCATTAACTAAACACTATCATAATATAAACTGGAATAAAAAATTGACATTTCATGGTAAATGCGCCACCATTAATATGAAGGATTAAGCACATACACAGCAAGATTCCACCTATATTACTTCACAGAAATTTGCATATGTGATCTGTAGCTGTTAGTGATATTTCAATATGGGACAAGGTCCCTGGGCGTTTGTTTCTCTGGTCTCCAGAATCTTCCCCATTTCCAGCATTTTTTTCCTCCAAGGAGGATCTCCTCCTTCCTTTTTTCCAAGATTTTTTTTTTATTTTCATGAACCATAATTTTCAACTTCCTCTTCTTTCCAGAAACCCACACGTATGATTCTCCCATATATATAGCCTATGTGCAGAAGCACAACACATGATCAGCTTCTGAACTGATAGTTCTGTTTCATGACTGTTGAGAAATAGGGAGAAAAAACAAATTTATTGAAAATCTACTACCACAGAAAAAAAAAAATCCTGCAGAAAAAAGCTGTCTCACTAATGGCCGCATCTCTGTAAACAGTTCTTATTTGTCACTCTCATGCTTACCAGCCAGGTAAATAGATATTCCTACAGCAAAGGAATCTCTACAGGGAGAGGAATCTCTGCAGCAGAAGAATCTGCTACAGGAGGAGCCATCTGTGTTATGAACATGTAGTTATGAACATTTCAATTTACTCAGTTTAATTTTGAGTATGTTGTGCTGCGCTGAATTCTATTTAATCAATTACTTAACTTGGGGAAAACTAAAGATTTGTCTGTTCAAATCTTTGCATAGTTCTGCTGTTATCAGTCACAGGCACAACACAGAGATTACCTTGAGTGGAATGCAAGGGAAGAAAATTACTGGGAAGCACTGTGGACATAACAAGCTGTTTTGTGCCTGCTCTCAAAAATAAAAAGATAGTTCATTAAAATTAGATCTCAGTTGAACATGGACAGATCACTGGGTTAAGCACTTTGACATAAATAGAAAAATAAATATTTCTTACAATAATATAAAGATCAAAACATGAATAAAATTTCTGCTTAGTAGAATGCCTTTTTTTTTCTTATATGTGGATATCTCCTCAAAATGCCTAAACTCAATATAACATAATACAAATTGTTTGTACTACAAAAGGTAGTGCAGGATTTTTCCTTTTTCCTTTTTTTTTTTTTTTTTTTTTCATGTCCACAGTGCTTCGCAGTAATTTTATATCAAGAGGGATTAGCACAGTTATGGTAGTAAATTAATTCATTCTTATTATAATTATTTCTATATCAAATACCATGTCTATTGCTCTAATAGCCATCATCCCCTGTGTATTGGGAAATTACTGTGAAAAAATACTTCAAAAATATGAAATATGAAGTATAAATGATGTTTGAATTAGTACATTGCACCAAATAAAAATATTTTCTTTGTAGTATACTTCTTCATTCAATACATTCAGGTCACAATGAAAAAGATCTTTCCCAATTGGGATCTTGTTCTTATGGTACAATGTCACTTGCAAGAACTACTAAAATTTTTATGTCCAGATGATGCCGAAATACTGCTTATCCAAATTATTATTATTTGTATGGTTTTTATTATTTATATTTAAACCATGCTTCTCTATACACATACATTCAAACATGATTAAAAATTTGCTATCAGTTTGTAGAAGACCTGAGCTGTCATAGATGTAATATACTTAGTAATACTATCTATATCTCTGTATATATACTTCTCTAGCTCACTCTGGGTTATTTTAAGCTCTTTATTCTCAATAAAATTTCCCCTATTAAATGGAAAAAAATAATATTCAGTTAAAATATTTGCATTTTCTGCACGTTTTTGCTTGAAAAATATCATAATACTTAGGTACTATAGGTTCCTGGCAGTGAAGTAGATAGAAAATCTTCAATGAAAATGAGAGACACCATAATTCACTAATCTAGATACTACTAACCACATTATTTTTGTATACCTCTCTCAAGAACAGAGTTGAAACCAAATTATTTGAATTAGGGTATGTAAGAAAAAATGAGTAAACTTAGATATAATTAGTTCAGTTAAAATTATTGTTTCCTGCATAAACAAATGAGCATATGACATATATTATCAAAGACGAGACACTTTTTTTCTGGTTGACATTTAAGTTACGTTTAAGTCACAATGACTGTTTATTCCATAGAAGGAAAAACATATGGTAAAGGTACAAAGTAATAAAGTAGTAGAATGACTACTTTTGTAAAATAGTGAATAATAGTTGACTGTGTAAATGCTGTTAAAGAACATTTATCAGGAGTGCAAAAAGAGATAGCAACTATAGCAAAATGCAATATTGATGCTTAATTAAGGTTTAATATTCACTATTGAAACTAGAGCAGATCATATCCGGATCTTACTGTTTCCATCTGTTAATGATCTGGTAAAGAATGCAACATGGCAGATTATTAGCAATCAACACGACCAATTATTTTCCTTCCTTAATTTTTCTTCCCTTCCTCTTGTCCTCCCTTTTTCCCTCCTCTCTCCCTTGCCTCTTCCCTCCTCTTTCTCTTCTGGTTCCATTCCTTCATTAAGAGAACCCAAATCTGCTGTTGGACAAATACAAGAAGGAAAAGAGAGTAGAGATTGATGATTGCTTTTGCTGAATTGCTAAAGCTGAATTTCTGAGGTGTGTGTAAATTCAGTGATAAAATTAAGCCTGTGTTGCTCCTGCCTGAAGAACACAAAATCTTTAACCTCTCATTACCAGTTTGGCCTGCATCCTGCCTGACACACCTATACCATAATATATACGGGGACTCCATGTCTCACTTTCTAAACCCAAATTTTCTCATGAACAATAAGAACTTACTGTAAGAGTGCTTCTAAAACTCTGGAAAACTTCTGGAAAATCCTGAACTCATTGAAATTCAGGAATCCAGGATCACTTTTACTTTCCCCCCAAACCTGCCCTGGTTTTGTCTAGGAGATGCTTTTGTAGAGCCCTACAGACTTTACAATGCAATGCAGGTACTTCCAGAAAGACTACAAGGTTTGTTTTCTACCATGCATGTGATGTTTAAAATTTAAGACAGGCTCCTGATCAGCTGTGAAACCATTTGTGTCATTGCCACATCTCATTTTGAAGTAACAGCTATATGATGAAATCATAATTGCATGATATGAACCGGATGTTCTACAAATTGAAGGTTGCCTCCTTCTCTTCTCTTTTTGGACCTATGTTGGGTAAGAAATGCTTTGCAGTGTTTTACTTTCTATCATATATAAAGAGTTTCATTACATATGAAGACTTGCCAATTCATTATTTTCTTTTCAAATCTCCAGAGAGTTTTGTAAGCTGTTCTGGGGACATCAGGTGAGTAGCATGGATAGAATTCTAGAAACCATCAATTAGTAATTTCTTAAAATTATAAAATAAATGTGTTTCTATAGGAATAGTTTTATATCTAAACTTCAAAATTCTTGCTGCATTGCCTACCTATACAAATACCTTACTGCTGAGAGTGCTTCTCAGTACATATTAATTTCTACTTCAAATTTTGTCCTGACAACCAAGCATTGCAAAAATGCCATGACCATCCCTTAAATCCTGAGACAGCAAAAGAAGAATCTATATATGTTTCAGATACTACGTTTTGCATATTCTTTTGGCATCTTTTTGCACAGGAACAAGCCATCCCCATGTGCTGAAAGACTGAGTCTCCGCGGAAAAAAGAGCTTACTATCTTTGGAAGAAGGGGAAGGCAACTTGGGAAGAGTACAAGGAAATCGCTAGGGTATGTAGAGAGGAAATTAGAAAGAGGAAAGCTCAGATGGAACTCAGTCGGCCTACTTCTGTTAAAAAAAAAAAAAAAGTTTCTATAAATACTTTAACAGGAAGATGAAGGCCAAGGATAATCTCCATCATTTACTGGATGCATCAGAAAATACTTCCACCAAGAATTGGGATAAGGCTGAGGTACTTAATGCCTTCTTTGCCTCAGTCTTTAATACCCAGATCTGTTACCCTCAAGATACTTTGCCCTCAGAGAGGCAAGACACCTATGGAGAGCAAAATAACCCCTACCCACCCCTTGCCATAATACAGGAGGAAACAGTCAGTGACCTGCTACTTCACTTGGACACTCACAAGTCTACGGTGCCAGATAGGATCCACCTGAGGGTTCTGAAGTACCTGGTGGAAGTGCTAGCCAAGGCACTCTCCATCATCTATTAGTGGACCTGATCAACATGAGAGTTCCCAGATGACTGGAGACTCACTAGTGTCCCCCAGGATCTGGGGAACTACAGGCCTGTCGGCTTGATCTTGGTAACACGAAAAGTTATAGAGCAGATCATCTTGAGGGTGATCACACAACATGTGTGTGATAACCAGGGGATCAGGCCCAGCCAGCACAGGTTCATGAAAGTTCAATCTGATCTCCTTCTATGACCTGGTGACCTGCCTAGTGGATGAGGGAAAAGCTGTGGACGTGGTCATCTTAGACCTCAGTAAGGACTTTGACACAGTCTTCCATTGCATTCTCCCAGAGAAGCTGGCAGCTCAAGGCTTAGACAGATGTACTCTTCACTGGTTGGAAAACTGCCTGGATGGCCAGGCCCAGACAGTGGTGGGGAATGAAGTTAAATGCAGCTGGTGATTCGTTACAAGAGGTGTACCCCACCGGTCAGTATTGGGGCCGGTCCTCTTTAATAGCGTTATCAACAAACTGGGTGATCCCTCATCAAGTCTGCAGACAACACCAAGGCTGGGAGGAAGAGTAGATCTGCTTGAGGGTAGGAAAGCTCTACAGAGGGATCTGGACTGGTTGGATTGATGTAGAAGAAAAGATTAATCAAAGAAAGGATCTAGGGGTAATTGCTGACAGCTGACTGAACATGAGCAAGCAGGTACCCATGTGGCCAAGAAGGCCAATGGCATCCAGCCTTGTTATCTGGAACAGCGTAGCCAGCAGGAATAGGGAAGTGATTCTTCTCAGTGCTAGTGCGGCCACACCTTGAATACAGTTTTGCGCCCCTCACTACAAGACAGACATTGAGATTCTGGAGTATGTCCAGAGGAGGGCAACAAAGCTGGTGAAGGGGCTGAAGCATAGACTTTACATGGAGCATCTGAGGAAGCTGGGATTATTTAGTCTGGAGAAGAGGATGCTTGGGGGAGACCTTGTTGCTCTCTACAACTACCTGAAAGGAGGTTGTAAAGAGGCAGGCGTCGATCTCTTATCCAAAATAGCTACCAATAGAACAGAGGAAATGGTCTCAGGTTGCACCAGGGAATGTTCTGGTTAGATATTGGGAAAAAATTCTACATGGAAAGAGTAGCCAGGCATTGGAACAGGCTGCCACGGGAAGTGCTAGAGTCACTGCTGCTGCCAGTGTTCACGAAATGTGTAGATGTGGCACTAAGGGATACGGTTTAGTAGGAATGTATTTAAAGGTTTATGATTGGACTTGATAATCTTGAAGGTATTTTTCAACCATAATGATTCTATGTTTTAGAAACAGCATAAAACAAGGAGTAATCAACACAGAAATAATAGCTAGGTATCAGCAATTATTTCAGGGATTTTACATGAAGATTCTTTTACTGCTTTGTTTCTGAACTGAAATAAAAATTTCTTAAAACGTTTCTGCAAATCATTCCCTAGCTAACAATGACAGATGGTAAATCCACCTGCTTCTTGTTCCCTTAGTAATATCACTAATATCAGGCGGCTCTATAAAATAGTTTACACTAAAATATTGTTGCCATTGGCCATCCATGTTTACCAAGACAGAATAATAATGAAGACATATTAAAGACACTGAAACTCTCATTGGGTGTTTTTAGTAATAAAGAAATTACACTTATGAAAAAAAAAGAGTAAGCTAAAAGACTTCTTTAATCTTCAGTGTCCAGTAAATGGAACTACATTACATCAAAGAGGTCTCTCTCAATTAGAGTGAAAACAACTTATGTATTTTCCTTCTCCTCAGCTTCCTTAGCTAGATTTTTATCTTAAATAATTTCATGCTTATTTATTCTAATTTACAGTACAGATTTATTACAGGGGTTGTCATGTTAATATGTTAAATATCAAATTACCATTTAAATCATTTTAAAACATTATTTTCCCTACGTATTTGGCTTGGCTTCTGTTGAAATTACTTGCATGAAGCATGAGTGAATATATCATATTTTGCTGGGTTTTTTTCAGGCTTTCTCCACAATTGATTATCAACACTGCAGTAGATTTGTGGCATAATTTATAATAGGCTTCTCCTAGTTTTGTAGATGAGCTTTGCCATTGCTGCTTGTATTCCTGTTTTGCACATCTGGGTGTGCCTGCCTCCTGCTCCCTCACCTTCTGCCAGATACTTGCATATCCTTACAGTTCCAGCTTCCCCGACAGATCAGACTGATCCCATGTGCTAGCCCCTTCATCGCACACTCCCATAAAGACCATACCATAAAGACTGCTTTTTCCATGTTTCATTTCAGCATATTCACTCTGACTCTTCTGGCCTCAACTTGCACATTTTACCTCACTGTCCTTTTGGATGGAATTGCTCAGTATTTCTTTTATATCCCAATTGTAATGAGAACATTTTTCAAAAGAGGAGGAAAAACAGCATGAGTCTGGGACCACAGCTGGAAATTGGTTGTGCTACTGTGCATATTTACTTAGAAGATCACTGGGATCAGCTAGTCCAGTGTCATTTCAAAAGGTACAAGAACAGGGGTTCTCAGTACCATTTGAATTTTGTAAATAAATTATTAAAAAGCTATAGTAAAACAAATAAATTCCTGTATCAATTTCATAAGTCACTGAAAGGTGCATCTGTAAATTAAATACATTATAGCAAGGCAACTATTCTGGAATACTAATAGTTAAACATACATGGTGTTCAACAGTCTTAAACCAAAAAAATATATATATATATATAGACGCAGTTCAGTGTGTGAAGTTTTTTTTTAAAACTTGTCTAGTGATTCAGTGGAGGAGAAAGATTTAGAAAAATGTGTGCCTAAATAATTAACCTAGACACAAAGCTTGAAATCATTAATATTATAATATAATGGGGAAAAAAATGTTCTCAATTGAAAATATTCATTGTTTAGAAAAGCATTACATATCTGGAGATTTTTTTTTTCCTCTGGGAAAATTCAGGTTTAGTCATGTAGCTCAGACTAAATGGTCTCCAGAGTACCCAGGCTTTCTTGTAGGTACTTGGAAAATATGGGTTTCTTGAGGAAAATTTACAATAATTAACTGGTTTATACACACATGCATTTATTAATTACTTAGGAAGCTTAAGCAAACACTAAAGTTAAGAAATTAAATCTAAGTGACATGACACACAAAATGTCCACCTTTGTCCTTGGGAATCTCGCCTCTTGATCCAAATGGGAAAAAAAAAAAAAAATAGGAAACTATCCTTTCAGGAATGTATTTAGTAATAAAAATGCCTTCAAATAACCGTTATCTTTTTCTTGAAAGGTGTTTGTCAAGCTCATTTTTAAATGGAAGAATTGGGACTTATCAGTTAGTGTTTATCAACACAACAAGCGCTGTATTGAAGTATCAGGGATAAACACAGGATTTTTCTTTTTAGAGAAAGCTGCTCTAGGGAAAGGCTTATATAGTATATCACCTCACAAATACATTTATTTTTACTTCTCCCAGGCTCATATGAAGACTAAAAGATATCAAAACTCTATAGTCGCCAAAAATAATAAAACAGCCTTGATTACTTGGACATTTTCAAATAGTTTCATAAGGTTAAACACATTTTTTATTTCATAAATATTGCCAGATTTCTCACTCAAGTTTAGTGATATTCCAGTTTTCTTTTAAACTTTTTTCTTTTTTTCCTTCAAAACATCTAGTTTTGAGTAAAGCTGAAGCTGTCTTTGAAACTCTATTATACAAACAACTTATATATCATTTGAAAATAAAGTTGGCAAAAAAAAATGGTTGACCAGTCTTAATATACAGAATGTTTATTACATTCTTGTTTAGTGTATCCTGAGAGAAAAACTAGGGCCTAACAGAAGTTTTGGCATTACAAAAGCTTGCTTGGGGTGATACACAGTTACCAGTTCCAGAATAACCAGTTCCTAGGGCCTCGGCTCCTCCACAGTTCCCTAGGCAACACAATCTGCCCCCCTCGCAGCTGCAAAGAGGAGTAATGGAGAATGGAGCGGAGTGAAGACACCGCGGCCAAACTCTGTTGCACTCCCTGTGCTGGGCCGCTGAGAGATATATACGATAACATGTCCAGTGCTGAGCCTGCAAGGGTGGCAAATCACTCCTTTCAGATGAACTTTCTTGAACTTTGTTCATTATAAGCTCATTATAATGTCAAAACACAGCTCCATCCAAAAAGTTACCCACCTCCAAGGTATGACCACTCCTCACTAAGCATATGCTCTAGATTTTCATTTGACTATACCCTTTAAATGAAAGCGAAAAACTTTTTCACCAATCAATAAAAATAATAAGTATAACTACAGTCACCCAAGCTCTACCCAAATGTGAAAAAATGTTTAAAAGGTGAACTAAGGAAAAACAAAGAGAAGGAGGGAAGATTCCACCATAAATTTTAGATCAGGCGATGGGCTGATCCTCCTCTCCTCCCCTCGTGTTGGGACGCTGCCTGAGGGGACTCGAGACTGAGAGCCCTCTCCCATCTTCTGGGGTGAGTGATGATTGCACAATTGCACATCAGAGCTAGCTAAAAACCCCATGCTGTGGTAAAGAATTTCCTGTACTGACACCTGAAATCTGCTTTGTAAATGTTTCATTTGAATAAATCATGCTATTTGTGAACTCGATCACTTGTTTGGGTGTGCGATCGGACCTACAGCAGACAGGCTGTTCATGAATCCAATACTGCCAGAGCCAAGCTTACAGTTGATTACTTTTTTTGGGAACCCAGTTTGCCCTGAGGAAGGTGATCGGACTTAGAGTCCACAGACTGTGAATCCGATACTGCCAGAGTCAGGCTTGTAGCTAGCACAGTATTTGATATCTCCTTCCCCCCACCACCACTACAACTTTCAAACTGTAGTAATTTACACCTGGCCATGTATGAGCTTGTGCTCTTGTACACTACCATGATATTAAACTGAATAAAGGCAGCTACTCTTGCCTGAGATTCATACAAACTTAGCTGTAGGCCTTTCAGATATTTCACAATACAGACAAGACAACCCCACTGCTCTCAGAATATCAATAAAAAGTAGTTAGACAACAAAGACAGTAATATCTACTAAAGAGACCACTATCTATTGAAGAGACTTTCACTCTCTCAGCTAACATGCTTAAGGATAGAGGAAACCATGACAAGAGTGAATGATAAGGACAAAGAAAGTCTAAGATTTCACCTCATATAGCTGAAACGTGGGCAGCCTAACTTGACCACACCTAACTGACATTTACATGAAGACCTTATGAAAAAAATCTGTTCATTCACTCATGGCTCAGAGAAACTGATCAAAGGAAGACCACGTGTCCTGTCCAACAGTATCATCCTCATGAAAACATAGCTGTCATATTAAATTATATGTTTCAGGAAAAAGAGATAAATGAGAAACACTTTCTCTTGAATATCTTCGCTGTTATTCCTTAATTGAATTATATGTTTCAGGTAAAGAGAAATCAGAAAAGCTTCTTCTGAATTGTCGGCTTCTGCCAAATTATTATTCCTTAGGCATCACAGAAAAGGTCAAAGGAAAATTAAACACTGCAAGCCATCATCCCTTCTTTTGATCTAGGGACACTATTTATACAAAAGTGATTTTCCTACTAGGCTGAAGAATGAATAAAACTGTAATCTGTAAAACCAATTTGGTAATTATGCTGCCATTAATTCTTCCCAAGTAAACTTGCTGCATAGTACACTTACAATGAAATTCATTCTGAATTTCTTCCCACATGAGACCATCCTACAAATCCGAAAGAAATTACTGAAACAGAAAAATTTACCAAAAATATTTTTTTTATTCATGCAGCTAAACCGATAATGTGCACAAAGCAAGTCATCTTTAGATAAAATGTAGGACGTGGGAGAGGCAAAGAAACAGCTTTCACTTCCCATTTGTTTTCTAAAGAATTAAGTATTTCCACTCTCAATTCAGTGCAGTTTCAAATCTTTCCTTCAAATCACAATATTTAGTAACTGTTTATAATGAAAAGCATGAACTACAGGTCAGTCAGTCTTACTTCAACGCATTTAATGTTAATGTCTGCAGTGTCTTTAGCCAACTGCAACAGTTGACTGCAAGTAAAGAACAAACATTCATGTTCTGTTTATAGAGCTTCATAGGAAACAAGTTACTTCCCCTGTCTCCATAGGAAAATGTTCCTACTTCTATAGAGTATGTCTTTTTCCTACTTTCTTGCCAGAGAATTACAAGTTCCTGAATGACTGAATAGGAGGAATTATATACAAAATAAAAGTTTACTAGCTTTCCTTGAGAAAGACTGCAACTTTCTGACACAGGATGTTCTGAAGTGTATAGGACTATGAGAGCCTCTCACCTACATTGGACTGCGCATTACAGTTCCTCTGTACTAAGACTTCTGTCTTCTGCACCACTTGCTGGGATCAATCAGAGTGTGATCCATAGCAATCAGAACTGTCCAATCAGTAATTATACCCAGAATTTTAACCAGCAGTACTGCTGTCTTCTCAGTTGCACTATTAGGGAGAGGGTTTAGTGAATAGCTAGTTACTAATCAGGAAACTAGGCAAGAGAGAATGCAATTTCATTCATACACATACACACACACACGTATCTGTATGTGTTTTATAAAAGACATAGTTTACAAAAAAGGAAGGAAGGAAGGAAGGAAGGAAGGAAGGAAGGAAGGAAGGAAGGAAGGAAGGAAGGAAGGAAGGAAGGAAGGAAGGAAGGAAGGAAGGAAGGAAGGAAGGAAGGAAGGAAGGAAGGAAGGAAGGAAGGAAGGAAGGAAGGAAGGAAACTGTAAAAGCGCTGAATTGATTGCTATGCAGCATGGCATTTTTGTTTCATAACATTTTTGCAGCTTTCATTGCTTGATCATTGCAGCAGAAGCCGATTAATGGTTATTTTTAGGGCCTCTGGAACTTTAAGAAGTGTGTCCTGAACTGCAGTTTTTCAGGAACAATTTAGAACTGTAAGTCAAAAATGAATAGGACATGGTATATATATGTGTCCCAGCACAAGATTGAGTAAAAATATTTCTGAATTTTAGGAAATAAAGAAATGAAAAAGAATGAAGGAAAGAAATATGGTTTCAGTATTTATATATATTTGCATACATATATATAGTGATAACATATATATATAGCAATAACAACTGAGTGAATTTCATCTCAGGTAGAAAGAAGCTTTCTGTACCAAATATGAATTATTTTTCCTTATTCTGTTCTTGTCATTCTTTTGAAAATCTTACATATTGTACCTGTCAATTTTATTCTGTTAAATACTGAAAGCCTCTTCTGCCTCTTAACACCAGAAGATAAAAGGTTTATGACAGCTTTGCAAGAGGAACATTCCCATACTTCTCCTACTCAACCAGTTCTATTACAAAGAACTTCTTTTTCTAAGATTCTCTCAAAAAGCCTGCCATGCTTTTCCTGAAATGTTTCTCAAGGCATGGGTGATATTTGCTCACTTTCGAATGCAAGGAGAGAGGATACAGTGCAGATCTGCTTCCAGGCATTCTAGACACTATATATTAGTAAGAGTTTGTAAGAAGTTTTTAAGAAGATAGGGAGGGGAAAGAGCAGCAACTCATCTGCAGTCAGACAAGAGATGTTTGGCTATCTGGGAACACAACCAGATCGCAAGATTGAATTCATTGATTATAATAAGGTCGTAAACAATGCATGAATTTATCATGTGAGACTAAATGTCTCCATTTACCTTCTGGCAGAAGAACTAATCACAAGTGTAGCGCTGTCTGGCTTGCCTATGTGTTATTCATTGCCTAGTTCTATAATATCATGGGGAGAGAATCAAATGAAAGAAATTCATGTACAACCATTCTAACCAATTTCAGCTATCTTTATCCAAGGTTCCCAGCTATTCAATGAAAAAGTGCACTCACTGTTTGGGTTCATCTGACAAAACTCTCCAGTATGATCATCCACAGAGGATGAACAAGCTTGTTAAAAACCTGGATAGCACTAGGCCCTGCAGCAAGATTAGCAATTTATAATCCCTTTCTGCATGTGCAGCAAATTATAGCCCATACAGTTTGAAATGCACATGCAAGACAAGCATGTTGCATAAACTACATCCCTGTCACACTCAATCACAGAGATGTGCATATAAACTACTTTATGTGTTTTCAGGCTTCATGTTTCACTTGCTAATCTGTGTTCAAAGAAATTTACTCAGGTATAGCAAGTTTACCAAACTTAAATAGAAAATATACCTGCTGTAGTATCTGTCTCTTCTCTGGCTTGACCTGATTGAACCACATTAGCTCCCTTGGGAACTGTCGGAAGGTAGATCACATCAAATATCAAACAAGCAGTGAGAGCATCCCTGTGTGGGCAGAAATACCAGCTCATAAGTAGCCCTGCTTCATTTATTTTCATGGCATGGAAGTTGTTGAAGGTTAATTTTTTATTTTATTTTTAAATGTCTTTTAAAGTTGTTTTGATTTGTTTTTAAAGGTTAATTTGCTATTTTGTTTTTAATCAAAAGTAATAGAAACAAAAAGCATAACAGAGGAAATATTTGAATTTGTCATATTACTTTCGATAGTAGAGACGCCATATACTCCTGCTATCAAACTTATCACACTCCTATTATTAAACTCATACCTGGCAGCTAACTAAACAGCTTTTCCAGGTATGACTTAACAAACCAATAAAATCTACTTTAGTTTACTAGCCTCTGGTATGCTTCAAAAGTGATGACATTTTATTCTTATTTACCCCAGTTTGAAGCACAAGAGTTAACTTATTTAAGATATGTTACAAGAGTAAGCCAAACAGGGGTAGTTCACTTAAAAAAAAAGAGAACATAAAGCAAACAGTTTAGGAAGGTCAAAGCTGATTCTTGAAACATTTTCTCTGGGGGATATCAAAGCCTATCCTTTTGCCTTCAAGCCTGCATACCTGACTTTCAGTATTCAGATCTTTGGAACTGTGATTTGATTTGTGGTTGATATCTACCATACTTCCAAAAAGTATCCAGAATTATTATCCCCTTATACATTGTTTTTACACTGTTATTAACCAGCTCTTGTGTCTGAAGCTAAAAATTAAATATATTAATCATACATTAAATGGCTTTAATATCTCAGCTTGTAATTTCTTCCCCAATAAGTTCAAGCATCTGAAGGCAGGGGAGATAACTTACTATGATATCCAAAAAGTTGACTGGATTAACAAATAACAAATAGTATTCTAAAGTCATACAAGAATAACACTGCCACCAGATTCATTATTCATTTACACTAAGGATTCTTTAAGCAGGACTGCACATGTAAGAAATGAAAATGTGAAAAAAAAGTTGTGATTAATTGATAGCTTTTTCTAGCTAATATGCTGTTGTTTCTTTGCTGATCTGCCAAAGAAAGAGCTTTATTTTCTAACTTTATTGTAGAACTTATATGTAGATTTGTATTATTTAGTCATAGAGTTATCAAAAAATAAAAATATTTTAGTTTGATTATGATTAGAAGATATTTTGATCTGTTTCACAAGAAATGCACATAAATAAAATAATAAAACTATCCATACATTCACACAATGCCTCTAGGAGAGGTGTATAATAATTTTTTACTCCACGGAAGGAGCTCAGATCCTCAGATCTACATGAACTCCAGTAGTCTAAAAACTCCTCTAAACCTTACAAAATGATTCCATAAAATGACTTAATACAGAGTGTAAGACCAGCAGATAGAACTTTTACCTGTTACGGGCAGTACCTCCAAACAGCTCATTGATTTCAATACATAGGTAGCTTGTTTTTATAAGGAGCTAATCATTCTGCTTTCGCCACCTGCCACTGAAAGCAAACAGGATTATGTGAAATAGAGAAAACAGCAGTTCAAAGACACACTAGAATCCATCAAGCAAAAATGATGAAAACTATAGATTTAAGTTTCAGCATATTTCAAACTGCAAATGAAAAGACTAACCAAATGTGTGCGTAAGGTAAGCAGGATATCAAATACGCATGGTGCCAGAAAAACACAAATTTATAAAAAGCTACCAAGAAAGTCGCTAGAAGCTAGTAAGAAATATAGCATTAGACTAGGTTTTCAGAAATTTATAACACAGTAAGAGTTAATGGTTGCTTGCCAGCTGGTAAATTTGGAAGATGAAAGTAAGACATCTGAAAAATCATCCTTTGTGGTTTGTACCTTGGAAAGAGAAAGGAAAAGGGAAAGACTTCACTGTATCAATAAATAATGATCATCACTGTAGAGATACTCTAATCACTAACTCCCCTTACTACATCCCATTATTTATAATACATGTAGAAGTATTAGAAGTATTAGAAGTATTAATTGCTTTTTTCTCTTCCCTCATTTTTTACACACATTTTAACCACATTAGTAATTCAGTAAAGCCATTTAACTACAGCATGTAATAAAAGGATTAAATAGGAATTTTAAATTGTATTGAGAAAGTAGCTCATGGGACAGAGGTTGTATTATTATTATTAGCAGTGTATCACTTCTGGATGCTTTTGAATACAGTTTCAAGGTACTATAGTAAAATATTTTTCTAAAAAAAATAGCTCTATTATTATTACTCTTTGCAACATATTGACATGGTACAGGCAATTGTTATCTTATTCACATTTAAAATGCGTTAGAATAAGATTATTACAGCCTGCTGTTTGCAATACGTAGACCTATTGTCAATCTTCCACTCCGTTCTGTGTACAAGATGATGCATGCTACAAGGGCTATGAGGATGATCAGGGGCCTGGAATATCTGCCCTATGAGGAGAGGCTGGGGGAGCTGGGCCTGTTCAGCCTGGAGAAGAGAAGGCTGAGAGGGGACCTGATCAGTGTTTGTAAGTACCTCAAGGGAGGCAGTGAGGAGGATGACGCTGGCCTCTTTTCAGTGGTGACCACTGGTAGAACTAGAAGAAATGGCCAGAAACAAAATCATCAAAAGTTCCACAGGAACTTAAGGAAAAATTTCTTGACAGTGATGGTGACAGAGCCCTGGAAAAGACTGCCCAGAAAGGTTGTGGACCCTCCTTCTCTGGAGATCTTCAAAACCTGCTTGGACGCAACCCTGTGCCATGTGCTCTAGGTGACCCTGCGTGTGCAGGGGATTGGACTACATGACCCATAGAGGTTCTTCCAACCTTAAGCATTCTATGATTCTATGCTCTATGGTCTCTTAGGTAAAAAATAAAGCTGCTCCACATACTACTTCAGATGGTCTTAGTTCCTGATTCTCTGACATTCCAATTTTGAAAAATTAAGGAAGGAAGCTGTGATTTGAGTATAAAACTTCATTTTAGGCAGAGGATGGTTTTGAACTACAGCAACAACAATAACAATTTGCCAATGTCTAAGTTACTCAAATTGCACAAAAAGAATTCAAAGTCTTACACATCACAGCATAAGACTACATACCTATTTTATAAGTAGACAAATAGAAGTAGTCAGGACTGAGCAGGATTCTGCATTGGAAGAGTGACATTTGTTCTTTGCACCCTGAGATTTCATACAGGGAAGTTACACGGTTATGTTACAATTATTTAAGTTCTTTTGTAAATCATATAGCCAAAATAAGCATTAACTTATTTAATTATAGTTCCTTAAAGAAACATAATTACAATGCATAAATTAGCATCATTCAATTGGATCCTGGGAATGCTAAAGCATCTCCAGTGTAAAGAAAGCAAATACATCTAAATAAAAAAATGCATTTTGTCACTTGCTAGTTACACAGAAGTATAACTTGTTCTTTATCGTTATTAAAGCCACAATAGTAGAAACATAAGAGTACAGCAAAACACTATTTTTCATATGTTGTAAAAAAACAGATCTACTTCGGCATTTGCTTGTTCCAGAAATTATGAATAAAGCAATGAACTTTGTTTTTCTTTAATTTATTGTAAAAATCACCTGGTCCGATTTTCTGTTAAAATACCTCATCATTCATCATGGTTAGACTAAGTATTTTTTCTTTTGTTTTATTTTATTTTTAGGAAATACTGCTTCGTGATATTTCTATTCACCTTCATTTACTGCTATTTTACCTAATGCTTTTAATAGGGAAAACAGAATATTGTAATTGTGGCGGTTGGAAGGGGTCTCTGGAGATTATATCAGCCAACCTCCCTGCTCAAGCAGAGTAACCTCAATTGTGTTGTATAAGATCGCATTTAAATGACTTTTGAGAAAAAAGTCCGCCTCTGGAAGGAAGTTTCTGGAAGTCTTCCAGAGAAGGAGACTCCACAAGCTCTCTGGACAACCTGTTTCCATGCTCAGTCACCCTCACAGAGAAGAAGTTTTTCCTCAGGTTCAGATGGAACTTCCTGTGTTTCAGTTTGTGCCTGTGCCTCTTGTCCTATTTCTGGGTACCTGAGAAGACTCTGGGTTTCTTTCAGATCCTGATTCACATTGATAAGATTGCCTCTCTTTGCTCTCTTCTTTAGTTCTCTCAGCCTTTCCTTGTATGACAGATGCTCCAATCCCTTCATCATCCCAGTCGCCCTTCACTGGGT
Source organism: Tinamus guttatus (assembly GCF_059628265.1). Lineage (NCBI taxonomy): Eukaryota > Metazoa > Chordata > Aves > Tinamiformes > Tinamidae > Tinamus > Tinamus guttatus. Next base: position 160,863 of record NW_028288810.1, on the reverse strand, counting down.
CCCTTCATCATCTCAGTGGCCACTCACTGATCTCTCTCCAATAGCTCCATGTCTAGTGAGAAAGGCAGCACGGGTCTCACATTCAGAGAGGCAGGTGAATACACAGGAATACTTGTATTTATATACAGGTTAAATCAAAACCAGAAATCATTTCAGTTAAAACTATGTTTTGCTTGTACTCATTGATTTACAATTACTCATCGTAATTACAAATAAAAATACAAATTTCCACACCTTTTCCACTCCTTTTCTCTGTCACTGAAAATCACTGTTACTATACAATACTACACTATACACACCACACCTAATAAAACAAACAAACAACAACAACAACAAAAAAGAAAAATCGACCTTTTTTTTTTACTTTCTTGCATTTTAAATAACAGACTTCACTTTTTGAAAGTTTTACTGACAAACAAGCCATAAAATGAGAACAGTTTTTGATCCGTATCACTTGTATCCTTGGACTGGCAAAGGCTTTCAGTTAGAAATACTTAAGAAGGTAAGGGTGTTTTTATTTTTTACCTGTTTTTTTTTTTTTTTGATTATACTTTTAATTATTTGTTACTGCAAATGCGTGATTTATCTACATATCTATATGTAATCTATATCTATATATACATTTAAAAAATCTTCAATTCAATAATACAGGGAGTTAATTGTTAATTTAGTGCCATTTAGCATTATTTATTTAGCCAGGTATTTGGCTGGACAACATGATAAACTTGCAAGCATGGTGAGTAAATATTCACCATGACTGCGTTGTTGTTACAGATTTCAGATGACAGAAGCAGAACAGCTCTGACTGACAGTAAACTGATCATGACGTAGCTTCCTCTCACTTTCTGAGAAGTTATGTTAAATACATTTCATCATTTTTTCTCAATGAGTTTTTTGAGCACAATTTTCAGAAGAGCAATGAAATAAATATAACCCTTACTTGGACATTCTGAAGCTGAAGAACAGACCTTCGAACAAATCTTGCTATTTCTCTTAGGATGACACAATGTTAATTTGTCTGACAACACCTTTGGATTAAAATAAACTAGTATATGAATCTGATACTACCTACAGCTGTCCATTTTAGGTAATCTGATATCTAATCTAATACCATCTAAGCTTTCAGATAACAGTGACATACTGCTTGGAAACTTTGTTGCTTCAATCCAACCTCAGTTGGGTACATTTTCAAACTTAACTTTTCAATGCACATACCACCAGAAACTCCAAATTTTACTCTGAATGACTTTTCCAATAGAATTCTTTTCCTACTCCCAAACTGTCAGACTTTGAGAGCATGGCTGGAAGATACTCACTGATACAAATCCAGTGCACCAGTTTCATCTTAGGGAGGATCAGGGTTAGAATTTTACCCTAAAGTCCTTACAAATGAGTTTGAATAAGAAAGAATATATACACTACAGTGAGACTTGCTCTTTAGAAATTCAGTTCCTCAGAATTCGCGTTTTGGAGCACTAAGTGGGGCAAGGATAAAAGAAGTTTGACAGATTTAAAACACACAATGTCATATTATAAATACCAAAGCATCTGAATTCTAACTACAGCAGTTATCGCTGTGGTGGACAGATTTTTATTAAACTGAGACAGACGTAGCTGTTGTTGCTAGCATTAGTCATCGTTAAAATTATGAACAAGAAAGAGAGTAAAATGTCATGACACAGATTTTTAAATTTCTGTGAGCGTGAATACTCTTGAAGCAATTTATATTTTTTATACAACATAATTCTTCTGCAAAACTTGATGTATAATCTGTATACCTTTTGTTTCACCTCACAAAATATTTCCCACCATTTACTCCAGGATTCAGGCATGTGTAATAAAACTGTAGCTTTTTTATACAAACATATTATATTTTGCAGATATAAAGTTTATCTTAAGTTTTGCATGGACTCTGTTCTTGACAGATGTCCAAAGGTATTAGAAGGATACTCTCAAGATCACAGAGCAATCAGCCTGCTTATAGGGCAATCAGCCTGATGATCGCTAAAATGTGGGCAGGTACTCATTTGATCCTAACTGGAATAGAATTAAACAGAACATCAGTACCTAGCAATTTAAAGCATGTTTAGTTTTGAATTTCAACAAATAAATTATAACTGTAATTAAGACAACCTATGTCAGATCAGAGTAATTCTAAAAGCTGTTCAATTTTGTAATTCTCCTCCAAGCTAACTTCTCCAAGATTTCTTGCTTCTTTTTTTTTTTTTTTTTTTTTTTTTTGGTGATATGCCAATCTAAGACACACCCAATATTGTGAAGAACATGCAAGTATTTGAACCTTCATACCTTCAGCTCCTAGCAGTCTCTTGAAAAACATATGGGAAATGTAAATTTTTAGACTTACCCTGCTTATCCTGATTCTGGAAATCTCAAAAAAAATTGCCCTGAAAAACAATTTACAATGTAGAAAAGCTGAACTTCACAATACTATATGTAAATGATGAAACTACCTCATTGCTGGTTAAGTGTTTTTCATGGCTATCAAATAAAGGCCACAATTGAACAGATACAGTAATAATTTCAGCAGATTGAATATTTTAGCAGATTGATTATCCTTTTCTACTGTCAACCAGACTCTTACCAATAAACATATAAAAACACAACAATAAATAAGCAAGGTTCAGTTACAGTGTTAAACAAGTTTGCTGAGGACAGTTGAAGGATATAGGCTTTGTGTTTGAAGGTCCCATCAACATGCAATATCCACCAGAAGGAACAACACATCCATGATAATCCCTATGTAAATTAACACAAGTGATAGCAATACTCAACAGGTTGTTATGAAAGTTCATTCTATATGCACATACTACAGCTACAGTTGCTTTCTGGAAAACCTCATTCTTTCCTACCAAGTCAATCAATAAAAAACAATTTGATACTGAATTTTTAGGTCAAGGACCTGCCGATGCCAACTCCACGAGACGGAATGAACGACACTTCAACGTGAAGCAGGTTCAATTCACTTTACTATTGTCTACTATGTAGCTTTATACAATTCTATCACCCGTAAGCACACACACGCGCTAAGCAACAGCATTCCCATTGGTTAGGCTATAATGTCCATGCATAGTTAGCTTTCAGCTGACTGGCATTCTTTCCGATGCTCTGTTGCTGGGCCTCCCGGATGCTTATCTGGTTATGGCTGGCCTAATTCATTAAAAAGTTGCTAACAGGCGTTATCTTCTCCGGGTGGCCTTGGTTCCCATCGCTTCAGCTCCTCAGTTCTCACCGCCTCAGCTCCTCGGTTCTCATCGCCTCAGCTCCTCGTATTCTTGCAAAAGCGCTAAGGCCCCAACAAGGACCTAATCATTCAACCACTGTAACCATCACTGTGAAAGAATTTTAAGAGGCAGGTGCATACAAGTGCTGAACACATCACTATGATTCAAGGGCTTTTCAGGATTTACAAAGACTGTAATGTCTCCAGTTCCCTGGTGCAATAGTCTTTTCCTGGGAACGCATAAATTGTTTTATTGGCTCTGTTACTTCATCTGAAATATAACATCTTCTTTAAACTGATGTGTTTAAATGTGAGGAGATAAAAGATACACACTTCCATGTTCAAAAAATCAAAATATTCATTTGTACTGAAAGACACTAGACTTTCCCAGAATTTGATAGTAGGTATACTTAAAAGTCTCTTCAAAATTAGGTAGCACCTTTGATCTAAACCAGTCAATGTATTATGGTAACTACAAAAGACAGAAGAAAATCATAAAATTAAGCAAGATGAAATGATACATACAAAACTACTAATAGCAAGGAGATTTGTCTTACTTTTGCTCTTCACTGTATTTTGTGCAGTATGCAAAGTAATATCTGCCAGACAGGGGAAGCAAGCAACGTTTCACATTCCAAACTGAGACTTATCTTCCTAGTATTGTCTTGGAATATAATCTGTCACAGTTTCTTTTCTATGCATCTCAGTTTCCATATTTTATTTACTATTGTGTCTTATTTACTATTCCATTGCACATTCCATTAAGCTGTTAGAGACATGAAATAAAAAAATAAAACTCTTCAGTAAAGTGAACTGCTCCACTGCACATAGGAGACAAAAATAAAGCAGACAACTAAGAAATAGATTCTCCTCTCGACCCTCAATCTGCCCCATAACAGAAGATGTGAGGAAGTTACTTAATATCTGAGTTCTGCATATCTGTTGGTGTTTAGCTTAATGATTTTTATTTGCATCCTCGTTGTCTGCCCTGTAGAGTTCTGCAAAAGTAAAGACAAAACATAACTCCTTTTATGAAGAATGACTCACATAAACCTCTGTCCTCTTAAAATCCCTCAAAATTTTCTTGTCTGTAACATTTAATTTCAACAGTCAAGACTTATGATCTCTGTGTATTTAAGCATCAAGAGTTTCTTCATTTTCTTCATTTTCATAGTCTCCTTCTGATTTATTTTAGAGCTGGACCACTACCTGTTCCACTGGTGTATTGGAGATAAAAATTTCTGTGATCTGTAGAGTCATAACAATCTCCCATGGGAAGCAGAGGCCAGACCTTGAGAAAAAAGGATGTTTGCCTGCCTAGGCTGAGCAATAAGGAGCAGGGACGCAGCTGCTCAGCCCGGTTTACAGGCAGCCCCTTCTGGAAACCTTTTGAAGCCGGCCGCTCAGCTGGGCTGGTAGCCAGCTTGACTGCAGACATCCTCCAAACTACCTTTGGAGACCAAACACCCAGAAATGAGGAAGAAGAGGAGGAAGACAGGACCCTCGAATTCAGGCCTGGGGTCTCCGACTGGTGCACGCGCCTGCACCCCCAGAGGGGAGAGTTACACAACTCAAGGTGGAGTTTGTCCGCCCCCCAGGCTGCGTCCTGGGTCGTACTGACCCTACGTGCCAGGATGCACCGGGCATAGAGAGGACATTGCGGAGAGAGAGGGAGGAAGGAGAAACTCCTGACTCTGAGGCCTACACTGTCTCTGTGGGAGCCGGTCAGCAACTCTCTCTTTGTGATCTGCCCGCTCAAGAGGATGTTCGGGTCCAGATTGGCAGGTATCACCTCGTGAATAGTTATCCATACTTTGCTTCTTTTATGTGCTTTCACCTGAAGAAATGCTCAAGGTAGTCACCTCGTTCTGGGGTGATTATTGCCGAATCCCGAGCCCATCCAGAACAACTGCACACTCTTTGTGGCCATGATCATACTTCCATCCTGCGTTATTCAATACCTATGTAATCCTGAGGCTATGTCTCAGTCAACACATTAAACACATTAAAATCATCAACATATGAAAACACATCAACACATTAAAAAAAAGTAACTCTGCAAAAAAAAAAAATTACAATCTTCAGGTTTGTGCAGAAACTGCCTACTTTTGCTAATTAATGCAAAGATCACAAGACCTAGACAGAAGACAAGCTTAACAATGTTGTTCCAATCAATAAATTTAAAGTTTACTATTTATTTTGTTCTCCGTTCTTGTTTGACTGTTAAATGCTTCTGAATAATTTGTGAATCAGCAGGCTTTATACTCTGAGAACCAGAGGTATGGTGATTTCCAACTGTGAAACATCAGAGGCAGCAAACAATCGCAGAGAAAGAAAAGTACTATTATAATCCTTTTGAAAGTTTTTGAAACCAGGATGACTATTAAAAAAGGCAATAATCCACAGATAATCAATCCTGTTTTTATGGTATTTCATAGATGACTAGATTTTATTAATACTTTAAATTCTGTTATTTTAAGGAAATTGTACTGATATTTTAATGAAGTGTGAAGTATATGGAAAATTCTGTGTCATTTCTATGTAAATGGCATAGCACTCAGTCTTTTCTGTTACTTGCATGGTAGCACTGAATTGTTGCTCTATAAACTTAGAGCATTTTCCTAGGAAAACCCTTTTATTTGGTTATAACATACTCAGTAGGGTTATGCAGCCCAGAGCACCTCAACATAGCATTAATGCTTTTCATTGACTTTGCTACTTATTAAAATGAAAGTTTCATAAATAGTCCATGTATATATACTTAGTTGTTCCGATTTTGTTGATGAACAACATACATTTTGTGTACAATTCAATAAACAGAAATTCATTGGCTTTTTTTGGATTTATGCCTTATCCACTAGGAAAACATACTTTCTGGGCTTCCAAAATTCACTGTCACTCAAGAAGTCTTGAAGAGTCTGTAGTGCCAATTCTAGCTGTGTCATTTCAGCCTTTAAAACATGAATACACAGACACATGCATACAATCCCTCCTCCTTTGCCCCAACAACGTATCTTTTCCTAAACGTAATCACTTGGCTCGTTCTTCTGTTGCAGTCCTGTGAGTGTTACTGCTCATTAGCAATATGTTTAGATTGAAGAGCTTATTCCCCACTATAATTAATAATGACGTTATTACTACAGTTTTATTATACCTAGCACAGTATCTCATGAAGATATTATTGTTTAGTAATCAGAATAAATGAATATAAAAATTCAGTATTTTCTTGTCACTCTACCATGTACTTTTTTCTTTTCCTTTCCTTTCCTTTCCTTTCCTTTCCTTTCCTTTCCTTTCCTTTCCTTTCCTTTCCTTTCCTTTCCTTTCCTTTCCTTTCCTTTCCTTTCCTTTCCTTTCCTTTCCTTTCCTTTCCTTTCCTTTCCTTTCCTTTCCTTTCCTTTCCTTTCCTTTCCTTTCCTTTCCTTTCCTTTCCTTTTTTCTTTCATTGCCAATATTTCTCAACAGATTACCTTCTTCAAACATTCTGGAAGAGAACATGTCTGCACAATTTTCAAGCATACAAATAAGCATACATTTTACACATGTAAATGTGTAAGTCTGTGGAAAGAGTATTTACTTTTAAATGAGGCCCATGAACTTGGATTTAGTGGGTATAAATTGGAGTGTATAGCCATTCTAAATTGAGGAATGGCTAAACAGGTTATCTCAGAAAATGCCCTTGTGTTTTCAGACGTGACCAATATGTATGTGGCATATGAAACACAGAGTACTAAAAATGTTTCATTGATGACTTGTAATTTATTATGCCTTTCAAAGTAAGAAAGACAAAAGCTTGACATGGATGATATAGTCAAGACTCATCACAACTTAAAAATCACAAGGCATGTCTAAATATCAATGCAATACTAGGGAAGATATCTCCTTTCCAGAACAGATAATATATGGTAAAAAAAGGGCATGGTAAATTTGTTCATTTCATATTCCGTGATGGTCAGTAAGAAATATATAAATTTTAAATTGCTAATATTAGAAAAAGATAAAATTCATTTATCAAACTTCATACCTCTAACAAACACTCCTGCAAGTTAAAAAACTGAGGTAGCATGTGGGGTAATTCTTTCTTCTGAACTTGCCCTATTACCTGATTTTGTAGGCTTTTGAAAATACATGGGCATAAAATGAAAGTCTACACTACTGCTTTCTTTTGACTTCAGTAAGTTTTTGTATGGGAAAACTCTCTGAACCTCAAAACACTTGAAGTTCTGATCTCTCAAAAAGGAGAAAGCAGGTCTTTTCAGAATAAGCCATATCAAAAGTTACATGGCTCAAAACATCAATAATATAACATTTTTCTGTTGCTATCTGTTTTGAATTAAGAAGCTAAAGAAGTGGAAAGAATTTAGAAACAAATAAAAATTTATTTTTCCAGTTAGATCTATAAAGCTAGAAATGGTTTGAGATCTGTATCTATTTTTACCCCTACCTCAAAGTACATTCATTACTTTCAATTTGCTATTTTTTGCCTGATCATAGGCATTCACATCCCAGATTTTCTCAGAGAAGTATTCTAAATTATTTTTTTTAGAAAGCATTTTTATTTGTTAAAGTCATGGAGACCTCACTTGCATACTTTACGAAGTGACTGCCTTGTTAAGTAAAGGTCTCACATCATAACAGCAGTTATAAGTCAGCCTTGGCAACTGTTATTGTTCAAATTATTGTTATTGTTCAAGTTTTGTTCAAATTAAGTAACAACTGAATTGTTCCTCTTATTTTGTAGAAGTACAAGAGAATGAATAAAATGACTAACCAGAAATAATTTTAAATATGTAGGACCATTGTTTTATGCTTTTTCATGATTCTTCTTATTGCTTTAATTATTTTTAGGAGGAAAATAAACAGGCAACCTGCAGTTATACAAAATGAGTCACTTGGAGATTATTCTGAATTACAAATCTGCTTGCTTATTCTTTTCACACCTGGTCTAATGTTCAGTCCCAGATATCTATTCAATACTTTTTGAACAGATAATGTGAAAATTTTGAGACAGATAGAAAACGTTAATGTCTGTGTAATTAATGTGCAAATAAATAAATAGTATAATTAATGATAACAACCAATTTACTCCCTGCTGAGTCACACTTGCTTTGAGAAAAAAAAATTGAATCTAGTTAACCAAGTTTAAGATTTTATAGTTTTGGGTTGAATATGTCATCTTAGTCATTCATACATCAACTTGCACAAATTCAAAACCCACATTAGATATTCTCAGAACAGTTTTCTAAACCTTCATCTATTTTATTGCTTAGTACAATTCAAAGCTTTCTGAACTTGATGAAAATAACGAAGGCAGAGGAAAATTCACTTAAACAAGATTATATTTAAGAAAAAAAAAAGAAATTTGAGATAAATTTCAAAATACAATATGCTACTCTTCTCCTATGAATTTTATCTTAAGCATAGTCATTTAATATAATTGCCATATTTCCCATCCTGCCAATATTCTTTTAATTGCAGAAAGCTGCCTTGATTATAAATTTCTATAATCACACTTAATGGTGACTCTTGTCAAAGGGAAATAGTTAGAGTTGATCATACATTTTTCACTCAAGAGATAAACACTTTTTTTTTTTTTTTTTTTAGTGTTCAGAAACTGTAGTGGGAATAATAAAAATCCACTAAGTGGATCTAAAGTGAATATACAATGAGGAGTATTGCTTAGTTTATGAGCTACTATAAATAGAGCATTTTCAGAAAAATTAACAGTATTCCAAATTTCTTCCTATCTAGAAAGAGAACAGGCTGTCTGAAATTTTCCATATAAACAAAAGCACAATCTTTTGTGTAGAACAGACCTGGTCTATACATTTAATTCTTAACAAACACTTGTTTAAGTGTGCATAAGGATATGCTTTGGGAGTAAAAGCAGACACACCAAATACTATAACATCTGTGTCTAAATTGGAATGTACATTAAAACAGGTTAGGTAAGGGGAACCCTGACTTGAACTTTATATCCTCCTTTTTAGGAAAGCATACAATGATGTCCTGCTCAAAGATGTGCTAACTGAAGATGTTAACCCTAATGAATTCTGTTGGAAGATGGCTCCTTTTCCTGATGGCGAACCTGATTGGGGTGCTCCTTTTTCCACATTAGTGTGATTTTAGGGCTTAGAAAAGACTTCCTATTTAAATAGCTGCATGATTTTTGCTCCATCAATGATAAGAAAGATTCAGTCACTATATCTACAGTCTTTAGCATTTATTTATTATTTTATTTATTGTTGCTAGAACAGATTAAATGAATTGCAGCAGACAGAGTTCCCTTTACTACTTTGTAAGAATCATAAATTAAATTCTAGGGATTGCATCTGATGTAGATTTGTTCAAGTTTTATTTAAAATTTAAACTGCCTTAAAAAGAAGAAAGTATTTATATTCTCTGGTGATGAAAATTGAAATATAAGTTGTAAAGCAGCAATAGAGAAGATTGAATACATTAACACTGTTAAGAGCCTACCAATTTAAATAAGAAAAAAAAAAAGATAAAAAATATATAAAAACAAACCAATTAAAAGAAAATAAATTAGAGGAAAAGGGCTTTCTTTGAGGCTTACCGTAAATTTTGCCAAAAAAAAAAAAAGGCATAATTTGCTCTTTAACAATTTAACTTTCATTCTATTAAACAGCAGGCAAAACTTCCTCTGGCTAATAAGGTTGTTCTGCTAAAAACACAAATTTTTAATACACAAGGAAAATTACCTTTATTAAGAAATAAGAGACTCCTAAATGACATATGGGTTCCATAGAACTATTTGCTATAAAAAAAGAAATATAGCCCACAGGATCTACCCAGTAAATTTCTATTTTTCTTAATCTAAATATCAGGCCAAAAGAAAAAAAATGAGTTAATTAGTAATTACAAGTGTGGTGAATTAATCAATAATCAGGAATCATGATAGTTATATAGTCATAGGGGACTAACATTTCCACTAATGGCAAAGAAGACCAGCAGTGGGCTGGGGACTGATCTTCTGGAGAGCAGCTCTGCAGAGAAGGACCTGGGCATCATCGTGGATGACAAGTTGACCATGAGGCAACAGTGTGCCTTCGTGGCCAAGAAGGCCAATGGGATCCTGGGGTGCATTAAAAGCATCTCCAGCAGGTTGAGAGAGGTGATCCTCAGCCCTGGTGAGGCCCCATCTGGAGTACTGTGCCGAGTTCTGGGCCCCCCAGTACAAGATGGATGTGGAGCTACTGGGGCTTGGACTAGATGATCTCCAGAGGTCCTTTCCAGCCTTAACAATTTTATGATTCTAAGACACATTTTATAATTGATATGTTATTACAAACACTGATGACATATCTCAGATAGTCCTTGTGGAGGAATTGCTTGAAAGTGGAAAACTTAGAGGAAAAATTGGGTTCTAACAGAAGTTTAGGCATTACAGAAGTTTAGGCATTACAGAAGTTTGCCTGATATACAGCTGCCACTTCCAGGATGGTTGGTAGGCACAGATTCTGCTGCTCCAGGGTTCCCACAGCAGCACAATCTGCCCTCTTCGCAGCAGCAAAGAGGAATAAGGGAGGATTGAGCAGAGTGAAGACACCGCGGCCAAACTCTGTTGCACTCCCTGTGCTGGTCCGCTGATAAGCAGCACAGTAGCTGTCCAATAGGAGATATACGATAACATGTCCAGTGCTGAGCCTGCAAGGGTGGCAAATCACTCCTTTCAGATGAACTTTCTTGAACTTTACTCATTATAAGCTCATTATAATGTCAAAACACACCTCCGTCCAAAAAGTTACCCGCTTCCAAGGTACGACCACTCCTCACTAAGCATGTGCTCTAGATTTTAAATATGATTGTAGTCTCTCAAGCCCTACCTGAATGTAAAGAAATGTATAAAAAGTGAACTAAGGATGAAAAAGAGGAGGAGGGAAGATTCCATCATGCATTTTGGATCGGGCGAGGGGCTGATTCCCCCTTTCCTCCCCTCAGGTTGGGATGCTGTCGGAGAAGCCTAAGAAGTGAGAAGGGAAGAATCTATCGTAGCTCTTGGGTCAGTTGACGAGCTGATCTCCCTTTTCTCCCCTGAGGTCAAAATGCTGTCTGAGGAGACTCGAGACTGAGAGCGCTCTCCCATCTTCTGGGGTGAGTGATGATTGCACATTTGTTCATCAGAGCTATCTAAAAACCCCACGCTGTGGTAGAGAATTTCCTGTACTGACACCCGAAATCTACTTTGCAGATGTTTCATTCGAATAAATCATACTGTTCGTGAACTTTACTGCTTGTTTGGGGAGGTGTTCAGATCTATGGTTGACATACTGTTTGTGAATCCAATACTGTCAGAGTCAGGCGTATAGCTAACACAGTATTTGATATCTCCTTTCCCCATCACTACCACGGCTTTCAGCTGCAACAGCCCTATTTTTCTGAAGTCTATCAGGAATTACAATTTCTCACAAAAAGTTTTTGCGAACTGTCCTGTGAAAGCTAAGTGCTTCATAATGAGCAGACCCTTAAATATATGCTAGTAATATAACGTAATGTAATTTTCAATAGGTAAGTTTCTTGATGCTATCTCAAGAAAGAAATAATACATCTATTTAAAAAAAAAAAAACTTTTAAACAATTAACTGTAATTTATGAAACCACTATCCACATTTTCCATCTGCAGCTGCTCAAGCAGAGGAGATGCTCTCCAGTTCCTTTTATAGTTGAAATAATGTGATTCAGAGGACAGATTAAACTTCTATTTTCCTTGTTTTTCGTTTTTCTTTTCCTTGCATTTCATTTTCATTTCAACAAATATTTCAGATAAGTCAATTCAGAATTCTTAGTTTATAAACATATTCTGAAGAGCCAATTAAATAAATGAAAAAAAGTATGCAAAAAGAACTTCATCACTATAGAGCTCCATGAAAACACTGCAGAGTTATCTACAGCAGCAGCATAAATTAATTCAATCACTCGTCAGTTTTGTTTTGTTTGTTTTAGGCACAGGAAGCAAATTAATTCTCTAGATATTCACACACACTTTATTCCAAGCCTTTTTTCTTTTTTGTGATTGCTATCATAATGAAGAGAGAAGAGATAATGCACATTTATATATGCTTAGAATTTCTATTAAAAGGAGTAGCGCATAATGCAAACATATAACAGAGAATATATTATTTTAAAATACTGTTTTTACTGATTTCTTGATGAAAATTTCAATTGAAAGAAAAAATGAAAAATTATGACAGTCCACAGAAAAAAGAGAAATGTATAAAGATAAAAGAACTTCAGTTTTATAGATATGAATATTTATAACGAATTCATCCTGTGTGTCAAAACTTAGTTCTGCAGTGATGAGAGTTCTATAAAGTTGTATCATTGCTGACAAACCACAAGTGAAACACTCCGTTAAAATATCTGTTGGAGCTTAAATTCTTAGAATAAGCAACAGAAGGTAGAGAGTGTTTTCAGTCTAGTATTTTCAGTGAGACACTTCCATCACATTACTTCATGTATCTTCTACTTTTCTAGTTATTAATTTTTAGCCTTAATTAACCCTTTCCCTGCACTAACAATGTGGAGGACTCTGCAACAAAATTCGAAGTTTAATAAGCTATCAATCACTGTATTGTATAGTTTTTGTAAATCTTAACTGGTGCTATTTTCCTCACTGCTGTTTTTGCCTCACTCTGACTCTAGAAGTAAGAAAATATTAAAAACAAAAGAAAACTCTCATCTAAGTTTTAAGCAGCAGGTGCTCCTGTTAGACATGGACTCACATTTAAGTAAGAGTGATCACAAATCGGAATTATTTAAAGCGATCATCTGTTTTTCATCCTTATTTAAAGTATATTTAAATATTAAATACAATAGTCTATTTTTCTGGATAAATTTCAACCTCAAGTTTTTCAGCTATTACTTCTTCCTATGACTGCTGCTTCTATTACAGAAATAGGATTAGCAGTAGGAATTTAATTGATCAAAAATGCTGCTTCAGGTGAACAAAAATAGAAATGTCAAGGAGCTCAAACTGTTAATTATGATGTCACTATAACCCACATATACACAGAACAAATGTTACAGAAACCCCCATGGCACAAATTGAAAAGGGTTGATGGTTTATAAGGAATAACAATTACAGAATCATAGAATCACTGAGGTTTTAAAGCACCTCTAGAGATCATGTATTCAGTTAGAGCAGGTGGCTCAGAGCTGAGCCCAGTCAGGTTTTAAAAATCTCTGAGGTTGGAGACTCCACAACCACTTTGATAAGCTATTTCTGTGTTTGACTACCCTTACAATGTAAATTCATGAGGTTACTGTTGATCATGAGGTTACTCTCAGGCTGTCCAAGTACTTCTAAATGGCTGCACAGCCACCTGGTGCATCAGATACTTCTCCCATTTTTGGTATCATCTGCAGACTTGCTGATTGTGCATTTTGTCCCATTATCCAGACCATCGATAAAGGTGTTAAACAGCACTGACTCTAGCATTGACCCTTGATGGAGACAACTAGCCACTGTCCACCTGTTGCAGTCTGATGTGGGTGGCAATTTGGTAAGAGATGAATTGCCTTGTGTTCCAGCCAATTCTCAAAGGTTAGAGGGGCTGGGGGCAGCTGGACTCATCTCTTAATAGGGATATCAAATACTGTGGTAACTGTAGGCCCGAATCTGGTAGTACCGGATTCACAAACAGTGTGTCAACTGTAGGTCCAATCACCTTCAAAACAGTGAATCGAGTTCACAAATAGTATGATCAGCTCTGGCATCAACTTTGGCAGTATCAGGTTCATGAACAGCCTGTCAACTGTAGGTCCGATTGCATTCCAAACAAGTAGTCGAGTTCACAAATAGCATGATTTATTCAAATGCAATATTTAGAGAACAGGTTTCTGGTGTCAGTATAGGAGATTCTCTACTACAGTGTGGGGTTCTTACCTAGCGTACAAATGCGCAATCATCACTCACCCAGAAGATTGGAGAGAGCTCTCAGTCTTTAGGAGTCTCCTTAGGCAGCATCCTGACCCGAGAAGAGGAAAGGGGTTCAGCCTGTTAACTGATCCGAAGTTATGATGGAATCTTCCCTCTCTCCTCTTCCCTCTTTCTTTCTTCTTTCCTTCTTCCTTCTCCTTCCTTCCATAGTTCCTCCTTCCTCCTTCTTCAGTTCGCTCTTTTTCAGTTTCTCCTATATCCCTCCTTAGTTCACCTTTTATATATTTTCTTTTACGTTTACATGGAGCTTGAGTGACACTAGTCATGCTTACTTTTGTTATTGATTGGTTTAAAAGTTGACCAAGTTAATCAAAAATCTAGAGAGCATGCTCAGGGAGGAGTGGTCGTTCCTTGGAAGTGGGTAACTTCTGGGATGGGGTTTTGTATTAGTATTATAATAATATTAGAATGAGGAGAAGTTTGAGCAAAGTCCATTGGAAGGGACTGATCTGCCACCACTGTAGGCCCAGCACCAGATACCTTATCGTACTGTGTGGCTTATCAGCTGCATGGTACAACCATGTTGCCACCTTTGCAGGGAGTGCAACACAGTTTGGCCGTGGTGTCTTCACTCCACTCCACCCTCTGTTCACTCATCAGATTACCACCTCCACAGGGAATCCAACAAAGTTTGGCAATGGTGTCTCCATTCTGCTCTACTCTTCTTTTATTCTTATTAGCATGTGCTAGGAGGGCAGATTGTGTTGCCAAGGGAAGTTTGAAGAAGTAGATTCTGTACATACCAACCATCCTGGAAGTGATAACTATCTCTCACCTCAAGCAAGCCTCTGTAATGCCAGAAGTTCTGTTAGGCCCTAGTTTTTCTCTAATTTCCTTTTTCTCACACCACTAGTACAGCTTTTCGCTCTTGATCACACCCTTTGAACCTAGCAGTTCAGCTAACTTTCAATCTACCTCACTACCGTTACATAGTCCATAGTTCATCAGCTTTCCTATAAGTGTGCTACGGAGATGGTGTCGAAAAGTCTGAGATAAACATTGACTCATCACACCTCATTCACCAAAGGCTATCAGGTTGATTAGGCATGATTTTCCCTTTGCAAATCAACGATGACTTCAAATGATATTTTTGTTCTTCATATATTTGGAAATGATTTAAAGGATGATTTGCTTCAATATCCTCACAAGGAATAAGGTGAGCTTGAGCAGCTTACAGTTTCAAATTCTCCTTTTTACCCTTTTTAAAGATAGGAGCAACATCTGCTATTTTCCAGTCCTCAGAAAGCCTTCCATAATTTTCATGACCTTCCAAAGATATACAAGAATGGCTCTTGAACATTGTCCAGCATTTTGAACACTCATCAGTGAATTCCATCAGGTGTGATGGACTGATGTACAGACAATTTGTTTACATATTCCCTTACCTGATCCTTGTCCACCAAGAATAAGTCTCATGTTCTTTCCTGCTGGTCAGGTGCTTGGGATTGCTGAAGGTTTGTCAGAAAAAAACATGACAAAGAAGGCCTTAAGCACCTCAGATTCTTCCATGTTCTTTGTCACCAGATATCCTGCTCCATAGGGCAGCATGACCAAATTTTTCCTAGCCTTCTTTTTTTCCTTGTATACCTGCAAAGATCTTTTTTGGTTACCCTTCACATCCCTTATCAGATTAAGCTCTGGATGGGCTTTGGCTTAACCCCATTCCTGCATACTTAGACAATGTCTCTGTGCTTCTCTTTGTATTAAGAAAGGAACCTCAATGCAGCTGGATATAGTTTTACTATCAGGCTTGATTGACAGTTTATTTCTAGGGGGTTTAAACTGCAAAGGCTGCACTCCAGTATATTATTTAGAATATGCTTTATTAAAAGAGAAAGAGGGAATAATATTTAAGTTCAAATGTCAGTACTTTAGCCACTACACTGTGAAGAATCCAAAAGCTAAATCCTGAATCACAAGGCTGCATCCTGAAGCTTGTAGGTGCAAAGCTCCCCCACCTCCAAAAAGAGAAGGTTCTCAAACTTGAGGAGTTTCCTCCATATTTGTCCTGAGGGGAGAGTTCTTGACTTCTGGAGGAACTTCTGAGGAAATCTTGACTCCAAAGACTCAGAAACCCTAATGGCTTATTTTATACACAAATTAAATCGAGATGTGGTCAATCTGCTTTTTGTTGGCATGTGGTCAACATGTCTTCTTGCTAGATGCATTTCAGTGTACAACAGATGTACCTTTTGCAGCTAGATAAGCATGTACACTCTGTTAAGATGATCCTGGCACTTCAGTAAGAACTGCTGTCCCAAGGCCTTGTAGCTCCTCAACATGTTTTCAGACACTAATTAACTCTCTCTCTGATTTCTAACAAAGGATGAGAAGGGAGGGTGGCTTCACTATTCTGAGCCTTCACAACTCTACTGAATCCCTCCTTGTTTATATGTAACAGATTCAGCAGAGCATCTCTCCCATTCAATTCCTCAATCACCTATTTCAGGAAGTCATCATCAACACGGTTCAGATTGAGTAAAACTAAATCATAGTCTTAGGAAATATATCAGATTTTCCTGAATTCAAATCAGCTTTTGATCTACCACTTCAGAACATTTATCTCTGAAATCTATTTAACTCCAGAAATTTGTGTCTTGAAATAAAAGTGGGTGTTCATTGCTGTGGAAATCTGTTTTCTATATGCTTCCTTTCCCCTTCCCCACCTATCGCAATATTCCAGGGAGGGTGACCTTTGTCATTAGATGAAAGAGATCATGCATTCACCAGATTAATTTTAAGGAAAATCAGGTATTCCTGTCAATTAAATATTCACTGTGGATAGCAAAGATTAACATAGAACTCAAATAAAAAATAAAGGGGTTTGTAGGGACTACAGCATCTGTCATACAAGGAAAGGCTGAGAGAACTAAAGAAGAGAGTGAGGAGAGGCAATCTTATCAATGTGAATCAGGATCTGAAAGAAACCCAGAGTCTTCTCAGTGGTACCCAGAAATAGGGCAAGAGGCACGGGCACAAACTGAAACACAGGAAGTTCCATCTGAACCTGAGGAAAAACTTCTTCTCTGTGAGGGTGACTGAGCATGGAAACAGGTTGTCCAGAGAGCTTGTGGAGTCTCCTTCTCCGGAGTTACTCAAAAGCCATCTGCATGCAAACATGTTTGAGGTGATCCTGCTTGAGCTGATATGAGCTCCAAAGATCCCTTCCAACCTTAACCATCTGTCATTCTACTTTCTGATGCCATCACACTGTGAGGCATTGCATAGATAATCTACCTACTTGCAAGGGTGTGCTAGCTAGGGTCCAATAGCGTGATTTGTTACGTAGCCTTTGCCCACGGAGTGGTTCCCGGCATACAGAAGACTACCAACTCACCTATGCCACATCTGTGAATTCATCAGATATTATGCGTTCCATCTTTTTCCAAGGGAAGGGCAGAAAAATCACCATGCCAGTAATTAAAGGCTAATATAAATGAATGAATCAAACAAACATATTCAAACAAACAGCAAAAACAAGAAAAACAGGGAGCATCAGACGCAAGGACAGGTAAAGTAGTCTCCAATTACTTAATCAATCTAGACAGAGCACACTGAATTAACTATTCTTCTGTCTGTCAAATGAAAATAATTCTCAGTGTGAATCCCATAAAGAGAAGTAAGTGAAAGATACTTGCCTTCCCAAATGTTTTCAAGATTAAAAGCAGTTATCATACCTGGACTTATGATAGCTGTCCCATGTCAAGGAACACAGAGGGAGGGCATGTGGGGATTTTTTAAGACTTCTCAAGGGATATTTAAGGGTTATTTAGGAATATGCAAGAATTCCTCTATGTGTTTATTGGAAGGAACAAGGCTAGGGAAAGCCTTCTACCCTCCCTAGGTAGATCAGCAAAACAGAGGGAAAAGGGGGATAAAAGTTTCCCAAATGGCCACCAACTGAAGTGTCATTGTTTCGAAGATGATGAATAGCCTCACAGTGACATTAGTCAGTTCCCTCAGCATCCTTGGATGCACCCTCACTTGTCCCAGGGACCTGAGTATGTCACACTGGCTTAAATAATCTGTAATTAATTCCTCCTCCCCTGTGAATATTGCCTCATGCCTACAGCCTCTACAATCAGTCTAATCAGGAAGTGGTTAAGTGTCAAGTGTCTTCATAACCTGTGTTCACAAGGTCCCATACTACATTATGCAATAAACTCACATTTTTCTCAGTCTTTCATTTGCTACCAGTGTACTTATGAAGTCCTTTTTGACATTCAAATCCTTTACTAGTTTCAGCTCCATTTAAGCTTTAGTTCTTTGAGTTCTATTCTTACACTCTTAAGTAATGTATATATTTGTCTGAGTTACCTATCTGCATTAACATCTTCCATACTTACTTTTTGCACTCAAGCTTCTGCCATGTTTTCCTGACTCTGCACACTGAAATGTTCATAGGCTGTATTAGCCAGGTTTCCTAAGGCTGCTGCCTTCCATGGCAATATCCATGAGATCCTGAGAAGCAGTTTCCTGAACAGGATGAAATCATATGTCTTTTCCCATATAAAACAGCTCTCAACTTCTTACAATTTTATGGGATTCATACTGCAGATGTAAAGGAATTTGAATGCTTCACAACAGCTAATAGAAATAATATCTGAGTTAAATTAACAACACCTCTGACAGTGAGACCCCTATTGCAACCTATAAATCTTACAAATTTTAAAACAGCTGTCAATTTTCCTTCTTGCTTAAAATGCCTGCACTTGCATAAAATTTAACCAGATAAAATAATCTGTTTAGTGAAAATTATTCATAACGCATCTGACAAAAAATGAGTTTATTGCTAGAGGTAATACTACACTATTTTCTGAAAGTTTTAATGATGTAGATGTTCTTCAGATTCTTTAGAAACATAAAAGACATCATAAGAATGATTTTCAAACATTAAGGTGCTCAGAAGGACAGCTCCATCTCCAAAGCCAATCACATTAGTAAAAACACAAACAAACAATAAGATGAAGGTTCATCACTACAATTTTAATAAGAGGTCTGTGGAGGGCCAACATAATTTCCTTCAGCTTCAGCATTAGTTACTGAAATCAGCCGTTGTTTCAGTCTATGTTCAATTATTTCAGACATACTGTTTTTCTAGCATCAATGAACAAATCCATCAGAGGGATGTATTTTTCAGGTCCACAATTTTATAATTCACAAAGATACCAAATTCTGAAGTTACATGGTTCAAAAATCACAGAATTTGAATTGATACTGAGCAACAAGCTTTGTTGTTTTCAGTCTTGAGCAATGCAAGAACAGTGAAGTTTATCATAATTTTGGGGTTCCTTATGCATGAAAAAGAGTATGCACAGGTTCTTTAAGAGATTTAAGTAACCAAAAGACGAACTTAGATTTAGAAATTAATGACACCTGTCCTGTAATCAAAATTCCAAGACCAAAAAAAACCCCCAAATGATCCTTCTGTTTCAGTGAATAATTGGACTGTTTTAATACTGTCAGGATTAAGTGGCTTTGGCATTTATACCCATCAGCTTCATTAATCTGGATGTCTGCGATCCCTCTAAGAGCTCAATTCATAGAATCATAGAATCATTAGGTTTGAAGGGACCTCCAAAGATCATCTAGTCCAACTTTCCTGTACACGCAGGGTCACCTAGCGCACGTGGCACAGGACTGTGTCCAAGCAGGTTTTTAAGATCTCCAGAGCAGAAGATTCCACAACATCTCTTGGCAACCTGTTTCAGTGCCCTGTCACCCTCAATGTTAAGAAACTTTTCCTTAAGTTCCTGTGGAACTTTTGGTGCTTCAGTTTGCAGACATTTCCTCTTGTCCTATTGCTGGCCACCACCGAATAGAGGCCAGCCCCACCCTCTTCACTCACTCCATTGAGGTATTTATAGACACTGATCAGATCCCCTCTCAGCCTTCTTTTCTTCTGGCTGAACAGGCCCAGCTCTCTCAGCCAGTCCTCATAGGACAGATGTTCCAGGCCCCTGATCATCC
Source organism: Tinamus guttatus (assembly GCF_059628265.1). Lineage (NCBI taxonomy): Eukaryota > Metazoa > Chordata > Aves > Tinamiformes > Tinamidae > Tinamus > Tinamus guttatus. The sequence goes on along the minus strand of NW_028288810.1, from coordinate 140,692 downwards.
TCATAGCCCTATGACAGCTTTGATTCTCTGGTAGGTAATGTTTTCTCTAGAGACAGGGATTCTAGGGATTCTAAGGATTCTAATTCTAGTACATAATGTTTTGAGAAGTGGAGTGTGGAAGAGAGCTTTGCACCCTCGTCTTTATGTAATGAGCTTCTAGACTGCTCACCAGAGACACTGAATTCAAATGGTCAAAGGAGAATCTAATCTTACTGCTCATCTCCTAAAACAGTGCCTTAAACTCTTCTGAGGAGCATGTATAATATTCAAAGATATCCGACACACTCTGAATAGAGAAAGTCTAGTGACCGAGCATAAACATATAAACATTTCTCTTTTGGAAATGCCAAAACTTCAGTTCTGGTTCCTCCTACAAAATCTACAACTGCATTTAATTTTGAATGATCCTATTAGTTCCTACAGTATTATGATATTTAAAGAAATATACACATACACTTTTACACATCAAATACATCTCAAAATGTAAAGGGAAGTCAAACCAGGTTCTAAAATACAAAATTTTAAATTTCTGTCAGAGAAACCAAAATGATTAAAAGGAAGATCTGTATTCTTCTGCTGCCATTATTTTGTGATAAATCACAAAAAATAAGACAAGAAGCAGGAATAGATAAGAATAGCCATATGCCATAAATGAGCTAAAGCCATTTAATAAACAAATGACATCTACAGCTACAGAATCACAGAGAGTTCAGGTGCCTCAAGGGTAATGATAACTCAAAGGATTTCATTACTTTCTCCACATAGGAATGTTTCAATTGAAACTTATTTTACAGTTAGTTACCAGAGTGTCAAAGAACAACACAAATCATATTTGATACAGAGATACAGTAAAAGTTCAATTCTCTTTGTCTGCCCATGTAGCAGATCTGAGAAGGCAACTAACTCTGTCTTGTCTGCTATGTTAAACTCTAACTGGATTCAGAACAGGTGATCTTTCTTTTAGATGCAACGTTCTGGCTCTATTTTCATTATTTTCCCAAGTATATATATATATATTTTTATGATTTTAACAGTCAAAAAAATCTTTCATATATGCACAGTTATTATATCCACGAAGTAGGACAATTAAGAGCAAAGACTCTTTCCCTCAATTATTTGTGGAAACCTATCCGAGGATAGGTTTAAGGCCTGAGAATCCAACACAACAACTTAGAGGGTTTTTTTTTAAGTCACACACGCAGATATAATATAAAAATCATATTGATTTTCTATCCTTTAATTTGTTAACATATTTATGTTCTGGTGGCTTCATTTTGTTCTAGTAGAGAGTGATATCGATATCCTGTTTTCTACCCATTCTTATCAACATTTTACAAATGATATAGTAATTTTAGAACTGTGCAGCACTTTGCATACTCTTGGAAGAAAATCAAAAAATATATTATAATTGCTAAATATTTATGAAGAGGCGCTTAGTGCTTTCATTTGCTCATCCTGATTTAAAGTCTAGTGATAGTTCAAACCTATTGTCTGTAGTTTGATCCTGTGGAGCCTGTTCAATTCAAAAATACACAGCAAGCTACATGTAAGTGTTAACCTCCAGCTATTCCAAAGCAGCTCAAGAGCTGGCATTGACTTTGTCTACACCTTTCCAGACCTACAATGATAGGTGAGAATTGATGAGACATAGTTCTGCAGGGATGGATAAAATAAGGAATTGTTTTAAGTGAATGCAAAAACACACCAGAAAGGATACTGTTTCAGCACAGAGGTTCCAACCTGAGTTTATTTCAATTAAATGACTAAATGGATGCTACCTGAGCAGAATCACGATTTTCCTATTATCATCCTTTCTTGTTGATTTTCAAGTTGATCTTTCCTACTTTGAAAAACATTTGGAGGTCTGTGTTGAAAACTTGAACATAATTGAGAAAAATACTCTCTGGTCACTCATAGGTCAGGACACATAGACAGATTATTTTTCTTCTGAACTGTATGCGTGTATATTTTTCTGTCATTTAGAAGCATAGATAATTAGTACTGTCTTAAATGGTCACAGCAATTCATTGAATTTTGGAGAGAAAAGAGTCTGAGTGATAAAAAGAAAGTGTTTTAAGTGACTATGAATATATCTCTTGTAGTTTTACTCATATACTACTGCATATAAATACCTACTGTGTCCCTTAGAACAGTTCTGCTTTTGCTAAAACTCCTCCAAGAATTTCAAAGGAAGATTTGCTTACGAAAGTGAAAAATCAGTAGAAAATTTGGCCCTATAATTATTCTTATTTTTCCATCTTTCCATAAAGGGGTGGAAATAATTGACATAAATTATGGTAAGAGAAAACAGTTCTACAGAAGTTTTTATTCCTAGGATATTCTTAGCAACTTCATAAGAAATATTGTCTGTAGCATGGGAAGCTATCAGTGGAAAACAACCTCCAGGTGTTACTTGTTAAATGGCTTCGTACTTAAAAACCTACTGCATCAATGAAACATGCTAAGGAGAACTAGTGAAAGAAACTTTCAGGAATTTTTTTCTCTAAAATTAGTTCATTTTTATTACTGCTCTCAGAAAGTAATTGGATCTATCCATCAAAGCTTGACTCAAACAGTATGTGCTGTTCCTTAACAGCAGGTACTCTTCTTCCGCTTTGCATTTACCCAAATGCCATTTTAAATACATTTCATGTATACTGAATATATAGAATTCTCTACTAAGTTGGGGAAATTTTATTAGAGGGCAGACTATGCAATGCAGCTTATTCACTTGAATTGAAAAGCTTTTTATTATTATTATTATTTTTCTGGAAGCTCTTTTATATACTAGACCAACTTTAGAAAGGTCTCAAACTAGCAAATCCCCTCTGACATCCATAAGCACATAAAATCACTTATAAAATCTGAATAACAACTTCCTATCACTACCATAGGGTTAATTTTGTCCCAATAAACAAAAGAATCATAGAATCACAGAATCATAGAATGCTTAAGGTTGGAAGGGACCTCTAGAGGTCATCTAGTCCAAGCCCCCTGCACACGCAGGGTCACCTAGAGCACATGGCACAGGACTACATCCAGGCGGGTTTTGAAGATCTCCAGTGAAGGAGACTCCACAACCTCTCTTGGCTGCCTGTTCCAGTGCTATGTCATCTTCACTGTTAAGAAATTTTTCCTTAAGTTCCTGTGGAACTTTTGATGCTTCAGTTTCTGTCCGTTTCCTCTAGTTCTGTCAGTGGCCACCAGCGAACAGAGGCCAGCACCATCCTCCTCACTGCCTCCCTTGAGGTACTTATAGACACTGATCAGGTCTCCTCTCAGCCTTCTCTTCTCCAGGCTGAACAGGCCCAGCTCTATCAGTCTCTCCTTATAGGGGAGATGTTCCAGGCCCCTGATCATCCTTGTGGCCCTGCGCTGGACTCTCTCCAGCAGCTCCACATCCCTCTTGTACTGTGGAGCCCAGAACTGGACACAATACTCCAGATGTGGCCTCACCAGGGCTGAGTAGAGGGGCAGGATCACCTCCCTCAACCTGCTGGAGACGCTCTTCCTAATGCACCCCAGGATCCCATTGGCCTTCTTGGTCATGAGGACACACTGCTGCCTCATGCTCAACTTGTTGTCCACCATGACACCCAGGTCCTTTTCCGCAGAGCTGCTCTCCAGAAGGACGGTCCCCAGTCTGTACTGGTGTCTGAAGTTATTCCTCCCCAGATGCAGGACCTTGCACTTGACCTTGTTGAATTGCATGAAGTTTTTCATCGCCCAGTTGTCCAGTCTGTCCAGGTCCCTTTAGATGGCAGCGCAGCCCTTTGGGGTATCAGCTACTCCTCCCAGTTTGGTATCATCAGCAAATTTACTGAGAGAGCACTCTGTGCCTTCATCTAGGTCATTGATGAATAAATTGACAGGACTGGACCAAGGACTGACCCCTAAGGTACACTGCTAACCACAGGCCTCCAATTAGACTCAGCACTGCTGATCACCACCCTCTGAGCTCTGCCATCCAGTCAGTTCCTAATCCACCTCACTGTCCACTCATCTATCCCATACTTCTGGAGCTTGCCCAGGAGGATGTTGTGAGGGACTTGGTGAAGTCGAGATAGACGATATCCACCGCTCTCCCCTCATCTATCCAGCTGGTCATTCCATCATAGAAGGCTATCAGGTTAGTCAAGCAAGATTTCCCCTTTGTGAATCCATGCTGATGACTCTTGAGCACCTTCTTGTTCTCCATGTGCCCAGAGACAACAGCCAGTATGAGCCGTTCCATCCATCACTTTTCTGTAGATGGAGGTGCGACTCACTGTCCTGTAGCTGCCTGGGTCCTCCTTCTTGCCTTTTTGGAAGACTGGCGTGACATTGGCCTGCTTCCAGTCCTCTAGCACCTCCCCTGTTTTCCAGGATCTTTCAAGAATGATGGAGAGTTGCTTAGCTATGACATCTGACAGCTCCCGCAGCGCTCTGGGGTGCATCCCATCAGGGCTCATGGATTTGTGGGTATTGAGTTTCCTTAGGTGCTCTCTGACCCAATCTTCCTCCACCCAGGGCAAGTCTTCCTCTCTCCAGGCTTCTTCTCTTGTCCCCAGGGCCTGGGGCTCTAAACGGCTGGCCTTGGTAAACACTGAAGCAAAGAAGGCATTCAGCAACTCTGCTTTTTCTGTGTTATTCGTAACAAGGGTGCCCATCCCATTCACGAGCGGACCCACGTTTTCCCTAATCCTCCTTTTGCTGTTAATATATTTGAAGAAGTTTTTCTTGTTATTTGTAATGTCTCTTGCCAGATTGCATTCCAAACGTGCCTTAGCTTTTCTTGTCGCATCTCTGCATTCCCTGACTACGTTCCTGTATTTCTCCCAGGGGGCCTGTCCTTTTTTCCACATTCTGTATACCGCCACCTTCTGCTTGGGCATTGCCACAAGCTCCTTGCTCATCCTGCCCCCACTCCTGCCCCCTCTGCCTGACTTCTTACACACAGGGATGCACTGCAGCTGGGCGTGGAGGAAGTGCTGCTTGAAAACTAACCAGCTCTCTTGGGCCCCCCTGCCTTCTAGAGCACTAGCCCATGGGATTCTTCCGAGGAGGTCTCTGAAGAGGTTATGGATGGCCCTCCTGAAGTCCATGGTTGCAAGGGTACCTACAGCCCTGCCACCTCCTCATTGGATCCTGAACTCCACCAACTCATGGCCACTGCAGCCGAGGCTACCCCCCACCTTCACATCTCCTACAAATCCCTCTCTATTTGATAGCATGAGGTCCAGTAGCCCACCTCTCCTCGTCGGCTCCTTCACAACCTGCGTCAAAAAGTTATCGTCGACGCTCTGCAGGAACCTCCAGGACTGTTTGTGCCTAGCTGTGTTGTCCTTCCAGTTGATGTCGGGGTAGTTGAAGTCCCCCATGAGAACCAGGGCCTGTGACCATGAGGCAATGTCCAGCTGACTGTAGAAGGCCTCGTCAACCTCCTCGTCTTGGTCAGGTGGCCTGTAGCAGACACCCACCACAGTGTCTCCCACACTAGCCTGCCCTTTAACCCTTACCCACAAGCTCTCAACTCTCTCATCATCCACTCCCAGGTTGAGCTCCATGCATTCCAGTTGCTTTCTCACATAAAGAGCAACTCCACCACCTCGCCTTCCCAGCCTGTCCTTCCTAAAGAGCACACGGCCTTCCATGGCAGTGCTCAAGTTATGTGAGCTATCCCACCACGTCTCTTTGATTCCAATGAGATCATGACGCTGGGACTGCACACAGAGCTCCAGTTCGTTCTGCTTATTCCCCATGCTTCGCGCATTGGCGTACAGGCATTTCAGGGAAGCAACCAAGCCTGCAGGTTTCCTAGGAGGGGTGAAAGAGGACCCTCCGTGATCATTTCCTATCCTCACCTCCCCACTAGCATGCTCCCTCTGGAAGCCATCTGACCTAGGCTGTGTGGCACTGTTTGCCGTGTCTGTGTGACACTCCCCTTCCCCCTTCTTGTCTAGTTTAAAGCCTTCCTAACCAGGTTGGCCAGCCTTTTGGCAAAGAGACGTGTGCCCCTCTTGCTGAGATGGTTCCCATAATTCCCCACTAGCTGGTGGTCATCAGAGTCCCATGGTCATAGAAGCCAAAACCCTGTTGCCAAGCCCAGTGGCGCAGCCAGTTGTTAATCTGCCCTATCCGCCTTCTCCTCCTTGAATCCATTCCTCTTGTTGGCAGGATAGAGGAGAACACTACCTGGGCTCTCGTACGTTTGATGGCCATCCCTAGGGCTCTGAAGTCTTGCTTGATATCCCTCAGTCTCCCCATGGCATCATTTGTGCCCATGTGAAACAGTACAATCAGGTAATAGTCAGACTCCTGAACAAGCCTTGGAAGCCTTTCTGTGACATCCTTTATTCGGGCCCCTGGCAAGCAGCAGACCTCTCTGGGTGAGGGGCTGCATATCGGTGCCTCCGTGCCCTGTAACATGGAGTCACCCACGACGATCACCTGCTGCTTCTTCTGGGTGCTCCCAGACACATTTTATTTGGAGCCATTTTTTTTGGAGCCACATTTTTAAAGAGATATTTTATTTGGAGCCAAACTCACAAGAATTCTCAGCATCATTAATTCTTCAGTATTCACAATTGTTCTGAATATATTTATTAAAATAGTTGATCTGCCAAACATTTCTTTAAATAAGATTTTAACAGTGTTTTACTGCTGGGTTTTTTAGGCATACCAAGAGAGAACATATAATTTGTGAGAACATATCAACATTGGTGGGTAAAAATAACCTTGAAGCTGATTGGCTTGATCTATTAAGCATATCAAGATGAATTTACCTCTTAATTTGAATCCTAGGCATCCTCTCGGTAATCTTTCCCTGTGAGTCAGGCACACTTTTGCATAATTTGCAATCCAGTTCTTTCCACAATAAGTCACAGACTCACTCTTATCACAAATCCTGGCAATTAGTTTAATTAGTAGCAATTGCACAATTATAGACCTATAATGGCACAGAGAGTGGGGAATAAACTTTCTTTGGAGCTACGTATAATTTTGATGGGAAAAAATAGTTCATTTAACTAGCTAATTTTTTTCACTTTCTGGGGAAAATAATTAGCTATCATTTGTTCCATCTGAAAAAAAATTAAATAAACAAAAATAAACAAAAGATAATTTCTAACAGAGCTCTGAAACTATTTTCCAGTGTATGTGGTAGGAAAGAGGAGAAAGAAATTGCAAAGCTGTTAGAAACAAGTAACAAATGTCATAGGTCTGGGAAAGGCAGAACTATTAGACCTATCTGACCACAAATAATGAGACAAGTAGCAGGGAATCTGTCCATTATAGGCTTCTTTACTAACCTAAGTGACATTGAATGACACTGGTTAATAAAAGTTACAGGTTTTCTATGTAAATAACCTAAACTAGGTTTACAGTTTTAACTGCAAAGACTTGCAAACTGAAATAATTGCAGATATGGTTATCAGCAAACACCAATTTGCATACTACCATGAAATGCAGTGAGCTTTGTGACAACTACACCCCAAATCTCATAAACCAGTGGCTTAGTGTATTAGAAATCCTGATTTCAAGCCTTACTTCACGGCAAGCAGTACCGCGCAGCCCAGGTCAGATGGCGTCCAGCGGGAGTATGCTAGTGCGGAAGTGAGGATAGGAAATGATCACGGAGGGTCCTCTTTCACCCCTCCTGGGAAACCTGCAGGCTCGGTTGCTTCCCTGAAATGCCTGTATACCAATGTGCGAAGCATGGGGAATAAGCAGGATGAACTGGAGATCTGTGTGCAGTCCCAGCATCATGATCTCATTGGAATCACAGAGACGTGGTGGGATAGCTCGCACGACTGGACCGCTGCCATGGAAGGCTATGTGCTCTTTAGGAAGGACAGGCTGGGAAGGCGAGGTGGTGGAGTTGCTCTTTATGTGAGAGAGCAACTGGAATGCATGGAACTCAACCTGGGAGTGGAGGATGAGTGAGTTGAGAGCTTGTGGGTAAGGGTTAAAGGGCAGGCTAATGTGGGAGACACTGTGGTGGGTGTCTGCTACAGGCCACCTGACCAAGACGAGGAGGTTGATGAGGCCTTCTATAGGCAGCTTGATATTGCCTCACGGTCACAGGCCCTGGTTCTCATGGGGGACTTCAACTACCCCGACATCAACTGGGAGGACAACACAGCCAGGCACAAGCAGTCCTGGAGGTTCCTGCAGAGCGTCGACGATAACTTTTTGACACAGGTTGTGGAGGAGCCGACGAGGAGAGGTGGGCTACTGGACCTCGTGCTATCAAATAGGGAGGGCCTAATAGGAGATGTTAAGGTGGGGGGTAGCCTCGGCTGCAGTGGCCATGAGTTGGTGGAGTTCAGGATTCAACGAGGAGGAGGCAGGGCTATAAGTAGCCTTGTGACGATGGACTTCAGGAGGGCCAACTTTAGCCTCTTCAGAGACCTCATCGGTAGAATCCCATGGGCTAGTGCTCTAGAAGGCAGGGGGGCCCAAGAGAGCTGGTTAGTTTTCAAGCGGCACTTCCTCCATGCCCAGCAACAGTGCATCCCTGTGTGTAGGAGGGCAGGCAGAGGGGGTAGGCGACCTGCGTGGATGAGCCGGGAGCTTGTGGCAATGCTCAAGCAGAAGGCAGCGGTATACAGAATGTGGAAAAAAGGACAGGTCCCCTGGGAGAAATACAGGAACGTAGTCAGGGACTGCAGAGATGTGACAAGGAAAGCTAAGGCACGTTTGGAAGGCAAGCTGGCAAGGGACGTTAAAAATAACAAAAAAAAATTCTTCAAATACATTAACAGCAAAAGGAAGATCAGGGAAAACGTGGGTCCGCTGGCGGATGGGATGGGCACCCTGGTTACAAATAACACAGAAAAAGCAGAGTTGCTCAATGCCTTCTTTGCTTCGGTGTTTACCAAGGGCAGCCCATTAGAGCCCCAGGCCCTAGGGACAAGAGAAGAAGCTGGTGGAGAGGAAGACTTGCCCTGGGTAGAGGAAGATTGGGTCAGAGAGCACCTAAGGAACCTCAATACCCACAAATCCATGGGCCCTGATGGGATGCACCGCAGAGCGCTGCGGGAGCTGGCAGATGCCATAGCTAAGCCGCTCTCCATCATCTTTGAAAGGTCCTGGAGAACAGGGGAGGTTCCAGAAGACTGGAAGCAGGCCAATGTCATGCCAGTCTTCAAAAAAGGCAAGGAGGACCCAGGCAACTACAGGCCAGTCAGCCTCACCTCCGTCCCCGGAAAAGTAATGGAACGGCTCATACTGGCCGTTGTCTCCAAGCACATGGAGGACAAGAAGGTGCTCAAGAGTAGTCAGCATGGATTCACTAAGGGGAAATCTTGCCTGACTAACCTGATAGCCTTCTATGATGAAATGACCGGCTGGATAGACGAGGGGAGAGCGGTGGATGTCGTCTATCTCGACTTCACCAAGGCTTTTAACACCGTCCCTCACAACATCCTCCTGGGCAAGCTCCGGAAGTGTGGGATAGATGAGTGGACAGTGAGGTGGATTAGGAACTGGCTGGATGGCAGAGCTCAGAGAGTGGTGATCAGCGGTGCAGAGTCTAGTTGGAGGCCTGTAGCTAGCGGGGTCCCCCAGGGGTCAGTCCTTGGTCCAGTCCTGTTCAATTTATTCATCAAAGACCTGGATGAAGGCACGGAGTGCTCCTTCAGCAAGTTTGCTGATGATACCAAACTGGGAGGAGTAGCCGATACCCCAGAGGGCTGCGCTGCCATCCAGAGGGACCTGGACAGACTGGACAACTGGGCGGTGAAAAACCTCATGCAGTTCAACAAGGCCAAGTGCAAGGTTCTGCACCTGGGGAGGAATAACCCCAGACACCAGTACAGGCTGGGGACTGACCTTCTGGAGAGCAGCTCTGCGGAGAAAGACCTGGGTGTCATGGTGGATGATAAGTTGACCATGAGGCAGCAGTGTGCCCTCGTGGCCAAGAAGGCCAATGGAATCCTGGGCTGCATTAACAAGAGCATCTCTAGCAGGTCGAGGGAAGTGATCCTGCCCCTCTACTCAGCACTGGTGAGGCCGCATCTGGAGTATTGTGTCCAGTTCTGGGCTCCACAGTACAAGAGGGATGTGGAGCTTCTGGAGAGAGTCCAGCGCAGGGCCACAAGGATGATCAGGGGCCTGGAACATCTGCCCTATGAGGAGAGGCTGAGGGAGCTGGGCCTGTTCAGCCTGGAGAAGAGAAGGCTGAGAGGGGATCTAATCAGTGTATATAAATACCTTAAGGGAGGGAGTGCAGAGGACGGGGATGGTCTCTTTTCAGTGGTGGCCACTGATAGGACTAGAGGAAATGGCCGGAAACTGAAACATCAAAAGTTCCACAGGAACTTAAGGAAAAATTTCTTAACAGTGAGGGTGACAGAGCACTGGAACAGGCTGCCCAGAGAGGTTGTGGAGTCTCCTTCTCTGGAGATCTTCAAAACCCGCTTGGATGCAGTCCTGTGCCACGTGCTCTAGGTGTCCCTGCGTATGCAGGGGGGTTGGACTAGATGATCTCTAGAGGTCCCTTCCAACCCTAAGCATTCTATGATTCTATGATTCTATGATTCTACTTCTCAGCGCAGTCAAAAACATTAGCTTAATGTGGATGGTTGCCAGAAGTTTCCTGAATAGTTTTATGGATTCTGGTGAGAAACTAGTGGAACTGGGTGTTTGATAATTCAGAATCTCTATTTTTTACATTATCAGGGTCAAGACAGAACAGTAGACTAGTCATGTTATTGAAATATTCTTCGAAGTATGTGATTCTGTGAAACAGAAAGTGAAAAGAAACAGGAAAAACAAAAAACAAACAAACAAAAAAACAAAATACTGGTGCTTATCTTCCTTCCAAGAGGAATATGAACAGAGAAACAGCAGGTTTCTTAATCCAGGTCTGTAAACACCTAGGAAGACCTTCCATAAAACCAAAACCCTAGTAGTGATAAGACAAGGTCAGTGTTATCTAGTATTCTAGAAAAGAAAATGAGTGAAAATTAGAAGATAGTATCTCTCGTTAAAAAGTCTTGTTAACATGAGAAAAAATGAAACATTTACAAAATTCCAGATATTTAGAGAAAAAAGGATTTAAAGATTTAAAGGTGTAGGTATTCTTAGATAATGATTGTGAAAAAGAACTGAATCATAATAGACTCAAATTGTGAATCTAAAAGGAAAAGGAGAATGAAAATCCTAGCAAAAATGCTTTGATCATCACTAGCAGTCCTCATGACATTCATCACCTTCTAAGCTCCAGAAGTTATATATTAACAAGATTTATATTGTTTGGTGTAGGCTTAACAACAAAGCAATTAAGATGACTCCTGAATGCTCCCTCCTTGTAAACAGTGAGAAAGAAAACTCAAGTTAAAAGGGTTGTTAGAATACTCTGGGAGAATTGTGAAGATGTTTTACTTTTCCTTCTTAAGTATTTTTTTATGATGTGATTTAATTGTTTTTATTGTACAAAATATATTTTCATCTAATTCTCATTTCCCGTCCCAAACAGGCAGTTCAAATAGTAATTAATCTTTAGTTTTACAGGGAACAAGAAAGTCGGGGAAAAAAAGGAACAAGACTGCTCACACATTCTGTAATTTGATAAGGGCCTGTAAAAGGCCCAGAGCACCATTTATTACAATGCATTCAATAAATAAGATTAATCCATACAAGTGTGTTGTATTGCTTAAGTTAGGAAATTGATCTAAGACCGCTGCAGACAAACAAGAATTAGTGGAAGTTTACTCTGCAGTTGACATATCCTTACAACAGTCACTTTTTGGTGTGTATCTAGTTACAGGGCTGTTACTACTGTAACAGGCTGTTCTAGTTATAACTGAATTACAAACTGCTTGTATGTCTTCTCTTTCTACTTTCTTTTATTCCCGTGATGAGATACGAAGTCTCCAACAGTTTGGGATGCCATTCAGAACTAGGGACTTACTCTGGAAACACAAGCCATTCTTGGCAATATACACAATAAATAATATACATAATAAAGTCTGGTTCTCCGATATCATTTTGAAAGCAATTATATTGATATATGAAAACTGATCCCAAACTTAAGATTAAAGATAAAAAATACCTGTCATAAATAAAGGTCAGCTACCCAACAGTAAGACTCCCAGGCACTTCTTCTATCAGGCATGACACCGGACAGTCATTCTTCAACAGGGTCAAAGCAGGCATCCAGATTTGTATCATGCTTGAGTTGCTGGAGTCAAAGGCATAATAGTAACTTAATTACTGCTCATTTGTAATTTAGCTTCCCATATTAATTGTTAATAGCTCACAATTAGCTATTGTTACGCTATAATGCTAGAGCAAGTTTCTATAAAACAGCTTCTTTTAGCAAGCATTTTAGCTTAACAAATCTACAACCATAAAAATAAATGAGCTTTGTACATTTAAATTATTATTGAAACTTTGTATCACAAGAACTCTCTTCAGTTTTAATATACATTTTTATATCTCTTATTGATGTTAGCTAGTAAGCACTTTATGTTTCCCTCTGCATTTAAGGGACTGTGTCTTTCTTATCAGTATTTCCTTTAAACCTGAAGGAGGCGTATACGGAACAACAGTTTCATGCAATATAATAATCCTGAAAGATATCATGGCAGGAGTCCCACACAACTTGCAGATCTCAGGAAATCCACCTGCTCAGGAAAAAACACCTTCATTCCTTTAGCAAGTGGTTACCGAGCTCAGTTCTGTATCATCGTTCTCTGTCTTCCCAAGTACATTTATATCAATCTGAATGAGAGAAATATGTGTATGCTTCTCTCTCCTGCAGATAAAGTACTATTGTAAGAGAGAATAGTCCCCTAATAAATATCTGTATATGCATATATGTACACACTAATATGTATATATACAGAGAGAGAGAAGAGCTCTACAGCTATAGCTGTAACAAGAGATACATATACACATACATACGTACATATGTAGTCTGGATATTACACTGTGGGATACCGATGTTATTTTGAATGATTAACAAACATCCTTGTTTACAGTGTTCCATTAAGTCTGAATTGTCTCCTTGTCATCATGTCATTTCTCATATCTCTGAATATAATGGTGTTCTTTAAGACAAGTTCTGCCATGTTCTGACAATCCACTGAAATCTCAAACTCTTGTTTTCTGTATTGTTCTGCATATTCTGTAAATTTCTACCTTAAATGCTATCCAGCTCTGCCATTCTACATTTTAGTACAAAGCAAATAAAGAATTGGGTTCTCCTCATAATCCTCTGTGTATACCCTGAAGTAAATAATTCTGCTAATTTTACAGACATCTTGTTAATCACATATTTATCAACAGAAAATTATCTCCTTTCTATAGTCACCGTACTAGAGTAAAAGGAAATTAAATATGTATCACTTTAAAAAAACCCATGAACTTAAGCCTTAGAGTAAATCTGTAAAAGTAGAAATTAAAAAATATTTGCTAGCCTTTTTCAAAAGTAATGCTAGGAGGTGCAGTATCTCAGCAATATGAAACAATAGATCATCAGGGAGGTTCTTTTGAAAATTCCTTATTTTTATCCTTTTTTTAAAGCATATTTTTGTCATTATAGGTTACATAACATCAGCAGCACACCAGTGCTGACATTTAAATAGAATATTGTTTGTTACCATGGATTCCTTCAGCTAGACCTCGCTTTGAATCTTTCTCTTTTTTTTCTGTGTAGATGTGTACGTATTAATCTTCTTATTAATATATGGTATGCTCCGTAAAGCCTAATTGAAAAAAAAAAAAAAACTTACGTCAAATATGTTTCTTTGATTGACACTCTAAACAATAAATACAAAACTGAATCATCTTTATGCTGTAGAAGTACAAGAACCAAAATTTTCTATTGATGAGAACTGCTTTATGTGAGTATTCTCCTTTAGAACTCACTAATGAGAGAAATGAGAGAAGTTTCTAAAGAGAGGAAATTTTATCAATCTGACCAAATATAGAAATATCTTATTCTGTTTGGCAGATGACTAGTTGCTTTGAGTATAGTCATCCTTATGGCTATGCTTAAAAGTTTATAAGAATATGCTATGTCAGTCCAAGAACATGTTCCTCATAATGCATCCATATAGTTGACTTAGGGCAAACTTCAGCCTGTCATAAATAATTTCAGAATGGACTGAAAAGCAGTTATAGCTTAAAAATATATTCTAGTTTACTTTTGACACACAGTATAAAATGATTAGCTATTTAATATGCCTCATTGTATGAGTTTAGCTGTGGTAGTTTAACAATTTACAATCATATAAAAACACTGGTGTCCATGGAAATACTATTGGATATAGACAATATGAAGAACTGAATGCATAGTCATTTGAGTTTCAGAATATGTTGTAGCAGAAGAAATGAAAAACAATGTGAAACAGTTTTTATTTATAGGTAGAACAGATGGCAATGTCAGTGTTTGGTAAATGCAAAGGCTCAGCTCACAAGAAGTGCTGCATTCAATTCTACGCACCAATCCTGTCAAGGAGTGTGTGTTTTCAGGAATAAGCTCTAGTTAGGCACTCCCACAGCCAGGTCTAGGTTAGAAAGACCTATTTTGCCCTATCCATCTTCTATATATCACTTTGAGCAAGTCATCACTATGCTGAGTTCAGGCATAGTATCAAACTGAAACTGATTCCAAGGTACATATAGTCAACAAAACTAATCAACTCTTCCAAAGTGCGAATGTCTCTCCAAAATATCAGGTTAATATTCCCATCTGTCTTCTTGCAGAAATACCAAGATTACTACACTTCAGTTTTTAGAGTTTTCTTTGTCTGAAATATCCATCCACACACACACAATTCTTCTGAATAATGGAAACAGTAGCAGCAAATTTATTTCAAAGACTCTATTCTAGTCTGTGTTCTATTAAAGATGCATTTTAAAATATAAATAAAAAGCCATATTTTGACATTAGAAATGTCACTTGACAAATTCTGTTAGAATTTGACAAGGATGGAGTTGGTGGATTCCAAAATGCTTTAAAATAGAGGAGGGAGGTAAAGAAAAGACAAAGTACATATAATAAAACTCTAGGCAGCCACAAGTTGCAGTCCAAATGAGAAAACCATCCTTTAAGCTACACTCCACAACACTTCCATAATTTAATCCCACATACTTCAGTAGGGTTTGGTCTATTAGATGCTGTAGTGAAACATCTGTGGAAGATCTGGCAAGGAATCAGGTGATTGACAGATTATGTGACCGTAGTCCCAGAGTGTGCTCTCTACACATTGACTGAAATCCGTCTGTCACCACAAGGTGAGCTACAACATGTCAAATGTTGGCTAAGTTCATGAGGAGTTAAATAGGATAGATTTAATAAAAGACTTATGCTACCAGCTGCACAGGAAGCCCCAGGAACCACAGGTCAGATGCTTAGGTGGTAAACCACTTGTTGCATCTCAAAGGCCCCTTAAATTTACTAGAATTATTTCTTCATCTCGGCTGTGCTAACCTTAACTAGCTACTGTGCAGGAAACAGCTAGACATTGTTAATGAAACAGGATATACCCGCCTGGTCCTAGTGGGAATTTGATCACTGAGTAGTTTCACATGCTAGGGCTGTCACCACATGCTCCAATATCTTCCACAGGTGACCTCACTACACCATCAAAGTCAGACACACATATTCTGTTTTATCAATGATCCGAGCTGCTTCCCAGCCCGTAGCTACTCAAGATTGGCACAGATAAGGAAACATTTCTAGTAGATAAAAGGTAGCCCTTAGGATAAAATGGGCAAGCCTGGCTGTCCAACCCACATATTCAGGTGTTTCCTATCAATGACCTCTCCTTTGATCTCATGTGCTTCACTGTGCTGTTTGAGTGTAAGTACTTTCATTAAATCTGTCCTGTTTAACCTCTTACAAACTTTAAATGTCTCTCTCCCCCTGAATCCAACCCTCTCTTGCACAACTTGTGCTCACATTTGGTGTAATCAGCAGTATACCAGCACAGAGGTGTCTCTTTGGGGGCAAAGGGACAGAGTGGATGTAGTGAGCCACATTCCTGGGTGTTCTGCTACATAGATATCCATGGTTTGCCAGTTGGCAAGGGGATTGCCTGACAACTGCATAGCCAGAACTGGAGAGTGCATCAAAGTACCCCCAGAGCAGCTCGTGGAACTATTCTCCAAGCTTTGGCAGGAACAAGCAAAGCTAGAGTGCAAAAGGCAGCTGTGTATCTCAGGTAGATCTGCATTACAAATCACTGTCAGTGACCTGAGGGGTGGTGAGATGTCCCTCCTTTTGTAGTGCAGACCCTCCTGAGTCATAGAGATATGAAAGATCTTCACCATCCTACAAAAAGAGGTGAGCCTAAGAATTATGTGTTTTCTTAAAGGTAGTGAGAAGATCTGAGAGTATCTCAAGTCAGAAATGAGTATTTTTGTTAGCATTTTCATCCTGCCTTTCCTTTAAAACTTGCCAAATTATATTTAAGATATAAAATTATTGCATTTTATTGGTATATGATGAGATAAAAGCATTGCCTGAATTAATTACTTTGCCTAAACTTTGGCAGATTTGATAGGATAGGATGAATCTAAGAAATACTATGAAATAGAAGTCTCTGTATCAAATACATTTTGCCAAGGTATTTTCCCTTGCTCTCTAATTAGTGTCATTGTTATTGCACAAAAAAAGAAAAAAAAATGAAACTAACAGTAGAATCTAAGGAAATAAACTTACACAGAAAATTGTATGTTTATTTAAAAGTACATAAATATGGATTTGCATTTTTGGGTTTCTGTCATCTGTATGCAAATATTTCTAAAGTTTTCAGGTCATATGTAAAACAGAAAAGTCTTTCTAGTATGAAGGTAGTTATAAGTACTTATAGCTCTATTATAAAAACTTACTGTTTGGTTTATTCCTGTCCATTCTTCATGGGGAACCTGTAATAAAGACTATAAACAATTAGAGTGTAGGTGACTTTAAAATTATCATGGACTTCAAAAGTACCTCTTAAGGGATGATCTATATACCGTATGAAGGCCCTCAGAAAACCTGTGTATTCATTCTCCTTGGTAGATTCCATACCCGATCATCCTACTGGGGTTTGTTCCATTTCATGTTATAACTGTTGCAAAAAGTACTGAATTTGAGAAAGATGCCATTTTTAGAGTGATTTTTTTTTCATTGATCACATAAGCAGGGACTTTCTCTGCAGGCCTTGAAACTCCTAGTCTCAGAATATATTTTCATAATTTACTTCTTTCCATATTAAGACTGGCAGATCTTCTACTTACAGAGGATGCTAACATATCTCTAGTAAACTATAGCACATGCAGTGCACTGTTGTGGACACGCCTGGAGAAATCGTAATTACTTGGTTTTTTAGGCTGGTTTTGGAGCTTCCAAATTGCTGGCTAAATTCTTGTTTGCCACCAATACTTGTTTTGAGCATCTTCATGTACATGTTTGTTATTTTCGAACCATTTTCTCAGAAATAATATTTTCATGATAAAAATTATCACACAATGTAAAAAATCTTCACAATTAAAGATTTACAGTGGAAATCCAGTGGAATACAGGAGAAACCATGGAATAATTAAATTGGATACCTCTGGTGCTTCCTGGTACAACTTTCTAAGAGTCACTTTTTATCAGGTTGCTTAAGGCATATATTCCTTAGACCTCCTTTTGTTGCTGGTATATTTAAAGAAGCCTTTCTTTTAGTCCTTGACATCTCCTGACAAATTTAATTCAACGTAGGCCTTAGCCTTCCTACTCCCATCCCTGGATAGGATAGCTGGATGAAATCCCTGTATTCCTTCCCTGTGGCCTGTTCCTGCTTCCACCTTCTGTATATTTCCTTCATCTGTTTGCGTTTTGCTCATTCATGGAGATCTCCTTTCCCTTTAAGCAACTTCTTAGTCAGGCTTGATATTGCTCACGGAAGAAGTGATCCTTGAATATTATCCAGCTCTGTTAGACCTCTCTTCCTACCTGGACCCTAGCCCATCAGATTTATCCAAGAGGTCCCTGAAGATATAAAAGTTTCCTCTCTTGAAGTCTAGGGTTGCAAACCTACTTATTGCCCACTTTCCTTCTTACAGGATCCTGAATCCTATCATTTCATGGTCACTGCAGCTAATGTTGCATACAGTCTTCACATCTCCAACAAGTACTACTTTGTTTGGTAGTACAAGGCCCATAGTGCAAGGTTCAGCAACATACCCCTCCAACTTGGTTCCTCATCCATCTGTGTCAAAAGGTTACTATCATGAATTCTCTTCAGGCTTCTCCTCCAAATGGTTATGCCCTTCTGTGTTGTTCCTTCAGTAGATATCAGGGTGGTTAAATTTCCCCATAAGAACCAGGGTCTATGATCATGACACTACTTCCAGATGCCTGTAGAAGGCCTCATCGACTTCCTCTTCCTGATCAAGTGGCTTGTAGAAAACACAATGGTGTCACCCGTGTTAGTCTGCCCTTTAATACTTAAGAGTATTCGCATAAGCTCTTGACTTGCTTTTCATCCACTCCTAGGCAGAGTTGAACACATTCCAGTTGCTTTCCTTCATAATGCACCACATTTTCGTCCTGGCCTGTCTTTCCTAAAAAGCACATGGCCAGCCATGCAATGGCTGCATGAGATTATGGTCCTGAGACTGTGCAGAGATCTCTAATTTTTCCTGCTTATTCCCTATGCTGCGTGCATTTGTGTCCAGTCATGTCAGAGAGGTAATTGAGCATGCAGGTTTCCCAGGAGGGCTGCACAAAGATCCCAGTAGCCATGTCTTTTTTTGTACTTTCTTGACTTCCTTCACTAGCTGGAGATATCTCAATTTGAGCATTGTTTTGCTGACTACACTGTCTCATTAACTCTCCCTCATCTTCCCTAGTTTAAAGACTCCTTAAAGTCTCTGTTAGCAGACTCATGAGACCTGCTCAGTGAGGTGGATCCTTTTTCTCCCCATCAGTTGGTGATCTTTCAACAAGATCCCACCATGGTAGAAACCAAAACCTTGTTGCCTAAATCAGCAGCGCTTCCAGTTGTTAAGTTGGAAAATCCATATACTCTTCCTCTCATTCCTCCCCCTCCCTGTCAGGACTGAGAAGAAAATGACTGGGGACATTGATTTCAGTAGAGCAGTTAGAATGTCTGCATTGGAACTGAAAAAAACTTTTTCATTTTAACAGATCTGGAGACAGAGAGAGTTAAATATACGCATACAAAACTCAGTCTCAAATGACTGTAACATTTGTGAGGACTCCTAAGACTAGAATTTTACCTTTATGGACACAGAAGCACCTATCTTGTAAGTCTGATTGTAAGGCCAATATGACAGAAGCACTTTGAGTTCTACAGTTTTGTTGTTCTTTTCTAAATTACTTCCTGAGATGTATCCAATGTAATGCGTTCACTGTTCTTTAGTAATAGCAGTCTTAAGCCTCAGGGTGAGTGAATTTACTTTACACCTATTTTTGAGACAGCCAGTTAGACATGATTCCAAGAATGGAAAACTTTTGAGGGAGAAAGATAACTGTTGGAGCCCAGCTGTTTCTGGAAATTATCATACTGTTTATGCTCTTAGGCAAGCGTTGATGTTATCAGGATGCTGATTTAAGCTGCCTGCCTGTTAACACAAAATCAAAGACAGGTAGGTCATGTAGGAACCCAAAGACCAGGACAAGCAGCCAGTAATGATAAGGATGTGTGAATAAAACAGAGGTGAACAAAGTGACTTTGGTTACATTTTCTGGCACTTCTTAAGGTAGAAGATGATGAATACCACTAGAAAGTGGGATAAAAAGGAGATGATGAATAAAGCTTTCCTTGTCTTCCCTCTCTTCCTTCCCCTGCTCCTTCCCTCCCTGCCTCCTTCCTTCCCTCCTTTTTCTAACACTATTCCTTCTTGAAATTCTTCTTCTTCTTGAAGTATGAAATCAGCTCTGGAGGACTAATACTGTGACGGAAAGTGGCAAGACTAAATTACTTTGAGAAATAAAAGTATTGTTACTGTGGAACAAGTCGAGTTACTCTTTTATGATAAGTCTTGCATATCTGTTAACTGGAAGATAAATATTAATACATATTTATATATATTTTAATATAATATAAAGAAATAAAAAAAGCCTTTTTTACAATATGGAGAAAATGGAAATTTAATACAATATACAATAAATAGTGGGAAATAATTTTCTCGTTATCTTTAGACACTTGAATGATTGGGAGTAAAATACTTTCAAAGGACTGTCCCAGAGAGTTGCGCTGGAAGACACTGCACTATGCTATGCATGCTTTGCATATATCTCTGCATATGTTTTGATTATGTCACTGTAAAGCTTTTCTGTCATCCTAATGGGCTTTGCTAAAACAGTGTATTGATTTGATCATAACCATGCATTAATTGTATTATAAATATCCGACTTAAAGTTTGCCTTTGTGTAACTGTATACAATATTTATTGATTCAAGTTGCACATAGGCATCTGTATTCAAAGGCTGCTTTTGTCTTCTCTGCTACTTCTGTTAGAAAATCATATTATTCCATAACCACAAAAATTATAACCAAGAAAATTTTGTAAAAATTCAAAAAATTTTCCAACTAGTTGGGTCATCTTATATACAAATTAAATTTTCAGAGCTGACAATATATCTTTGGAGAGGTTGGATACTTTCCAGTAGAATTAAGGAAAATCTGCTTTTGTCAGGAACTTAGTGAAGGAGATGGGAGAAAGCAGAAAATTTGAAAATCAGAAATCAATTCTGCTGTAAGAAAAGTTGCCTTTTACTCTCTATTTGTAACAGCAACCATGAGCTATTATAAGTAATTATTTTTCACATTGTGAAATTAATGAACCGTTAAAATGGGGAAGACCTAATTGTAAATATCTCAGACTACATTACAGAATTTAAATTATTCCTATTCTTAAATCAGTCTGCTTCGGAATCTAGATCTTGGCTTCTCATATAACAGACTGCTGAAAGCCTATTATAGCTTTTAGTCTATGTATGATGCTTGAAATCAGTGGAAGAAGTGTGCCATTGTTTCCTTTCTTAGAATTAATGACAAAGTTAGTGATTTTGAATTATTTATTTCTAACTTCTGTTCTTTTGCTCATGTATATTAACATTTATAATTTTTTTTTTTTTTTTTTTTTTTTTTTAAGCCATAACATCTAGCCTAGTGTGGATGCCTGATCTGAATACAAAGCTTTCTTTTCATGTCTATGGAATGTACTGGACAGCTCTGTTTTGCCTTTTTGTTTACTACTTAATTGTTTATTTGTCTGATAGCCATTCCATGTTTCAATTATCATTTCCACCTTTTATTTTTTTCTGTTCATATTATATCAATTTAAATAAGGATATTTAAAACATGAAAGTGCATGGAATTATAATTTAGAATAAATAACTTTCCATTTTTCTCTATCTTTCTGCCTTAATATATCATCATATTTGTAAATGCTAATGAGTGCAAATTACTATTATTAGTAGTAGTAGGGTTACCAGCTACAATGGAAAGATCCCGTCTTGTGTTGTAATGGAGAAAGTTATATTTTAAGGACAGGAGCTCTTTTTAAATATGTGAAACAGTTTAATATACACAAGATTTTAGTTTTGCTAAGATCTGTCCCACATTCTTAATGGTAAATCCTTTTTTGTTTGTTTGTTTGTTTTATCTTAATGACTTAAATCTGTCAGAAAGAAATGACCCTTTATTTGGAGAAAGATTCCATCTTTTCCCTCATCCTTTTTCATGCTGTGCAAAGGTTAAGAAACAGAAAAAAAAAAATAGAAAAGAAATGTTATTTAAAGACATTAAAGACATGAGTATAGTAGAAGGAATGTAATTGCTGCTAGGTGAAAAAGTGCCTACTTTGTTAAGATTCAAAGAAGGTCCCTTGAAGGATGGGAAATTGAGTGGCCTATATGATATATGGTTCAGACAGTATGAATTAGAGAGCTGGGGCTTTACATATTGTAAAAACTTCAGTCCTTCCATAAATTTACATGAATGTGAAACTACTGGGCATAAAAACAGCCAGGAGATTTCTTATATTCCTACATCCTTGTCTTCCAAGAGCCTCCACCACAGAGACTGCAGAAGTTTGCAGGGCCTTTGATGAAAGAGGTGAATTTTAAATTCCTTTGGTCTGCCTCAGAAACTTTTACGATGTCTTAAACCAAGTGTCTCATTACCTCCTTAAAGAAATCGACGTTTTTCCTGTATATTTTTAAATCGATAAGTGCCTTAAACAGACTTTATTTCCCCTTGCTTTTGTCTCTAAGGAGTTTTTTATTGAATGGATTTTATTAATCATGACAATCTTTCCTACCAGTCTGTCGTGACTGATTCATCCCCATATATCCTCATGAGCAGAAGGTAGATATAAGATTTTATAAAGAGACTTCTAATCTAAATTACTAAATTTCTGCTGGGTTTCTAAAGTTGTCTTTAGACAAGTCAGCCCTATCTTTATGGCTGACAAATATCTTTATGTTGCTAGAATTTAATCAGAAAAATATGTTTTTAGCATAAGATTTTTTTCCCTATTTTGTGTGGTGTGTTTGCTATGTGTAATGCTATGTGTAAGGTGAGTTTATTTTGCAGTTACAGAGAATTGTGCTTTTTGTGTCTTGCTAACCTAAAAAATATATATATATTTAAACTGAAGAAACTTTCAATGAAACTGGCACAATCTATCAGTGCTTACAGGATCATTGTTCTTGAATAGTAAATTGAGATAAAATCTGTTTAGAACCTTCATTTCCATGACTTATTTTACAAATGATCTTATAACTTTTATTTAACATATCATTAACTTTATTTTTTTTTGACTATAAAAAGACAAAGCAAGGTCATTTACTTTTTATAGATTTTCAAAATATGGTTTGAGATATAGTAACAGCTTAAGAGGTTGCCCAGAACTATGGAACAAAAATATGTGTAGCAGTTTGCTGTTAGGATAAATTATTAAGTGTGACTGTGTTTTCAGCACTAACATTGGTAATAAATAGTATTTAATTGATCATTATGCCTTTACCAGTATTAGAAATAGTTTTATTTGTTAAAAATGTGCATTTGTTAAGGACACCAATGTTTCTTCCTCCTCTCGATGATGTTGATGGTGTACTTTTCTCTTTTTTTTTCTTTATATATAACTATATATATATTTATATATGTATATATATATATATATATATATATATAGTATTTTTCAGAGACATGAGATTTGTAGTCATGCTGAAAATCATTTTGTCCTTCAGGGAGAGGTTATGAGATCTGCATATTGTTTTGAAAGGAAACAAAAAAATGGTTAGGAAACCAAAAGGAGAAATAATAGGATCTCCAAAAAACAAAAAATCAGAAGACTAGAGGAAGAGGGGATAATTTTCATTGGAAGACTTAAAGGTGAAATAGGCTGAAATGTGTCAAAGGTGTGAATAGCCTCGTTCAGTCAATGTATTTGCTTAGCTACACATTATTTTCATAAGGAAATCAGTGTTAGCTGGATATTCTTTTTTCAATAACATTTTTTGGCAGGATTTCGGCTTGAAAGAAAATGTTAACCAGTATTGATTAAAAGTGCCAAATGTTCTAAGCATTCAGATTGCTTTACAAAAGGCTGTTTTCAGTCTTTAATTAAATATCCTTGGGTCTGTGGACTCTCTTCTACTTAATAATTTATATTGTGATTGCAGTTAGGAACTTACCTAAATAATTTCACAGAAGTTTTTTGAAACTAGAAGAGGTAAGAGCAATCTCTTTCTCCAATATGAGGTACTAAAGGAATACTATGGGATGACTAAACATGTTTACCAGCTGAGCATCATTTTTTTTCAGTTACCTACTGTGAACTCTAGGAGAGTGCTCTTACTATCTCAAGTTAGATCCACAGATTTCAGTTCCAAACTAAAGCTCTGTAACTTGCAAAGAAAGAAGAGGGAAGTACAGAGTGATTACTTGCCAGTGAATGATTTGAAGTCCAATACCATTTTCTTTCCTACTCTGAAGATTGTGTCTACTTGAGAAAGAAAAGTAGGAACTGCAATATGTTTGAATGAAATATTATTGAAATATTGATGGTTATCATCTGTTATCTTGGCTTCCTAGAGTGCATCTAATAGAGAGAACTGACAGAAAGAACAGTTTTCACAGCCCTTCATGTAAAAGGGCATGAAGAAGTGATCCTCATCTCAGTTCAAAGTCGGATACACATCCTTAGATATGATTGTGATAGGACACGAGACACATTCCTCAGCAGGTGTTGGAGCTACTGTCCTTGCCACGTCAATCAAAGGCTTTGATCCAAACAAACCTCCTAGTGGAGAAAGCAGCTCTATAAGTCTGTCTGGGAGTGACTGGTTCCTCTCCATGAGGCTGGAACAAATATATTTGAATATTGTGGCAGTCATGTAATTGCAGAACAGTTCAGGTTGGAAGGGACCTTTGGGGATCATCTAGTCCAACCCCCCAAAGAAGCAGTGTTACCTAGAGCAGGTTGCACAGGATTGCATCCTGGCAGGTTTTGAATATTTCCGGAGAAGAACTTCACAACCTCTCTAAGCATCATCTTCTAGTGCTCTGCCACCCTCATAGTCAACAAATTTTTCCTCATATGCAGATGGAACTTCCTATGTTTCAGATTGTGACCATTCCTGCCATGGCTGAAGGTCAGTGAAAATGAGCCTGCCTGCATTCTCTTTACAGCCTCCCTGAGGATATTTTTACACATTGATAAGATCCACCTCAGCCATCTCTTCTCTAAGCTAAACAGCTCCACTTCCTTCAGCCTTTCCTTGTAAAAGAGATGCTCCAGTTCTCTACAGAGGACTCTCTCCAGTAGCACCATGTCTGTGTTGTCCTGGGAGGCCAGAACTGATCATGCTACTCCAGATGTGGTCTCACTACGGCTGAGTGGAGGGGAGGATCACCTCCCCCCACCTGCTGGCAACATAATTCCTAACGGAATCCTCCAGGATTCCAATGTCCTCCTTGGCTACAAGGACATATGGTCAACCTGCAGTCCACTAGGACTCCCAGGTCCTTCTCTGAAGAGTTTTTCTGGCTCATGGGCTTATTCTTCCTAGGTGCAGGCTACTGCACTTGTCTTTTTTGAACTTCAGGGGATTCTTCTCTGCCCAACTATCTACCCTGTCCAAGTCCCTCTGAAGGGCAGTGCCACACACTGGTGTATCAGCCACTCCTCCCAGGTCTGTGTCATCTGCAAGCTTGCTGAGAATGCCCTCTATCTTTTCTTCCAGCTCACTGATGAGTAAATTGAACAAGACTGGACTCAATACTGAATCCTGGGAGGACAATCCCTTGAACTATATCATTCAGTAAGTTCCCAATCTACCTCACTGTTGACTCTATAACCAACACTATGAGAATGTAATGGGAGATGATGTCAAAAACCTTGCTGAAGTCAAGGTAGACAACATCCACTGCTGTCCCATCTTCTAGTCATCCAGTCATCCCATCATGGAAAGGCATAAGATAACTAACTAACTAACTAAGCCATAAGATATCATAATTAGCAGTAGAGTCTCTCTGATCTTGCTTTGATATTATTTTTATTTCAGTCATCAGCAGTATGAGGATACATTAGCAGTTTGATATAAGAAATAAATCCTTCTTCCTAAATAGAAAGGAGGCATATTTGCCCCTCCCCCATGCTGTTTTCTTCTTGTATCTGAGACAAAATGTCTTATTTTGACTAACTGACAAATGATCTTTAACTATGCTTGTCCTATGAACCAGCCTTTTGCACTGCCTCCTATCCTGTGTATTTATTTCCTGTAATTTCTTGTACTCTGAAAGTCAAGCTGTGCTGTTATGAAATCATGAATCATTTCAAGAGTGATTTCTAATCTTGCTGACTAGTCTGCTGGTCTTTGTACATGCGTAGTACATGCGGGAGGAGATAAAGAGAAAAGAGTAAGATTTCCACATACATTGTTAATATATATATATATATATATATATATATATATAGTTCCGTTGCAGCTTGCATCAACACGCCCATCTCAATACTATTGTGACAAAGGATGCTTTTTTTGTGTTACTGTTACACTTAAACATGGTCAGGCAGGCAGAATTCATAGTTACATGACAATTCCAATATGTCTCCTCTTCAAAGAATGAGTTGTAATATTGCTGTGTTTGCAGAGTATGTGCTTTGAAGCAAATCTGACAATATAAGAACAAGGGTAATCTGTCACTGTGAGAAATTCTTTACTACAGTTGGAGTTCATAAGCACTTTTGTTGTTGTTGAATTTGTTGTTGTGGTTGTTTTAAACTTCAGAACATTGCAATGTGTAATGGTAAGAACATCAAAGTAAAAATGTGCATTCAAGCCTAACTTAGACAAACAACCATGGAATGGTTTTTCACCTTTTGGTGGGATTTTTCTTTATCAGTTCAAACTTTTTTTTTTAAGTAATATATTGTATAAAATTGTTATTTTCAATTAATTCAATTAATTCAAGTAGTTTAAAAAGGCTTTTGAGAAGTTATTAGGCTTTTGACTAAAAAGAGTTTCTCGTTTTTACCTCAGGAAAAAGGAATATGCATGTGTGACTCAAGACAAATGAAATACAAAACAAAGTTTTGCATAAACATAAAAGAGATGACTTGATACAACTTCTGGGATATTTTACTGAAGACTATGACAGTCTTCACTAGTATATCAACAGTATCCCAATAAACACAAAAGGATATAATTACAGTAAAAAAAAGTATATATAAAAAATCAAACCTGTATCTCTATCCTCCTTTATTTAATGCAGTTCTCTGAATTGTTTATCCATATGTTTTTCATTCCAGGTGCAGCAAGCAGAGTTGCTACATGGAGAAGAAAATATGCTTCTTTTTTTTTTTTTCAAAACAGTCTTTAGTGGCTTTTTTTTTCTTTCTCTTCATTTGATTTATAAAAAACTTTCCTAGGCTATTTTTATTATTTCTCCTCTTACACACTGATTGGCATTGTACATTGGTGTTTTTACTGATAAATTTGTTTAACATGCTAACTATTTTCTGCTTTGTATGGCCTTACTGGTAGTTTTCATTTATATACTTTTCCCCCCTCCTAAGCAGTTGTAAAATGGTCAAAACATACAGAGATTTAAATGAAAATTATAATTAAATGACAGGAATGTTGCACATTTTCTGATGTTTAGACTTAGGTACTAGATCGTGTGAAAAATCTTAAAAGATTGAGTTAAATTCTAGTGGAAATATCTTAAAATATTAAGTTAATCTTTAGTTTAGCATACCTTATTCTGGGCCCTTTCTGTCTCCTTGGCAGCTCATTTCGCACATGCTACAGCAACTGAGATAAAAGCAACTGTTAAAAAGCTCTATCAACATCAGCTTTAAAACACCAGACAACATCATGAAGACTGTGACCAAGTTTACTCTCTGAACTTCATTGGTATGTATCTCTGATGATGTCTATAGGTCTGTGGATGTTTCCATAGGGGAGGTAATTTTATTTTAAGAGTGTCTATAAAAAAATTCATACACTGTGTCATGAAATATTGATTGAAATTATAAGCCTGTTTTTATTTGTACAAGACCAATTACTTGTTTATATACTCTTACAGCAGGAAATTGTATTTTTATATTTCTCCTTTAATATTAATTTCCTTCTTTGAAAGTGACATTTATTTCATCAAAAGAGCTGTATCAAAATAGCTTATGTTGCTTGACTAAGAACTTAAAAATCAGGAAAAGAAAAACATAAGTTTGCAGGCATAATCAAATCACTATTCCATGTGTGTGTTTTGTGCATAATTACCTGATTTTTGGCACTATCCAAAAGACATCACAGAATAGTAGTATTTTTTTGTAATTTTATGTACTGAGACAAGAAGAATATAACATAGAATAACATATTCTATGACATTTTTTTTTTACCAAAAATTGAAAAGAGAAGATGGCATGACCACTATTCTTTTTAGGTGCAAGTATTTTCAGGAAGTTTTCAGTGTAATTGAAAGTCTTTTCCATTTTCATTTACACTTAGAAAAAGAAAAAAAATCTTTAAATAATTCTACCCATTGATTTATTTTATTTTCCAGATTGAAATTAAATGAGATTTATCATTTTTATCAACTATGTATTTCTCCTGAGCAGCAGGAGGTAAAATATGTAAAATATTAGCTATTCTGTGGTTATATATGATCTGCTACCCTGAATTTATGTGTGTCAATGCTTAAGAAAGTCATATTCTTCTGGAAAATGATTGAAAAAGAATTACTATTTTCTACTGGAAAATATTTCCTCAGGGAAAAAAAAAGAAAAAAATAGGAGAAAGAAAAGATTAGAAATATTGGATTCATCTGTAATAGATAATCAGCTGGCTTTGACTTGAAAATCTGTCTCCCAAGGTTATTGCCTGACTTGGGGAAATTTTAGCAGGACAGCTGTTCCAGAGACCTGATGCATATGGAAATTGCCTAACCTTCAGATTGCTGTCCAAACTGTCAAGAAAATGTGATATTCATATCTGTGAGCTCCCAAATATTTTTTTCCAGGTAATCTGCAGAGAAGTCTAGTTTCTGAAAAGCTATGGTGTTATAGAAAGGGCCTGGGATCATGGGGAGCCAGAACCCTTCCCACTGGAAGGTTTGAAACAGGACTTTCCCAGCAGTGCACTGCACCACTGGAATGTTTTCTTTAACAAAACATGCTTCCAGAAGGAAATGCTCTTGTCAAATTCCACCAGCTGGAGGTTTATTCCTACCCTTAAGCATCATTCGCCCCAGAAGATGGGAGAGGGCTCTCAGTCTCGAGTCTCCTCGGGCGTCGTGCCAGTCTGAGGGAAGGAAAGGGGGATCAGCCCGTCAACGGACTCAAGAGTTACGAAGGATTTTTCCCTCCACCTTTTCATCCTTAGTTCGCCTTTTATACTTCTCTTTACATTCAGGTGGAGCTTGAGTGACTAGAGTCATACTTAATATTGTTATCGATTGGTGAAAAAGTTTCTCGCTTTCATTTAAAGGTACAGTCAAATGAAAATCTAGAGCGCATGCTCAGTGAAGGGTGGTCGTACCTCAGAGGCAGGTAACTTTTGGGATGGAGCTGTAGTTTTCACATTATAATGAGCAAAGTTCAAGCAAAGTTCATCCGAAAGGAGTGATCTGCCACCGAACATGTTATCGTATATCTCCCATTAGACAGCCACTGTGCGGCTTATCAGCGGACCAGCACAGGGAGTGCAACAGAGTTTGGCTGTGGTTTCTTCACTTCACTCCATCCTCCATTACTCCCCTTTGCAGCTGCAAGGAGGGCAGATTGTGCTGCTCAGGGAAGCGTGGAGGAACTGAGTCTGTGCGTACCAGCCATCCTGGAAGTGGCAACTGTGTGTAACCACAAGCAAGCTTTTGTAATGCCAAAACTTCTGTTAGGCCCTAGTTTTCCTCTCAGTTCCTGCTTTCAAACAATTCTTCCACAGCACCACGCTCCAGAGCATTCCTCCAACAACTTACTTCTCATCCTAGGTAACAGGAGTTGTCACAAATATAAGTCTGGATCATTAAATTCCACCGCCACCTTCATGGTTTCTGCCTTCAGTATTTGGCAGGCCTGCCGTAACGTTACCCAGGATGAGCTGCAGGAGGGCCAATCACCATCAGTAGTGCACTGCTCTGAAAGCCCCTCTGCTACTGCAGCAGTGAGACTTGTACCATTGTTATCTACTCTCCGCAGGGCAGAATGCGCATACATGTCATTAGTTAACCCCAAAAACTTGGAGGCATCAACATTGTCAATGATCACCAAATTGGCCCCTTCCTCCATTAATCTGACCATCCAGAACTGTGGTTTTTCCTCCAGTTGTTGTTTATATTTCGCTAGGAGATTCTTAATATCTTCAGGGGTAAAATCGGTTACCTCATCCTGTCCCTCCATCTGTCCCTGCCCTGTCAGCTTAGCCTTCCTTCGTATAATCAGTGCGGCTCACCTTTTTGGTTCATCCTCTGATGGACCCTTCTCCTCTGGTATGGGGACTTGCTCATCTGATTTGCCAATATCACCATTCCAAGTTTTGGGGTCCCCATCAGGGTCGATGACAATGGTCCACGCCTAGCTCCCCTTATGCCCTGGTTTTCTCCCTCGCCTATTCTTTACCACTCGTACTGTGTACTCTGTTGCCAATTTAGCACATTTCTTCTCCAGAAGCTCCTTCTGATCGTTCGTCTCCAGCAGAGCCTGCCTCTGCACCACCTGGGTGGCCCGAACTGCCTGTAACTGCCCTTGGAGGAGCCGATTTTTCTCCTGTCCCTGTAACGGAGCAGTTACAATCTTATACACATACAGCAGAGCACCTCCCACCCGACCAGCATGTTCCAGTCACACCGAGTCCTTAGTATGGTCAGTCTCCCGAAACTGACTCCAATACTGTAACACCGCCATGGGGTCCCTCTGAGTCCACGGTTATGGAAATACCAGGGTGCAGGTCTCCCGTCGGTCCCCATGAGCATTCCATGGTTCCGGCCCCCATTCAGGGCATTCCTGCGGAGGCGCAACCTCCCCATAGTCGCCAGTGCTGCTTGCAGCTCTCCCCAAAAAGAACCACCGCATGTCACACACACAATAAAGACCACAAACACAAGTAGCACAAACACAATTTCTGTCAAGTGGCACGACCTCACCTAACTATGCGCCCTACTAGTGAGTTCCACTATATCGAAAACCAATAAAGACCACAGGCACAAACAGCACGAACACAATTTCTATCCAGCAGCATGACCTTGTGTAGCTGTGCACTCCACTGTTTCAATAGCACAGTTTCCAACCAGTGGCATGACCTCACCTAACTATGCACTCCAATTGTGAGTTGCAAGGTTTAATTGCCGAATCCCATTCTCGTCGCCAGTTATGTTCTGGATGGGCTTGGGATCCAGCAATAGTCACACCAGAATGGGGTGACTACATTGAGCATTTATTCAAGTGAAAGCACATAAAAGCAGCAAAGTATGGATAATTACTCACAAGGTGATACCTGCCGATCTGGACCTGAACATCCCCCCGAGCTGGCAGATCAGAGAGACAGAGTTGCTGACCGGCTCCCACAGAGACAGTGTAAGCCTCAGAGTGAGGATTTTCTTGTCTCCCTCCTGCTCCACTTTTATGCCTGGTGCATCCTGGCACGTAGGGTCAGCCCGATCCAGGAGGCAGGCCTGGGGGGCGGACAAACTCCACCTCTAGTTGCGCAACTCTCCCCTCTGGGTGTGCAGGCGTGCGCACCAGTCAGGGGTCCCAGCCCTCAAATCGAGGATCCTGCCTTCCTCCTCTTCTTCCTCATTTCTGGGTGTTTGGCCTCCAAAGCTAGTTTGGAGGATGTCCGCGGTTAAGCTGGCTACAAGTCCAGCCAAGCAGCCAGCTTCAACAGGTTTCCAGGGGGTTGCTGCCTGTGGACGGGGCTCAGCAGCTGCCTTATTGCTCAGCCTAGGCAGGCAAACATCTTCTTTCTCAAGGTCTGGCCTCTGCTTCCCATGGGAGATTGTTATGACTCTACAGATCACATAAATTTTCATCTCCAGTACACCGGTAAAGTTATTTTCCTGGACAAGAGATTCCTAGTAGAGCCCCATTGCTCCTTCTTGAAATGTTGATAATGATAAAATTCCAAAAAAAAAGTACCAAAACTATGTAAAGACAGAGCTATATATAGCCCTCTTTTTGCATAGTAAATAATTCCCCAAGTCTGTGTAGTGTTTATAACTCTTTATGAGACTCATGTCTCTCATAATTCCAAAATTTCAAGATTTGATACAGTATAAGAACATACAGTCTAGTTCCTTGGATTACTCACATGCTTTAAAAAAAAAAAAAAAAAAAAAAAAACCTCAACTGAGTCCACTGAGCCTATGCCAAATTTGATTTGTTTGTAAAATTTCCATAAGGATTAGCCCATGACTTTTCTTGGTGGTTTGTATCAATGTTTGACACTTCTCAATGTTAAAATACTGTCTTGCTTGTTATCAGTTCAGCCGAGTCTTCCAAGCATGAGTTTTGTTAAGTTTTTGTATCACAGTTTAAAGACACTTTAAATAACTGCATTTCCTCTATATGAAAATCCTTAAACACTTTAATTTACCTAGCCTGTAGCATAAAGAAAAGCAGATAGAAAAAAGTTTTACTAATGAAACTGGAGGAAGTAAAAAATGTAATCTAAAAGAAAAGGAAAACAATATAGTCTTTTAGTTTCTTTTTATGTTTCTGTATATGTGTATATATGTAATTGAAATGAAATAAAAAAAATATATATGATTTTCTTTTTAAATATTTTTGGGGGGCTAGAGAAGGAACCATTTTTAGTTCTAAATTTCCTCAGTCTCTTGTAATCTGTTTTCCATTAAAATCTTCCCTACTAAAATAGCATTTTGTCTGCAAGAAATAAAACCACATGTTATATTATTTTCTCCTAGATATGGTTTTGTGATTTACAATGTGATTGAGTGGGAGAAAAAAAATGTACTAGCAGATGAAGACTTTCTTTTAAAATGACCTTCTATGATGGAATGACCAGCTGGATAGATGAGGGGAGAGCTGTGGATGTCATCT
Organism: Tinamus guttatus; assembly: GCF_059628265.1. NCBI lineage: Eukaryota > Metazoa > Chordata > Aves > Tinamiformes > Tinamidae > Tinamus > Tinamus guttatus. The sequence goes on along the minus strand of NW_028288810.1, from coordinate 108,196 downwards.
CTCTTGACTTCACCAAGACTTTTGGCACCGTCCCTCACAATATCCTCCTGGGCAAGCTCCGGAAGTGTGGGATAGATGAGTGGACAGTGAGGTGGATTAGGAACTGGCTGGATGGCAGAGCTCGGAGGGTGGTGATCAGCGGTACAGAGTCTGGCTGGAGGCCTGTAGCTAGCAGTGTCCGCCAGGGGTCAGTTGTCAGTCCAGTCCTGTTCAATTTATTCATCAAAGACCTGGATGAAGGCACAGAGTGCTCCCTCAGCAAATTTGCTGATGATACCAAACTGGGAGGAGTAGCCGATACCCGAAAGGGCTGTGCTGCCATCCAGAGGGACCTGGACAGACTGGACAACTGGGCGGTGAGAAGTCTCATGCAATTCAACAAGGCCAACTGCAAGGTCCTGCACCTGGGGAGGAATAACCCCAGACACCAGTACAGACTGGGGACCGTCCTTCTGGAGAGCAGCTCTGCAGAGAAAGACCTGGGCGTCATGGTGGATGACAAGTTGACCATGAGATAGCAGTGTGCCCTCGTGGCCAAGAAGGCCAATGGGATCCTGGGTTGCGTTAAGAAGAACGTCTCCAGCAGGACGAGAGAGATGATCCTGCCCTTCTACTCAACCCTAGTGAGGAGTACTGTGTCCAGTTCTGGGCCCTCCAGTACAAGATGGACGTGGAGCTGCTGGAGGGAGTCCAGCACAGGGCTACGAGGATGATCAGGGGCCTGGAACATCTTCCCTACGAGGAGAGACTGAGAGAGCTGGGCCTGTGCAGCCTGGAGAAGAGAAGGCTGAGAGGGGATCTAATCAGTGTCTATAAATACCACAAGGGAGGCAGTGAGGAGGATGGTGCTGGCCTCTTTTCAGTGGTGGCCACCAACAGAACTAGAGGTAATGGCCACAAACTGGAACACCAAAAGTTCCACAGGAACTTCAGGAAAAATTTTTTAATAGGGAGTGTGAGAGAGCACTGGAACAGGTTGCCAAGAGAGGTTGTGGAGTCTCCTTCTCTGGAGATCTTTGAAACCCCCTTGGACGCAGTCCTGTGCCATGTGCTCCAGGTGACCCTGCATGTGCAGGGGGGTTGGACTAGATGACCTCTAGACGTCCTTTCCAACTTAAGCATTCTGTAATTCCGTAATTCTGTAACCAGACTTTAACTTCTTTGGGACATTATGAATGATTCTATTATGTAATTGGATATTGAAAAACGAACAGTAGCAGAACACTGACTCTCATTCTCATGTAAAGGGTTTGAGAAATTGCATTATTATGGATTTAAAGCTATTTTTAATATTGATAGTCTGATGTTTTGACACTCTTGAAACTGACAGCTGTCATAACATTTCAACTTTTACTAAAAGATGTTAGAAACAATTTGAAAAAGATATTACTATGGGTGTGTTCAGTAAATTATACCTAGAATTTTGAATAATTCTGTCCCAGAAATGTATTTTATCCCTGTTTTGTAAGAACTAACAGTCCTTCTGGCATGTAAATAGAGAATATATCACGTAAAAGTTGGATGCATTCATTGACAAAAGGTGCTAAAAATCATTATTGTTTGTTCTGATGTTTGGACAACATATGTATATTATCTGTATCCATTGTGGAATGTATGTACATAATATACCAGAAAATTAGTGAATGTTGTGATGGGACTGCATAGAATTCTAAAAATATGGTCAATTTTAAATTGTAATATCAGTAATATTTTGTGCTAAATCTTATACAACATTAATCATCATCCTTACCCATACAAAGGTTTTAGTCTTTAACGTATATGCCAAATGACCAATGAGTGTATCATAGCAAGTGCCTGATGTCATGTAGCTAGGGGATTACTGGGGCCCTTGGTGAAGCTTGGTTATGAAAGTCACAGTAATCAGGCTTGAGAGCTGTTCACAAGATGAAGCTGGGATCAAAGTCCCAAAGTGCCAGAATTTTCTGTCTTCAGTTTTCCTCACAGATTGCTAATGCTTTTGTGTTATTGGTCCAGAGGTATCTTCTGCACCTGTTACTGCTTACATTTATTTTTCATTTCCAAAAATCCTTTGTGTATATTCAGTGGGGTATCCCACCTGTCTGAAGCTCCTTTGGCTTGTATTCTTCCATCACTGGCCTCTTGCCAGTGTAACTACTCCCCTACTCACCTCTTTGGCAGTAGGTGCAACTACTCCCACCTTTTTTTCTCTACATTGCTCATACATTTAAGTAAAATGCTTATACATTGTACTAGGATGACTGTATCATTAAAAATACTTATATGCTGATTTTACTTGCATTAATTAGATATATTTTTTTTCAATATAAGTTAACATTACTTATATTCTGAGTAGCACAATAATAATTAGTAGATGATACAGGCCTCTGCTTCGGCTGCAATGTGTCCATACTAGAGTAGTAGATAGAACTAAATATTTTCACAGAATCATAGAATCATAGAATGCTTAAGGTTGGAAGGGACCTCTAGAGGTCATCTAGTCCAACCCCCCTGCACACGCAGGGTCACCTAGAGCACGTGGCACAGGACTGCGTCCAAGCGGGTTTGAAGATCTCCAGAGAAGGAGACTCCACAACCTCTCTGGGCAGCCTGTTCCAGTGCTCTCTCACACTCACTATTAAAAAAATTTTCCTTAAGTTCCTGTGGAACTTTTGGTGCTTCAGTTTGTGGCCATTACCTCTAGTTCTGTCGGTGGCCACCAGTGAAAAGAGGCCAGCACCATCCTCTTCACTCTCTCCGTTGAGGTACTTATAGACACTGATTAGATCCCCTCTCAGTCTTCTCTTCTCCAGGCTGAACAGGCCCAGCTCCCTCAGCCTCTCCTCATAGGGCAGATGTTCCAGGCCCCTGATCATCCTTGTAGCCCTGCGCTGGACTCTCTCCAGCAGCTCCACATCCCTCTTGTACTGTGGAGACCAGAACTGGACACAATACTCCAGATGTGGCCTCACCAGGGCTGAGTAGAGGGGCAGGATCACCTCCCTCGACCTGCTGGAGATGCTCTTGTTAATGCACCCCAGGATCCCATTGGCCCTCCTGGCCATGAGAATTTTGTATATTCTCAGTATTTAGCTTATAGATATTCTAATCACAGATAGATAATATATATGATATATTTTATAAATCACAGTGGATATACTTGTATCACACTGGATTTTGAAACAGAGACAGCAAACCTCCCACAGACCATGAACAGTAGTTACAGTGTTGGTACCGTTTTTGACAGAAGTAGAGAAACATACTCATGTCTGTGAAACAAAGCAGAAGATCACAGAACAGACATTATGTTTCACATTTCCTCCAGAGATTTCCATTTGTCACTCTGAAAATCATGGTCCAAGGCATTTTCTCATTCTTTTTTAGGATAGACAACTAAGTGCAATAGGAAAACTAACACCATTATATAGGGTCAGACATATCCAGAAGAAGAACTACATATTGAGGAGGTGCCATGTTCATGCTCTGTGAGAGACAAGCTAGTGTGTGCATTGCTGAGACAAAAAAGACGCTTTAGAAATCTTCACAAATCTTGCTATTTTTAAGAGATTTAATTGCAAATTTTATTTACATAATATGAAAAAGTAAAGGTGATTAATGAAACTAAAATTGATGCTCTAGTGTATAGTCATCTAAAATCCAAAGTTATATTGAATTATTCCAAGGAAACTTGCAGAGTGTGTATGACCCTGAAGATAACTTCTAAAACTGTTTAAAGTTGTGATTAGGGCTTTGTATGCATAAGGTAAAAACAATAACTCTTTTGTCTCCTAAGTGTTCCTGATCTGGTAAGTATGTGAAACTGTGTTTAACTCTGCGTGTTGTGAACAGTTCCTCTAATGCCAAGAATACTTCTTTGCCAAGCCTGGGCTAAATCAAGGACATATATTTTCGGATGATTTAAGCTTGCTTTTCGACCTTACATAATTCTGTATCTGGGTTCTCTGTTCTCTTTATGTTCCCGTGTACAATGAAAACTGATCAATAGTCTGACCACCAAAAAACATTATGAAAAAGTGCTGTGTAGTGAACATATTTTGATATGCTAAATCAGCTCTAAAACAAAATGATGATAAAATGGGTTATTATAGATAAGTCAGCTAGGCTTTCTCTCATTTACTAGAGAATGGTCTATTCGGAAAATTGCAGGTTACTAAAAATACTATTGCTACTTGAAAATCAGACGATTTTTAATTATATAACTCAACATGTTATTTTTAGCAGCAGTCATGGTCTCAGATAAGGTGGAAAGTGTCTTTGTGGGGTTTTCAAACAAGTACAAGTCATTCAAAATTTCAAAACCACTCTTAAATAAGACAAGTTATCATTACTTGTTTAGGATATGATATAAATTGCAAGGAGAAAGAATAAAAGTGAATCAAACTAGCATAAATTTTTCATTGTTTGTCTAATAGATTTATTAGTTATCTTTTTATCTCTTTTTTCTCCCAGTCTGTAGGTATTTTTACGTTAAATTCTGTTTTTTTTTCAGTCCAAAAAAATGGCATGCTACAAATGGCATGCTAAAAAATCATGCAGTTAAAGCATGCCAAGGTAAGACAAGAGCTAATCAGTGCCAGACAGTAATTATTTCATTTGCTTGTTTTTGTCATTTTTTTTCTTTTTGTTCTATGTAAATTCATATGCCAGCCTGCATAACAGTTAAAATGATAGTTATCTTTAATTTTCCCGTATCTTTTTTTTCTGCATTTTTTAAAAATATTGATTATATCATGGTACCTATACATATATGTGTATAAGGACATATTTTGTTATTGCCTGATTATGAGACAAATAATAATCAGAAATAATAATTTTATTTTTGCTGTAGTAGCTTGACATTACTTTTGTTTGAAATTAGTTCCTGCATGTTGTTGACTGCTTTACTCTCTCCAGCATTGTGAAGCAATTATGAAGTTAACCAAGCTTTGTCACAGCAAAGTCCATGAGTGACCTAGATAAATCATAGCAACTCCTTTGTTTCTCTTCTTTCACTGACAAGAACTGTCACAAATCTAGAATTTGCATAACCCACAGGAGACTTTGTTCTAAAAGTCTCCAAATGTTGGCCTTCACTGAGAAACGAGAAAAATAAACCTAACAGGCCCTTGGGATCAGGAGGACATAAAGACTGGTTAGACCCTGTTTTTTCCATGACTGTGCAAAGCCTGGTTCTGGCTGCCTGATTTACTTCATTTATGAATTTATTTCATGAAAAGGAAATGTAACTTTTGCTTTGCCAGTGTGTAATTCAGGTGAAGAAAACTTGGCTATGCTTACTGTGTAAGAAGATAGCCTATCTTTGCATTGTGAAAGGGTTCATATTTTGCCCTATTCTTGTAAGAGCTAATTAAACATTCTGAAGAGGAATTTAAAAACTTAACTGGAAGATTTACTGTATCCAATTTTTAAGACAATTTCTCTCTCAATCATTTTTTTCCACATTAAAGAAAAAAAATCTTAATTCTTCTCTAAAGAAAAAAAAAAGGTTTCTCAGACCATATTTTGCAATTGTTTATAGAGCATACATTTAATGTAAACTAATGTTATGTGTACTAGCTGGTATACATGCTGTGCTGAGACTCAGGACTTTGGGCACTGAGTAGCTTCCTTTCTAAGCAGTCAAAAAACCCTACATGTTGTGGGGAAAGGGTATTCCAGTCTGCATGTAGTGGCTGTTACAGAAGTGGTCTGCCATAAATGAAGAAATTCCAATAAAATTTCATCCAATATTATAAGCTTTTTGTTTGTGTGTTTGTTTTGAAACTGAAAATTGTTTATGAAAAGAGGCAAATCCTAATGAAATCTGTTTAGATAGTGAAACAGCTGACACAATTCCATAGTGACCAAACCTCTACACAATGACAAATCAAAACTGAGCGACAACAGCAGAAGTTGGACAATTCATTCTGGGTAATTTGCATTCAAGTAGATTAGACTTGTTCAGTCATGTGTAAACTTATTCTCATAACTGGCAGTCCATTTTGTGATACTGAATACATTTACTAGCATATGAACTTTTCTATGATGTTAAATTTTCAGCCAAGAAATGAAATACTTTATTATGGATCTTTTTTTTTCCCTTCCCCCGGCCATGTACACAAGCAGAAGCAATTGAAGATATTGAATACTTTAAGTGAATTGTATTTCAGTGTAAACTAAATAATAAGCATACCTGAGCTGTAACAAAAATTCCACATGACTGTTACTGACAAAATTGTAAAGTAATGATGCTGCATTTGCCAGAAGGCAGTTCAGTAGGCCCTGTGGCAACATCTGCCAAGTAAAACAGTGTTATGGAGTTTGCTGGCACTGAGACCCAGTGGTGCAGAAAGACACCAGTCTATACACCTGAATTCTCCTCACCTCCAAAGCAGGGTCCCACTTAGGCAGTGATGGTCTTGAATATATGAACTGTGGCAAGGAATTATTTGGGATACTGCTGGTTAACCCAGTCTGTCTGCCTGCTAGGAACTATGCTAGAAACTTAAGTATGCATGCAGTTCAGTTCTTATGTCTGTGACATCCTTAATTTGCTGACATAGGCATGTATGTGTATATATATTTTTTTTTTTACATTTTGTTTTTTTAATAATACACTCAAATTCACTTCAGATTCACATAATAGATTGTGAGTCAGTTAAGTGAATCAATTTGGAGCAGCTTTCCAGACTGTTGTTGGCCCCAACATGATTAATAGTGAAGTGTATACATTAGAGTCACAAAGATCCAGGCAAGGACCCTTGTTTTCAGGAGAGTTAGGCAAACACACAATCAGGCACTATTTCTCTATTGAAGAAGAGAGAATGTGTTTTTATGTTGTAGTTCCATTATAAAGAAGTTGAAAGTAATCACCGTCTAATCACTGTTCCAGGCATCCAAATCCTAAGCTTGTGGCCATTGCTGAATAGAATCTAACCCTAAATTTCAAAAATAAAAACATAGAAAATACACGTGATGATGAAATTCATTTTTGAAATGTATTATCTGGAACCATACTTTAAAGAATAGCTATTTCTGGGATTCCTTCATAAATTCATTCTGCTAAATGTACCAGTTCTGATACATAATGATGTGATTTCAAGCTCAGATGTTTTAAAATAAACAAACCAAAAAAGAAAGTGAAAAATAAAAGCTTTGGTGGGCAATCCTACAACTGAACCTTGTAGGTTCAGTTTGGGAAAATAAGGAAACCCATGGAAGGATTATCCTTCCGTGAGCAGCAATGACAAGATATTAAATTGTTGCCGCTTTATGCACAATAACATCTAGAAGCTGCTGCAGGGATTATGTACTTTCATTCCTCTGCTACAGAAAGCTGCCAAAGATTGGGAAAAAAAATCACTGAGATTAGAAGTAAGCATAGTTCATAACAGATGCTTAGGATTAATAAATAAATAAATAGTGTAGAGAGGTGGGGTTTTTTTCAGTGATAAGCAGAAAATATTACAAAAGTGCAAAGTCTCACTAGCACTGTTTGTTAGGATATATTTTTTCCTGCAGAAATGAAATAAAAAATGGGAATGTAAGTTTGTCAAAAAAATCATTTGACTGCTGAAAAGGCCAGTACTCCGAATACGACATACTATAGCATGGTATTTTTTTTGAGAAGCTGATGCAAGTTTTATAAATTCAAATTAAAACTCTATATAGAAATATAGGAAGAGATAAAATCACTGCAGTGGTAAACAGAGCAGAGGCCAAAAAAAAAAAAAAAAAAAAAAAAAGGTAAGATCTGGTATAGTAAGGAAAAGGAATAACATGTCACTCTTCAAATGCTTAATTAATGCTTTTGAAATAATATTACTTTCTAGTTACCAATCACTGCAGGTGCTTGATATGAAACATTTTATCTTTGATACTGATGTGTTTGACCAACCAGATAGTCTTCTACAATGAGCAAGGCTTTCAACACCCTCCCATAACATCCTCATAGAGAAGCTCAGACAGTGTAGTTTAGATGACTGAACAGTGAGGTGGATGGAAAACTGGCTGGTTGGCAGAGCTCAGAGGGTAGTGATAAATGGGGTCTAGTCAGAGGCCTGTGGTCAGTGGGTCAGTATTGGGCCCAGTGCTGTTCAACTGGTTCATCAATGACAGAGTGTCCCCTCTGAAAACTGGAGACAATTGGTTCTTTTGAGGTCTTTAACGTCTCTGATGTATTTTAAAATGCCATTTTCCAGATTTGCAAAGTTCCTGCAGCTACTGCAGCTATGGGCAGAGAACTCTAAGTGTGTAATATAAAAAATAAAATAAATATTTGTGTAATATAAAAAATAAAAAGGCTCAAAATTGCATAGAACATAGTAGTAAGGTATTGCACAACTCAGTAAAAGAATACCTGTGAACGCATTTAAAAAAAGTGAAAATTTTCATTTGCTAGCATTTATATTTTTTATGCGACAAATAAAATATTATTGTTTAAAAAAACTCTTCCTAAATCTGAGCACCTTATTACACACAAAATATTTCCATAAGATTTTTACCCCCAGAAACATTGCAAAGTCCTTTTAAAAACATTTCATATTTTCCTTTTTTTCCTTTTTTAGTCAAATGAGAGATAAGAAGGACTTTGGAAAAAAAAAAGTGTAAAGGAAAATAGAAGGAAATAAACATCTGAGATAATAACATTCTCTCAAGCAGTTATACCAGTATGATGTAGAATGATTGTAAAAATAACTGTTGCACATTCTTATGTTGGCACTTGGGAATGCTGAAACAGTGTTTGGAGGTAGGAACAAAACACAGGTCGCTAGGTGACATGCCATAGAATCTCCTGTTGTTTGAGTGTTCAGAGAATGGGACTTGTGTTTAGGAAAAGAAACCAGCTAAGAACATTTGGTATTGTGTTCTTTCCTATGATGCAAAATTTTATGTTTAATTTATTTATAAATGAACACCATGTTACAGTTCCCCATAATGTGGATCACATTAGGAGAAATTGGCTGAATTTTAGCTGAGCTGAAATGAAGTATTTTCACCTCACTATATATTTCAGTACTTCTATTTTATGATGACAAAGTCTAGACTGGAAATACTAAACATAAATACAGGATTGCTTAAATTTTGCTGAAAGAAGCTTCCAGTCATTCATACTCATTAGGAAAACATACTTGGCTAAATATTTTCAACTGTTATCAATCCAATGTAGCTAAATTTACTGAGGTTTTACATGAGTGCTGTGGGAGGCAAGAATCCATCTTCCTTATCTACAAATACCTGAGGCGAGAATGTAAAATGTATGGGGCCAAACTCTTCTTGATGGTGGCCGCTGACAGAACAAGGGATAACAGCTACAAACTGAAACACAGGAAGTTTCATTTCCATGTGAGGAAGAACTTCTTTACTGTGGGGGTGACAGAGCCCTGGCACAGGCTGCCCAGAGAGGCTGTGGAGTCTCCTTCTCTGGAGATCTTCAAAATCTGCCTGGATGCCACCCTGTGCCAAATGCTTTAGGTGTCCCTGCTGGAACAGAGGGTTTGGACTAGATGATCTTTAGAGATCCCTTCCAAATTTAACCATTCTGTGAAAGAAAAGTGGTGCCTCAAGTGAAGGTCAAGTCCAATATGCTATTACATTTCACCAACAGACACACTTTGTGGAGTACCATGTTTATTACCATGCCACTGTGATAGACAGATTGACATGCTGATCCAGACGGCTGAGTTCTTCTGGCTGGTACCACGTATGTTTATTCATTCAAGTGTGTATTCATTGCAAAACAAAATCACAGAAGAGTTTGCATGTCATAGTGCTGCGACCCACATCACAGCTTTAAGTGGTAGCTCTGGACATAATTCATAGACTGTGAGAGAATGGGCATCTAGAGAGCTCTAAACACAGTAAATGTTTCACTCTTTTCCATTTGAACATTTGAGTTGTCTAACGCTCTGTGTAAGGCTCACAGAGATCAGTTCAAACAAAGATAACTCAAAGATAACTAAATTCTTGTTATGATATCACACAACTGTAAACTTATTTAGCACACATGTTATTAATACAACGACTTTAAAGTGAAGGAGAATAATTAATTCACTCAGCTCAGAAGAAAAAAAGATAACTCAGGAGAGTTCATTACTCTCTAAACTATACCTATTACGTGATATGATTGGAAAAAAAAATCCTTTTGCTTTTGTTCTTCCTCTGCCTAATAAAAAGGGGAGCCCAAACTGTCTAACAACATTCAGTCTAAAATAATGTACAAAGTAATTTATCCACTGTTTCATACAGTGTTTACATATAAACAATCAAATAATTTGCATTAATTTTCTTCCCTTGAACAAAATGGTTGAAGTGGCTTTCAAACACAGTTTGGGCATCAGCTGAAATCAAAGATACTGCACAGATAATGTAAATGATGATTTACTCATAGAAGAGTTGACAGGATGAAAGGCAGATTTTAGCATTTAATTTCAAGAATTTCCAAAAGTGTTTTCAAAAAGTTTACACTTCATCCTGACATTATTCTGACCATGATAAATAGACATCACATGGTCTTATTTGTTAATTGTATGTAGGCAAATAAGTTTAAAATGTGACTGGGTATTTCTACAAATGAGGTGATACTTGCTTACTCTTCTTTGCTTTTAATATAATAATAAACATATTATTGTGTCTCCCAACATATTAATTGCATGTAAGTACTTTGTTATTATTATGTCATAAATACAATTCAAGTACAAAGACTTTTAATTTTTTTTATTAGTCTATGTAGTCAACAAAAAGTTTCATACTACTGTTAGAGGCAGAAAGTTCTTTTTGTTTTTCTTTTTTTTCCCCTTTTTTTCTGCCTTATCAGCTGATGAAATCATTGCTTGATCTGATAGAATCTTTATATCTTTTTTTTTTTACAACTTGCAAAGCATTATTCTTGTTGTCTTGTTGTCCCACTAATGGTCCCTCAAACACAGTTGGCCTTGTTCCATCTTTATTATTCAGGGGTAATTCCAGTGTCTGCTGTTGGTGCATGTGTTGTTGCATTCAGTGATTTATCAGCTTTTTTTTTTTTTTTTTTTTTTTTTTTTTTATGTGTAGCTGGATCACTTTGGGGATAGAGATTTCTATCCTAAGATTTCTGAGGTATCTAATCTATGCACAACCATTTCACACACGAAACAGGATTCTGTCTGGTTCGGCATGGACAGCTATCACAAACCCTGGAGAAGAGGACCCTCATGCTGACTGCTTGACACCTCTGTGCCTTGCTTAGTAGCCCAGTCCTTACCTTATGCATCTCCAGCGTGGTGTCAGCCTTCTGACATACACCCAGTCTGTGTCCATTCTGACCAAACCAGTCTTGACCCCTTACTGGTCTTTAAATTTGATTGTCAGTAGGAGTTACCAATGGCCTCGCTAACTCTACCATTCTCCACAAGCCCAAGCTCTCTGTACTTTAAACATATTTAGGGACTAGAAATAGTTCTCACTAGGGTTTCACCTACCTTCTAGCATCCTCAGATGGGCTGCTGAAAGCACAGTTGCAAAACAAAGTCTGTCTGTACTTCTTTGTTTTCTAGTTGGATTATTCTTATCAGTTCAAGCTGAACAAAGTCAGCCCAGATCTTCTGTATTTGGATTCATTTCCAAGCAGCAACAGAAAGAAAGATTTTCTTTATTTTTTTTTTATTTTATATTTTTTAAGGCATACTTCTGTTTAGAAAACCCTGGAAAGAAATTGGAGGTTTTCCTGATTGTGGATGTTACCTAGGTTTTTCTGTTTTCCCCAGTTCTTAACATATATGTAGGCTACATTCCATTATGTTTAATTTTTCATTTCAGAGCAACCATTTAAAACAGATACAGAGTCTGTATCTGACAATATTCTGTTGTACCTCAAAATATCTCAGTTATATAATTATTATTTGGTAGCCAATCCTTGCAGCAGCCATTTCTGCATCAGAAAGAATCTTATAATCATGAAGAGTAGATTAAAAAAAATACAGAACCCACCTCCAGAGGAATACAATCAGCAATGTTCAAAATAAAATACAAACAGAAATTGGAACTGTTCTCAACTAGTATTTAGCTTCAAGTTTTCTTTCTCATCTTTTGTCTATATTTTTCTAGCTATACTAACTTTTCTAACAAAATATGGTTCAAGGACATATGCTTCACTTATGTCCTTGGACTGTTGCAGCCACAAGCAGTCACAGTAAAATTAGATATAACCACATATATAATGAATTTACCTCATTTGTCAGTGCATTGTAACAAGTGTACCAAACTATAATTAAATTCTACATTTTCTGCCATTACGGATTTTCAGTATGCGGGCAGGACTCTCTAAAGTTGAAAGGATACCCAGAAGTTTAATTCCCATAATTTCTGAAGATACAAAACCCCTGGGAGGTATTGCCCCTGGGATGCAAGCCAGCTAGCCTTGTGCAGCAGTAATGGAAAAGCCCTGTCACTGTCCCACTATCATGGGAAAGTTTAGCAACAAACTTTCTGCTTTCACCTCTAAACCAAACTCTCTCCTACTGTAGGCAGTACTACTCTGTGAGCTGAATTGATTTGATAAAAATAGACACCATATTTTCAAAACTTTCAGTCTTCTCATTCAGATTTCATTCAGACTAATGATAGTTGCCCATTGCTGAGTTGAAAAGACTTTGTTTTTCCTTGTCTGTTAGAGTTGCTTGTTTACTGTTTTATCAAAATGGAATGAATGAGACATTATAGAAGAAAACTGTCACAGTAGAGTCATTTAATGTTGTTATCAATACATCATTTTTCCCCATTTGATTACAAAATTCCAGTTATTGAACTTTATTTAACATGTTTAGCAATAAATTTTGGAATACGTACAGTTTGCTGAGATTATCATAAAAACTACAGAAAATGCATTTTAAATGATTCCTAACTGGGGAGAAATGGCAATAAAATTAAACTCAGATTATGTGAGCTTAGCATGAACAGATGAGTTTCGCAGCTTTCATCTCTCCACTGCACTTTCCAATTCCCTTTCAGTGTTTTAACAAATGTAAAATGGAAGTGTTTGGAGTTGTGAAAGTCATTTTCTGTTTTTTGCAGGAAAAAAAAAAAAAGTGAGGCAAGGTAAGGTAAGGTAGGGTAGGAAAAAGGAAAAAGGAAAACTAAAGGAAGACAGTTATTATGCCTAAAAATACAGAAAGCGAAAAGTGTGTTTTTGGCATTAGAAATTAGATTATATTGACCTTTGTCAATTACATATCTATCTCAATATCTCATGTAATTTTTATTGAGTTCTTGACCAGGATTGTCTTGCAAAAATCCATTCATTTCCATGGAAACAGTCAAATACCTTGACAATATAGTCTTATCTTTCAGCAATGAAGTTATCTAGTGTCCATAAATAATTTTTGCTTGTTGGTAACCTTTAAAGGCAAAAAGTAAAATTCTCCCAAACTGAGATAAGTAAAAGACTATTCATAAAACATTATTACAATACTTGTGTCTCAAAACCTAAGACACTTCAGTTTGTTTAGTCATATCTGAATAGATTAACTTGGATCTTTAAAGCACAAAACTAAGAAAAAGATGGGGAGTATCTTCATTGCAGATGCTTTCTGCAGATGTTTCATGGCAGACTGCACCTTCAATGTACTCCCTGCAATGTACGGCAGCAAGGAATATTGGCAAACCTCAAGTCAGCAGCTTTTGCAACTTTCCAAAGACTGTAGAGCCAGGAAAGTCCAGGAAGGTACACATTAAGAAATAGAACTGCGACAACTGTTTACATTACAATTTCTTCATTAGCAGTTAGACTAATATTTAAAATCTGAAAACAGCAAGGCTTGAACTGAAACCTAAATTTGCCTGAAGTAAACCAGTAAAATTATTCCATTCTCTTATTAAATTAAATACAAAAGGATCCATAAAAGGATATAAAAATAAAGATAAAACCTTTTTTTATTTTATCTTTAATGAAATGTATCAAAGAGAAAAATAAAGATCTTGGTTGTTCCTAGAAATGTTTTTGTTCTTCTCAGTGTTTGCATTGCTATCTTTGAGACCAAGGTAAGGATCTTTTGCAGATTTTTTCACAGTGGCATATAAACATTGATTCTGTTTCATGTAGTTTTGTTCAGAAAAGGCAATAACTGCAATAATGCATTTGCCAAAAGATTTCCTCAAAAATACTTGCCATTAACAGTAATAAAGCAACAATAATAGCACCTAATAGTCCTCCAGAAAAACTGAAAATTTTGAAGTGTTTTTGAAACCATTGTGCAAGGATGCTTGCTTTCTTATCTGATACTCTTCTTAAAATATCTTCCGTAAGTATTCATTACTGCAGACTTTTCTTCACCTGCTCTTGAAAACTAGTAACAGCTCATTCTACAGCTTTGTTATCCAACTTCCTGTGAATGTTAACAGGAGAGATTTGCTAATCTTCAAAGCAAAATACTTTAAAGAAAATATTACTAAAGATTCCATCTTTTTAATGTTTGACATTAAAGAAACCTAAGTCCACTGCAACCAGTGATTTTTTCAGGATTAAAACAAAACTTCATATTTTAAATATTCATCACAAATTTCTTAATGCTTTTCTGAAAATTTTCAGAAAAATTTGACTGTAACTTTTTTTTTCCAAATTATGTAGGGATTACATGCTTTTAAGAGTATTTTGAAAATGACAGAGAGACTGAAAAGCATTTGCAGAGGGATTAAAAAAAAAAAAAAAAAAAAAAAAAGAGGTGGGGAGGAAGTGGGGAAAAAAAAAAAAAACAGAGAATGAGGGGTGTGGAGGGAGTCCAGAAGTATTAACTCTTTCAGTAAGGAAAAATAAGAACAGAACAAAGGCAAAACAAAAGCTTACCTTGATAGTGTTAAATAGATGCTCTCCCACCCTCACAGAAAGAAACTTATTTTGCAGATTCTCTTCAGTAATCTAAATCTTTCTTTGTTCCTTTTCATTTCCATTCCCATAACTGTTATAAGTAATGTAATTTTTATTGCATTAATAGTTTAAGAGACTAGTCAAAAATAGAAAAATGAAATAAAGAACAAAAAAGAGAAAATCCTATGCCGAAGAAATAGACTCATTTGAAGGTGATTTGAATTCAAAATTGACTTTAACATTTTCTGTGATTAAACCACTGTAACCACATTACTCATGAAAACAATTGGAAACAGATTTTTAAAAAGAGCTACACTGGAATAAGTAAACTGTCTGATTTGTCTTGATTTTTGGGTAAACCTTAATTCCATATCCACACACAGATCAGGAAATCAACAAGCACAGTTACAGTCAGAGCAAGTCATTGCTGGCAGAAAATTAAGTATTAAAATTAAGTATTTTTTAAACTATTACTTTTGATGCATTAATTCTACATTTCACTCTGTATTAAAGTGATTACAATGGTGTCTGAAAGGAAATAAAATTATGGTTAATCTATTTATTAAATGGAAGAATATATTTTCATATCCAAAAAGGTAAATAGAACAGTAAGCCATTGCAAAAAAGGGCTTTGGGTAAGCTGTTTTCATCTCAGCTCCATATTTTACAAGTTAGAGAAATCTGCCACTATAAATGTTTAAGCAGAAATCACTAATGTAGTTTGAGATGAGGATTTAAGAGCTTCATATCATTTTATGTAATGCTTTCAAATGAGTGCCTGCCATAAAATGATGAGTAGTGAGTACTTCCAAATTACTATTAAAATTGCCTGAAAGCAAATCAAACACGGTTGGTGCCAGAAAAGTATGACGTATAACGCAAGTAATCACTGTTTTTTTCTCTTTACTTTCTTTTTTCTTTTTGAGCATACTGTTCCTATCATAAATATTTATTCCACTTTGAACAAAAATACATTATTTGAGTTTTTATTATTTTCCTTTCTCACAGGCAATTCTTCTCTCTCTTTCTCTTTCCTATCTTTGCTACAGACAAAGACCTAGTATAGGTAGTCATTTACCCGAGGAAATAGGTGTCAGTACCTCCCATGACTGTGATAAGTTCATTGCAAATTTGTGAGGTACCACCAAGTTCCTGATGGGATCCTTTTAATTCAGTTTAATGATTAAATAAAACGCTTAAAGTCTCTGAGGCTTATGAAACTTCTATATTGAATGGTCAATGTGATTTAGAGTATATGTATTAGCATTGTATAGAATGGTTACAACAATGTGTAGCATTGTTTTTTTGTTAACTGCAATAAGAATTCTCAAATATTTCCAAATTAGAGTATCATAGCACAAAATCAGCAGATTTTTTTGTTCATTTATATTTTCCTACAGTCTTTCTTTTTTTGAACTGAATCTTGGGTATGGCTTTAAAAATGCTAATTTAAGCACAGAAATGAAGTTGTTAACACTGCTTAGAAATCTATTAAAATAATAATATTATGCTAATCTCAGTAAAAT
Organism: Tinamus guttatus; assembly: GCF_059628265.1. Lineage (NCBI taxonomy): Eukaryota > Metazoa > Chordata > Aves > Tinamiformes > Tinamidae > Tinamus > Tinamus guttatus. The sequence continues at coordinate 91,852 of NW_028288810.1, read as the reverse complement.
GTAAACTTCAGTTGATAAGGCACGATAATTGTTTTTCAGCATTTCAGAGTCAAGTGTGGGTTTTATCCACCAGGACATCACTATACATTTCATGTGAACATTTCAGTATAATTAAGCCCAATATTAATTTATTCATATCTATTTCAGACTGTTCATTTCCTCAGGTGTATTTTCATGAATAAGGATTTCGCACATCAGTGAAAGAGGTTTAGATTTCCATTTACTCTATGTCCTTCTGCGCACCGTAAATTATGTGGAAAAAATCAGGGTATGTGACTTTACCTTTCAAAGACTTTCAAGGACTTGAAAAATATGGACAATTCATTATGCAATATATTCAAAATGCTTATATCACTTTCTCCTAAAAAAGTCGTTGTGGCAATTTAAATACTGATTTCATGTTTAGAAGCAACACTTTTTCACATGCTAAGCTGGAACAGTTCTTTTAACCAATACCAAATATTAAAAGACATCCAAAAAAAAGAGTACTACAAAATGAGATACTCGCATTGCTTCTTGTGGCCCTTACAATGCAGCAGATACAGCAATACATTTCCCCTTTTAGAACAGCTAAGACAATTTTACAAGCAAGATTTGTATTTCTCAAGCAAATGCAGGCCATGTCCCAGGTCTACCTGTTTTGTCAACAGCATTGCATGACTGTGAAGCTGTTGGTTAACAATAACACCCAGATGCACTTCTGTACTATAAATGCCTTTACAGTCACTTTCCTTTCCATTACCTTTCCACATTACCATTCTTCCAAGCAGAACCTTTTGAATCTTTTTACAATGGGTGTTTTCAGAATATTTTCTCTCTCTGATCGAGTTTGGCTTTGAGTATTATTCCTGCCTGATTCTGTAACATGTGTTTTCAGCTCCTCAGTCCTTAGCATCATCTGCAGTTTTGAGCATGCTCAATTCAGCCATTCAAGTCATGATGAGAATATTAAATGGAATATGGTCATTTGTCAGAATACATGCTAAACCTCTGAAAGACCCACCTGACAACAAGCTGAGCAATATAACCAGGACTCTGTTAATTATTTACTGCTATGCTATTGAAAGTCATGAGTTAAGACATATAGACTATACCTATTGAAAACCTTTTGTGCCTTAAGAAAAGCTGCAATTGCCTTCCACCAAAGATAATTTGAGAATCTATCAAACGGATTTCTCTTATAATATTAGGGTCTTTTAAACTGTAACTTACAGGAAATGAGGGATCTAGCTTCTTTATGTCCTCTAAAGCGAAGATCCCAAAGACTGGCTAGAAACCTGTTAAATTGTTTAGCTGTTTTAGTACATTTGGTGATTTTGTTCATGTCAGCTTATATGTCACTAGTGTGATAAGTAAAGAAGAAGACAAAGGAATAAAGACACTGACCACTGCTTTTTTCCACAGGTCAGGAAGAAAACAGGCATCATTGTCGACTCAAAAAAAAAATGAATCAATTTTAGAAAGCTTACATGAGGTTCCATTAGGATCATTATTTTTAGTTCTGCTGTAGTATAAATTAATAATATAGATAAACAAACATTAAAATACATTGAATAAAATTATGTTGAAATATATGCTGAAAATAAAGGATTTTTTATTCTTATGTTTTTATTAATGTTTCCATTTTTTTGTGAATTATCTAGGTAATATACATTCTTCAATGTTCATTAAAGTTTTGTCTAATGAAAACACAAAACCTGTTTGGTCTTAAAAAATTAAGACTTTTTTTTTTTCTTCTTTCTTTCTTTTCTGTGTTAATTATATCTTCACAAAAGTAATTAATCTCTAATGTCTCTTTTGCCTTTCACTGGATCTCTCTTCCATTTACTTTTGAAAATAACATCGCATAACTTTTAGAAACAAAAGTGGGGAATGTAGAACTTGTAACTACACTTGCTATCTCCCTGGCTGAACCCCTCAGCTGTCAGGTTGCACATGGTTTTGTTCCTTGGCTTCAAATTCTGCAGTCCCTCTGCTAACAGGTTTGACCAGAAGTATCATACGCTCTCTGTCAGAAAGGAGGATTTCTTACTGAGAAGGTATAAATGTCCCATCCTTTTCTAGTCAACAAGGTTAGTAGAATATTGAATATTACTTAGCATTAACAACTAGAAAAAGAAAAAAAAAAAAAAAAAAAAGATGTTCTCTACATGTTTGTCTAATTGCCCTGTCAATTCCAGTAATAGGCTGTCTTGCCTTGCTGTTACAATTAACCTCATGTGACTGAATTTCTTTCCAACACTCAGTGATCAGACTGAATAGACTCTCAGGGATGCTTTTTCTGGGGAGTGATAGTCATTTTTTTTTCCCAGTTCATCTTCTGACTTGCCCTAAATGTGCTTTATTTCTTTTTAAAAACCAATTCAGTAAGTACCACAGGAAAATAAGCCATAAACTGAAGCTTAAATCTCTTATATGACAAACTCGGCCTGCTCATTGCATCACTTTCTGCCTGTTTTTCTAACAGTTCTTACAGAGTTTTTACAGTTTAAAATCAGCCAAATAAGTCAGGTCTATCTACAGTAGTCAGCCTCCTCACCAGACTTGCTTCAAGATACCTCCATTTCTGTTGCAGCTGTTACTATATTCTTTTTAATACCAAGGGCTTAGGGAGATTAATTTAATCAAAGGTAGCATTAACCCTTTTGTCATTGTGCTAGATTCCCAAGACTGAAAAATGCAGCTATCATGGCTGTACCTGCATTTCCCCTAGCTTTCAAGCTGGAAGGCGGCTCTTCTAAAAGTCATGCATTTTTTTCTGGGTCAGTTCTTACAGCAAATACCAGATCTAGTTTTTTTAGGGGGATTTTGTTCGTTTGTATGTCTTGGGGTTTTTTGTTTGTTGTTGATGGTGGTTTTCCCCCTATGAAATATCACCTTCTGTGAATTTACACTCTTCCCTGAAACCATTCCCTAAAATGTTTTCAATGTTAGGAAGACTAGCTGTTTCCAAATCCCAGTCTTCTCCCCATCACTGAAATTTCTAATGTGCAGCAGGCTAGAGCAGAGATACCATCTGTGGTAGGTGCACTCCAGCTTCCTCCCTTGCTAGAAATCAGTAAAACAAATAATTAGTGCCTGCAAGCAGCACCGAGGTACCCCAGCGCTACAGTCCATGTGACCTGTGCTTAAACTACTGGTACTCAGTCCTTCTCATGCATGTGCACAGAGGATTATAAGACCCTTACAATGTGTGAAATGGATGTGAATGAGAATATAGGGCAGACTGCACTGGTGGCGAACATGAACCCTCAATCCTCCCTTTTCCCATTCTCATTCCTCTTGAAATTAGTTAGTCCTCCCTGCCTTTGGTTCCTGTCCCACACATCCAAGATTTTCAAACACAACATCTTAATTCAGAAATGGAAGTTAATTTTGTTTTTGAAATATAGCTCCAAATTGCATTAACAGTTTGTGGACTCCTGCTAGAATTAAAACCACTAGGAATTTCAAGAGGTTTCAAACCTCTTGTTTTCACAAGGTTTCCAGTTTAGTCTCCCAGTCTTAACTGTTAAAAGTTAAACTATTCGAAGGCTATGCTCTGAAAAGATTGTGCGTTCTTGTTGGCAGTCATTTCAATTTAGCTGAGCACTATACTGTTTAGCTGAACACTCTACTTCAAAGGGTTAGAAAAACTACATTTTATACTCTTAAATGGTCTCTTTTATTTGTTTCACTCACACTCTTTATCTTGCACGGACCAGGTTTACAGGATGATAATGATAGTGGTGGCATCTGTCGTCTTTATTCCATTTATGGTCTACCTAAAAATATTATAGAAACCAAGTCCCGGGGACTAAAGTGATGTCATTATTCAAGTGGAATAAATCCTGACACAGTGGAACACAGCAGTCCAGTCTTCAATGCCTCTTTCTTGGAAAGAAGAATGAATGATATTCCCTTTTTAAAAATTCACTTTTTATGTGAAAGCAATTTTATCAGGAGGGGAAAAATTGCCTGTGGTATCCCTTCCATGAAGCTTGGTAACAGCATCTGCTCATGATGATTTATTTTGTTTTTCTTGTTGTTGTCTTGTCTTGTTTTAACTACCAATATACATAAATGTATGATGGGGTTGCTTCTTACCATTGAACTGGAGCTGAAATGTGCAGCTTGCATTTTTGTGTTACAAAGAAAAAGAACTTTGGATTAACAGGAAATTTGGAGATACTTGTTTAAATTACTGTTTTATATTCAATAGTGTGAATTAAAGGTTGCAAGGAAATCCTCACTGAAAGCTCTTTCGAAATATCATTTAATATTTAGTGACTCATGTGATTGAGCAGTGGCTTTTATTCAGCCATTTGTTTTTGGTCACTAAGACGTTGTACATATAACCCACACTATAGTGAATGGCAATTTTTTTATGTTTTAAAGTCCAGATTCAGTCCAGGACACAGCATTTTAGGGTTGGGGGAGAGGTATTTGGAATTTTTCCTTTCTACTCTCAGCAAAAGTGAAAATATGGCATCAGTCTAATATTAACATGGAGATATTTAACAAAACTCAAAAAATAATAATTCAAATTTTTTATTTATTCTTACTCATTATTAGTAGAATGAAGTTTACACACAAACTGATGTTCAGTGAAGGTCTAGAAGCTTGAACAAAGTGTAAAAAGAAACATTTATAAATAAAACAAACAAAATAGATCATTACTGCATTAATTGAAAACCATCAGGCTTTCTTCTTTTTTGTTTTTTTTTTTTTTATTTTCCACTTGTTTTCCATTCTAATTTAGTGAGAAGAATGGATATTGATAGTGATATTGGAGGCACTCAATAAAAATAGAGACTGTGTAATATATCTTGGGTTTTGTTTTATTAGTTTTTACTCCTTTTTTAGCAGAATATTCATATTTTTTCAAAAATCAAAATTGCCCTAGGTTTTAATCCAAGGAGTTCACATAACTAATTCTCAAACTCAGCCATACATGATGTATCATATACATCGTGTATTCCATTATGTATTCCATACATGAGCAGCTGAAAACTCACAATAAGACTTAACAAGCTTTAAAGATTCATCAGTGACAAGTTATTCCTCCATATTTTATTAACATCAGCCCAGAAATGAGATGTGTTTTGAACTCCTTGTGCTCTCTCAACTGCAAAACCAAATTTACAAGAATTAGGAGAACCACTAGATAAAAAAGCAATGCAATGAATGTTAAAAATAGCTCCTACATGTATTTTTGTATGGAGGCTGATATAACATTGCACAAGTAACTTTTTTTTTTTTTTCTCATTTGCTGACATTTTAGCACTTTGTAACTGAAATTGAAGTTTGGTGTATAACTGCGTGCACACATGTAAGATTATTTTTTTGCAACATATAAAATATCTTATTGTCACAAATTGCAACAGCCATTAGGCACCAGTTTCCAGTCCTGCTAAAAATGAACATGAACAATGGTGCATCTCAGCACTAACACAATTTGAGTGTATCAGATTTTATTTCCAAGTTTTATCATATCGAGTTAATACAATATCACAAATAGATCTTTGTTTTACCTAACAGGAAGAGTTCTGATATGATTATATCTTCAGTTTGTGTTAGTGAAAGCATATGATTTCAGAAATCTGATTAACTTATTTTATATGAAAGCAAAATGCTAATGTGAAAATCCAAAAATGGATATGACTGAATTGCCTGAAAAGACTAGGTTTAGTCTTTCATTCCCTTTATCCCCTGAAGTGGAAAAAAAAAAAAAAAAAAAAAAGCCTACATATACTACATATAGATCTTATCAGAAGATATCAAAAGATTCAAAAGATTCAGTATCCCAAAGGCCTGAATCTGGCTCTTACATTCATTATTTTAAATATATATATATATTTATTCTTCACAGATTAAGACAAAATTTTCCACGCGCAATTTAGGAACAAAAAGTATAGCCAGCATAATAATTTTTAAGAATCATATTATTCAGTTTATAGGAATGCTTATCAGCTGGTTCACAGTCCAGTTTGACATTAGGATAGAAAGTAATGCTTATGACTGACAGGCTACTGCTAAAGTTTTATTAGAATGGCAAACAAAGCTTAAATGCACTGATGTTTGGACTCAAGTGACATTCAGAAGGAAAGGTAATAATGCAAGACAGGTATATTCTTGATACTTTAACACTCCTGCCATTCCTAAACATTACTACAGGATCACATTCCCAGAATGCTTCAAGAGTGAAGAAAAATACAATGCTTTTTTTTTTTTTTTAAATGTACTTTTACTTGAGCTTTAAAATACATACTTTGGCTAATCCATAGCCTTTAAGAAGATCTATGATTGTCCTTAAATGAAAAGCCCATCTGCTGGAAGTATTTCAATGTGTAAAATCAAAAAGGCTTTGCTGAAAAATGTTTCCTACCGATCAAACCTATTATTGTTATTGTTGTTGTTATTATTATTATTATTATTATTATTATTATTATTTTAAAGTGAAAGTTCAGCAGAGAGAAAGCTGCAAGCTTTGCCAATATTCTGGGGGCAGCTATCAAGATTTATGCATATATTGTGGAATTTATTACAACAGAAAAGGCTATAATTTCATGCAGATTTTCAGGAAGTCTTAGGAAAGTAGTGCTGTAGAACGTAGTTCTTCATGACGAATTCTAGGGGAAATGCTGAATTGTAAGAACAAAAGCCAAGTAGGTCTGCATTCTGTGGGCTTGTTTCAAGAATTTGCCATCTGTCTGAGACAAGTTAAGGGTTTAACAACCAAAAGGCATTAGTATCAAATACCTCTACTGGTGCCGCCTCAAGCAGAATTTAAGCCAAAGGCCTCTTTTGGTCAACCTATGTACACCTAAAATTACTCCATAAGAACCTATGTGGTGTTCTGTTTCTTTCATAGAATCATAGAATCGTTAAGGTTGGAAGGGATGTCTAGAGATCATCTAGTCCAACCTCCCTGCACACACAGGGTCACCTAGAGCACGTGGCCTTTCTTTTTCTTTAAAATAATCTGGGGTCTGCCCATAACAAGTAAGAGAAAAGTAGACATTTACAAAGAAAAGATAGGAAAAGAAAACAAGGAGATCCAAATCCAGCATCATGATTCCACTCACAGTGAAATTTAAGCACAGACGTGTCCTCATTTTACTCATGTGAAACAGTACAGTTTCTCTGACATACTCTTTCATGCTCTTTTTTTCACTAACACTGTCAGAGACTTCATCCGACAGATGTCTTTGTTGGAGGAATTCTGGTGATATAATCCCTCTTTGATTAAATAGAGAGTGACTAAAATAGCAAAGGTATTACTTTACTCATGCTCCATTCAATGAGTATTTACTCAATACAATACTCATGTATTACTAGCAACTATTGTTAAAGAACTCTATAACAGAATATGTGTGTCTGCCCACTTCTATATTATATTTCTGTTAAATAAGACTTTGAATTTATGAATATCATGCTCGATGTCTGAGACTCATTGTGAATTTGAATCTTAGCCTGTGTGCTTGCTAATGCTGTTCTTTCACTCATGCTTCAAATAATGTCTCAGAAAGCAATTAAATACATTTCTGTTGCACTTCTCTAAGACTTTAATACTCAAAGTTGCTGCAGGAGCTGTAGCCATGATGTAATATTAGTAGTGAAAGCAAATCTTAATAGAACTGGCTTCCTGCTGAGTGTGAACACTATGAAATATTTTGGTATGATCGTAGTGGAGTTGTAACCTGTTGATACAATAGTATTTCAGAAAAGACAATTCTCATCCATCACAGTTTGTCCAGACACTTGTATTTTCTTAATGCATTGTACCTACAAACAATATGGTATGTTAAAGTCTCTGTAAATCAGAGAGAGAGTTGAGCTCACCGAAGAAATAGTAAAATCTTCCCCATTAAACAATTTGATAGACTTCACGTTGCATGTAGCATTTTGAAATTTTCCAGGCTTTATTTTCAGGTCTTGCAGGTAGAAAAGAGGTTGTACTTATGAACTGGAATCCAGTGTCAAAACCAGATCTATGCAAGTAGCAGAAATACTGCATGATAAATGTACCATGTATTAAACATGTATAAATGTATCAAATACTCAATGCCCTTGACATTTTAAAAATGATCTAAAATGTAAAATGCTTTCACAAACAAATAGATTTACCATTATCAACCTTAGAAGAGGAAATTTAAAAAAATAAATGTACATCAAAAATAATAAAGAGTCAAGAAATTTTTGTTTTTTGGGAAAAGATACCAGTTTATAACAGACAGTACCTTCTAGCCTAAGGGAGATATCCTGTAGATTTTGGGAAACTCCTTTCTATAAATTAGTATTTTTAATTTTAATTTTAATATTTTAACAGTATTAAATTCCTCTGACATCTCTGACGTGGCTCTGAGACAAAAATATTCTCTTAAAAATTCATTCGTGAATCTTGGTGCCAAGCCTTGAAAAATGAACACATGTTTGAATTCACCTCTTCTTTCGTAAGGCAATCCTGTGTAAACAAGACCTTACAGCTCTTCTCAAATGAGTGTTTCAGAGACTCATGTTCTCTGCTTGCTTAGTGTTCCTTGATTTTTTCACCTCACTCATCAGCTTCAATTTCCCTAAAATAGCACTTTAAACCTCTACTTCTGTGTTTTTTGAGAGTCCTGTTTGTTCATTTGTTTTTATGCTGCTGTTGCTTCTGTCAATTTTATTTCCATAATGACAAGATTTTCTAAATGATTTTGAACATTGATGCTTTCACATTTGCTTTAAAATATTTCCAAGATCCTGGACCTTTTCCTGCTTTGTTACAACACTGAGCTAAGAGTTACTATTGTGGGGAGTTTGAATGCTATAAATTATATTTCACCTTTTTAGATTTAACAAGACTTTTCAACTATTGATTGATTCTTCCACAGTAGTCACAGGTATTTGTATCCACTTCTTCTATATATCACATTGAACCAAAAACGTATATTTAGGCAAATGAGGGCATGAAGCAAGGTCCATCTAGGGAGTTGTCAAGGGTGAGGCGGTCAAGTCCATGCTTTAAGATTGCTCCCGCTAAGGAGAAAAGGAGCACATGGAAGAAGCGGTGTGTGATGGTCATGGGTGGCTCCCTACTGCAGGGCATGAAGGCACCAATCTGCACACCCGACCCCTTGTCCAGAGAGGTCTGTTACCTGCCAGGGTTAGAGGGATGTAACAGAAAGACTCCCGAGACTTCTTCAGATGTCTGACAATTACACTTTGCTGCTCTGCCATGTGGGTGCTAATGACACCATGAGAAAACTGAACAACCTCAAATGAGATTTCAGAGCACAGCAGGCAGGGATGGCAGTCAGTGGTCTGGGAGCTCAGGTTGTGTTCTCCTCAATCCTGTCAGTGAAGAGAATGGATATGAGGAAGAAAGATATTGCAGCTGGCTGCGCTGCTGGTCTTGGCAACAGGGTTTTGCTTTCTATGACCATGGGACATTGTTTAAAGACCAATACATAGTGGGGAAAGATGAGAGCCACCTCAGCAAGAGAAGTTAGCGTGTCTTTGCCAAGAGGTTGGCCAGCCTGGTTAGGAGGGCTTTAAACTAAGCAAGAAGCAGGAGCGTATAAGTGGGGAACTGAATATAAGATATAGTTATAAAGGATCCTCTTTCATCCCTCCCAAGAAACCTGAAGGCTTGATTACTGAGATGCCTGTATACCAATACAGGCAGCATGGGGAATAAACACAAGGAACTGGAGATCTGTGTGAGATCTCATCACAATTACAGAGATGATGGGATAGCTCACATGACTGGAATGCTCTCATGGATGGCTCTGTACTTTTTAGGAAGGACAGGCTAGGAAGGTGAGGTGGTAGAGTTGCTCTTTATGTGAGAGAGCAGCAGGAATGAATGGAGCTCAGCCTGGTGGTGGATGATGAGTGACTTGAGAGCTTGTGGGTAAGGATTACAGGGCAGGCTAACCTGAAAGACACTGTGGTGGGTGTTTGCTACAGACCACCTGATCAGGATGAGGAAGCTGATGAGGCCTTTACAGACTGTTGGAAGTAGGCTCACAGTCACAGTCTCTTGGTGGACTTCAACCACGCTGATATCAGCTGGAAAGATGACACAGTTAGACACAAACAGCCCCGGAGGTTCCTGCAGAGCATTGATAATAACTTTTTGACACATGCTGTGGAGGAGCAAACAAGGAAAGGTGAGCTACCAGACCTGGTACTAGCAAACAGAGAGGAACTTGTTGGACATGTAAAGGTAGGGGGTAGCCTTGGCTGCAGTGATCATGAGTTGATGGAGTTCAGGATCCAGCCAGGAGGAAAGTAGGGCTATTCCTTACATGGTTGAAGAGAAACCTTGCAACCATGGTCTTCAGAAGGGCCAACTTTGGCATTTTCAGAGAGCTACTTCAAAGAATCCCATGGGCTAGGGCCCTAGAAGGACAGGGGAGCGAGGGCCAATAGAGCTAGTAAGTATTCAAGCAGCACCTCCTCCATGCTCAGGATCCCTATGAGTAAGAAGTCAGGTGCTCCTGGCAAAGCTCAAACAGAAAAAGGCAGTACACAGAAAGTGGAAAAAAGGACAGACCCCTTGGGATGAACATAGGAATGTTGTCAGGGAATGCAGAGATTTGACAAGGAAGACTAAGGTTCATTTGGAATTAAATGTTAAAGATGTTAAAGACAACAAGAAGAGCTTTTTCAAATATATCAATGGCAAAAGGAAGTTTAGGGAGAACATTGATCTGCTGGTGAATGAGGTGGGTGCCCTGGTTACGAACAACACAGGAAAAATAACATTACTGAATGCCTTCTCTGCTTCAATGTTTACCAAGGGCAGCCCTCTGGAATACCAGACCCTAGAGACAAGAGAAGAAGCCTGGTAAGAAGAAGACTTGCCCTGTGTAGAGGAAGATTGGGTCAGAAAGCACTTAGGGAAACCTGATAGGAATCCATGGTCCCTGATGGGCTGCACCCAAGAGTACTGCATGAGCTGATGGATTTTATTGCTAAGACATTCAAACGTCCTGGATGTTGTCTCTAAGCACAAGGAGGTCAAGAAGGTGCTCAGGAGTAGTCAGTATGGATTAATCATGCTTAACCAGCCTGACAGCCTTCTAAGATGGCTTTCAGGGGTAGATGAGTCCCTGAGTAGATGAGGGGAGAGCAGTGGGTGTCATCTCTCTTGGCTTCACCAAGGCTTTTGACACATTCCCTTACAATATCCTCTTGAGCAAGCTCCAGAAGTAGACAGTGAGATGGATTGAGAACTGACTGCATGTCAGACCTCGGAGGGTTGTGATCAGTGGTGCAGGGTCTAGTTGGAGGCCTGTAGTTAGCGGTGTCCTCCAGGGGACAGTCTTTGGTCCAGGCCTGTTCAATTTATTTATCAATGACCTGCCTGAAGAGATGGAGTCCTCCCTCAGCAAGTTTGCTGATGATACCAAACTGGACACAGTAGCTGATACCCTAGAGGACTGTGCTGCCATCCAGAGGGACCTGGACAGACTGGACGACTGGGCTGGAGAGAACCTAGTGAAGTTCAACAAGGTCAAGAGTAAGCTGCTGCACCTGGGGAGTACAGGCTAAGGACTGACCTTCTGGAGAGCAGCACTGCAGAGAAGGGTCTGGGCATCATGGTGGATGACAAATAGGCCATGAGGCAGCGGTGTGCCCTTGTGGCCAAGAAAGTCAATGGTATCCTGGAGTGCATTAAGAAAAGTGTTTCTGCAGCAGATTGAAGGAGGTGATCTTGCCCCTCTACTCAGCCATGGTGAGGCCACATCTGGAGTACTGTGTCCAATTCTGGGCTCCCCAGTACATGAGGGACATGGAACTACTGGAGAGAGTCCAGCACATGGCTACAAGGATGATCAGGGTTCTCGAACATTTGCTCTATGAGGAGAGGCTGAGAGAGCTGAGCCTGTTTAGCCTGAAGAAGAGAGGTCTGAGAGAGGACCTGATCAGTGTATATAAATACCTTAAGGGAGGGAGTGACGAGGATGGCGTCAGCCTCTTTTCACTGGTGGCAAGTAATAGAAAAAGAGGAAACGGCCACAACCTGAAGCATCAAAAGTTCCACAGGAACTTAAGGGAAAAATTCTTAACAGTGAGGGTGACAGAGCACTGGAACAGGTTGCCAAGAGTGGTTGTGGAATCTCCTCTGGAGATATTCACAACCCACTTAGATGCAATTCAAACCTGCACCACATGCGCTAGGTGACCCTGTGTGTGCAAGGGCAGGGTTGGACTAGATGATCTCTAAAGGTCCCTTACGACCTTAATGATTTTATAATTTTATGGTTTTATGATCTGTGTGGTTTGCATTTCAGCCTTTGAAATATTTATTATTATTATTTTACTTCTTGTTGATATTTCAGCAGAATTCAAACTAAAAGTGAGTCTTAATCTCCTATATTTTAGTGAGCCTTCTATTTTTTCCCCCAGTTTTTGTTTACTTTTTTCAGTTTGACAACAATGAATTTAGGACTGACAGTGTCCTAAAATTCAGGCTTACAATGACGAATGTTTATTACAAGAAATAAATGAGGGTAGTGCCATGGATACTTCCTTCTCTTTTCTTGTCTGTTTTTATTTAGAATAGATACTATCCACCTAAGTAACTTGGCCAAAAGATACGAACACTTAAAAGCACTCATCTTAAATAACATTCAATTTCAGTATTCTCTGCCTGTCAGAGTCCCATTATTTTAGAAGAGCTAAATAGCCAGGGAAGAATAAATATTTCTGTTGTTTTTAAAGTTCTAAGTACATTTTAGTTCATGAGCTTTCAAGAAATATTTAAAAATGATAATAATCTTTTATACCAATATCTGGTTGATAGAAAATATTGTCAACTGTTTATCTATAAGTAGTTATCTCAACTCTTTACAATAATATAATAATGCTGTTTTTCTTGTCTTTAAGATCCCAGCCTTGCAAGACTTATCTGCTCATTCATTCAGTACTATATTGCCATCAAGACACTGAGGGTCTTGATTCCAAGTATCCTTAAGACTGGGACCGCCTATATATCCAGTTTCCTCTATTTCTTTTAATTTAATTTGTCCTAGGTTCACAGTGACCTTCCTGTGATCCAAAGCACATTTTCGGGAAATATACTACAATTACTGCCATATTGCCGGTAAGAAAGGGAGTCCTTCCCAGGCTACTCTTTCCAGTGTTGATCCAAAATGCCTCTAATCAGTTTATTGCCCTTTAGTGCCCCACAGTTCACAGGATCCAATTGTGCCTTCATTATAATGACAATGCTCTAGAAGGAGACCTTAGATTTTTTCTTTTTTCATCTTTGAGCAAGTTGGTTTATCCAAGTAAATATTCCTTACTATCATTTTGCCAAAGCAACTGTTCTTCCTAAATGTATTCACTGTCATTCTCTTGTCCTACAGAAAAAAAAAATATTTATATGTATATTCTTAATCGCATACTAACTATCTATGTTTCTTTAAGACAGTGGTGGTCTAGCACAACAGTCAGCCCCTCTTACTTAACAAAAAATACTGGCAGAAACTTCTGCTCCCTGGGCTCTGTGTCAGACATTCTGGCATGATTCCAAGTAACTCTGTCTCTGTTACCCAGTGACAGTCAGGGCTACCCTGAAGACCCAGGTTTCAGCCCAGAGGGTTTTCAGAAATTATATATCACATCAGCTATACCACCCTGGCTTGCAAATTTTGATTGCCAATGGAAAACTCACCTCTTCCATATGAAATATCCCTTGTAAAATTAAAAGAGTCGGATTTTCAAATATATTTAAAATATATTTTTCATTAAACATAGCTACAATTTACACTGATGGAGTAATGAATCACTCAGTGCAAGCCATGGAGTTTGATGCCTCTATCTACTTTATGTCCATGAAGCAGAATTCTTACCCAAAACTGCAATGTGAACAGTTCTGATTGTCTGTATATGCTATAGGCAGGTCATAGTGAGCCCAGCTTTCTCAGGTGGCAAACACTGACTGATTTTCCTGATACTAAGCAGTTTGAAAAGGGCAGAGTTGAACTGCAGTTGTTTTCTAGATTTAATATTTGGTTCTACTTACACTTTATACTATAAACTGTTAGAATATACTCACCTGCAAAGTGACTGTATGTTTTCCTTAAAAAAAAAACCAAAAGGTATTGTAATACATGAGAAAGCGGCCAAGGCTGCTTTATGAGGAAGAACTACTATGAATCTGAATTCACCATGAGACCCATGAAACTGTTTGGTATTCTATGCTTACTTCCCACGCAAGATAGACTCTAATCTTTCCATTTTCAAGTAATAACTTATTATTTGATTTTCCTCACACAAAGGAAAAGGATGTGAAATAACTAATAGCACATAGCAGAAATTCTGTCCATAACTGTTATCGGAGTACTGTTCTAATAAAATTTGTCTGTTCACTTGTGGTTTTATGACTACCTTGAAGCTGGTAGTAAACAAAGGGGAAAAATTCAATAGTCCATCGGCTCTTGAGGATAAATGCAAAATATAACAACTTCAGTCAAAAAAAAATCAGCTTTTTCAATAAAAGGAAGGAAGAAAGGTAAAGAGATGCTACGAGTGGGCAGGGAAGTGGAGGGATACTAGGACTCCAAGAATTCTAGTGTAACCAGCAGAATTTAAGAAAGACATAATTCACAGTTACAGGTACAAACAACATGGATCCATATTGCTACCAGTTATGGAATTTACAATCTTGTTAGAACTATGGGACAACACTGTTTCATAGAGAAAATAGTTTCTGATTAATTTTTTTTTTTTTTTTTTTTTTTTACCTAAGTAATGTTACATGAACTAAATATATTTAGAGACCAAATTTAATTACAACTATTAGTCTATCAACTATTAGTCTCTCTGGGATATGTATTTTTTCATATACAAATGGATTACTTTTCTTAAGAAAGATTTTGAGTGGAATGAACCCTTTTATTTTTTAATGACTGCTAGGTTTATATTTGGTGCTAAGAAGAAATTTATCCTCACCCGGCACAAACCTAAGCAAAACAAAACAAAATAAAACAGCAGTAATACTATTAAGTTACATTTCTAACTGTGGCACCAAGATGAATGCCAAAAAGCGGCTAGCAATGTAGGCAGATATGTGTTTCTGTGTTAAAAGAATGGTTTAAAGTGCAAGAATTTAGCAACCATCAAAAGCATTTGGAAGAAAGGCAGGGGATAATTACATAGTGGTTCTCTCCATCAACATTTCAAGTTACATAGCACTGTATTTATGGAAGAAAGGTTCCATGGTGGCAGTAATACTGCACTCCTACTTCACACTCTCACAGAGAATCATAACAGAATCACCACTTTTTGGTATTTCCCCACATACTTTCAGCTTCTTTATCTAGATGCAGAATTGAAAGACAGAGGTTTTAAGTTCCCATGCATCCTCAAGTCCTCTATTCAATATCTGCAGACTAGATGGTGATCTACCTTGATCAACTCTCTTTTTTTATATACATTTTTCCCTCTGTCAGGAAAAAGCCTAAATAATAGGTGTTTAGTTTGCTATATATATTTTTTTTAAAGTCCAACAGAAAAACATATTAATTCTTGAATTTCAGAGGGTTCGTATCCACCTCCTTACACTTTCTTGTTCTTTTATGCATTTTCTAATCAGTTCAATTGCTTAAAGATTCTTTTCATGAATGGCAAAATTCATGAAAGTTCTGGAGACCCTTATCCCCTCCCAACTCTGCATAAAAATATATATATATGTATATAAAAAAACAAATAGAAATATTTATGAGACTAGGTGTTATATTCTCTTGTAGAGCAAACAATTATCAGTAGATAAGAGACATAAAGTTCAAAATGTACAGAAAAAGTGATAAAAGACAACTCTGTTGGGAAGTTTCTTTAGATTTAAAATGTAATTGCACATTCAGTTGATCTACCAAGGGGCATTTGTTTTGTTTCAGGATGGTATATAGAAAGCCGTAGAGCATGGTCTGGTTGGGGGATTGGCAGAGGACAACTAAACAGGCATTTGGGCACAAGGTGCTTCTATCTCTGTCCAAGATAGGAGATGTTACAGAGAAATCTGAAACTGTAGGTGAAATCATTTTCTCCTTTAATAGTTTTATTTCTTCTTTAGTTATAAGAAGTTACTTTTTATACCGAGGAGCAAAGATATGAATTGCTACATTTGGTATCTTAGGCCTTGGCTCAGTTGACCTGAACTCAACTAATGTTACTGTCAACATGAATATCTGCTATAGCTCTGTGTAACTCCATGTAACTAAATAAACAAACTTGGTTCTCCTATCTTCCCTTGTTTACTTTTTTTTTTTTTTTTTCCTTTTTCCAGTTTTAGGTGGAGTTATACCGCCTACCATTGTGAAAGGATAAGATAGAAGAAATGAAGACCTAAGACAGGGAAGGCAAGGCAAGGCAAGGCAAGGCAAGGCAAGGCAAGGGAAGGCAGGGGAAGGCAAGGGAGAGAGGAGAACCAGAAATCCTCGCTTTTGGGAAGTGTGTCACTTCCCAAGCATAAAGTAGTATCTATAAAGAGCTTTTAATTAGGTGAAGAAATGAAACAAAATAAATTACAGGCCCAAACCAGGCCTGTAATCACTGAAATGGCAGCTCTCAGCTGTATTAAATCTCTTGTATGGCATTTCTTGTCTCCTGGCATTGAAACAAAAATTAGTCGAACATAGTTAAACATAGTTAAACAATGCTCATTTAGCAAGGTAAAATTTAAAAGATTAAGTAAATGGACATAAAAGTCTCCAAAATTCTATTTCTTCAGGGAAAAGTCTCTTTTTTATTATTATTATTTCTTCAGCTAACCTCCTGATGTCCTTTGAACAGCTTAGTTTCTGGATTTCCCTGTGTGAAATAAAGAAAAAAAATTGGTTGAAAATGTTCTTTATATTGTTCTTTACAGCTTAAAATTCATGTCGATCTGAAACCTAAGTATAGTTGAGACTATTATTCTATCTTAAGTGATAAATAATATTGAACTTATATGAAGTTTTTTAAGAACTATGTGAAGAATGGAGGGTTAATTATTCTTCTTTTACAAATGAAAACAAAACAAAATGAGAGGAAAGTTATTTGTTCCCCAGAGTTTCTCAACAAGACACTTGAATGGAAATTAAACACCATATTTCTAGAGTTCAGGTCACTACTCCATTCACATAATACACAGATTGGCATTTCTTCCTGACATGAATTTTAATCTTAGTGTTAAAAGAACAAAAAAAAGCAATCAAACAAAAAAATACAGATCTTAAAGTTGTTTTTTTATATATATTGACTACAGATATTTTCACTCCATTTCTACATCAAACCCACAATACTGATTATCATTTTTGAAAACCAGACCAAATTAGGAGAACTTTTTTCATGTTTTTCTATCTCCTTGTGGATTGCTATAATAATGAAAAACATCTACCTCCTGAGGCTGTTTGATACATTAGCATATTATCTGCTCAATGAGCTTGTTGTTACGAGGACATTCATTCTGGACATGAAGATAACGTGTTTGAATGATTAAGGTCATGAGACGTTATTTATGCAGACTCTTCCTTCAAACAGCCTGTGGAAGCTACTTTCTCCTGTTTTGTTTTCTTTGTTGATAGAGAAGTGGAAATAAATTCTCTGATTTTATAGTCTAAGGCACTAGTTTTGCCAAATGCTTTCTCTACCACTGTACAACACCAGCAAGTCATAAAGGAAGATATCTACCATCCCTAATAGGCTTGGTGTCCCATTTGTGAGTGCAAGTTACTCCTCACAGCTTGCCTAGAAGTTGCATGGTATTGGTAGGTGAATTCACCTTTTGGCTAAATATGACTTTTCTGGTATTAAGGGAGCAGCATGGGTTATCCCCGAGGAATTTTTTTAACATTTTTAATTCCATTTCCACTTACTGTTTTCCAAATGTTCTTATATATAAATATTTATAAAGATGCTGTAAAAATATTTAGGTTAATTTTACATTCTTCCTGGTATGTAATAAACTTAGTCTTTTTCTAAAATGTAATTGTTTTTGTAATGGGAGCATTTAACTTGTCCAGTTCTCTGGGATTCAGATGAATGAAGCCATGTGCTTTTGTCATTTTCAATTTTTGTAAGAAAATATTCCCTTTAACTACTCTGATAAATCCAATCATCCAAATCCAGTCATCCTTCATCTTCAGTTTCTTCTTTAATAGCTATAATTCTTAAGATGAACATCGTGACATGTTTTCCATGTTTTCAATTTTATTATCAAATACTGTAATCTTTCTGAATTGCTTGGAAGTATTTCTTGATAGAAGCCATACCAATCTTTCATAAAGCAGTCTCCTTTTATTATTTTTTCTCTTTTCTGAAGTTTTGGGAGAGTTTTTTATGTTCTCAAGAATAAAATATAAGAAATCTATGGTGATTTATGACAAATATTTGTACTGTAGGGAAAAATTCAAGGGTATTAGATTTTAAGGGAAGAAAAAAATCAGTTAGCCTCCTATGAGTTGACCTAGCATATTTTTGTCTGTGATACTGCAGTGCTTTTTCTTTGGAGTCCCTTATGTGTTACACATAAGAATTTCATTAACTGCTGGTGAACTGAAGGACCATTGTAGTACAATTTTTCTGCTTTCTAGGGCAGAAACAATTCTTTTAACTCATTCATCCAACTCCGTCTTAAAACCAGAAAATCAAGGAGGAAATGGGGTGGAAATAAAGAAACAACTTTTTGGAAGGTGTTACCAGATAGTCTGTCCTTTCCATTCAGACACTCAATCTGTTTTCCTTCTCCCATATTGCTGGCATCAGGATTCCTGCATACCTCACTTCAAGAATCATTCTCATCCCCAGCAAGCAGATTCTTCTTCAGTGTCTAGTTTGAAGTTTCAACACTAAAATGATATTAATCTACAGTGAGCAGTGATTCTTACATTAAGAGTAAAAGGAGTCTTCTCTATTTCCATAGTTTTAGACTTCTAACTTTGAGATAATCTAATTTTAAATCTATCTAAGATAAGGTGTATATTTAAATGCCTTTCAAAAGGTTTATGTTAACATGTCTGAATTTATAATTCAAACTCTCCAAATTATTTAAAAGATGTGAAAGCGTGCAGTCATGTTAGCTGCTTACTTAGCAAAGCTGAGTTACTTTTACCTGAGCTAGATTTTTTGGTATGGCAGTTACAGATTTTTTTTTATTATTACTTCTAAATCCAGGCTATCCAAGAAATATCTTGAGGCTTGTTCTACTTTTAGTTCTTTTCCCCTGTAATTACACTATAAAGAGCAGTGTCTGGTCACATGGAACAATGTCATAAAACAGTCTTGACAGTCACTTATAATCTGTTATTAAATTTAATAAAACTCTCAGTTTGAATGTTTTCCTGAACAAGTTATATAATATAGCATAGGTGCAATCATACTATATGGATGGTCTCCATCATAAAATATATCTCATCCTGCTTAAAAAAAAATACAAGTAATAAACATAACAGAACAAATAAGATCTTGCATTATCCTCCAACATCTGGAAGTTTTTGTCTTGAAAACTACTAACTCATATGAGACAAATAATTCAAAAGATTTCCAAGGTTATTCTCAGAAGTTGTTCATGACACCTGGGAATGCAGGCTTGAGATTTAAAAATTCAGAGTAGGCTCATTCTGAAAGGAAGCACTTTACAAAGTGAAAGAATTAATCCAAAAGAGAGATTCCTCATTATATCTTTAAGAGCTCCAGTTTCAAAGTTTCTAACGCTTAGCTGCTTCAAATCACACATGCTTATAGACATCAAAAATAGTCATGGTCTATAGATCTCTGATGGGATAATATGTATCAGGAATTTGTCACAAATACCAGTAGGATAGTTTTATTTATGCATCTAAAAATATAGTTCGATGTTCTCTTATGTGTGAATCTATACTGCCCATATTAAAACTAGTAATAAATGCATATACTTGTAATATGTCAGACATTGCAGTGCTATCACATAAATCAATATAGCTGCCTCATATTAAAGTCACCCTGAAATGCGTAAATAGTATTTTGGGCTCATTAACAAAGCATAAACTGTAAACAGTATTCTTCCAAATCCATGAAGAATATTTCTACTCATGAGTAACCTTTCAAAGATTACTCATGCAACCTTTGTAAACTATGTAAACTATGTTTAACTATGTAAAATTCAAATGGATAGAAAGTGAGATTTTCAGCTGTCATTTATTTATCAAAATCTGTTGAGGTTGGTGACTTGAAAGGGCACTGAATTTTCTCCATGATAATATTTTAACAACTATTAGTCATATTTTAATGTCATAGACTGAACAACATGATGCAGAAACTTTATCAAAAGCTATATTAATTAGTTCTAGTGCTACTCACTGATCATTACTTCATGCACGGTGATAATCAGTTCCAGAATCAATAAATACAATGTTCTCAACTAATTTCTTAGTTTTTATCATTTACACCTTATTAAAAAGCTCAAAAGGCCTTATGTTCATATCATATTTCTCCCAAAGTCTGGAAAAGGTATACCATATCTTTTATCACTAGTCATTTTTATTTTGCTAACTAAATAAGATTGCATTCATCTTTTCTGGGTATTGAAATTCAAATCATCTTCTTATTTTGCAGAAAAACTTATGTCAGTATTCACAAATAATTTATTACCCAATTCTTTAATTTCATCTTTACTGAGCATAAATGGCATCCTACATTATAGATATTCTTAGGTATGTATTACTTTATATTACCATATTTTAGGTATGTGTTACTTTAAATATTACTGAAAGGTCAGGCCTTGCAAATATTTAAATATTCAACTTAAACATAGAACTAACCCAAAAGCGATAACTGAAAAATGCTTCATGAGCTAAGACCACAATGTCCTAAAAATAATCTATATTATAGGAGAGAGTTAGGCAAAGAAGCAGGCAGACATAGGGTTGCTGTCTTAAACAGAGTCTAAGAATTTTTTTTTCTTATATCTGGATTTAAAATAATATTTAGTTTTAACTGTAAAAAGCAAGTACCAAATAAGAACTGCAAAATAAGAAAAAAAGACAAAAAAAAAGAAAAGAAAAATATGTGTTGCAACATGTTTAGCAGTGTGTACAACTTTAAAATTCCATATCACTTAACTTCTTGGAGTCAAATCCTTCCAGGAGTAAAGTAGTGAAGGTCTGCTTAAAATTAATTGGAGTTATGCTGCGTTAGCATTCAGAGGGAAGGAAGCAGGACAAACTCTGCAAAGTTACATCCTCTGCTCTCTTGGCAGCAACTCTGCTATGATTATCTGTGTAGGACTTGCTCTAATTAGCCATCACACGCAGCTAAAATAAAATGTGCAAAAATCTAAGTTACCCTGTAGAGTCACGTAGTCCAGAGACCTATGGAGTTAATTCAGTCTAGTCCTCCTACTCAGAGACTGGAGGAAGTAATTCTTGAAAACCAACCTGGTCTCCGCTCTTTTCTCACAGACTACACCTTGGGATTCCTCTAAGAAGCGCCATGAAGAGGCCAACACCTGTTCTCGTGAAGTCCTGGTCTGTGATCTGACTTTTGTTGTGCTCCTTCCTCCCAGGACCCCGAACTCTAACATTTCATGGCTATTGCTGTCAAGCCTGCCCTCAGTTTTCACATCCATGACCAGTGCTTCCTTGCTTGTAAGACTGAAGTGCAGCAAAGCCCCTCCTCTCATCTGATCCTTCATTACGATGCTCTCCAGACCTCACATACAGCTGTAGCAGAAGATACCAAGATGAAGTATCCCATGAGGACTAAACCTTGTATATATGGAGGCTTTTCCAGCTGTCTGACACCTCATCTATTTCCTCACGATGAAGCAGTCTGTAGTAGCCTCAGAAACTGCCACACAAACTACAGTATATGTTGGCTGCCTCTGTTAGCAGTGCAATTTTTGACAAATAAAAACAGAAGAATTAGTTACCCTGGCACTTACTGATTTAAATGTATTCTTAGACACACACAGGTAATTATGTAGTAATAATTGCCCACTTTCACAAAATTATTCATAAATGTTTATCCAAAATGGAAGTTTAAATAAGGAAATTAGCATACACAGGGTCTATATCATAGGGAGAAGAAAAGCACACTGTTAAGCTGTTGCTCAACACATGTTGTCAGCTCTTGTGTTCTTGAGGATAGGACTGCAATCTACTTCTCCAATTGCAAGAACATAAAAAGCTGTTCAAATATCTCAAAAACAGAAATTAAATAATTTATTTTGAAAATTTCACTCTTTTGTAGATAATCTGAGAAGAAATAGCTTTGACAGGTCATTTTGGTGGAATCTTCTCAGCAAGTTAATTTCTCCAATGCAGATTAGTTAGTGAATGCCTAATTTAGGAAATATTATTTGGTTGTTCAAATTTCATAAAAACTCATTATTCCCATACTTATTGTTTCTCAAAAATTAAGCCTATCTACCTTTCATCAAAGGCAAAATCATTCCAGAAGCTTTTTGAACTTTCTCTCAAGACGTTTTCTACCACAATGCCTTTCTAAGAGCCACTTACGCATAGTCATCAAGGAAGCAACAACAGTTTGACAACAGAAATCCAACTGCAATTGAAGGATCTTCGTCTTCATATCATCAGAAAATTTAACAATTTTATATTCTGTCTGTACAAGACTGAATTATTTTACTCCTGAAATCAGCTTCTTAAGATCACCATCTTTTCTGATACTATCCATGCCAACTGCCAAATAATTTCTATATTATCCTTCCCAAGAAATGAACTGATACCACATCAACATCTACAGCTGTGAAACAACAGTTGGCATTGGATTTCTTGTATCAGATTCCGTATGAATTCCTTGAAAGAAGATACTGTTGTCTGTTGTGCGCTTGAGATAGGTAGCCTCTGGCAACTTCTTTGGAGTTTTTTGTTTTGTTTTGTTGGTTTTTTTTTTTTTTTTTGGTACACTTTCTTGGAAGGAACTAGGGCCTAACTTCTGTTTTGACATTACAGAAGCTTGCTTCAGGTGATACACAGTTGCCGCTTCCAGGATGGTCTGTTAGGCGGGAACTCTGCTCATCCATGGTTCCCTAGGCAACACAATCTGTGCTCCTAACAGTGGCATAGAGGAGCAAGGGAGGATGGAGTGGAGTAAAGACACCACACCAAACTCTGTTGTACTCCCTAAGTGGATAAGCCTCACAGTAGCTGCCCAATGGGAGGTATATGATGTCCGGTGCTGAGCCAGCAAGAGTGGCAAATCACTCCTTTCAGATGAACTTTGCTTGAACTTTGTTCATTATAACCTTATTATAATGCAAACACACACCTCCATCCCAAAAGTCACCCGTCTCCGAGGTATGACATAACAACATACAAAAATACTGCCCCCACACTGATATAATCATCTTAGATGGGTCATCTTGCATTCACTTTATGTTGATATGAGAGAGCAGAAGTACAGGAGTAGTTTACCAGCATTACTTGGAAGTTCGTTTTGTTTGTTGCCGCCCTGTCCCAATGCCACAGGACGAATGCAGTCATATTGCTCTAGTCTGACTTCAAGTATTATAATCTGTTGCCTGATACTGGTTGTAAGTGCTGTTTAGAAGAATAGTGATGATTGTTCTAAATGTATAATAAACCAGCTTTCCTGAGGATTTGAAGCTGTTGCGCACATCTGTGAAGCTGTTTCTCGAGTGTGAGCATAATTTGAGCAAATATGGTACTCAGATATTCAAAATTTGGCAGGTGCATGCATACCTCATGCATACCACATGAGACTTCAATTTCTAATTTCCTGTGTAGCTTCAAAAAACTTATTTTTCCTTTTTTCAGATCACAATAGTAGTGATAAAGACTCTTACAGATGAGTTAACAATTAAAATATACACTATTTTGATTTTTTTTTTTCATTTGCTTATAAGAATAAGATTAGGCTCTCTGGAGAAAGAGATGCATTTTCCTGAATGTTACAAACTTATGCTACAGGATACTTCTCCACTAACTTTATTAATAATACATAATAATAAACCAGAGCAATAGACTGCCACTTTTTTCATTATTTATTCATTACATTTTTGTAAGAAAAATCTCCCACACATTGTCAGGAAATACCCAGACTTCTACATCACTGATCCCCCAGTGGATCTGGTTAATCTATTTCAGCAACAGGATTTTAAAGCCCAAGCAAGCTGGTGTATTATACTTCTACAAGAATCATCACTATTCTTCTAAACAGCACTTGCAATAGAGGTACCAAAAATATTTCTCTTCTTTCTTAGCTTTTTCATTGTAAAGGACCAAATAAATATTTTTTTTCCACCAGTCCACATCTGGGTCAAGATTTTGCAACATTTAATTATAGTAATTCTTAAATATAGCTTTATTTCTCAGGAGTAAAAATCTTTCTCTATCTTAGCTCTATATCTTGAATGTTTCAGTTTTACCTCCACTGAATGCTTCCATAAAGAAAACAGATAAAGACACACAGAAATCATAGAATCATAGAATCATAGAATCATAGAATGCTTAGGGTTGGAAGGGACCTCTAGAGATCATCTAGTCCAACCCCCCTGCACACGCAGGGACACCTAGAGCACGTGGCACAGGACTGCATCCAAGCGGGTTTTGAAGATCTCCAGAGAAGGAGATTCTACAACCTCTCTGGGCAGCCTGTTCCAGTGCTCTGTCACCCTCACTGTTAAGAAATTTTTCCTTAAGTTCCTATGGAATTTTTGATGTTTCAGTTTCCGGCCATTTCCTCTAGTCCTATCAGTGGCCACCACTGAAAAGAGACCATGACCGTCCTCTGCACTCCCTCCCTTGAGGTATTTATATACACTGATTAGATCCCCTCTCAGCCTTCTCTTCTCCAGGCTGAACAGGCCCAGCTCCCTCAGCCTCTCCTCATAGGGCAGATGTTCCAGGCCCCTGATCATCCTTGTAGCCCTGCGCTGGACTCTCTCCAGCAGCTCCACATCCCTCTTGTACTGTGGAGCCCAGAACTGGACACAGTACTCCAGATGCGGCCTCACCAGGGCTGAGTAGAAGGGCAGGATCACCTCCCTCGACCTGCTAGAGATGCTCTTCTTAATGCAGCCCAGGATTCCATTGGCCTTCTTGGCCACGAGGGCACACTGCTGCCTCATGGTCAACTTATCATCCACCATGACACCCAGGTCTTTCTCTGCAGAGCTGCTCTCCACAAGGTCGGTCCCCAGCCTGTACTGGTGTCTGGGGTTATTCCTCCCCAGGTGCAGGACCTTGCACTTGGCCTTGTTGAATTGCAATTGCAAATCTTATATTTATATCTTATATCTTATATCTTATATTTGACAATAATTTCCATATCTATAGTTTTTTTTTGAGTAAAAGCTTAACAAGATACAAAAATATGGGCAAAGAAAACTGCAACACAGTTAAGACAATGGGACAGAAAAGTTATTTTTGCTTTTGTGACTGACACTTTTGTTTATGTTAGGAAATGGCAAGGTCTTCAATACTGTGTCCTCTTTGTTAGTATTTTCACATAATAGTTTAAGACAATGCACACAAGCACAGATTCTTCCTATGACAAAGCCTCTGAGTCCAACTCTGGAACTAATCCTTTGTACCACAGCTTTCATCTTTCATTTTCATCTCTGATCGAAACTAACCTGAATCTATTCTGGAAGAAGATTTAAGATTTTTTTTTTGTAAAATAATGGCAACCAGAAGTAATATAGTATAGCAGCAAAGGCATTGTTTTCCAGGAAAAAAAAAATACTTGTAAGGCAATTTTAGTACATCTTCTGCCCATCCACACAAGTGAAAAAAAAAAAAAAAAAAGTTTCTTAAATAGATATGCATCTTATATATTCCTGTCCTAAACTTGAAACTAATTGATATTTTTCTGTCACATATTTATCTGAAAGCATAAATGAGTTACCTAAAGGAGTTCCTTGCCCTACTCCATTTCCCTCCAAGGGAAAACATGCTCATCATTTTACTAAGGCTGCCAAGAAGTTAGCAAGAAGTTTCCAGAGGATGATTCTGCTTCCTGACCTTTTGTTCTCCATAGAAGTGAAAGTCCAGCGGAGGAAGGAATCAGTTACCACAGACAGCTCCCAAGTCAACTTCCACCTGCTTGAGAGTTTGTGGGAGCTTCTCAGTTTGCCGAAAATCAGTGGAAATATATTTTAACTGACATCATTGGCAAAACTTGGTGAAGAATAAGGTTTGGGACTTGGATTTGGGGAAAAAAAAAAAAAAAGAACTTTTATAGCTTTTATTCCTCAGAGGGTATTTTATTCAGATATTTATATCTTATTTAAGATTTTATATTATATGTATGTGTGTACATATATATATATACATGTATATACACATTCTGAGGTATTTGGTGGATGACAGATCTGACCTTGTCATGAAGTACAAAACCTGATCATGGAACTTGATGGCCTTTTCCTCTCTGTTGTTTCTCTCAAGCATCCTAAAACAGAGTGATGGTCAAAACAGGTCTTCTTCAATGCGTAGGATGAGAAGACCTAATGGAGCGTGCTACCTACCTAATCTCATCTTTTTGAATCTACAGTTTACTTCTTCGCCTACAACATTAGTTGCAGTGTGTATAAGGTGACACATTGATCACTATTAGAGCAGACAACTCCAAACCACTGTAACGGTAAGAAGAAAGGTGCATTCTATCTGAACTGAGAAAGCATTCTGTGTGTGAATGCTTAAAACATTAATTTGATGTTTTTCTTCTTTGTCTCACAGTCAGAAGCTGGAAAGGGCCAGCCTGAATGCTTTTTATTTGCCTTAAAAATCTATGACATTTAATCCAGCTTTCTGTCAGTACAGTACTTTGATTTCTTTCACACTGATCACAAACTGCTCCAGGGGTGATTACATAAGCAAAGTGATTACTTTGTCATTTGCCTGACAAAAGGGACCCCCTGTTTACCACGCACAGTTGAGAGACTTTTTTACAACTGACAGTGCCAAGGAGCAAAGGTTCAAGGCAGTGGGTACCTAGATCTGTACAATCAGCAAGTTTGACTAAAGCCACTACCCAAAGCCTCTGAAGAATATTCTTGTTTGGCAAAGGTCTTACCAAGTTTCATCTTGCAAATTTCTTAAGCATTTTTTTTAAAATATCACCCCAAAGTTATATTTTGGAGTGCAGAATATACATGAAAAGATTTGGACATATTCTGAAATCAGTGGGTGTACACAACCATATCTCTAAAATTACTAGTCCTTACACATGCTACTTTTCAGCCCTCAGAAAGAAGCTCTGTCATTGACAAAAATATATGCCAATATTAGGACGTTAACGTCCAGACGAAAGTATATATTTCCTTGATCTTTTCTGCTACTGCTTATCTCAAATGTCTCCTGGAAACTTTTCAAGCACAATGGTATGTCTTTCTGGGCAGTTTTATTTCCCGCCTGCAAACTCCTTTATATTTAAGCAACTCCTCCCCTCTTCTGCTCTCCCCTCCCGTTTCTTCCCCCTCCCTCCCATTCCCTTTTTCCCTTCCTCTTTTCCCTTCCCTTCTCTTCCCTTTCCTTCTCTTTCCTTTCCTTCCTTTCTCCAAAGATACCCACCATGTTGTTTGCACTACCCGGACAACTATAGTGGGCTGTATTATTTGATTTGGGGTATTCTGTAGCTTTACACCAAAGCAAGATGCAAGATATAGACTTTTACTTCAAAAATTGAAATCCGATCCTAGTATGCTAAATAATATTTACTTTATCAAAACTAAATCCATTTTACCCATCTTCTTTTCAAAGCAGAGATCAGAAAAAGGCAGTATACAGAAAGTGAAAAAAAAAGGACAGGCCCCTTGGGAGGAATATAGGAATGTTGTCAGAGAATGTAGGGATGTGACAAAGAAAGCTAAGGCACATTTGGAATTAAATCTGGCAAGGGATGTTAAAAATAACAAGAACAACTTTTTCAAATATATCAATGGCAAAAGGAAGATTAGGGAAATGGTGGGCCCGCTGGTGAATGAGGTGGGTGCCCTGGTCATGAACAACACAGAAAAAATAGCATTACTGAATGCCTTCTCTGCTTCAGTGTTTACCAAGGGCAGCCCTCTGGAATACCAGACCCTAGAGACAAGAGAAGAAGTCTAGTGAGAAGAAGACTTGCCCTGTGTAGAGGAAGATTGGGTCAGAAAGCACGTAGGGAAACTTGATACCCACCAAGCCATGGTCTCTGATGGGCTGCACCACAGCATGCTGTGTGAGCTGGTGGATGTTATTGCTAAGCCATTCACCATCATCTTCGAAAGGACCTGAAGAACAGGGTAGTTGCTGGAGGGCTGGAAGAAAGTCAATGTCACACCGGTCTTCAAAAATGGCAAGAAGGAGGATCCAGGCAACTACAGGCCAGTCAGCCTAACTTCTGTTCCTGGAAAAGTCATGGAGCAGCTCGTCATGGCTCTTATCTCCAAACACGTGGAGGTCAAGAAGGTGCTCAGGAGTAGTCAGCATGGATTCACCAAGGGGAAATCACGCTTAACCAACTTTACAGCCTTCTATGATGGAATGATTGGCTGGATAGATGAGAGGAGAGTGGTGGATGTTATCTGTCTTGACTTCAGCAAGGTTTTTGACCCTGTCCTTACAGCTTGCCCTCACAGCTTGGGCAAGCTCCAAAAGTGTGGGTTAGATGAGTGGATGGTGAGGTAGATTAGGAACAGGCTGAATGGCAGAGCTCAGAGAGTGGTGGTCAGTGGTCCAGGGTCTAGTGGGAGGCCTGTAGTTAGCGGTGTCCTCCAGGGGTCAGTCCTCAGTCTAGTCCTGTTCAATTTATTCATCAATGACCTGCCTGAAGAGATGGAGTCCTCCCTCAGCAAGTTTGCTGATGATACCAAACTGGAAGGAGTAGCTGATACCCCAGAGGGCTATGCTGCCATCCAGAGAAACCTGGATGGACTGGAGAACTGGGCTGGAGAGAACCTCATGAAGTTCAACAAGGCCAAGAGTTAGCTCCTGCACCTGGGGAGGAATAATTGCAACCACCAATATAGTCTGGAGACTGACCTTCTGGAGAGCAGCTCTGCAGAGAATGACCTGGGCATCATGGTGGATGACAAGTAGACCGTGAGGCAGCAGTGTGCCCTCATGGCCAAGAAGGCCAATGGCATGCTGGAGCTCATTAAGAAAAGTGTTTCTGCAGCAGGTTGAGGGAGGTCATCCTGCCCCTCTACTCACCCTGGTGAGGCCATATCTAGAGTACTGTGTCCAATTCTGAGCTCCCCATTACATGAGGGACATGGAACTACTGGAGAGAGTCCAAAGCAGGGCTACGAGGATAATCAGGGTTCTGGAACATTTGCTCTTTGAGAAGAGGCTGAGAGAGCTGAGCCTGTTCAGCCTGAAGAAGAAAAGTCTAAGAGAGGACCTGATCAGTATGTATAAATACCTTAAGGGAAGGAGAGGATGGGATCAACCTCTTTTCAGTGGTGGCCACCATCAGAACTAGAGGTAATGGCCACAACCTGAAGCATCAAAAGTTCCACAGGAACTTAAGGAATAATTTCTTAACAGCAACAGTGATAGAGCACTGGAACAGGTTGCCAAGAGAGGTTGTGGAGTCTCCTTCTCCGGAGATCTTTGAAACCCTTGGACGCAGTCCTGTGCCATGTGCTCTAGGTGAACCAGTGTGTGCAGTGGCATTGGACTAGATGATCTCTAAAGGTCCCTTCCAATCTTAAGGATTCTATGATTCTATCTGTACTATTTCCTTCATTATTTTGCATTGATAATTTTTCATCAATTGACCTTGTGAAAAGAGTTCTAAGTGTGTGTACAGATTAAATTCCACCAAAGCCCTTTATCAAGTTGTAGTTAATGGAGAAGGAATAAATAAATAATTTTAAATAAATATTAACTGCATTAAATGAGATAGATAGATCAATTTTCAAACTGTTGATTTGCTGTCTTTGATCGAAACTTCAGAAATGCTGTGAAAGCCAGTGCAGATTAGAATAAAAGAAGATAAACTGTGATCTAGAAAACGCAGATGAAATCACACTGATGCTGATACTGACATATGACAGTCAAATATCTCAAAAGAAAAGTTTCATAAGAATATTGATTTATATTGAAAATATGCCATGGTTGATTCCTAAGGAATAGTCAACAAAAAGAAAGGTAAATATCAGTAATTCCTAAATAACTGCTAAACACAGTCCATTCACGTGCACTAAATATCTAAAATTTGTACTGATTTTTTTTTTTTGAATCTTCTTCCAAATAGTTCTAAAAATATAACATTTCTTTGCTCTTCTAAATGTTCTTGCAATCAACACATTAGTTTCCTTAGTATTACTATAGTATTAAAAAAAAAATGAATAGAAAAGATTATTGGTCAAAACTGCGTACAAAGTTAAGGCATTAAAGGTGTCTAGGTGAATGATTCATAGTTATATTAATGTTTTTCTCTTAAATAGCCTCCTTCAAGGAACCCAGAGAGTAAGATTCTTATCATATTTAGCAAGTTTTCTTTGCTTGTTTGTCTCTCTTCCATAACATAGAATAAGTTAGTGCTCTCTTTCACAAGCCACCCCTGAAAAGTTCAGGTTTTTTACTGTGCTTCATTTCAGCAATTTCATCTAGAAATAAACACAGCCACATGTCTAATATGACTAAAGGATTGTCACAACCCTATTCGATTCATAGCTCATAAGAAATCGACAACCTGGATGTAGGATAAGGAAAAGCACTTAAACAAGGGATATCACTGAACGTTTTTGACAGGTTGCTAGTTATGTAGTAGCTGCCCGTATCACTCAGTAAGTGATTAAGTCCACCTGCCCAGCAGTATTCTTTGTTTCAGTCATTTTGATCCTACCCAACATACGAAGACCCATCTCCTGTCTAAATGACCAGGGCTTTTGTCTCAGCATACAGCAGCATCCTTTCCAGTATATTTAAGGAAACTCAAGAAAGGTAATACAAGAACTAGCTAGCTGCCACCTTGCAATATAGTGGAAAATTAACAGATAGCTTCATGTGAGATTTTAATACTCTATCCTTAAAAAGGTATTTCAAATTAAACTAATTTCTTAACAGATAAGTAGACTTCTACAGTATAATGATCACAAAGGGAACATGCTGCTCTGTTTGACTAAGGATTCTCTAATGTGCTGGTGGTTGCTACCTACCAGTGTGTCAATGAGAAGCTATTGTGCAGAAAGAACCTGTTCTTTTCTGTTAATAATATGCAGAATTTCTTGAACAATAACAATTTACTTTGAACAAAAATGACGCAACCTTTCTCTCTGCTCTCTCAGAAAGTACTTCACATAATGTCAGACTGAAGGTCTGACACAAGCAGTGCTGTGCAAAAGAGTACTGAACTAAGTAATTAAAAAACCCAAATATCTCTTGAATATATTATTTTTTAATAACAATACTGATAGGTTAAGTCTTACAGACCACCTTGCAAAGAGTACATTCTGAGCCATTACAACATATATTGCTTAATACAGTTTACAATCTCCTGAGCCCAGCTGGCAATGAAGAGTGCTGAGTAACTTACAATATTCTTCAATGTGTTTGTATAATGTACATATTTATGCATTTCTAAAATAAGATTATTATTTGTAAAATTATTAACATGAACATTACATAATAATAGCTTATTAAGACTTCTGCTAATTTGTTCACTGCCAGGAAAGATTTCTGTGTTTTGCCAGGATTTGCCAATATGCCAGTCTTGGCAAGGCTTCCCAACGGCATATAAACTCTCGCTAAGTGGGATTCCTTTGCTTTTATTTAACTCATGCCAGTTACTCAAATTCAGTGATGTGAATATGATGTAATTTCTCTTTGAATGCTCAAAGTATTTATGTTATTATCAACTTCAAATAAAGACCAAAACCTAAAGTACTTTTGCTCAGATATTCAAGCTGATTATATCTAGAATGCCATTTATACTTGAGTTTGCTCTGTGCCATTTCAAAATTAAGAGGCTACTCTTGAAGACTGAGGTGGGATTTTGAGGATTCCCCTAAGCCATTTTCTCAATATTTGGAAAATCTAGATGCAGTTTTCTGTTCTGTCTAAGACTTCCCATGAGACTATCAGTACTTGCTTGCTGCTTTTATACTACAGATAGAATAAGCTTACGGAACAATCTTATTATTTAATTCTCCATACTGCTAAATTTGAGCAACCTGACAAGGTTTTGGCAAAGGGCGTTTTTCAGGGGACACGATCAGGACAATTAGTAATAAGCAGAATGGATTCAACCATTTGATCTGTTCCATCATGCACAACCCCCCAGTATCACTCCAGAAATCTTTGCATGCATCTCAGAAGGCCAATAGGATTCTGGGGTGCATTAAGAGGACCGTCTCCAGCAGGTTGAGGGAGGTGATCCTGCCCCTCTACTCAGCCCTGATGAGACCACATCTGGAGTATTGTGTCCAGTTCTGGGCCCTCCAGTACAAGGGGGATGTGGATCTACTGGAGAGAGTCCAGCGCAGGGCTACAAGGATGATCAGGAGCCTGGAACATCTGCCGTATGAGGAGAGTGATGGAGCTGGGCCTGTTCAGCCTGGAGAAGAGAACAGAGTGGACCTGATCATTGTATATAAATACCTCAAGAGAGGGAGTGTAGAGGTTGAGGCCAACCTCTTTTCAGTGGTGGCCACTGACAGAACTAGAGGTAATGGCCACAAACTGAAGCACCAAAAGTTCCACAGGAACTTAAGGAAAAATTTTTTACCAGTGAGGGTAACAGAGCACTGGAACAGATTGCTAAGAGAGGTTGTGGAATCTCCTTCTCTGGAGATCTTCAAAACCCGCTTGGATGCAGTCCTGTGCCACGTGCTCTAGGTGACCCTGCGTGTGCAGGGGGGTTGGACTAGAAGATCTCTAGAGGTCCCTTCCAACCTTATCAATTCTATGATTCTATGATCTTTGTGCCTTCATACCATGCCCGCGCAATTCAATAAATATCCTATATTCTATATCCTATATTCTATGAAGGAAAAGAAACATAAAGAAACATTATATCTTAGACTCCCGAGGACACAATGTGAAGCCCAAAGGAAATAATACAGAACTCGGTGCGGTGTAGAGTGGTCCTGTCATTTGGCTTCCTAGACAGACAACAGTCTTTAATAATGTTCTGTTTAGAAATGTAGATACAAATGCTATATTCCAGCAGTATAAGTGTAAGAGGAAAAAAACTTTTAAATTTAGAAACATTATGTGAGAATAAGTTTATTTTTACTCATGAAATATTCACTAATATTGGAGTGTCTTTGAATATCTAAAAATATATATTCTGAAATTTAATATTTTTTTAAATTCAGTGGTACAGATTCTTTTGGTTCTTTTTTTAAAAGAGCATTTACACCTTACAATCACAAAAGGAGCAAATAATTTTTTATGCTAATTCATTATAGTACTCAGATGAATAAGCTTTGTTCTGAAACACTAACTCAGCTATAACACCTAATCCATAACACAGGCTTTATTCCACAATATGTAGATTTCTGTACTAACAACAATAATTGAGTGAGAGAATAACTGAGAGAGATAGGATAAAGAGCTATCTTAATAGTTTTCTGAAGCTATTAGCTATTGGCTGAAGCTGAAGCTATTAGGTTTTCTTCATTGAGAAAAGTTGGGTGTAGAAAGAAAGCTGTGTAGACAGCTGACTAAAGAACAAGCATCAAGATGAAGATAGCATGTTGCCATGCAGAGAGCTTTGAAAATGACAGAGACACTTGAAAATAGTGTTTAAATAAATAAATAAGTAAAAAGAAGAGTAATGAAGAAATAATATGAATGAACTAAAAAGGGATACTTAATTAAGAGTATTAAATGCATTGGGCCCTGATGGGATGCACCCCAGAGTGCTGCGGGAGCTGGCAGATGCCATAGCTAAGCCGTTCTCCATCATCTTTGAAAGATCCTGGAGAACGGGGGAGGTGCCAGAAGACTGGAAGAAGGCCAATGTCACGCCAGTCTTCCAAAAAGGCAAGAAGGAGGACCCAGGCAACTACAGGCCAGTCAGCCTCACCTCCGTCCCCGGAAAAGTGATGGAACGGCTCATACTGACCGTTGTCTGCAGGCACATGGAGGACAAGAAGGTGCTCAAGAGTAGTCAGCATGGATTCACCAAGGGGAAATCTTGCCTGACTAACCTGATAGCCTTCTATGATGAAATGACCGGCTGAATAGACAAGGGGAGAGCGGTGGATGTCGTCTATCTCGACTTCACCAAGGCTTTTGACACCGTCCCTCACAACATCCTCCTGGGCAAGCTCCGGAAGTGTGGGATAGATGAGCGGACAGTGAGATGGATTAGGAACTGGCTGGATGGCAGGGCCCAGAGAGTGGTGATCAGCGGTGCAGAGTCTAGTTGGAGGCCTGTGGCTAGTGGGGTCCCCCAGGGGTCAGTCCTTGGTCCAGTCCTGTTCAATTTATTCATCAATGACCTGGATGAAGGCACAGAGTGCTCCCTCAGCAAGTTTGC
Source organism: Tinamus guttatus (assembly GCF_059628265.1). Classification (NCBI taxonomy): domain Eukaryota; kingdom Metazoa; phylum Chordata; class Aves; order Tinamiformes; family Tinamidae; genus Tinamus; species Tinamus guttatus. The sequence continues at coordinate 57,454 of NW_028288810.1, read as the reverse complement.
TGATGACACGAAACTGGGAGGAGTAGCTGATACCCCAGAGGGCTGTGCTGCCATCCAGAGGGACCTGGACAGACTGGACAACTGGGCGGTGAAAAACCTCATGCAATTCAACAAGACCAAGTGCAAGGTTCTGCACCTGGGGAGGAATAACCCCAGACACCAGTACAGGCTGGGGACCGACCTTGTGGAGAGCAGCTCTGCAGAGAAAGACCTGGGTGTCATGGTGGATGATAAGTTGACCATGAGGCAGCAGTGTGCCCTCGTGGCCAAGAAGGCCAATGGAATCCTGGGCTGCATTAAGAAGAGCGTCTCCAGCAGGTCGAGGGAGGTGATCCTGCCCCTCTACTCAGCCCTGGTGAGGCCGCATCTGGAGTACTGTGTCCAGTTCTGGGCTCCACAGTACAAGAGGGATGTGGAGCTGCTGGAGAGAGTCCAGCGCAGGGCTACAAGGATGATTAGGGGCCTGGAACATCTGCCCTATGAGGAGAGGCTGAGGGAGCTGGGCCTGTTCAGCCTGGAGAAGAGAAGGCTGAAAGGGGATCTAATCAGTGTATATAAATACCTCAAGGGAGGGAGTGCAGAGGACAGGGATGGTCTCTTTTCAGTGGTGGCCACTGATAGGACTAGAGGAAATGGCCGGAAACTGAAACACCAAAAATTCCACAGGAACTTAAGGAAAAATTTTTTACCAGTGAGGGTAACAGAGCACTGGAACAGATTGCTAAGAGAGGTTGTGGAATCTCCTTCTCTGGAGATCTTCAAAACCCGCTTGGATGCAGTCCTGTGCCACGTGCTCTAGGTGACCCTGCGTGTGCAGGGGGGTTGGACTAGAAGATCTCTAGAGGTCCCTTCCAACCTTATCAATTCTATGATTCTATGATCTTTGTGCCTTCATACCATGCCCGCGCAATTCAATAAATATCCTATATTCTATATCCTATATTCTATGAAGGAAAAGAAACATAAAGAAACATTATATCTTAGACTCCCGAGGACACAATGTGAAGCCCAAAGGAAATAATACAGAACTCGGTGCGGTGTAGAGTGGTCCTGTCATTTGGCTTCCTAGACAGACAACAGTCTTTAATAATGTTCTGTTTAGAAATGTAGATACAAATGCTATATTCCAGCAGTATAAGTGTAAGAGGAAAAAAACTTTTAAATTTAGAAACATTATGTGAGAATAAGTTTATTTTTACTCATGAAATATTCACTAATATTGGAGTGTCTTTGAATATCTAAAAATATATATTCTGAAATTTAATATTTTTTTAAATTCAGTGGTACAGATTCTTTTGGTTCTTTTTTTAAAAGAGCATTTACACCTTACAATCACAAAAGGAGCAAATAATTTTTTATGCTAATTCATTATAGTACTCAGATGAATAAGCTTTGTTCTGAAACACTAACTCAGCTATAACACCTAATCCATAACACAGGCTTTATTCCACAATATGTAGATTTCTGTACTAACAACAATAATTGAGTGAGAGAATAACTGAGAGAGATAGGATAAAGAGCTATCTTAATAGTTTTCTGAAGCTATTAGCTATTGGCTGAAGCTGAAGCTATTAGGTTTTCTTCATTGAGAAAAGTTGGGTGTAGAAAGAAAGCTGTGTAGACAGCTGACTAAAGAACAAGCATCAAGATGAAGATAGCATGTTGCCATGCAGAGAGCTTTGAAAATGACAGAGACACTTGAAAATAGTGTTTAAATAAATAAATAAGTAAAAAGAAGAGTAATGAAGAAATAATATGAATGAACTAAAAAGGGATACTTAATTAAGAGTATTAAATGCATTGGGCCCTGATGGGATGCACCCCAGAGTGCTGCGGGAGCTGGCAGATGCCATAGCTAAGCCGTTCTCCATCATCTTTGAAAGATCCTGGAGAACGGGGGAGGTGCCAGAAGACTGGAAGAAGGCCAATGTCACGCCAGTCTTCCAAAAAGGCAAGAAGGAGGACCCAGGCAACTACAGGCCAGTCAGCCTCACCTCCGTCCCCGGAAAAGTGATGGAACGGCTCATACTGACCGTTGTCTGCAGGCACATGGAGGACAAGAAGGTGCTCAAGAGTAGTCAGCATGGATTCACCAAGGGGAAATCTTGCCTGACTAACCTGATAGCCTTCTATGATGAAATGACCGGCTGAATAGACAAGGGGAGAGCGGTGGATGTCGTCTATCTCGACTTCACCAAGGCTTTTGACACCGTCCCTCACAACATCCTCCTGGGCAAGCTCCGGAAGTGTGGGATAGATGAGCGGACAGTGAGATGGATTAGGAACTGGCTGGATGGCAGGGCCCAGAGAGTGGTGATCAGCGGTGCAGAGTCTAGTTGGAGGCCTGTGGCTAGTGGGGTCCCCCAGGGGTCAGTCCTTGGTCCAGTCCTGTTCAATTTATTCATCAATGACCTGGATGAAGGCACAGAGTGCTCCCTCAGCAAGTTTGCTGATGACACGAAACTGGGAGGAGTAGCTGATACCCCAGAGGGCTGTGCTGCCATCCAGAGGGACCTGGACAGACTGGACAACTGGGCGGTGAAAAACCTCATGCAATTCAACAAGACCAAGTGCAAGGTTCTGCACCTGGGGAGGAATAACCCCAGACACCAGTACAGGCTGGGGACCGACCTTGTGGAGAGCAGCTCTGCAGAGAAAGACCTGGGTGTCATGGTGGATGATAAGTTGACCATGAGGCAGCAGTGTGCCCTCGTGGCCAAGAAGGCCAATGGAATCCTGGGCTGCATTAAGAAGAGCGTCTCCAGCAGGTCGAGGGAGGTGATCCTGCCCCTCTACTCAGCCCTGGTGAGGCCGCATCTGGAGTACTGTGTCCAGTTCTGGGCTCCACAGTACAAGAGGGATGTGGAGCTGCTGGAGAGAGTCCAGCGCAGGGCTACAAGGATGATTAGGGGCCTGGAACATCTGCCCTATGAGGAGAGGCTGAGGGAGCTGGGCCTGTTCAGCCTGGAGAAGAGAAGGCTGAAAGGGGATCTAATCAGTGTATATAAATACCTCAAGGGAGGGAGTGCAGAGGACAGGGATGGTCTCTTTTCAGTGGTGGCCACTGATAGGACTAGAGGAAATGGCCGGAAACTGAAACACCAAAAATTCCATAGGAACTTAAGGAAAAATTTCTTAACAGTGAGGGTGACAGAGCACTGGAACAGGCTGCCCAGAGAGGTTGTAGAATCTCCTTCTCTGGAGATCTTCAAAACCCGCTTGGATGCAGTCCTGTGCCACGTGCTCTAGGTGTCCCTGCGTATGCAGGGGGGTTGGACTAGATGATCTCTAGAGGTCCCTTCCAACCCTAAGCATTCTATGATTCTATGATTCTATGAAATGTAATATATTAAATGCATTAGTAGCAGAATCCTTTCTATTTATTAAATCCAAAATTAGATGAGTTAACCTTCATTTGGGAATTTGAAAAGTTTGAATGCTTTAACTCAAATATCCTTTTGCAGGTTAAAAAGTAGTGATAACAATAGTGGCACTGTCATTTCATATCCAGAACTGCAAATGTGGTAACAGAAACTTTGTTTAGTCAGCTAAACAAAGATATTCATTTTGTCATGTAACACTTTCTATTACAATTCAACAATACCATTCTGTCTTTATTATTAGCTTGATCTACCCGCAAAGAGAAAGTAAGGATCAAGAAATTTCTAATCTTCATTGTCATTTCCCATGTACAAGCAGTAGATGAAGCATGGTAGATAGTAAGAGTCTGAATTTTTGAGTTCTGTAATTAGTGCTACAACTATCTAGGTATAGGACATTGGAAATTTTGTCGTATTTCCCCTTTATCACTGTTTGCTGTGGTATATGACCTATTTAGCTATTACTGCAGCAGAAACATTATTCTTTCAATTAACACGTATAAAATATTTTGCATTGACATATTATAATTTTTCTTTTTTATGGAAGTAAGGCGTGACCATGACATATTCTGCTTAGCAAGACATCTTTCCTTACTCCCTACAACTGCTGTGATTTTCAGTAATTTTAGATTTCTTTGATATATTTACAGAAGTTATTTATTCTGACTTGTGCTACTTACGATTTTATCAGTTAATTCTGATCCATATTGAGAAAATAGGCTGGACTATTTTTAAAACCTAGGGAAGATAGGATGAATATGTCCAAAATAACTTAGGTTGAGACATATTGGACAACCTATTAGTATAATGTGAGAGGAGCAGAACTGAGGTTTTGTTATTTGCGCTCCAGTAAAGAGTCTATGAAGGCTGTAAATAGACACAGCTAGAACTGAGAAATGGAATATGTTGCAATTTTCTGTTGTTGTTTTGATACTAAAAATTCTAGCGGGTGGATAGCTTACAATCATCTTCCAAAATCTTTTTTTTTTTTTTGAATAGCCTACAGAAGGGTAAATAGTTAGACTGTATAAAATGGCACACACCGAAATGAAATGGCACAAGAGGCTCTTTTTTATGTGTGTGGAGTATGCATTAGAGTATGACTCCAATGTTGGAAATGAAACAACATCTGCTGATCAAATGTGAGCAATTAATTCCAAGACAAGTAAGCAAATGGGATGAATCATAATTATCCTGTGATATTATGAAGCAGAACGACTTTCCATATTATGGAGTCTTCAGCTCTTAGACAAAAAGTCAGAGAGGTAACATGTCAACACGTGTTTGTCATGTCTGACATATCATATGGTGCAATGATGCCTCTATCCACCTGTTGGAAACCTGTAGTTTGCTTCACTTTATGTCAGTAATGGTACAGCTGGACAGTCAGGGAGCTGTTACTTATGACTGTACTCAAGTTCTTTACAGAGCTAAAGAGATTCAAAATGTTATTTTAAATTAATATCTGTGCAGAAAAACAAATAGACCAATATGTCTAAAAACTAATTGATGTTTTCATTTTTCTAGCAACAGGATGTGCTTGTGGAATGAGGGGTGTGAATACCTAGAATAAAAGAACCTCTGAGAAATGTAACTGCAAATGCTGCTTGAGTTCTTAACCCACTGCCCAGATATCCTTATCTCTCCTCTTTTTCCTATGGCTCAATAGTAGACCTAACACTACGGCTGCTTAACTGTGCCATCTGGAGATGACTGTGCAATTTTGGAAGTTAAGCTGATCTCTCTTTCCAGTGAATGGAAGTAAAGCTTTAGGTGTCAGCTAAAGTCCCTTTGTTCAAGGGCTTTTTCTATTGTTAATTAGACATACAGCAATTCAGCACCATAATTTCAGGTAGCAATTCCAATAGGTTTCCTTAGCTTTATCTCTTTATTTCCCTTCCCATAAAGCCTTTATAACAAATCAAAACAGTCACAGATTGAACAGCCCTTGCCTTAACAAGAGTACTCTCACCTCTCACCTCTTAAATAAAGTTCAATTGTGTAAGCAAGGGAATAGGATTTCTGTCTCATAGACTTGATTTATTTTTTGTGCCAGACAGCAGGTCCTATTAGGGAGTGATGAGTCATAGTTAAAGAAAAAATATCTGTAAAGTAGTCATTTGGGGACTATTACTTTTTGAAAGAAAAAAAAATATAAAAAGGAGGAAAGAAGGCTTTGCTGCACATAAGCTTATTTCAGTGGAAATCATGAGAATAAAGAATATCTTTCTTTCAGCTAAGATTACATTAAGGCCCAGATAGTTAGGATAAACTTTGTATGCTTATACAAATTAATCCTTTTTAGATGTTAATTCACCACTAATTTTTCATTTGAAAACTTTCTCAACACTCTGCTGAGCATAGTAATTGAGAGCAGCAAAGTCTGATGACATACGCTCTGTCTTTTAATTATTTCTTAAGGCAGAGCTTAAACGATGTCAGATTTGTCAGTTTCATTTTTTTTTAATTCTGTCTTCTTTATGATTTACATAGGCATAATTCTTGATAGAATCACAGGTTCACAGAATGGCTGAGGTTGGAAGGGACCTCTAGAGATCACCTAGTCCAACCCCCCTGCTCCAGCAGGGACACCCAGAGCACGTGGCACAGGGTGGCATCCAGGTGGGTTTGGAGGATCTCCAGAGAAGAAGACTCCACAGCCTCTCTGGGCAGCCTGTTCCAGGGCTCTGTCACCCTCACAGTAAAGAAGTTCTTCCTCACATGGAGATGGAACTTCCTGTGTCTCAATTTGTAAGCATATTATGTACCCATAGAAATTATAAAAATAAAACCTATAAAAAGGTTAAACTGCCTTAAATGTATTTTAACCTAGAACATTTCATATATGAAAGATTACATTTCATATATGAAACATTATATTTCATATAAGAAAACCTTAATGACATTATTCAAATAATTTTAATGCATATGGCACTTTGTAGAATGTTTCTGTGTCTGGAGTGGATGGAACTACACAGAACTGGGTGGAAATGCCTGCTTATTTTTCCTACTTGTATTGTTTACTTTTTTCAATATTTTATATGCTTTTCAGATTGCAAGGTAAAGAATTAAATATAGAACTGTAAAGAGTTTTTCCATGGTATTTTAACAACTGATGACAGTTACTATAACAGCCTAACACAACAAATTATATGCTTTCAAATTTAAGCAAACAACAATCAAAACACCAGAAGATCCACAAATCATGGGTATTATTGTTGTTTTTTCTATAAAATCAGTTTTCCCAGCAATGATCAGTTACTGGTGGCCAGAATCATTGGAGCGAGAAGGAGGATCCTGATCTTCAGTAGTAATCCATTTTTCTATTGCTAGTCCAAATAAGTCTGTTGAATGGATTCTTACCCCTTCCTATGTTTCTTGGGGAAATTCCACTCCATGGGGAGGGGAACACTGATCTTGCGTTTTGACTGCATTTTGAGGTTTGTCTTTTGCAGAAACACATGCTTATGTCTTTATCCATGCTACATACATAAGCAGTGAAAGAGAACAAACCTCATGTACACAGAGGAGTTAGGTACCTTTTACTTGTTTTATTATGGAAGACTTTTTTTAAAAATAAAATGAGTGTTATTGAACATTTTAAGAAAGCATGTGTATTTCTTTAACAGATATTCTATCCAGCAGGTCAAGGGATACTGAAATTGTTTGAAAGCTATGCAAAAACAGGACCAAAGACAATTTTGTAAGCAGCCCTCAACTATCTGTGTTCTCACACAAGAGGTTACCTTTTAAGCCCAGAGTAAATGGTCTGACTTTCATGCAGTAGAGGAAGATTACACCACTTTAATGGAGATAAGATCTCTTCATATGTCTCTGTCCCAGAAAAAAATGTGCTTTGCTTGTACTCCTCCATCAAAACATTGATCTACAGGGAAGATTGTGCTATGAAATGCGGTAAGAAAACAGATCAGAACTTTTCTATCTGTTTTATTGTGCATCACAGCAATTACTCTTGCTGTCAAGAGAAGTAAAGTTTGATATCCTTAAACTTTAAATGTGTCAAATATAGGCTTTCAAAATATAATACAAGTTGCAGACAAAAAAAAAAAAAAAAGTTGGCTCAAATTCCATTTGCAGATACCAGTGCAATGTGTAGGTATTTGACTTTTTCACTGGAAGCAGCAAAATGGTATGGACAGCGCATTCATCATCGCAGAAACCTGGAATTCTTACAGATGGTGGGTGGGAAAGTAGCAAGAGTGTACTTTTTTGCATGCTCTGGTCATGTGCACGAAAATGCGCAAATACAGCTACCTGTTGGATAGTTCCCATAGAGGAGCTATTTATTAAGGCTATCTTTTCCCCACATTTAACTGGTATATTTGTTTAGTTGCTTCTGCCTACTTAAGTTTTTATTTTATGACAAAGGTCTTGTGAATATGAGCAGAACTGAATTATGCTTTTGGAAAACTGTTGAAGATTCTCACATTCCAGTCTCTGTCATCTTGGAAATGTGCTTTAAAAAAAATGCATGGTATAAGCCATTTGGGCTATAGAAAATAAGAAAAGCAGTTCTTTTAAAGAGTTTTCTTTATTTCCATTCATTTTTACGTTGCCTTTCATATTTTGACATTTCCCAAAAAAAAAAAAAAAGGTGTAAATTGTAAGCTGGTGGGCAGAATGGAACTATGATAATGAAAGAAAAAGGTAACAGCTCTTGCTGTTACTGATTATCAGGAGTTCTGCTCTTCCACTTTCCATTTCTAGATTCACTGCAGTTATGCTTTGCCACTCTTTGGGGAGACTGTGAATATAGCAGCAGCTGTCTTAACCTTGAGAGAAGCCAGAAAACGATTCAAGAATATGCAGAACATTGCACTTGTTCTCAGTTGAAGAACTTACTTTAAGAGTTGCAATCTTTCTGAAAGAAAGACTGCAAACTCTCCACTGCAGTTCTAAAATAACCTATAGCGGTTTGTTTACAGTCTATGTAAACCAGCCTTCAAGTGAACATGAAGCTGGTATGCTGCAACTATAAACCATAGAGTAGTCTCTGCTTCCAGCTTGTTATAGTAGTTTGGTTATACAACATGTAACTTGTGCATTTACACTAAGTGTAAACAACCATTCCCATCAAACTTTGGGCAGTGTTCAAATTTTCTCAGTTTGTTTCCTTTGTCTGTTTGTTTAATGAAAATACAAGGTAAGTAGTTTTAGCTGAAAAACTATACAGATTTCACAGGCTTTTAGTAGTCCAGTGTATGTATTTTTTCACTTACATTTTGCTTTACTTACTAACAGTGAATAAAGAAAACTTACTAACAGTGTCCAAAGGAAAATAATAGATTTCATCTGAAATGTTTAAATTATTTAGAATAAACCAGAGAAACATAAAGAAGAAAATAAAAGTAAGTAAATGTTAAATGGGTTTATCCAAGCTCTTTTTAAGTCAGTAATATGATACAGACCCTAATAATAAATATTACCTCTGTCTAGTTTGATAGTATGGCAAATAACATTGCATTTAGTTTTTGAAGAAGAAAACCCTTCGCTATGAAATCACAGCCATTGATCTATTATGGTAGAAACATTAATATACATATCTCTACTCTCCTAGGCATTAAATAACAAAAAAACTTTTACAGACATACATTTAATAAGGAGTTATATTTTTGGTTTCCAAAGATGATTTGTAGTAACGATCACTGAAGTGTTCATTAAGTTCATAAAAGCTTCTGATGGCTTATAATTGTTAAGACAATAAGTTATTCTAAGAAGAAGCAATTATAAAAATAGTGCTGGAATGTGTAAAGAATACTGCATGGGCTGATAAACTTTTAATGAAAATTTGGAGACAGAAAAAAAGTGTGATGGTCTCCAAACTGTAATCTCCAAAAATGTTTTTGTGATTGCATTGTTGTTGTTTCACTAACATATGTCTTAAATCTATAGTAAGTGTGTATACTAAGTATAGTAAGGTATAGTAAGCATGGTAAGTATGTAAAGCATCTTGATTAACACTGTGTTGATTAAAAGCCTTAAATCAGTATATGTGTATATATGTATCTAGTGATAATGAATTATATAATATAACCAAGCTATTTTTTTACCTTTCAGCTGAGTTTCAACTTTCATTCATTTTTTTCAGTGCTAAATGTACTTAGCATTACTTCTACCAGTGTTAAAAAATAAATGTCTCTGGAATGGTTGGAGATCAAACAAAGGTAGAAACATGACAATTCTCTCTTTTCCCCTCAAAAAACCTTTATCTGTATGTAACACTTCTCTTCCTTTACCCCCTGCCAAAGAAAAACAAGCAAATACAGGATAATATACTAGGGACAGTAGACAGCAAGTAGAACAGAAGTTTCTATTCCTTAAATCAGGACCCAGGTGATATAAGAAAAAAAAAAAAAACTTATTCTCTCTGTACTCCCAAGAAAATCCCAAGAAAATATAGGAAATTTCTTAACTGTAAAATATCATCTTATTTTTTTATAAATCCAAGCACAAATAGTTCAAATAGGAATTTTGCTGCAATTGGCTGTACCTGCCTAGGACTTCCTGCATAGGAATATCTATGTGTTAACTAGTGAAGTCACATCATTTAGGGCCTAACCATTGTTTTCAAATAAGTGATATTGACCAGCAGAATATAAGAGCCCCAGATTTTTGTGGAAATATGGAGACATAGAGTCCTAGTAACATGTCCATGGTCTCTAACTAGTTTTGGAGTAATCTTGTTGATCTTTAAGCGAGAATTATATCTGTTCTTAAGAAGAGGGATATGGTGGTGCTTTTTCTACCAGTTTGAATCCTTAAGGTCATTGGTGTATGCAATTCATGTCTTGTTCTTACAAATAAATTCTACAAAATAAATATGCATGAAAAATAATTAAAGATAATGAAATATCTTCGATACATGTATGTCTCCCTATTACACACAGACACACACATGCACAAAGATCTAAGAGCGTAGAATGAGAAATTAATAATTTGGAGGGCAGATTGTGCAAATAACATTGAGAACATTTTCTTTTATTTGTGTTTCAGCTAGTAACTTTGGAGATAATTAAGCAATATCGAACTATTTTCTGTATGTGTGTTGATCATATAAGTATTATCAGAAAGGTGTAGTATTTGCAGCATCAAGAAACTGAAATAGCTTCAGGGGAGGCCACAAGGCCTCCAGCTGAGAAGATCTCCAACTGAGCTGGAGATCTGCCAGGACAGGCTCTGAGGTTGGGGTCAATCAGCGGGGAGCAGGTACAGCTTTAGGGCACCTAGTGCTACGGTCCTGTATAACTCAGTGATTCTATAAAAAACAGTCTGCTTCACAGTAATGAATTAAAGTCCATCCCACGTGAAATATCTCAAGCAGACTTACTGAACAGTCATGTCCCAACAGCATCAAAATAAAGAACCTACATAATCTTGTCTGTGAAAGTTGATGATGCACTTTCACAAGTTGAGATTTTTTTTGTGTGACTGTTTTTCACTGTAAACAAGCAATGGCATTAGTTTGATGCTTAGGCAACCTTAAATATTCCTTTTTGCTAAATGGTTATAGTCTGCAACCATCCAAAATATTTCCCTTAATAACCTCAGAATACAAAATGCATTTGCATTATACTTGTAAGTACACCACAAAGTTTTTCACATGGTCCCTATTTGTCATCCATTTTCAAAGTGTAATAATATTGATGAAAAGCATGGATTATGAGTATATTTTCAGAACCTTATTTTAACATATCTCTCAAAAAAAAATGAATAGAAATTCTCTGCCAATAATTTTCAAAGGAAATGCAACTTTGCAAATTTGGAATTATGAACCAAAGAAAAATAAATTTAACAGATATCTTTTGCTATTTTAAAACAGCATGTATCTTAGAAAAACTAAAACAAATTCCTTTATTGCAGTGCAAATCTGGTGTTGCTAGGATATCACAGCTTGAGTGTTCCAACTAATTTGGTTCAACTGAATCAAAACTATAATCACTGAGTCATTGTGACAATAAACTTCATAAATCTTTATTGTAGCATGCTGTGCTTACTTCTGAATATTTGTGAACATCTCCATCTTACACACAACTACAAAAATGGTGTCCTCCTTATGTCAGGATCTCTTTTTGGTGATATGGTATAAGGCTGCCTTACAGAAGTTTTTGGAAGGTCATAGCTATCTGTTAACCATTAATGGTTAAAGCCAGTAGATTAGTAATTTTTCCTGTAGGTCTTGATTTAGCTACCTTGTAGATTTTGTATGTGGGAAATATTTTGACTCATTGAAAGATACACACTCCTTCCAATATAAAAGACATTTGTGCACACACACACACATAAAAGCTAAATCCATCAAATTACTTAAATAATTATCTAAATTATTTTCTTATCTGTAATTCAAAACAATCTGCTTGTGTTGACACTTCTGATGCTAGCACATCTACTAATTCAATAAATTTTGTCTTTGATATGTATAAATCAGTGTTATTTATTAGTAATGGATTTAATTTTGGTGCATAATCAAGTTATTCTGTTAAACTAATACTAATACAAATTCTTTTTAGTTGCAAATCACAAATCATTGCACATCGCCTCATTGAACAAACAGCTTTTTTCCCTTTTTCTCTTTTGGCTTTTTATTTGTTTCTGTGTCAAAATGACAGTCATAATAAATAAGTAGGAGGAACTTGCTTGCGGAAAGAAGAAAAACTAGTGCCAAGCCTCAGGGGTAATGGAGAAAAGGAGGTTTTCTAGACTTGAAAAAGAAACTCTATCTCCTACTAGTTAATTGCTCAAAATGATGATTTTTCTAGTTATCGAAAAACATAATTGAAAGTTACCCTCTTGCAAGAATGCCAGGGCATTGCCTGTATTTTTCAAACCCAGGCAGAAAAAAAAAAATGAGTCTGTACATGGAAAGAAAGTTTTAGAAGATGTGATAGAAAAAGAGACCCACAGAATTACACCAAAGACTAGGAATCTGAAGTCTAAAGAAAACAGAGAAGTGATAGGGATGAACAGACAGCCAAACCACAAAGATGACATGGTTCCTAAGAACCAGAAACAGCCACAGTTTGCTCTTACTTAGTTACAGAATTGACTGAAACTAAGGTTGGCAGAGATGCAAAACACAGGGATTTTATTTTCAATTATTACCATAGAAGTCTTTAGATCTCTTTGGAAGATAATCTAGGCTGCTCCACTTGGAGATCTAGCCTTCAAGTCCCATTGTATGCTTTTTCTTCTTTAGAATTTTCTTACTTGTTTGTTTCTTTTTTTCTGATTTTAAGAAATCTTGAACTGAGAGACTGAAACATTTGTAGATGATGGAATGCTTGTGATATAAAAAATCATGAGACAGCTCTGCTTCTAGGCACACTAGTTCTCATTCTCATACCAGGTATATTTTGATTTTAAACTCAAGACGACTTTGGACACAGAGTCACTAGAAAGATAGAATGAAATGCGCTTTATGTGGATGGCATCTTTAAGGCCTTCCTAGTTGGAGCATCCACTCTTACGTAGTTTGCTCTAGCGAATTATTTCACTGTTCATAAACACATGCCATATTTTCTTCCATTCTACTTCCTTCCATACCATTCTCCAGAGCGAAAGATCAAACACGGCCCTAGAGCAGGATACTTTTTTTCCAGGCTACAGAAGATTTTTGTATTTCTTTTTCATTAGGGTAAGCTCGACAAAGCCCCCTGACCAAAGAAATAATCCAGAAACACCTTAATCTATTGTAAAACAGCAGAATAATTTATTATAGTTACAGAAATGATGGATACAACTAAAATGAAGTAGGCACTCGAAGCCTGGCTTCAAGCTAATTCTATTAATTAGAAGCAGGTAGACTATTTCTCTTTAAAGGGAGCTTTAAAGAGAATCTAAGTTTTTTCCAGGTCAAATTAGAACTCTACCGATTAAACGCTACTCGACTAAAGAAAGTTTTGAAGAAGATTTTTTAATATCTATGTGCATATCTAATATGCATTCCTTTGGGATTGAAAGATGAATAATGTTTGTCTGACTGCCATTGTCTGACTGCCAGGAGATGAACTTGAGTTGCTTAACCTTGTTATTGTGGTACAGGTGTAGAAATAAATTTGTTCATGCAAGCAGAGACCAAAACTGTAACTTGAAATATAGTAGACCTAATAAATACTTAATTCTTTTCACCTTGCACAAATATTTTCAGTATTTCACAATTTCACAAAAATTTTCAATTTGTCACAAATAAATAAATAAATAAATAAAAATAAGGCTTTGTTTATCTGAATGAACGTGACTTCATAGTGTCTCAGTAACTTCCCCTCTTTTCAGTAAATATCATTGATAGAAGCATCCCTCTCCAATGTGCAAGTCACAGTGTCAGTGTTTCTCAATCCACTACTCATCGGATTAATTTAAAATATGTTATATGTTTTCCTAAGAACCAGCTACTTATTGTTGCCCAATCAATGTTTTTACATATTTCCAGTAAGGCTTTAAGGAAAGTATTTAGGTGTCTTAGAGTTAAGAATACATTAAACATGCAGTGATTAGTTGGTCACAGCTAAGTATTTCAATCTGTAATGAAACATCCATTTTTTTCAGATTTGACAACAGTAATAGACCATGTTGTGCCACCTGGCTTTTTAGGGGAATTCTCTGCTAATCTCACGTTTTCCTGTCAAAACAGATGGCCCAATATGGCCCAAAGTGCATTTATTATCTGCTGATATTAGATTACATTTTCTTTAGCTACTTTCTTTTTGTTTTTCTTTTTTTTTCTTTAGTTTGTAGTATTTGTATAAGTGTAAAGTATGTATTGGTAATTCATCACAAAGGAACCTGAGCTCCTGCTCAAAACCTGATTTGCTTTAGAATGATTTTTTTTAAACTGACTTTTGCTGAAGTTAATGCTGTACTAATCTGAGATTTGAGCATTTTTCTTTAAAATTAAACTGTACATTATTTCTTTTGTATTGAGTATACAATATTATCTTTCTGTTCTACTACAAGCTGCTGAACAGGCCTAAAGTTAAGCATTTTAAAACATAGAAAATATGCTCACTGATGTGCTGTCCATCTTATTTATTTACTTATGTTTAGCATTGGATTATTTTGAATCAGTAGACAATTCTTTATCAAAGTTATGAACCATATGTACTTTTCCCCCCATGCACAGTTTAAACTGCAGGTAAAGAAGTTGTTCTCTTTAGAATTCCTGTGTTAAATACATTACCTTGCTGAAATCATTCACTGAAGTGAGTCATTCATGACTTACAACTACGGCCTATTCCCAACCGAGCAACAACGGGTGCACTGTACAAAAATAGTGTGGTGAACTGATCAAAAACAATGATCTGTGTTACTATATTCATCATCTAAATATTTTCTGCACAGTAGTAGTACAGTATATTAGTAGCAGATGTTGTGCACACAGGATCAAAAGGATTTTTATCTTGTGCTCCGATAATTTCCTTTCATCACTTAGTATGGAATATATCATCCCACATTGGTCCTTCCCTTTACATTATGACTGTTGTTCATATTACAGTTTGACAGAAAAGCACAAGTTTCATGTGGCATGGAAGGTAGAATTATCAAGGTCTCCTAGACTTTAGTAAAATTAAAAGTGAAAAAATATTAAATCTGCAACTAAGAATAGGATTGCATTTGGATCCTTGGAGGTCTTTTCCAAACCATAAGGATTTTATGATTCTGTGATGTTCTAAGTGAGATGTAAAATATACACAGCTCTGGTCTCTCATGACTAGCATGATAATACATAGCTTTCCCTCTTTTCTCTTACCAAAACCTCACTAGCGAGAGTCTGGACAATCACTTAAGGAACTGCACTATGTACCCCACATGAATTTATTGAAGGAGAGGTTAAAACAAGTTTATCCACATGCCAAATAAAATATCACAAATAGCCAGATTTCCAGAATACAGCAAAGCAGTATTCAAACAAGCTCCACTTTCAACTCTGCTTTATTTTTTTCCCTTTGTAGAAAATGCTCACAGTGGTAGCAATAAAGTACTTTTTCATGGGAAAATAATGTGGGCTTTTACAGCAGACTGAGCAATTACCCAGCCAAGAACCAATAGGCTTAATAATACTAAATGGTATTTGTAGCATCTGTGATTATTTTTATAAAGGTTCCAAAGTAATTTAGAACATAAAGTTTAAAGATTCTTCCATCTGTGAGCAAGAAAAGAGGGGAAAAAATGTAACTATTATCTCCTGTATTTCAACAACATCTGAAGCAATAAGATTCTAATTGTTAGCTCACTGTCATTTATTTTACAGAGCACTTTCAAAGATATCTTTTATTCCTATAGATTCAGTAAGTTAATTCTACATGTTGGAATGAGATTAGTTCAGTGTGCAGCTGGGACTGGGATGTTTGTGGGATGGGTCAAAAGTCAATAATGTAGAGTCAGAAAGTGAATGATAAAGACCATTCTAAAATAGTCACTTGGTCAGAAATCTTGTCATCAATTTTGAATGGCATTTCCACAGGAACACTGCAAATCACATCGATTTTTTTTGCTGAGGGTTGTATTGACTTAGTTCGCCACAGCCTCTTCAGGCTGGTGTGCACTGGAGCATATTTGAAAGGCCCTTCATCTCAGCTACAATATATTATTTAAAAATGTCAAGCCTGTTTTGCTGTTACTGGAAAATAAATGATTCTACCTGAGCTCCTAACATGCACACAGAATCTTTTCTTACTAATTTCCTTGAATTATGTATTTCATTGCTGTCTACTGCAGAAATCAGTGTACTATATCACGCTTTTCCTAGCTCAGTATTTCCATGTTTCACTTCCTCCATTTACTGTGTCTTTGAAATGCATAGTCCCTAAGTCCATATATAGTAGCGATTTTGACTTTTATTTGCCGGTGATATTGGACATATTCTTAGGCATCTGTCTCACTAATCTTAGCAAAAGAGTACTGAAGCATGTAAACTCCACAGATATGCCTTTAAGTCAACATTTTGAAAAAAGCATGCCACCATGGAGGGTTTGTGTAAAGAAGGACAATAAATTACTGATACATAAGCATTATCAACTTACAGCTATGTCCTTACACAAAGTTCTTATAAGATACCCAAGGAAGAAATAGACATTCGCGACTGCAATTCTTGTACACCATTTGCCTTGGAAAGTGACTTTCTGCAGCCATATAGAGAGTATAGCTTCTTTATGGAATCTACATCATACTACAAACGTGAATGCAGTAGTTCTGACTGTCTAATTTGGTGGTTGCTTTTCAAGATAGCACTAACTGTATTTCTAGGGAATAGAAAGAACAGAAATATATGACACCTGGTACTCTTCCAGATTTACTATTTTCAACCCACATGTCTTCTATGCTCTCAGAGATCCCAAACGTATTTTCTTTCCAAGTACTTGAACAAGGCTTCAACCCTTTGGTGACAGGTTCTCCATGTTTACTACCTTTGAAGGAAAAATCTCTTTCTGCTCTTTATTTTGAACTTGGCTCCTACTAATTTTCAGAATTTAATGATTATTGTTCTTACATTGCAAGAAACACTGAGGAGATGATCTCCGTCTAGACTTTCCATGATTCCGCAGCTTCTCTTTTATGCTTCCTCAGCTGCCTACAAGTCATCTCTTTTTCTGTCCAAAGAGTCCTAGCTGATTTAGTCATTCCTCATACAGAAGCAGTTTTGTACTTTCTAATCATCCTTGAACTCTTACAAACCTACAGACTGGGTGCTATACAGTTCTGTTAAAAGCTTTAGTATTCATTTTGTCATCTTTTTCCTTAACATCCACTGCCACCTCATTTACAGATATATTCTTTGGTAAAGAATGAATAAATGCTCTCTCTTCTGAGTAAGAGATTTTTTTTTTTTTTTGCCTGCAGAGAACGATAATGCAAAGAAATACATTCAGATTTATTGCAATGGTCTAAACTTCTTTGAATGTTTATTTCATATACCGTTAACCAATTATCTTTAAGGACACTCTGGCAGGATTCCCAATCCTGATATGTTTGAAGTACAGCATTAGTTTCACTTTGCTATATTTTAGCAACTAGATTACTTTATGCTATTTTTCCAGTATTTTTACTTTTTTTTTTCTCTTTTTCATTTAGTCTGCTGGAGTTGACTTTTTGTTTGTTTGTTTAAGTTTGAAAACAACTTGAAATAACTTTTTTTTTGTTTTTGAAGGATGCCTTCTTTCTTCAATCTAATCTCCCTTGCCTTGCTGGAAAGTCATTCCAGGTTTAATTTTTCTTATGCCCAAAGATTTTTCTAAGAAGTAGCATATTTTGGCATAGATTTGCTACTGCTACTACAATTTGTGCTTAAATACTGTTCTCTTAAAGACTTTAGGGTGCTGCTCATGAGTTAAAAAAAAAATGCCTCTTTTTTTTGTTTGTTTGTTTGTTTGTTTGTTTGTTTTGGGGCAAATAATCACTTTTTGCATGACTAATGCACGTGCAGTGCAGCAGTATGTGATACTGCTTTGGATTCCTCGTTGCACATAATTTAAATGGAACATTGCTTTCCACTTCTCCTCTCTTTCTATGGCCTGACCTATTTCTATCTGAGAACACAGAACTTGGCACTTTTACCAGCAATAGAAGAATTATTTCAAACTGAGTACTCTTCTGAAGTCAGCAGTCTTATAGTGCTTATAGTCTCTTTTGAAAAATGCTAGGGCAGTCGAGGAAAGATAGAATTATGCTAAATAAAATGAAGGTACTTTCAGAAGAATAGAATTTCTGAAGTCTGAACTCTTTTAGAAAAGAAAATATGAAGCAGAAAAAAAAATATGAATCAGGCAGTTAAGAGTTCAAACATCTGAAAGCCAGGCAGAAAGGAGTTGGAGAAAAACAGCAATCATGCAATGGACCATGGCAGATGATTGTACAAAGTATGAAGGAGAGGCTAGGATATCATAACTCTTCACTACAGCCAATACAGTCCATTTCTGTTTCAGTTCAGTAGCTTTATTGTACCTTAGGGACCATGAACTCTCCCTCTTCCCTGAGATCTGGTTAAGATCTGCAGTATTACCTACTTGAAAGGAGAGCAGAATATGCAAGCTAAATGCTATAAAAAAACATTTATTGAAAAAACTTCAAGATGAAAGTCTAGTTTACAGTTATGTGGAACACACATCCATTTTAGTTCAAGTGGAAGCTTAGCTACTGTCTGTTCACCCCTCAGAAACTCAGCCTGGTGCATGATTTCTATCTTTCCTACTTCTTTACTTCTTCTATTACAAACTATAATTTTCTTGTGTGCAATTATGCTTTAAAATTAAATATTCAAAACACTTTTCCAATGTGTATTCTACTTGTAAATAAAGATATATGTAAATAAAGACTTGTCTGTTACTTTTTTTTTCTAACTATAAGGCAATACAGGCAGTGCACTTTTTAGTATTCATTTGTTTTCTGAAGCCTGGAAAGAATGATTTAAGAAATAAAAACTTTGTTGTTTAATATACCATGTTCTTGCTCCCCAGAAACATTCAGGAGAGACAAGGAAAAAAAAAAAAAAAAAAAAAAAAAAAAACACTGGGCAATCTTTATTCTATTTTAGCAATCTTTTTTCAACTATAATGACTTAAATGACTTCTATAATAACTTAAAATGTCACAGATTCATAGAAACACATTGTCCCGATATGATAGGAGGCTTAATTTATAAAACCGTGGTCTAAAGGAAATTTGACTGAAATTGCAATGGTTTTCCTGAGTGTTTTCAGGTGTGGATTTTTGAAGTAGGTTGGAAGGCTACAGTCACCAGTCCCCTATTTCCTCCACTCAATTGTCTTCCCTTTTGCTGAGATTTCTTCCTATTGTCTTAACTGGATTTATGACTAGAGTCAAAGACACTGTTATCACAGCTGTTACATTGTCCTTCTGGCAACTTCACATATACATAAAAAAAATATTCATAAACTTCTACATGGCAGTTACAAGGGTGCTGGGGTTAAAATGATGTTCAGAATAATAATAGGTAAATATAATTTTAAAAAGGGATCAAATCCAAGCACAGATTGTGCTGATTTCCTTCTCAGCATAAAACCTATATCAGGAATTCCTATACCTGTAATTTCTTGTTTAATTAGAAATTTTCTGACTTCCTGGATTTGTCAGACTGGGTTTTAGATGAAGTAGTAGGCGGTTAAGCAAGCAAATATATGTAGAAAATAGACTGATGCTAAGGAAAGGGAAGTAATATTGTAAATAGCGGACAGCATTAAATATCTATGATGGTCTCACTCTGTAAGAAAGAGCATTCAAACCTGCCAGTAAGTGAAGTGCAAGCTTTCAAATTTTATGAATCTCTTACAAATTCCACTCAAACCACTTAAATTTGTACGAAAAGAGGGAAGAGAGAAGAAAAGGGAAGAAAATTGATGTAGAACAATTTCTTTTAACATAATGAGGCAATAAATTTCATTTCTGATGCTCCTGCTTCTGCTGAGATAAACAGAAGTTTACCCATTCTGGTCCAAACAGGCAGAGACCTGCTCATTAAGGTAGACATCCACGAATAGCGAAGAGGTCAGAATCTGGCCCAAACCCTAGTATCTTTATTTTTTCACAAATGCAGCTAGAACAAAACTAATGGGAAAAAAAAATCATATTTAGCATCATTAATATGAGAAGAATATTGGAATATTACAGAAAATTATCATTAAACAACTTGAACAAGCCATTAGGTTATAAGAATGTTAATAAAGTGTGTACTCTACAAATATAACACTAATTATGATTGCTTGCATACTTACAAATCTTTGTGAGATCACAAAAGTTAAAAGTATGCATAGAGTCAACTAAAATTTACATCAAGTAATTTAAACCTAAAAAATGTCTTGTATGGGGAAAAATGGCACAATCCGCTGTTTATGGTAGCAGTAATCTGTGGAGAAAATTTGACTTCACAGTACTTGTCCATAAAAGACTATAAACACTAGCAAGTTCCTAAAAGGGACTTGTGTATTTCCCCCTTCACACATGGATGCTGTGTGAAGACTTCTTAGCTCCAGTTAGTGAGAAGTTAAGGAGTGGGGAGAGTGGAACACAATACAGGAACAGCTACTGAAGCGGCAGCTTTCAATTTGTGAATTCTGATGTTTCTCAGTGTTCACTTGTGCCCAATCTGATTGTAGAAAAAGGCCAAAAGAGAGAGATGTGGGTATCCCCATGCTCTATGGATAGAAATCTATCCAGACTCAGATTCTTGTCTTGAAGGAGGTCCTCGATGCATTAAGCTATGTCAACAGAATGATAAATATGCCAGATGGAAATAGTAATGGAAATATGGAAAACTCTCCTGTTCTTAGTTTGTTTTAGTAAACTTTTGCACTAAATGTGAAAAAATGCATTGTTTGAAGCTAGAATAGGTGTGGGCAACAGTGCTCCCTTCCGAAGTACTCTTTCCCTATTATGTTTCACATGGATGTTTTATAATGATAAAGTACCTTTGGTGCGGCTGGCTGGCTGTAGAGAAATAGAAGAATTTACTAAAGTGGTGCAAGATGCCTGTTTAGCATAGGAGTAATCAGAGATGTGTTTTTAAACAAATAGTTCAATTCACATGCCATGACATTTTTTGTTTGTTCCTGCTAATTGTAAAAATGCGATTTAGTCATAAATAGTTCGTGCAGAGTTTCAATGCATTTAGCGTATGTCCTGAGTGATCTGGTTTGAGTGGAATGTGAGAATAGATTCTTAGCTTATGGAAAATAAGGAACAGGGAAAATACTAAAGCTGACTATAGAAAGTTAAAGTAGCAGAACAGCTAGGCCCTAGATGGGAAGTCTGCCTATGGTTTGAAGTCTGTTGCCCACAATTTGCACTGAATATATCCAGTTTAACCAGCATACTTGCCATACAATATATGAATCAGCGTATTGAGGATGGTCAAATCAGCTTCATTTAGGTAATATAATTTGTAGGAGTCTGAATATTGTTAGCATCCAACTATATAACTTAACGTGCAAAGTTGGGTTTACATGTATGCTTTTCCTACTACCCTTGGGGACATATGGGATCATAAGTACTGTCTATTCTCCTATTCTTCAGTGTTTCTATTCCTTAAGTGATTTTTTTTTATTTCAGTTTTTGTTTAAGGATCATACAGATGACTGAAAAATGTACAATCCCAATATTTTCTAATTTGTGTCAAATATTTTTCAGTCAAGCATTGATCAAGCCAGTAGTGAAGTGAGCCACAATATCCCAGAGAGACATAAAATTCATATTTTAATTGTGTACGTGTTCTTCATTTAGTAAAATTAACTCAGTAACATTTTGTGGTGTAAAATCTGTATGAGGCAATCAAATTAATTTCACGAATTCTTCTTACAACTGATGGCAATAGGAGTTTGTCATCAGTTTTATTCAAGGGCAAGATATGATGTGGGTAAACATAACACAGCTAATCTCAAATGTTGTTAAGATGGATGCTAGAGGCCTAGCATCTTGTCTCAATCCAGTGTCGCGGGAGGTTTTGAAATGATCCCAAGAGTGAGATTAAGACACCAACAGGGTCAAATGCCATACAACCTTGTTAGCTTTATTCTCATAAGCACGATAGGACAGAGAGAAGAGGGAAAAAGAGAGAAAGATAAGCAAGCAAGCAGAAGCGATGCAACAAGATTATAGCTACCACCACCACCTGTCCAGCTAAGTGTCGTTCGGTGCAGGTACTTTTGCCTTGGTGCAGATGATGTTCTGCACACCTGGCGTATGCTTTGATGTTCCTCTTCACCCGATTTGAATGAAAGCTGCTCTGGGGCACTGCTGAGAATGTCATTGTTCAGATCTCGAGCTGATCTTCCCAGAGGGAAGGAAGGGCAGAAGAAAGGGTGGAAGGGAGGCAGGGAGGGAGGGCAGAAAGGAGGGAAGGAGGGAAGGAAGGAAGGAGGGAAGGAAGAAAGGAAGGAAGGAGAGAAGGAAGGAAGGAAGGAAGGAAGGAAGGAAGGAAGGAAGGAAGGAAGGAAGGAAGGAAGGAAGGAAGGAAGGAAGGAAGGAAGGAAGGAAGGAAGGAAGGAAGGAAGGAAGGAAGGAAGGAAGGAAGGAAGGAAGGAAGGAAGGAAGGAAGGAAGGAAGGAAGGAAGGAAGGAAGGAAGGAAGGAAGGAAGGAAGGAAGGAAGGAAGGAAGGAAGGAAGGAAGGAAGGAAGGAAGGAAGAAGGAAGGAAGGAAGGAAGGAAGGAAGGAAGGAAGGAAGGAAGGAAGGAAGGAAGGAAGGAAGGAAGGAAGGAAGGAAGGAAGGAAGGAAGGAAGGAAGGAAGGAAGGAAGGAAGGAAGGAAGGAAGGAAGGAAGGAAGGAAGGAAGGAAGGAAGGAAGGAAGGAAGGAAGGAAGGAAGGAACATGGCACAGGGCTGCATCCAAGCGAGTTTTGAAGATCTCCAGAGAAGGAGACTCCACAACCTCTTTGGGCAGCCTGTCCCAGGGTTTTTTCACCCTGACAGTTTGTATCTCGTTTATACCAAATGTTTATGTGATTAATCAGTTTGGATCTCTCATCTTATCTCATCTCATTGGTTTGGATCGGTTTGGAATTCATCTAAAAATATTATTAAATGTCTGTGTAATTAAATATATTTATGATCAAATGAATGTATGTGAATTTTTCTTTCAATGTAGCTTTATTTTTTTTAAATAGACCAAGAACATCACAAGTCCTGAAAAGTACTTTGCAGGCCTGTTACAACGTACAAGTACACAACATACATGAACCAATTCCCACTGCAGTATTCTTTGGTGATACTATCTAGACATTTCTGGAATACTCTTTGAATGTCTGAGCAAGAGGAGGAGCTGTCTTATTCATAATTTTCATGCATATTGAATTAACTTTGGTGATGACTTGGACATGCACCATCATAGTGACTCTCATTTCGGAGAGTTCTGAGAGTAAGACATTTCTCACCATGTTTTATTAGGGTTGTTGCCATAATAAGAAGTGATTATCTTCTAGTGATCCTGGCCAGAGATGTCCCAGCCTTATCCCTGTAAATTTGAGAAGCCAATTGTTTTCATTAAAAAAAAAAAAGAAGAAGGCTTAATTGTTGCTTCTAGTATCAGTGTGTCTAGTGTCACTGTGACAATATTGACAGTCTACTTGAGTTAGTATTTATTTCTTCTTCTCTCTGCAACTTCATCCACCTGGACAACATATACGGCCTATGAATTTCGTCTCCAAAGAATGGCACAACCAAAGGAGTTTAGTTTCTGTCTTTCAGACAGAATAAGTACATATTTTCCAGCAAAAGAGCCAAGTAAGGACTATGATTTGGGAAACTTTCCTTTAAGGTACACAAAACAAATCTATTTTCCTTCAAGTAAACATATTTGAAGAGTTTATTTTCATTTAGAATCAATATCAAACAACAACAGTCCAAACACCAAAGTAAAATGACAGCTGTGTTGGAGGGCATGTAATATGAGCCTTGATCCTGTTTAATACTGATGACAATAGGAAGATTTTTGTTCAATATAATAGAGAAATAATTAAACTTGGGATGATGGGTATGCTTGGGCATTTTTGTCACTTTAATTCTTTTTTTTCCCTCTAAAGAGATACCATTGTTTAAAATACATACAAATATCCTATTTTGTCATATCTCTGTTACTGAAAATAACCTTTTTATTTTTCAGAAAAGGGAGTAAAAAAATGAATCAAACACCATTAGTGATTCTTTCCCAATATGCATACAGGCAACATTCAGTTCACTGGCTTTCATTCTTCTCCAAATATCTGCCACGGACTCCTTAGAAGTGACTGAAACATCTTCTGAACTTTGGAAAGGATGATAAAAGGTATCTCTCCCAAATCTTCCTGGTAGATCATATCCATAAATGAACCTAAAAAGTCTGTTTAACCAGTGAAGCCTGAACTTTGAGGTAGTTATTTAAATTTGAAAGGAAGGTTCAATTTACAAACTATCCTTGTTCTCTGAACACCAGTCATCACTGCAACTTAAATGACAAAACAAGGTCATAGAGTCATAGAGTCATAGAATCCTTAAGGTTGGAAGGGAAGGTGCTGGAGCTTTCTAGACCAAAAGTCTTATCAGGGATGCATTTTAATTGATGAGTATATTACGACTATTATTATATAACAGAGACCTAGAAAACTGTAATAATTAGCCTGTCAGCTTACCTTACTCTTCAATAAAAATTAATACAAGGGAATAATTAATCTTACGTCTTTAACATCATTAGGACATTCAGAAGGAAATTCTGTTCCTGCAGTTGCATGCAGAACAAGACGTCAAAACGGAATTCGCCTTTCTTATTTCGGCAATTACTTGAAGAGTGACATTTGAGTTTGTACAGATCCCAAACAAAATAAATCAACGTAGAAAGAATTAAGATTGAAAATGCAGTTTAAGATTGTAAAACTTAACACTGAGACCATCATTATCTATTAAAACAATTTTGCATAGGTTGCTTCACTAGAAAGACAGAAGTCAAGAAGGCAATGGGTAATGCAGAAAGAGTTGAGGATTATGCGTTTTAAGGGACAGTTGTGCATATATTTTTTTCTGTATTCATTCTATTTGTAGTTGCATCAAATTATAGTGAAGTAAATTTTACAAACCTAGAAACTTTGTTCTTTCACTCTAAGCATATTTATGGTTTCATGCTCACAGTTCAAAAAGCAAACAAACATATTTGTGTCCTGTAATGACTACAGATTATGAATTTGATTAATCTAACCATACACTGGGTGTAACAACATTCAATTTGCATGTAAAGTCTTTGCCAAATCAAGCTTCCTTTCATTTTTTGAATAACTATTTGAAGCAGAAGTTTTAAAAGTCTGGTTTTTCTCCTATGTTCAGAGAGCATTCAATTCTCCAGGATTCATGTCTTACAAAATTTTTCAAAATATTTACCAGTAAACAATCAGCTACCTTTGATCTGGTGTCTCTTTATTTTAGAGGTTTTTGATTGATACCACGCTTTGCTAGTTACTATCCTATATTATTAAGGCAGTTGCCTTTCTAATTTGCCCTTTGAGAGGCAAAAAGAAATGTGCAGAGAATGACAAAATGCTTGCCTGTCTTCTTTCTATGTCTTTATTTCATACATGGTGTTTACTTAGTTGGTCTCAAGGAGATGTTACATTGCAAATGAGAAGCAAAATGTTTAATTAAATGAAAAAAATCTCAGAAGGAGAAAATTTGGAATGTATTTAGTGTAGATAGGAATTGAAGATAATAAGTCATGTTGAAAAACACAGAATAATTAAGAACATAAAAAGTCTGTAAAAGTCATGCTGAATAAAAAGCATTTAGTGAATGTTTATGAAGGAAGAAAGTAGTGTTAGAAGAGACTCCTGCATACAATTTATCAGCACTTAGTGTAACTCATTGTCAGAAGGTTCGCAGAATTCACAGAAGGTTCACAGAATTTTACATTAAAGTTAACAAAATTTTGAGGTAATTTAGAATAGTGAATGTTAACTAAGGGACTTATTGAAAGAAATATAAATCTTCCTGATCTAGAGAACTGTCTTTATTCTATATTCTCAGATACAGCCTGTCTCATAGGGAGCTATTAAAGGAGTTTATATTGGTCCTTGTTAGTGACTTGCTAAATTGCATTCCAGTACCAAATGACAATTACTTCTAGAAAATATACGATGTAGATTGAATAGTTCATTCTATCTGCATAAGTAAGAACCAGATCTTTGACTGATTTTGAACTCCTTTAGATCCACTAATAGGAAGCCATGATGCAGGTCTTGTCCCACTGCAATTCTGTATCATTGAAATGATTACCAAACACATTTGCTTGTATCCAATATAGATGGCTTAACTGAAATCATGATTCAGGAAAATGTCTCTGGAGATAAAAATAAGTATCTGGAGATAATTTGGAGATTATCTGGAGATATATGTGAATAAATAAACAAGGCAACCCTACCAACTAAATAATACATATGAACATATATACAAACATCTGAAAAATAATTTTAATAAATATTTGTTGAAGTCTGTAGAATTTGTTCAAGTCTGACCATTCCATTTACTCATTAGGAAATTAATAATTTGATTAACCTTTCCTTTCAAATATTCATAAAGAAACCAAGTGGTATCATTTTCTGTGTTGGTAATTTTTGAGTTACCAGATAAGTTGCTGAAGAACAAGGAAGATTTTGCCATGACTGCAGTTCTGTGTTCCCCAGTACAACAGAGATGTGGCACTACTGGAGAAAGTCCAGTATCTACAAAGATGATCAGGGGACAGAAGTATCTCTCCTACAAGGAGAGGCTGAGAGAGCTCGAGCTGCTTAACCTAAAGAAGAGAAGCTGAGAGGGGATCTTATCAATACCTTAAGGGAGAGTGTAAAGAGGATGGGACAAGACTCTTTTCAGTGGTGTCCTTGGACAGAACAAGAGGCAATGGCCATTAAGTGAAACACAGAAAGCTTAATCTGCATATGAGCAAAAACTTCATAACTGCTAAAAGCGACAGAGCACTGGAAGAGGTTGCCTGGAGAGGTGGTGGAATCTCCTTCTCTGGAGATATTCAAAACCACCTGGATTCAATCCTGTGCAATGTGTCAGATCTAGGTGTCCCTGCTTATTTAAAGGGGATTGAGCCAGATGTTCTCTGAAGGTCTCTCCCAGCATTAATCATTCCTGATTCTGTGAAATCGGCTTACATAGCAAATTGTTAGATCCAGAAAGCACTTCAAGTTCACTGTTATCCAGATGACACGCAAGGCGGAATCTAACCTATCAAATTCAACAGCTGCCTAAAAAAAATTTATTTCTCCAAAATAAGAAAAAAAAAGAAAAAAAAGCTTTGGCAAAGCAAGTATAAAGAAAGAAAATTTCTTCACCAGCAAAATGTATTTTATCTAAAGTTTTGCATGATATCTTATTAAAGTTTACGCATGCAGGTGGTCTCAATGAGATTTCCTGATGAAAAAAAAATGTTATTGTCGATTGACTGAAAAAAGACAAGGAAGAAAACTCATTTCTTTTTCTCATGGTTTTGGGTTTTAAAGAAGAAGTACTTACTTAATGAGAATTTTCCATAACAAGACTAAAGATGCTCTTTGCTCTGTTTGAACAACATAACTTTGTCCTCAAAGTGAGGAGAGAATCCCCAGCCCTTGTAATGTTAATTTCACAGATTGCTGAGTACCACTGTCACTATAATTGCTTTGCCTGAAGCAAAGTATTTTTTTCTTACTGCAGACCAAATGTTAGAAGAACTCTAAAAAAGGCCCTTCTTACCACCTTTTTGTTAAGGTTGGATAGCTATCCCATTTCATCTAGTTCCCTACATTCTTCATTTTTTTTTACTTAAACATCACCACCCACCCCCGCCAAAAAGAAAAAAAAAGAAAAAAGAAAGAAAGCTCAGAAGCTCAGCTTGTTGTCCTATTATTTGATTCAGAAATTAGCTTTTTGCTAATTTGCTATTTTTTTTTAATTTGAGGTCATAATCCTTACCCATAATGTTCAGCTGAATCTTTCACTGAGTTAAAGGAGTTCTGAGTTAAATATTGCTTCCATTGACATTTGGAGCAAACCTCCTGGTAATGTAGGAGACACTCAAATTCAGCCTCAGTGATCACAACTTCTAGAAGTAAACTGACTGAGTTCCTTAAAAAGAAGAAAATTGATGAGTTTGAAGAGGACAAGTCAAATCTGTGAAACTGACAATATGTGCATTCCTGTATTCATATCATAGAACCTGCATGGATAGGGCAGGTATATATGAACACAACTTTGTCTGCTGTGTGGGGCATGATAATGATCACAAGCATGGATTTTTTCTCTCTGACTATAAGAGTCTGAGAATGCAGAGCCAGAGAGTCAACAAAGTGACACATAATATCTTGTGATTTGTAATGATTATGAAATACCTGCTGGCTAATGAATTTTTGGAGGAGTGAATTTGTGCTGTTGGTATGATTGCCTGTGGCTTAAAAATACTTAAAAATGGAGCCTGAAGTAATAGTGAACTGAAAATTATCTTATTTTTTCTCTGATAGGCCAATAGCCCCATGGCAAGGCAGGGCAAGGCAAAGTGAGGCAAAAGAGAAAAGAGAAGAAGGGAAGGGAAGGGAAGGGAAGGGAAGGGAAGGGAAGGGAAGGGAAGGGAAGGGAAGGGAAGGGAAGGGAAGGGAAGAGGAGAAGACCCTTACAGATAAATAATTTTCAAATTAAGGTAATCAAAATGTAAGAAAAAAATGCATGCTGCTCACATCAAAAGACAAAAATAAATTGCAAATCTGTAAGTCATAGTTAATGACTATGGAAAATAATACTTGTAAAGCTTATTTTGGATGAAAGTAGTAGGAGGCTGATTTTTCAGAACAGTCACAGGTTATTTTCCTTGACAAATATTTTTAGTCTGAATAACATGCATATTTACTGAATGTGACTCCTATCTTTGAATCAAGGTTGAATTAAATAAATACCTTAAAAAATAAAAAAAAACACTTACTTTGAAATTTATTAGTTGTTTGAAGCAAATATACGCTGTTAAGAATTAAGTGTTAGAAGGCAGAAAAGTAAGCATTATGCTAAACTATATTTTTATGGCAGTCGAGTTGGATTTAAGACACATATCACTTCATATAATGATATAAAATCAAATCCTTCATGACTATATAGAGATGCAGATGAGGTAGCATGTAAACATCAAAATTGTCAAGAGATAAGTCATTGCAGGCATATCGATTTGCCATTCCCAACACAGTGAGAAATTCACAGAATCACAGAATGCTTAGGGTTGGAAGGGACCTCTAGAGATCATCTACTCCAACCCTCCTGCTCCAGCAGGGACACACAAAGCACGTGGCACACGGTCTCAACCAGGCTGACTTTGAACATCTTCAGAGAAGGAGACTCCACAACCTCTTTGGGCAGCCTGTCCCAGGGCTCTGTCACCCTCACAGTAAAGAGGTTCTTTCTCACACGGAGGTAGAACTTCCTGCATTTTAATTTGGACGCCTTGTCCTACCACTGGCCACCACTAAAAAGAGTTTGGCCCCATCCTCCCTACATTCACCCCTCAGGAACTTGTACAGGAGATGTTGATCAGATCTCCTCTCTGTCTTCTCTTCTCTAGGCTAAACAGGCTCAGCTCACTTTTAGTCTTTCCTCATAAGACAGGTGCTCCAGTCTCTTAATCATCTTCGCGGCTCTATGCTGGACCCTCTCTAGAATTTCCACGTCCCACTTGCACTGCGGATCCCAGAACTGCGCACAATACTCTATGTGCGGCCTCACCAGAGCTGAGTAGAGGGGGAGGATCACCTCCCTTGACCTGCTGACAACACTCATCCTGATGCTGGCCAGGATCCCATTGGCCTTCTTGGCCATAAGAGCGCATTGCTGCCTCATCATTAGCTTGTTGTCAACCAGGACTGCTAAATCCCTCTCTGCAGAGCTGCCTCCCAGCAGGTCAATTGCTAACCTGTACCAGTCCCTAGGGTTATTCTTCCCCAGATGCAGGACTCTGCACTTATACTTGCTGGACCTCATGTGGTTCCTCTCTGCCCAACTCTCCAATCTGTCTAGGTCCCTCTGAATAGCAGCACAGCCCTCCAGAGTGTCGGCCACTCCATTCAGTTTGATGTCATCTGCAAACTTACTGAGGGCGCACTCTGTGCCCTCATCCAAGCCATTGATGAGCCAGTTGAACAGCACTGGGCCCAGTACTGACCCCGGCGGGATACCACTGGCCACAGGCCTCCAGCTAGACTAGGCCCCCTTTATCATGACCCTCTGAGCTCTGCCATCCAACCAGTTCTTAATCCACCCAATGTCTAAAGAATGCTTGTAGAATCACCTTCTCTGAAGATATTCAAATTCTGCCAGGATATGATCCTGTGCAACATGTTCTAGGTGACCCTGCTTCAACAGAGGAGTGGGCTTAGATGATCTCCACAAGCCCCTTTCAACTTCAAATCTTCTCTGATTCACTCTAGTGTATTCATGTCTCACACATGATAAAAAGACCTAACTTATTGTGAACTAGTTTAATCAAAACTAATTTACTTACAGGAGTTACAAGAAGCAATTTACAGTAATCATTAGCTAAGTGATAGTTCCTTGTAACAGCAACAAAAAAAGCAGCTGTTGGTTAAGGACACTAGGAATGGGGGGATTGATTAAGGATATTTGTTATTTATAATCATTTATACTCATCTGGTCTAAGAAATCTTTCTGCTCTCATTGTTGGTGACAAGCCATGCCAATATTGCAATGTTTTCTATACTAGAAACTGATGTCTGAAGGTCTTTAGTTATAGTAGTGTGGACCTCAGAAGTGACTGGACAACCTGAATATCAGGTAAGATTTGTAGTTTGCTTCATTTTGGATTGGAGAGCTATTTTCAAAATTTGGCAAGTTAGATAAATTAGTTTGAGATACTTCTATATGCAACACAAACAATAGACACAAAAACAGACGCATTTCTGCTCAACAGACATTTCAGACTGGATTTCAGTGCAATGTAATCTGAATGTCACCAAAATTCACTCATAATGGTTTCTGCTAAAATAGTAGAATTTTAGCAAGAATATTCAGAGCTATCACTGTCATTGTTCCAAAAGTAAAAGTCACATATCTGGGAAAGTGGTCAGTGAGGAAGAGATTTGTTTCAGGTAGGCTGTGCCAGCAAATCTTCACTTCTGACCACTTTGCTTGCAGAGCTTGGTGATGTGTGTTGGCAATCTCCTTCAGTGATAAGAGTTAAACTTGCTAAAGATTATTTCCCCATGGCATTTTCTTAGCAAAGAAATAAAAGATCAGAAATTACATAGCTATTTAACCAAGAATCTCATTATGGCGAGGAATAAAAAATAGCTTCTTTATTCAGAGTAGACAAATACAAAATCTATCCAAAAATCAGCTTATAATGAAGGATAGAGGAAGACTTACTAGAAGTATGGTGGAAGAAAGAGAATGTCTGCTTCATAGGTTATTTCCCTTAGAAAGAAGCTGGAATAAAACCATAGAAATAAGTAAGAATTTTAAACATTATTGTAGCATATTTTAAATTTTCAAAATTTCAAATGGGAGTTTAGCTGACTAATTTCTACTTTACAAACAGATGACAAGATTCCTTTCTGGAATTTTTTATTTCTTTGTAACTTTCAGAGCTGCTCATTTACTGGAATGAATAAGTAAAGGTACTATATAAAAGTGTAATGTTATTGTAAATATATTATTTATTAAACTTTAATGTCTTGCAGGATTAATGCTGGTTTGTGATAATTAACTTAGTGTTATCATAGTAGTCATTCTACATTGTTCCTACACAGGTCAGGCTCTGAGAAGGCTTCCTATATTTTATTGGCAATTATAATAACAGGGCCTATTAGCTGCCCTAAAACTCTGAACAGAAGTATTCATTAAAAAAAAAATGATTTCACATTTCTTTATATTTCATACCAGAAAATAGTATGACACTTTTGGCAGTGGTTTGATTGCTTACTTTTTTAAAAAAAAAATAGTGCTTGCAGTAGAAGATTTCAGAATTCCCAAATTTATTTGCAAATTAGGCTACTTGCATTGCTACTAAATCTAGGATTATGACGTGATATTTTAATGGGAATTTGAGCTGAACTTTCATGAGTCTTTAATAGAATAGGTGGATTAGCAAATATTAGACAAAAATGTTATAGGGTAAGAGAAGGATTTGCATGTCATTGTGAAGTTATTCACCAGCTATTTCAGCCACTAGTCTTAATCAATATTATCAAAGGCTAACCTTAACATAATCTTCTTAACAAAAAGCTTCTTAAAGAAATATAGATATATGTTCTGTAAAATCGATCAATTCTTCAACCACTCTAGCACAAGAAAAGATTTCGCAAAGACGAGTGACAATGGCTAATAAGAAAAAAAGTAAAACATGGCCATATCATGAAAAAAGTCCTTCAAACTTTTGAAAATATTAGACTATATATATTTCATAGCTTCATGTGACAGAAAAATACTTTCAGACGGTTTCTGACAGAACATTGTCCAATCAAAGGTGAAAGACCATAATTTTATAAGAAATTAATTCCCATGAGTTTTCCAGTCTAATTTTCACTATCTGTGTTACTGGATAATATGACTATCTCCTAGATAGGCACTGCTGTGTATAACTTCTATTAAGTATTCTGGTAAAAGATTTTTAAAAGCACAGAATATATACTTACTTTCACTATGAATACAAAGGAATACGATCAGTGAAAGAAACACTTATAACTCAGTGTGTCGTTTACTTGGAAAAAAAAAGGAATAAAAATATCTAACACATTCTATGCTCTTTTGAAATAAAAATATAGAAACAGCAACTATAATAATAAATATAAAAATTATTTAAAGTTAACAACTTACACCATAAAAATGGGTACAAATTTCTTAAGGGAGAATGTCACAAATAGGATCATTTTGGGACTATCTCACTGTAGCTCTAGAGCTTGGACTTGAGAATATTCTAGAAGACTGAGCTCTGGGAGTAGAACCTTGTTTCCTTACATTTTGATTTCCTTCTGATTCTCAGGCTGGTTGAAAGTGAGAAAACAAGTCCCATTCTTGGAGTCTGTTCTTTACTTGTATGCTTTTACAGATATCCTGCACAGCCATTTAGAAATAATCTCTAGGAGCCCATGTGCAGCTCTTGGCCGTGCCAGACTTTAGCAAACAGAAAGGAGTCCTTCTCCCCTATCCTCCGTGTCCTCCTCACTTCCCTACGACCGTGTTCCTGTCAGAGCTGCTCAGGACACTCATACCTCTGCAATGGGGACTGCAGAGTCTCTCAGTGTCACTTCTGGGGATTCATCTCATTCCCTCATCTTTCTTTGCCCACAGCTTCTGACCTGCTGTGCGCTTGCAGTCGCCTCTCATAGACCTCTTGTGCTGCAGACCACAGGCCAGGCACTAGTCAGCTCCTGATGGAGCTGACTACACTGGTGTGTAGTGCTTGTGGTGCCTTTATTACCCCCAAATCCCACTTCTCTTCTTATTCCAAGCCTTCTTTCTAGACGTGGGGTAGGGAGGTGTGAGGTGCTCGCCTCACAAAGGCCAGTGTCAG
The DNA here is from genome assembly GCF_059628265.1 of Tinamus guttatus. NCBI lineage: Eukaryota > Metazoa > Chordata > Aves > Tinamiformes > Tinamidae > Tinamus > Tinamus guttatus. The sequence continues at coordinate 24,046 of NW_028288810.1, read as the reverse complement.
GGAGCGAGGGGTGCTGGGGGGAAGCAAGGCAATGAACTGCTCTCATAAGGGATAAAAAGGGATGTGCTTTATTAATAGTCACATGGGGTTCAGCAGCATTCAGTGGCGAGGCCATAGTTATGTGTTGCATGGAGGACATGTTTCTAGCAAATCATCAGAGCAAGTGCAGCTGGAGGGTCAGGATGAGCTCATGTGACTTGTGTTGAAAGATCCGCTGTGCCACTGGTGGTGAAGGATTAACTGGTGCCGCTGTGGTCCAGGATCAACCGGTGCCAGTGCTCGTTATGGTTCAGCTGGTTCCTCTGGTGGGGAAAGATAGGCTCATGCCACTGGTGGTACAAATCCGTTCGTGCTCTGGTGGTTCAGGATCGGCTCGTGTTACTTCGGGTGAAGGATGAGCTCATGTCACTGTTAGGTCGAGATTAGCCAGCACTGCTGGTGAGGAAAGATCATCCAATGTCACTGTTGTTTTATTATCAGTTGGTGCCACTGGAGGTGAATGGTGAGCCAGTGCTGCAGTGATTCAGAATTGGCTCGTGTTGTCGATGGTGAATGCTGATGCTGATGAAGGATCGAGCAATGCTGCTCATCCAAAGCTGCTGGTGGTGAAGGATCAGTGAATGTCCCTGGAGGTTCAGGATGTAACATCAGTGCAAATGCTGCACCTAGCATGGGCCGCGGACTCCATGCCCACAGGGTCCATCCATCCCTCGTGGCCTTTCTTCCGCTCTTCCCTTTGCTCCTGTTGCCCTCCCTCCCCCATTGCATCCCTGCTCCATAGTGTCTGTTTCCCATTGCCTCCATCCTCCATTGTACCTGCTCTGCATGCCTTTCATCCACTCTCTAGACATGGGGCTGGGAGGCCTGATGTGCCCACTCCACAAAGGCCAATGTCAGGGAGTGAGGGGTGTGGGGGGAGTGATGCAAAGAACGCTCTTGTGTGGGAGAAAGTTTGACCAACATGCTGTCAGTTGAAGTGCTTTCTTTATGGTGAGAATGCTCCTGTTACCATAAATATAAATTATCTCCAAAGCCATTCGTAAAATCATTCATTGTAAAATTAAAATCTGAATTGAGACTATATTTAAGAGTTTCAAAATAATTTTTCTCTAGCTTTCACTCAGTGCAAAAATATTCCCAGCAACATGATGCCTTTTGAGGTCACCAGAAAAAAATAAAAAGTTAAGCACTTCTAAGGCTTTGGCTATACCCATGCCCTTGTGGCACCTATTAGTAATTCTGCCAACTCTGTATATGTTTGTTGTGAAGTCACTCATTCTATTTGTATGTTGAAGGACTCTATCACTAAAATTTGAAAGCCTGGCCATTTTCAATAGTAAGAAGAATTTCTGAGTAAATCTAGTGGTGAGGTCACTGCCTCCATTAACTCAGATTGTTCTGTAATGTCAGTGGTTTCCCTATGTGTGACCTGAGAAATGTAGCCCAGAAATTCTGAGTAATTCACATGATCTAGTTCCCCAAGATCCAGTTTTGCTATGTTTTTTTAAAACAAACAAAGGATACCCTTAGTCTATTCAAAGTCATTTGAGCAAAATGTCTTCTCAGGAAAGATCCATTTACAAGTCCTGTGTTTCTGTTGCTTCCTCCTTGGAATTTCTGGCAAGAGAAATTCTAGAATTCAATATGGCTTTTAATAGATTAAATGTTTTCTCAAAAGAAGTGTTTTAGCAGTTTCACTTGACTAGATATATTTTCCAGATTTATTAGCACAACTAATTTGTAATCTCTTAGAGAATATTAAAGTTTGGTTAAGTATGTCTGCTACATTTTTGGAAGTATTTTCCATGTACTCAATTAAATAATTACAAAATTCCTCCCAGTAATTATGAAATTTAAGTATTACATACATTTAAAAATCCTCTTTCATTTGGCATGATTTTACTTTTCTCTTGTCTTTTTGGATTAATGTAGTAAATACTTGTTTGGCTTGGATTACTTCCCTAAAACCTTACTAAAGTCAGTCTTACTAAAGTAAGTCTTTAGTCTTCAGTATTCAAATATTAGTGAATTTAAATGCATACTCTGCATCCTGTACTCTTCCAGGGGAGAAAAGGAAACCTTATGGGAATACTACTAACAGTGAGAGTTTATATGTACAATTCTGATTGTATAAGTGATTGTATAGGTGATCTGGAAGACTGTTTTATCTTAGGGTTTTCCAAAAATCCCACCCTTTACCTGGTCACTTGCTAATGGGAAAAACAAAAGCAAAACAACAACAATAACAACAACAAATACACACACACAAGTTTATGTCTGAACATGAACTTTTAAGAATAAGAAAAAAGTCACTACTCTTCAATATCAAGGCAACTAGCATTACCTATGCAATAATTTTGCTAATACTCACTGACAGCATTTTTTAGAGACTGTATTTTCCCTCAATGATTTGAACATAAAGTTTTGATACTTTCATCCTGAAAGATACTGGAAGATTAAAGAAGTACTGAAAAAAAATCAGAAAGATATTCTTGCTCAAGAGTTTCTTCTGAGAGCCAATCTTTGAACAAGAACTTGACTTTATGTTCTGTGTCAAGAAGAATAAGCTCTTAAGTCCCCTGTGAGAAATACATTCTGAAGTCCATCTCTATTCACTTACCATTTTTAATACATCACTTATTTAAATGATAGGCTACATAGATTTTCACTTTCATGGGCTAAGGCTGATTCAGATAAGAACAACACACAAATAATATCTGATATAGAGAAAATGCATCCTGTGAACATCTCTTTATTTGAATTTTAAAATTAATCCTTTATCATTTCTTACTAGCATTTGATTTCTTAATGCAGTATTAAATTTAGTAAATTCAAATAATTTCAATTGCATTTTCCCCCCTTCCTTCATCTTCATTAAAATGTGAACAATAGTACATATTTTCTGCATGTTTCTTTTCTGTTTCTTCATATTAGGGTTGTAAGTCATGTTACTTAGGAAAGACAAGACATCCTCTTAGAAGTTTGCTAGTCAGTCAGCGATCCCATGTCTTGTAAATAATTACCACTCCAGAAATTCACTTGAAACAAAACCATGTGATTTCACAAATGCAAGCTGATTGTACTATGATTTACAAATCTTCTAGACACTTGATCCTAATTCTCCATTACTTTGCATCTTCAAGCTACATTAAGCAAGTGCAAAGAGCATTAACCACAATCACAGAAAATTGATCCAAAACTTGCACCATGCTCTTTTCTGAAATATAGTTACTAGAAGCTGGGTCTGCCATTGTAGTTAAGAGTAGGGTAGAAGGGATAGGGAAAGAGTGGAAGAAGGTTTCCCACTGAAATTCAGGAGAATATATTGACACGGAATATTTTTGCACTGTATACAAATTTGTGAAGATGCTGGTGAGAAATGATGGAATGATTGCCAGAATGTTTGCATAAACTCACTATGAATATGGATAAACTTCTGAATAATTTTCCATAAATCTTTTACCTAATTTTACTAGAATGTATATAAAAATTATAATGTGCTAATTATTAAATGTATAGCATGTTTATACATGAAGTTTCTCTTCAACAAGACAAATATATTTCTTACTTCTTCTCTTTTAAAGTTTTACTTTTCTTCCTAACTCAAGCAACTAGACATGGTAGCGCTCACCAATTTCCACATTAGGATCACCAGAATTTATAGACCAATATAACTCCTGTTACTAAGTGAAGTTCTGTGAATCTATGAGCTGAAGTTGCATTTGCTGGACAGAAAGAAGGACTGAAGAGAAGGAGCCCTTTACCCCGAGACTGTCATATGGGAAGAGTATCTGTGCTGTCTTTTAGTAGTTTTACAGTGAGCCAATCCCATTTCAAGCCTCTTTGCATATCTGTAGGCCCACAGGTCAGGAGGATAATACCGCAGTTTTTGTGTGGCGACAGTTTACTCTTGGCATTTTGTCTCCTGGGACAACATCCTATCTGTAAAGAAGTTAAATTCACCCTAGTATTTAAGATCAGAAAATGATTGGCTCTGGTTCTCCAGCAATGTCATAGCAAGTTTGTTGTTAACATGAAGTGGGTAGGAATGCGCTGTTTTATGCTAGGCAGCAGATCATATTTCATAATCCCTTAGGGTATTTTTTCAGTCCATTGAGTATTTCCATTTTTTTCCTGCTCCATTATAGTAAGAAAAAGACCTTTCTTATATTACTTCCCTTCTTTCTTATATTACTTCCCTTCTTTTGTGGATTATAGTGGATTACTCTGTGCATTGAGCACTAAAATTGCTAAACACCCTAAAATTGCTAAAAACGAGGTCATGGGAAAATATTGTCATTGTTTTAAACTCACAGAATTAAAATAAACCCAGTTTTGGGAGAATGACTCAGGCAAGCGTATGATGTTATCATGCATAAACACATCCACACTCAGATATATGTGTGTGTATGTGTGTATGTGTGTATATACACATGCATATATAAACAGAGACAGAGAGAACAGTACGAACATGTGTATATGAATGCAAATATAAACAGATATTCCCTATATCCAAATCTGGAAAGCAATTAATTACCTAACAAAGGAAGTTAACCAGTCAAAAATCAATATTGTTCAATACTTTGGTCAAGACCAAAGACCTTATAAACTTAAGTATTCAGCATAAATACATAGCTCGTTGGATGAAAATTCTACAACAGAATTTGTAGCAAAATTTGAAACAAAGATGTGGATTGAAGGGTGTCTGAAAAGAACCATGAATTATGCTGAAATTTGGACTGTATCTTAGTGGTCATTAATAAACATACATGCTTTGCTATTATGAGGTCTAGTTGGACCAGTTGAGTTTAGAATGGATATTTTTTCTTGGCTGCTAATTTAATGACTTTGTGTCATTAAAAATGATATATCTTGCTGTCTTAATAACTCGTAGTTAGCAAAACCTTTCTCAGGTGGTTTGAAGAAGTGCATGCTTGTCTGCGTTTTTGTTAAATGAGTAAACTTCTATGGCAAGTACATTGAGAGAGTGAATTAGGGACAGGGAAGGATCATTAGAGTTTTAAAATCTGCGCTTTCCAAGTCAAAATGGTCCTGAATCTCATTTAAGTAACAATTCTTTACAAAGACTTTCTATCACATTTTTGCGCAGATGTGAAACACTGGAACAATTTAAACAAGTCTCTTAAACTTGTTTAAATTATACTAACATTTTTTGTTTTGTTTGTCTTTTTTCCTTAGTGTGGCTAAATGAATGCATAATTTGAGTAACGACTGGGACAGGACAGGGAGATATTATGTATTTTCCTGAGCCTAGAGTCTGTTGCATTCTTCCAAGAGCACCTAAGGAAACTTGATACCCACAGATCCATGGGCCCTGATGGGATGCACCCCAGAGTGTTGCGGGAGCTGGGAGAAGTCATAGCTAAGCTCCATCATCTTTGAAAGATCCTGGAGAACGGGGGAGGTGCCGGGGGACTGGAAGAAGGCCAATGTCATGCCAGTCTTCAAAAAAGGCAAGAAGGAGGACCCAGGCAACTACAGGCCAGTGAGCCTCATCTCCGTCTCCAGAAAAGTAATGGAACGGCTCATACTGGTTGTTGTCTCCAGGCACGTAGAGGACAAGAAGGTGCTCAGGAGTAGTCAGCATGGATTCACCAAGGGGAAATCTTGCTTGACTAACCTGACAGCCTTCTATGATGGTATGACCAGCTGGATAGATGAGGGGAGAGCGGTGGATGTCATCTCTCTTGACTTCACCAAGACTTTTGACACTGTCCCTAACAACATCCTCCTGGGCAAGCTCCGGAAGTGTGGGATAGATGAGTGGACAGTGAGGTGGAATTGGCTGGATGGTAGAGCTCTGAGGCTGCTGATCAATGGTGCAGAGTCTAGTTGGAGGCCTGCAGCTAGCGGGGTCCCCCAGGGGTCAATCCTTGGTCCAGTCCTGTTCAATTTATTTGTCAATGACCTGGATGAAGGCACAGAGTGCTTCCTCAGGAAGTTTGCTGATGATACGAAACTGGGAGGAGTAGCTCGTGCCCCGGAGGGCTGCGCTGCCATCCAGAGGAACCTGGACAGACTGGACAACTGGGCGGTGAAAAACCTCATGCAATTCAACAAGGCCAAGTGCAAGGTTCTGCACCTGGGGAGGAATAACCCTAGACACCAGTACAGGCTGGGGACTGACCTTCTGGAGAGCAGCTCTGCAGAGAAAGACCTGAGTGTCATGGTGGATGACAAGTTGACCATGAGGCAGCAGTGTGCCCTCGTTGCCAAGAAGGCCAATGGGATCCTGGGGTGCATTAAGAAGAGCGTCTCCAGCAGGTCGAGGGAGGTGATCCTGCCCCTCTACTCAGCCCTGGTGAGGCCACATCTGGAGTATTGTGTGCAGTTCTGGGCTCCACAGTACAAGACGGATGTGGAGCTGCTGGAGAGAGTCCAACGCAGGGCTACGAGGATGATCAGAGTTCTGGAACATCTGCCCTATGAGGAGAGACTGAAAGAGCTGAGCCTGTTCAGCTTGAAGAAGAGAAGGCTGAGAGGAGATCTAATCAGTGTCTATAAGTACCTCAAGGGGAGAGAGAGAGAAGGATGGTGCTGGCCTCTTTTCAGTGATGGCCACTGACAGAACTAGAAGAAATGGCTGGAAGCTGAAGCATCAAAAGTTCCACAGGAACCCAAGGAAAAATTTCTTAACAGTGAGGGTGACAGAGGACTGGAACAGGCAACCAAGAGATGTTGTGGAGTCTCCTTTTCTGGAGATCTTCAAAACCTGCTTGGACACAGTCCTGTGTCATGTGGTCTAGGCGATCTTGTATGTGCAAGGGGCTTGGACTAGATGATCTCTAGAGGTCCCTTCCAACATTAAGCATTCTATGATTCTATGATTCTATGATTTTATGTGCTGCATAGTCACAGAAATGGCTGTGTCCTATAGACTGAGCTAGAGAAATAGTGTTTCCATTGATTCTGTCATCAGAGCCACTCATAGGGTTCAAACTGAACCAAAGATGTTGGGGCCTTAGTAAGAATATATAGGAAAGTGGAGTTTGTGGGGAACTGGACCGACGCCTAGCAACCGAACACCTGGAGGAGAACCAATCAGCTGGGAGCCTGTAGCCAATGAGTGCTGCTCCTCAGCGCATGCCCACCTGCACCGGTATAAAGCCCTGCTACAGACAACAGCAGGGTGGAGTTGACCTCACTTTGTGTGGAGGTGTTGTTTGCTCTGGCTTGTGGGGAGGGCCCTGGCACTTGGCGCAAGAGTGACCCTCGACATCTGGTGACCCCAACGTGATTGTGTGAGAACGCGAGGGATCTTACTGGAGAAAAGCGGATTGTGACCACGACCTGGTGAGTCAGAATGGGAATTGGCGCATCTAGAGTGAAAGTTGCTGCAACAGCAATGGAACATGATACTGTTGAACGCTTCGTAAGGCTTGCTCAAAAAACTAAGATTGAGGTCTCGAAAACTGAGCTAACTGATTTATTACTATTTTGTAAGAAGAGAAAAATCATAGAAGAAGCTTCCCAAGCATATAAATTTGAATCGTGGGAGCGAGTAGGAAGAGAACTATGGGACGGTGTACAATTAGGCTCGGAGGAAGCGTGGCGCCTCACAAAGACATTTCGTCTAATATGGCCTATGTTTGAGCGGTTAGTTGCTATTGCGTTTTGGGAAGCGCTCCATGGAGAAGAAAAGGAAAACGGGTCTGAAAGTTCTGAATGTACCAACAATACTGAGCCAATTCAGTCTAAGAAAATAGATAATAAGAGAAAGGTAACCTCACCTAAACAGGCATGTCCGGTAACTTTGGCCGAACAAGAAGTATGGGGGGGAGTGGATGAGTATCTCCCCCCGTGGGAGGGGGAGGAGCGACCACCCCCCACAGCACCCGAATGGGAGAAGCGACCACCTCCCACAGCGCCCGAATGGGAGGGGGAAAAGCGACCAACCCCCACAGCGCCCGAAATGGAAGTGGACCCAGTTAAAGTACCGATCCCAGATGGATCGGACGATGATAATGCCGTGGTTCAAAAAATGCGACAAGAACTTCGGGGACAGGCAGAGAGAATGACAGAATTATTAGAACAAATGCGGCAACTAGACGGTGGGTCCAAGGCCAGAGATGTGAAGGCAGCCTATAAGGCTGCCCATAGGGCTATAGTCGAAGGGTTGGAAAATGTAGACAAACAATTAGAGCAGTGGGAGGCACGAAAAGATGCTCCTAAGATTCAAAAGAAAGCAGCTGGAGGAAGTGACCCAGCTGAAGAAGGATTGTTGCCGGAGCTCCCAGCCACTTCCACTGCAGGTGGAAGTAATGATGAGGAAATGCCACCTGTTAATCCAACATTTAATGCGGGAGCACGGTATAAAGGACTCATAGAGAATGCTCAGTTACAAGGAGATTTTGTATTAACACCACTAGCAGCTCCTGTAGTAACGGGAGCCCAGGGCCCCAGGTGGGAACCTCTCGATTGGAAATTTGTTCAAGGCATACAAAAAACAGTAATGCAGTATGGGCACGACAATAAGTTGGTGAGAAATCAGGTCTCTGCTCTGTTTAAATATTCCCATATGGTACCTGCGGATAGCAGAGCGATAATGGAGCTCCTGCTTTCCTCTACCGCTTACATGCTTTGGTTAGCAAAATGGCAGGAAAGATTAGAGGAAAAACAGTTGGAGAATCTAAATCGCAGTATGGATGATCCATTAAGGGTTGCCACCCTTGATCAACTAATGGGGAATGGGCGTTACCGGGCAACCGAGGCCCAGGCAGCGCTCCACCCCAGGATACTACAGCAATCAAAAAATGCAGCGCTAGCCACTTTTCTTGCACTACCACAAATAGGAACGCCACAGTTACCATACACAAAAATAACACAAAAGCCGAATGAGTCTTTTTTCAACTTTGTTGATCGACTGAAGGAAGCCTTGGATATGGCACCTAATGTGCCTGCGGAAATGAAAGCAATATTGGCAAAGGATCTAGCAGTTCAGAACGCAAACCAAACTTGCAAGCAACTGTTAGCTACTTTGCCACCAGGAGCTTCAATTGTCCAAATGATAGAGACCTGTGCCCGAGCGCCATTGATGGAGGAAGAACAAAAAGCAAAAATACATGGTGCGGCTTTGGCCGCAGCAATTAAAGGAGAAAGAATGTCTAGAGAGGGAGACAAGAGATTTCATGGGACATGTTTCCTATGTGGTCGATTAGGACACATGAGGAGGAAGTGTCCTAACAGATTCAGGATGGAAGGTATGGCCCCGAGAGGATTTAATGGGACCTGTACGAGATGTCAAAGTTTCAGGCATAAAGCAGCGGAGTGCCGATCACGGTTCCGCAAGAATGGCACGCCAATACGGGGAAACGGGAGCCGCCGCGTTGTGAGGGACGCGGCAAACAAGTATCCCCAGACGATGGCTGCCTCTGTGAACTCTCCGCCGCAACCCGAGGAAGTGCAGGAGTCAACCTCTCTGTGGCAAAATCCACAGTGATTAGAGACTGACGTGCACATATTAGAATTGATGTGCACTGGTCCCCTGGGGAGGAGCTGAGAGCCAGCGACACGCCCCCCCCCAACCGCCGCCCTCTTCTCCTTCTCCCGCCCCCCCAAGCTGCAGTGTTGCTGGGAGCAGGCCAGGGTGGGCGGACGAACCGGACAGAGTAATGAGCAGCGGACGGAAGGGCAGATTTGTGGTCCTCTCAGAGGTGGCAGTGAAGTGCAACTTTAGCACGGGAAAATGAGTGAGCTTGACCAGTTATGCCAGGAGGCCGAGCAACTGAAAAACCAAATCAGGGATGCTAGGAAAGCATGTGCTAACGCCGCCTTGGCTCAGATCACAGCCAACATTGACCCCGTGGGGAGAATTCAAATGCGTACTAGAAGAACACTCCGGGGACACTTGGCTAAAATTTACGTAATGCACTGGGGGACTGATTCCAGGCTTCTAGTCAGTGCCTCCCAGGATGGCAAGCTTATAATCTGGGACAGCTATGTCTCTTCCTAGCTGGTTATGATGACTTCAACTGCAATGTCTGGGATCATGATAACTGTGTCAGTTGCTTACATGTGACTGATGATGGAATGGCAGTGGCAACAGGATTGTGGGACAGCTTCCTCAAGGTCTGGAACTGAAAAGAGCGGCGGACTCCGTGACTGGAAGAACTTTCCAGCGGTTGAAAACTAAAACTGATAGCATATCCAGTCTGACCATACTAACTTGGACCCCCATCCTCCCCAGCTCCAAAGGGCAAGATTTTTTCCTTCTCCTGTTGCTGAAATGAAGAGCACAATTACCTTTCCAAGAAGAATTTCTGTGGTTGTAAGCAAAATGAAATTGTGTATTCCTTTGGGACCATTTTCTTTTGTCTTGGGAATTTAAAAATGAAACACTATCATAAGTGTGACCAAAATGAATATATTTGTGTTTGCAACTATGTTTTTATTTATAATATTTGATGCATGATATTGCCAATTTTTGTTTTTTGTAAAAAGAGGGGAAATGCTGAGGATTACAGCTATGTTAATTTGTTTTTTGTAAATGTTGCAATGTTTATTGCAAATTTTTCTTTTTTGGAAAAAAGAGGGGGAGATGTTGGGGCCTTAGTAAGAATATATAGGAAAGTGGAGTTTGTGGGGAACTGGACCGACGCCTAGCAACCGAACACCTGGAGGAGAACCAATCAGCTGGGAGCCTGTAGCCAATGAGTGCTGCTCCTCAGCGCATGCCCACCTGCACCGGTATAAAGCCCTGCTACAGACAACAGCAGGGTGGAGTTGACCTCACTTTGTGTGGAGGTGTTGTTTGCTCTGGCTTGTGGGGAGGGCCCTGGCACTTGGCGCAAGAGTGACCCTCGACACAAAGAGTTTATGAAAATTTTACAAAATATTACGAAATACAAACTCAATACAGGCTGTTTTCACACCTGCCATTCTGACAGTTGGAAAGTGAACCTGCCTATTGTGGCTAGCGAAGTGTTTTCAGCTTAGGTATTCTGCTGAAAGTAGAATTTTAGAAGTACTAATGCGAAAAGATAAGACTGCTTAAAGCATTGCTTACTGCAACCAACACAGGGCCAATGGCACTGACTGAGCTGTGTCACCTGAGCATAGGTGCAGTGGGTAATTTACTGCACTGAAAGCTGCTGACAGATAGGCACTGACAGTGATTTCTATGTATTAAACAAGTAACCAAAAACAGAAATTAATTTATTCCTGGAAACAAAGTAGTTCATTAGTAGCTTATTTCTGAACAGAAAATTATAGATGTGTATATACAGATATATGAATCAAATGATGGGCATGGATACAAATAAGAATAAGCCTTTATCTGAAATTCATCTTCAGATTTTTTTTCTTGCTTTTCCTGCAATCAAATAAATAAAGAGGAAAAATCCCCTTCTCAGCTCTATTAGTTCATAAAAAATATTGATAATCTCCTATCTATCTTTCTTACAGAGCTACTGTAACATATGTGTCATCTAACAGTAGCATATCCTTCTAATCATTCCTTCTTTCCATCTGCCAGTGCCTTGGAAAGTGCTGGTCAGAGTTATTGTATTTTATCCAACTACCATCCAACTATTGTACTCTATCCAACTACCGAAAAATGGTAGTTCTTTGTTGCTTTCCATGCTAATATCCTGGTCAGAACCATCAGAGGAAATTAATATTGCAGGAGACATTGGACTAGGAACACATAAAGAAAGTACAAGTAGGGCAGCCATTGAGACTTAAACAAGCCATTAAAAAAAAAAAAAAAAAAAAAAAAAGAAAGAAAGAAAGAAAAATCAGACCTTTGCTGTGATTACCTCGTAGAAGAATAAAAATTTCAACTGTAAAATACTGGGATGCTGTTAATAGAATGTGCATTATAGTTACACAGTTTTGAGTGTCATAAATTTTAGAGTCATAGAAATCATCATGGTTGGAAAAGACCTTCAAGATCATTGAGTCCAACTGTAAGCCCTTCAACACCATGCCTACTAAACCATGTCCCTAAGTACCTCATCATGTTTCTTGAACACTGTCAGAGGCAGTGACTGCACCACTTCCCTGGGCAACCTGTTCCAATGCTTGACTACTCTTTCCATTTAGAAATTCTTCCTAATATTTAACCTGAACCTCCCCTGGTGCAACATGAGGCCATCTCCTCTTGCTCTATTTGTAATTATTTTGGAGAAAACCCCAACTTCCTATAGCCTCCTTTCCGGTAGTTGTAGAGAGCAATAAAGCCTTCCCTGAGTATCTTCTTCTCCAGATTTATGAACAGATATAGCAACAATTAAGCATTTCCTAGAGATATCATAGGTTCATAGGTACACAAACAAAAATATATTTCATGTTGAAACAAAACTGTGTTTTATAATGTATTATCAATGTTATTGTCAGAAATGACTATGAGGTAAAAATGGTTTAATAAGACAAAATAACAATGAAACCAATCGATGAAAACTTTATCTGAGATTTGTTTGTGGTTTAAAAAAATTAATCTCAGAAAATGATTAAAAATTGCTAGAATCTCAAAAATTGCCAGATTAGGATCTGTTTGATAATACTTGGTTTGGAAATAGAAAATGATATGGATGGCATAGGGAAATGATGACAGTTTTAGATGTTTGAGACATATTTCATATGAAACCATATGAAGTGATCCCCCTTGGAGTCCAAGCTAAAGTCAAAGCCCAAACTATCTTTTTCTCAGTTCATTTTTGTACTAGACCACTGTGAAATACTTGCACACATACAGTAAAAGATACTGATTTCTGGTTTAACATATCCTGGTAAAACCTTCAATGTCGGACCTTACTCCCACTGTAATTTAGGTATACTTTGCACGTCTACAAAAGGACATGAGGACCTTTAAGCCCATTTTGCTGGCCTTGGTTCATCTTTATCCCAAAGTAGCAATCTAGCGCCTGTTGTGTGGTTTTGGTGATATGTAGCGAGGTTTTAGAATAGCAAATATCTAACTAACTTGGGACATCAGAATTTATATGTACTTTTCTCTGCTATAAATGACATGAAAGAAGAAGTACTAAAAGATTTGTCTGAATGCTACTCAAAAAAGAAAAAATAAAAATATTCCTTAGTGTTGTGTATTACAAACATAAATGAATTACTATGTAAGCAAAATCTGCAAAATAGAAGTGGATTACATTTGCTGTTTCCAGTTCATAAAAGCCATTTCCTACTCTGAAAGATGTGGAATTAGCACATTGGAGAGGTTCCTAGAGGTACCTGAAAGACCTAACTACCTTCAGCATAGTTAGGAAGGTGAGTGATTAGATGAACGTGTTTCTTTTGCCATAGTCTGGAGGAGAAAAAATGAGTAGTATAGTTTCAGTAGATGCAGCAGGACATTGAGAGAGAGGAATCAGTATTTCATTCTGAAGTGAAGCTACTTTGTACAAATCCTAATATATTTAGTATTTAGATCTGTAGTTACTTGTGTAGAGTCAACATGCCTCAGAGACACAAGTGGAATAACTACTGCTATGCTTATTTCTATATTGCTATAGACAAATTATTGTAAATATCTCAAGAAATTAAGTATTTTTGTACTATACCACAACTGTGGCAATACCTGTCACAGAGATTGTAGTAGCAAGTCCAGAAGTTCTTTATATATTCTTACTTACGCTTTTATTAGGTAGCAAATAGCTATTCATTCACTGCAGGTAAATACAAAAACTCACAAAATTCATATGCAAATTGATGCTGCAGCATTCTACAGTGTTTGTGGCTACTTGCTTGCCATTCCCATGCTTTTGGGTCTCCCTCCAGATTACAGTATTCATAGCACAACACTCTCTCTCTCTCTCAGTGTAGTGAAGATAGGGTCATTTCCATTGCTGGGTTATGATGAACTATGCTGAATAAAAAAAGACATGTCTTAGTATTGGAACCTATCTAAGCATAATTTTTTCCACCATTTGGAATAAATTTCTTTCTAGTGTAAATAGACATTCTTAATAGATAAAATAGAAACGGATTTTCTTTTAAACATCCTATTTTTCTTGTTAAGAATACAGAGTAGACATGATTTTTGAAAATCACTTTTTTTTTTTTTTTTTGATTTCTTGTCCACATGCACCATCTGTCAGACATATGAAATGGAAGATTGACATGCGCTATTTACATCCAGAAAGGATGCCTTTTATAGCATACTGAATTTCTTAAAGATCAGAATGGATCAGAAAAGTAATTGTTGAAATGACACTTCTGTTCCAAACAAATTGATACTGTGAGGTAGTTCTTTCTCTGGGTTAAGTTTATGTGTTTAACTTGACTTGCACTGAGTTATATTGACTTAAGTCAATATTAGGCACTCTTCAAGGTATAATTTCTTTTACGGATAAAACTTTGTATGCTACAACATAAAGATGGGCAGGAAGCATTTTAATTTTTCTTATCCCACAGATACATTGGAAAGTTTTGTAATTTTTGCTAACTTTCTTCAGCCTGATAGGAATGAGTGCTTTTGAATTTGTGAGGAAAGGAGAAAAGGGCTAGTCGCTTCCACAGCTGACAGTGGAGTTGTGACAGTTAAACTAATGCCCTACATTCACCTTTTAATGAAGGTGTAAATGCTAATGCTTGAAGAGTTTTGCTAGAGATGCTTCTTATTATTTAAGTGCAGATTTGATATTGTCAAATGCCTGAAGAAGTGTATATGAAAGTCATAAATTTTAGACGTAGGTGGGGGGGTTCTGTTTGCTTATTTATTTATTTATTTATTCCACTGGCAGAAATTCAAAAAGTATAAGATTAATTTCCCCAGTGATAATATAAGAAGATATTATATGCAGGTAATATATGTTTTTCCAAATACCAAGCTTATTTCAAATTGGTGCTTAAACATTGTTCTTCCTCTCTTACTACCATTTTTTCCTATTTCACCCTCCAGGACAACTCATACATCCACTCACTCTCTGAGGTTCTCAAACAGCCCTCACCATTGCCTTGTTTTCTCCTAAATATTCCATTTTTTCAGAAATCCTTCTTTGTTTATACAGAATTCCTCCACATACTCCCCCTCTTTTTTTTTCTTTGCCCCATCTCTAATACCTTTTTATGATTCAATGACTGCTTTTACTCTTCTCTTATATTATTTAATTTTGCTGTATTTTTCAAGCATAGATTAATTTCTTGTTGCCTGCTTGTGCTCATAGTTGTCTTCAGCTTGTAAAAAACATCTTTAACTTAAGCTATTGCTAGAAAAGTGGTTGGCAAGGAGCAGGCAGTCAAATTGAATTTCATTGTTGTCAAGAACAACAGAATTCATTTAGATCTTCTTTTCTTTTTGTTGAAAAATAAGTTTTGTTTTGTTCAGCTCTTGGAATTTTTTCTATCTGTTTCACACCATACCTTTTTTTTTTAAGAAATAGTTTAAGATTTTTTTTTTTTTTAAAGAACTAATTAAGTAATCTGCTTATTTTGCTGATTTGAGGAAAAGTTCTAATAAACCTACTCCAAAGTGTTTTAGGCAAATCAGTGGAAACATTTAAAGTTTTATTCTGGGGCTCCTTGTATTTAATGGAATTTACTTTGAAAGAAGCAGAGAGGAATGAGAGGAAGACTAGCAGGAATCAAAGAAACTCCCTCATCAAATGTGTAAAACCGTGAAGAATTCAGTTTACTCTTCTGAACATAGAGAAAGGAAATGGAAAAGCAGTATCCAGACTGTAAGACCTAGGTAATACAGGGAGAAATATAACTACTCAGAATTTAAGTGTGAAAATTTTATAATTTTATAGCTTGAGATAGAGAACTTGAAACCTTCTTTTTTTTTTTTTTTTTTTTTTTGTCTTGCTTTCTTTCATGATTTGGTTTAGGCAGAAAGAAATAGTTTCTTGTGTTTTCAAAACTTTCACTATGAGATTTCCTTGAATGATTATGAAATACTTGCTCTCACTCCCAAAGGATTTTGATTGATCTCGACTTTGAAACTAAGAGTTTTTTTAGATGGAATAAAAGTCTTTGAAAGATTTTAATGAATGCTGTTTCTATCATCTGCCTCCAAGAAAAGGTAAGAGAGAGACAGTGTTCTTGTAAAGATATTGAAACACTTTAGAGACAGCTATTCCATTCCCTATTTCAGTATTGCCTTTTTTCTTGCCCTGTTTTTAGGTAACCACCTCTTTCCCATCCCCATCACTATATGTAAGATGGAGATAGAAACTTTTCTTCCTAATACTCTTTTCATGCAGATGGAAAGTTGTCATTTGTGGGTGGTGTCTGTGGTCAAGTCTGTATTCTAATGAATGCATAAATTATCAGACTTTTTATATAGCTTCTGGTGTACTAGAAACAAAAAGTCATTACTATTCAAAACTACAGTCTCATGAAGTAGACAGAATCATTAGCAGAATATAGCAGATGCTGGGTAGGGATGAAGAATCACAAGCATTGAAAGAACAGTTATATTTGCCATTGTTTCTATTCCTCTTTCAGCCTTGAGAGACTTATACACTTATTTTGGATCTGTTTAGTACAGCACAACCTTTCATTTCAAAACAATGTGGTTTTGGATCCATATGTGAAGAAGCACCATCTGTTTCTGACCATAAGACTAAAAATGGTAAAATACTGATAATTCACTGTGCATGTAACATAGGAATATCTTTTGTTAATTAGTGGTAACTAGAATTACCCATAAAATCATGATTATTCACTGTTGTCAATTATATATAGATGAAGCTTGAAGTTTTGGCAATCAAATCAACAGTGTATCTTCATCTTTTTCTCTTTTATTTCTTTTGTAAGAATAATGCTTAATACTAGTATTTAAAATTTATTTGCAGTTTAATGTATTTTTATTTCAGCAATGAATATGAATTTTTCTGTTAAGGTAGAACACACTATACTAAACACTGAAGAGAATTTTCCCTGTTTTCTTTGCTAGTATAGTTGCCTGACTTATATTTCTTTTTACAGTTATGTACCATTTTGCAAGAATACTTGGAAAAAGAGTATATAGCAGCAAACAATCTAGAAGACTTCTAGGTCAAGAGGAAGATAGATTCAGTCATATATTCAGCTCCTAAGACCTGATAATTGCACTCAGAAATTTTTGCTGTCATGGAAATGAATCAAAAGTCATGTTTCTTTTAGAAGGTAACATAGCATCAAGTACACATGAAATATACTTAAAATAACTGTCTATTTCTCATGATACTCATGGGCTGCAATAGTTCTACATGTTCTACTTTCCAATTCAATACATGATAATCTTCTTTGTTTTCTTATTTGTACTTATTTATTCTTTATATTATTTAATATATTATATATTAAATTTATTTATTTATTTATTTGCCAACTGGTTTATACAATATTGGTAACTCACGTGCTGACTAAGCTGTTAGAAAGCTATGAAGTGCTACTAATTTTTTTTTCTTTTTTCTTTTTTTTTTTTTTTTTTTTTGAGCAGATATAGCACTGAAAATAAAAGGACAGTGAAGGGAAGACAAGGAAGACAAGGGAAGAAGTTTCAGTGGAAATTTCCTACTGATACTTTAATGCTCTCTTAATGGGTGCTATGATACTCTAAATAGGAGACTCTAACTTGGCATTCATTTTATTAAAAAATATGTGAGAAGATTAGATAGAAGTATTAACAGATATTAAACTAGTAGTAGAGTATATGATTTTTTTTTTTTTTAATATATATTTGACTGTATCGTTTTGGAAAAGCCAGTGGTACTACCAACTACTCCGCATTTGAAAGTCTCCATCGTTTTGTAGTAATAGATAAGAATAATTAGGAAGAGATGGTTGTGGTAGAAATGCATACCATAATACAACGAATTTTATGTTAGTGAATTGTGATTATTTGGGAAAAGTTAAAAAAAGATCAGTCCCATTTTGAGTGCTTAAGCACAGCCACAAACCATGGATACAAGTGTATACAAGCTGCTACAGTACTAATTTTCAAAGTTACTTGTGTCTAAGAAATACCTGCCATGGTTCACTTCCCATTCAGCCCTGCAGTAAGCAGAGAGCAAAGAGCCTCCAGCTCTTTTTCCTTTCCAGCTACATGCTTCAGTGCCATTTTCCAATGCATGAGCAACTCCATTCTGCAGTCTCTTTCAAGGCATTTACTAGATCAAGGATAGCATATTGTGATTTATTTGAAAGCTAGCAAAGATGCAAAGCAGTGGCATCCTAGAAACACGCATATGCAGTGTTGTAGCACATGGGCAGATAATATGCATGATTCTGATCCCTCACAGCTGATTATATTTGACTTTTCCTGGCTGGTGGCTGGTAGCCAGAGAGGAAAAACAGTATTCCAGAGGTTATTTAATGCTTTTTTTTTTTTTTTTTTTTTTTTTTTTTTTTTTTGCTATCTAGTTTTGTTAAAGTTTCTCCTGTAAAATCAAATTGTTTCTAAAACTACATATGAACATCTCTTAAAGAATGGCTATAAACAAGTATGCCAGTGAATATTAGACACTTAATTTAGAGAGTTTGTGCTAGTTTGTTTGTTTACTTTTGTAAAAAAGATCTGTTCTGAATATATAGCAAAATATGAATAGAAAACTAAATGAGGTGGATAGGCATAATAGATTAAGCCTTTCAGTGTTAGTTAGAGATTTTTCTCTTTTGTCTATAAGGAATAAAAATGAATCAAATCAGAGATAATGATAGATGTAAGGTAAACTGTATTTAGGAGCAGAGAAGGAAATTAGAAAATAATTTTGACTCATTTGTGTTGTAGTAACGGATAGTTAGCATCATGTTTTCCTTATGAAAGCAGGCACAGCATTAACACCAATGTCTGCTTGCCTGGAGGTAGATTAGATAGGTAGCACTTCACTATTCTGCAGATCACTCAGTCAGCTCGTTCATACCTATCCATTCCAACCGACCATCCAGGTTTTTAAGCACATATAGAAAACCAAGAAAACATCTTTCTTATTTGAGCACAGTGAGACAAATTTATCACCCAAATTCACCACAGAATACTGCAAAGTCAATAATTTGAATTCCAAAGATTATAGCTGGAAAGACAACAAGAGACTTCACAATACTGAACTTTTATAAAAATTTCATTAAACAGTGATTCACTGTTAATGCTGTATGATCCAAAGACCTGAAAAATAAATTTGATATATCATGCAAAATAAAGTTAATTAGGCAGATATTAGTGGAGTTCCCTGAATCTGAATTCTATATTACTGATATGACAGTAAGAAGTGCACTTTCAGAGAAGTAATATGGAAACCACGCCACTCCATGCAGTCTCTGTTGTTTGCCATCTCTGCCATCTGTAATCATTGGATATGATATGTAAGATGTCATTTTTATGTATTCCTTTTCTTATTATTGTCAATGAGTTGAATTCAGCTTGTCTACTACTTTCTAATTTTGTTATACTCTGCTTCACACTCCCTCAGTGGGGCTATACTTATTTCTATTTATACTTATATTTTATATACTGATTTGGGGCTTTTTAAGAAGGCTAACAAGGTGAAGAATATTAATTGCAGCTACTAGAGTTTTGCTTTGTTTTATTTTTCTAGATCTTCAGTTGTAATCTTTATGGGTAACGGGTCATTTCTTCAACAGCACAGTGAGGTAACCTGCAAACTATTGTTGCCAGGATGACGGTGATATTTATTCAGACTCTTTAAAGTAAAGGATGAAATGTTAGAGAGAAGGAAAGCCCTTTCTGCCGTATTGTTTGAATACTTTCAAGCCCACAGTTAAGCATGGAAAAGCTCACATTCAGCTCTTTACAAACAGAGAATTGAATAGGCTATATTTGTACCCTGTTTTACAGTACTAGTACGGTTGCTGTCAAGTCTTCTTTCTTTACCTACATGAAAATACACTCACAGTATCCATGCTCAGTACTTCAAACTTGGGATTGCCAGTATTACTTGAGATATCAGTCATATTCACTATGTATTCAGAAAGTACATGATGCCTCTTCTGAGGCTGCGATGATATTTTGTGGTGGAAAGGTTTTTTTGATTTTTTTTTGATTATTATTATTATTAAGTATACCACTGCAATGGAAATGAAAAATGTATTTTGTATATTGCTGTTTTCCTTAAAAATATTCTGTATAATTACAAAGTGCACTTCCGCAGTTACCATTTCCTTCTGGCCATTAAGAAATAAATAAAGAAATATTATGGGGAAGGTGGTCAAAGGAAAAGACGAAAACATTAAAAAAAAACTACAATGACCAGGATCTTGCCTCCATAATAGCAAGCATCAGACAAGTTTGATTCATAGTCAAAATCTGCAAATAAGTTATAAAGGCAACTATGTGTAAAAAAGATGGCTCCAATTCCTTCCTCTCCTAAACAATACCACAAATACCTAAGAACTGACATCTTTAAATTATAAAAATACACTTTCCAGACATATTGCTAAACACTTTTATTATTCTTACCTCTTAGTTTCCTCCAAATTCCAGCATTTTATATACCTGAACAGTATATTTCAGAGTGGAAACAGCTGTATGTTTTCTGATTCATGGGGTAACAAT
Organism: Tinamus guttatus; assembly: GCF_059628265.1. Taxonomy (NCBI): domain Eukaryota; kingdom Metazoa; phylum Chordata; class Aves; order Tinamiformes; family Tinamidae; genus Tinamus; species Tinamus guttatus. The sequence continues at coordinate 3,576 of NW_028288810.1, read as the reverse complement.
AGCTTACTACTCTCCTACATCTTAGGACAGAAGAAGTCTAATATTACCATGAAAATAGGATAGATGTTTAAATACATATGCGGAAAGTGTAATATTAATTTCTACCAAATGCTGAGTATCCACATCAAGAATTTATATTAAGTTACAATCTTGAAGGGAATCTGAACACAAACCACAATGGCTTGGAGAGTACAAACTGGGAAGTAATTTTGTAATCATTAGTAGACATTCCAGTTCAGCTCTAAAGCTCATAATGAAGGGTTCATAATGACCATCATAATTTGATTGTAGAGAGCAATTTTCTTGGAAACTTCAAAAAACATATGTCACTGATTTTACAGAAAGGGTTGGACTAAATGATCTCCAAAGGTCACTTCTAACCTCACCCATTCTGTGATTCTCTCATCTGAATTAATTATAGACCTTAAGCTGAGACTCAGATTGCATCTGCTCTTCCCTTCCTTCCTTTTTTAGTCTACAAGATGCTTATGTATCTCCATTGAAATTTTGGTGTCTGTAGGTAGAAGGCAACTCCACACTAATACTATGCAAGCACCTGTTTAGTACTCTCCCATCCCACCATGCCAGTAAGCACCTGACAGTTGGAAGGTGAGAAAGGTTCCATATGCACAGAGCAAAAAGACTGCAGGAGAGAAAAGTAATTGAAAGATGTAACAAGATGCTAATAGACTCAGGAGTTTAGATGTTGCTTCAGCAACTCAACTAATAAAAGGGGCTGATCTGACTAGGGAATACGGAGTTCCCTGACCGCATCTGCTGGTCCAACTCCCTTTCCTAAAGAAGCAATCATCTGGTTCCTTTGGTGACTTTCTGAGTACTGGCATGGCCTAGCTCAATATTAGGTAGGGTTACTGCTAGCCTAGCATAGATACATTTATTGCTATTTTGACTAAAATTATGATAATATGTAATATTATTTCGCAAAGTCATAGTAAATCAGTTTTTCTTAAACTACTATTTAGTTGATATGTCAACTAGATAGTATGCTATCATATCCCAAAGCAATCTTTCATCTAAATGTTTCTGTGTGGTTATGCTTGGATTTCTTTTTAAACTTGATAATCTGCCAGCTTTTAAAAGCTCAAGTGAATGCTCTAAATACTCCGTTGCATTTATGTGCACTCTCCAACAATTTTAGGCCCTACTCCCAGTGTCACAAGATATAGACAAATCCACAATTGGTTGGTCTGACCTAAATAAATTGCTCATTCACATGGCTCTCTCTTATTCCTGAGATTATATTTGTCAATCCTGTCTTAAAATGTTACTTTAATTTCAGAATGCATGCCTGTTGCCCTCTACAAATGGTTAGGGTACCACTGGTCAGTGTGTAAAAATGTACATTTTTTTTAAAGATAATGATTAAGCAAGTGTAAATGACAAGAAATGAAAGTGATTTTAAATTGATCCATCTTGTTTTTTGGCTGATTAAAATCAGCTACAAGTCACCTGAAAATAATGTATTTTTCCCCTAGATCATGCATAATGAACTTCTACTATCCAAATTAGAATACTATTTTTGTCATTTCATGTGGAGTAATTTTGCTCTGCCAGAAGACTAAAAACGCTTTGCTGTAGGACTGCCCAACTAATTGGAGTGTCCAGTTACTATTTCATAAGAAATACTTCAAATGGTTAGAATCTTGTTTATCTTATTTATGCTTGGAAGTTTCTAAAACTAAATTGTTTTTAGATCATCCGATATTTTCCACCAAATATTCTTAATCTTTAACGTTTTTAAAATTTTTAATTTAAAGTAATACTTTCATCAACTGAATTGCAACTGAGTTGCAGTAGTGTAAAACCTACTTGAACCAATGCCTGAAGTGCAAGATACCTTAAAAAAATCCTTATTTCTCTTAGTTTAACTTGTGTGCTAGGAAATATTTCATTGCCACAATATTCGTTCTGACATCAAGTCAAACATTTGTAAAGAAACAGTTGCAAGTAATGAGATTTCATTATTAAAGCTCTACATTTTTGTGCTGAGAAGTATTGTCTCTGATATGCACAAACCTGAAAACAGTTGTGTATATATGAGGTAATTATAGTCATGTCAGGAGTCCCACTGAGTTAATGAGATTGTTAACAAGAGAAAAACTGCTTGTACTTTTATTTTCCTCTGAGGATTATTCTGTTCTTAAGTGTCTGCTGCATGCTGGAAGTGGGATTGTATCGAACCTGCTGTGTTCCATTGTTCTCCTGTCCATGTTTTCTCAAAAGTCCTTCAACTTTCAGATTATTCTTAAATTCTGTGTTTCCTTTGCTGGTTAGATATTCATTCAGCATTGTATCTTGCAATTCTGAATTTGAGTCAAGGTAAAATTACTTCATGAGCAATTTGTAAATTGGAAATAATATCCAATATACTATTGTTACTGTATTATTGAAGAAATGGCTTCAAATACCCACAAATGTTTTCTTTTTCAAGAAATTTGAGTTTAACTCTTGATGAATAAAATAGTGCGGAGTTTTCTTTTCCTTTTGTTGTTGTTGTTTTTCCTACGCAGTAATTGCACATGACTGAAATGTGTACCACAGGTAACTTTTAAAGATATCTCACTATTTAGTTCATTAGTTTGCATCTCTCAAGATTTGATGGATAGGTCTTAATTACTCTCCCTTTTTACTGACTACAGCAACACAGCATAGTCGGGGTTGGAAGGGACTTCTGCAGATTCCCTGGTCCAACTCTCTGCTAAAGCAGAGCTGCTAGTGCAGGTTGCCCGAGATTTTATCCAGATGGCTTTTGAATATCTACAAGGAAGGAGATTCCACAACTTCTCAAGGCAATCTCTTTCAGCATTTAGGCACTCTCATAGAGACAATAAATAAATAAACAGTCAAATAAATAAATAAATAAAAACATTCTTCTTATGATCAGTTGAAACTTCCTGGAACTTCCTGTGCTTCAGTTTGTGCCTGTTGTTTGTCACTCTATCACTAGGCACAACTACATTTTTTTTTTTCTCTATCTTCTTGACACCATTTCTTTAAATATATTTTTCACATTGATAAGATCTCTCTGAGTCTTTTTTTCTTAAGACTGAACAGGGACATGACAGATGCTCCAGTCTCTTAGTCATCTTTGTGACACTTTTTTGGATTTACCCAGTATGTCTCTGACTTTCTTGTAATGTGAAGCTCCTATATACACAAGAGCACAAGTAAAGCTTGAAGGAAACAATTCTTCTTCTTTGCTTTGCAGTTTTTACCTGGATGCTGTGTCCACTTCTCAGTCCTCTAGTACAGGAAAGACATTGACAAAATGGTGTAGGTTCAAGGACATCCTTGACACACTAGAGTTATTGCCCTGTTACCTACCCTCATAGGTCACAAGGCTAAGCTGAGTCAGTCCGGGGCAGTGGCAGCCCTGAGCCACCTCACAGCAAATTCTGAGACCTATAAGAAGGGGGTCCAGGAGACAGAGCATGCTACCTATAGAGATGCAAGTCAACCAAATAAGAAACAATGATCATAAATGGAAATAGGGAAAGTTCTGACTGAATATGAGGTCAAGAAAAGGGAAATCACTCTGATTATAATTAATCTCTG